>NC_090448.1:592620450-593245450 GCF_031143425.1 Pleurodeles waltl
TAGGGTCTGGAGGGTTCCGAGGACATCTTGGTGGGTCTGCTGGCTGATGTTTGTCAGCTCGTCATCCATGTCATCAGGGAAGTCCAGGACAGGCATATCCCTAGGAGAGCCATCATCCTCTGCAATGAGATACGGTACAATCAGTGTGTCTGTGTTGTGACATTTGTAATGTGACGTGTCTGACTTTCTTATAGTTGCACATTTCATATTGGTTCCTGTTCATTGTTCCTGTCATTAATATTAGCATTCTCCCAGGCCTATGCCCCACCTGCTTGTCATATGTAGTGTGGGCAGTTTGGGGCAATGTCAGCGTCATATCCTCTAGGTGTGGGTTCAGCCCAAATCGTATGTTGCCACCTTCTTGTCCTACTCAACCCTCTGTCCACTTCTATTCTCATGTTGTGGGTTTGCACTGGCTTTGGTTGTTCTGATGACACTTGCACCACACTTAACTATGTCGAACTGCCCCAGTCTAAGATATTCCACATCCAGCTATATGTTTCCGAGACCTAGCATATACCATGTATAGCATTGGCATGGCACACTACAGGTGTCAGCATTGGTAGTGTGTAATGTTGGGGAATGTGTGCTACATTGGATTGCACTGATGGTCCTAGCAGTGTTCCAGTTCTTCCTCTGACTGTGTGGGTGTATTTCACTAGCCAGTTACATATGTCCTCCCCCTCAATGGTGTTGTCTGAGCAGTATGACAGTAGGGATGTTGCATGGTGTCAATGCAGCTATTGTGACCTAGGCACAGGATGGACCCTGACATATGCAGCATGGGTATGACATTAGTGCTGTGTACCTCATAATGTTTATGACAATGACTGATGTTTGTAGCGACTATGGACATTCACATTTAACTGGCTTAGCACATTTTTATTGATTTCAGGAGATTGATAACGTTGTCATCCTGAACCCTCTTATTTGGGTGTGTTTGATCCATGGGCACGTAACTGCCATTAGCTACTTGACCTGCATACACAGCAGAGGTGGTAGTGGCAACTGTTGTCGGTGTTAAATTCCACTTGCGGATATGGCCTGAGACTGTTAATTGAGCCCTAGTTCATGTAGCGACAATACCAGCTGTCGTGTGGCAGCAGGCCAGTTTTACGTTCTACCCGACCCTCCTGGACTGACTTTACCTTTCCATCTTCCTTGGCATGACAGCATACCCCAATGCTAAGGTTGTTGGTGTAGTGTAGTACTGTGCCCCAGGTTTCCACTGAACAGCCCATGCCCCTGTGCCGTGCCACTTGGCCCATTCCACTCCCTGAATATTATGACTTCCATGCATTGTGTAGTAGGTATATCCCCCCTCCTGCTTGCAGTTAACAATTAGGCATTTTAGTTCCCCATGTGACTTACCCTGCATCTGTGTAGTCTCCTGGTAGTCTGTTCTGTCCTGTCCTTGAATCCCTGTGACAATCTCCTCAGGGATGACGGCTGTCACCATCTCCTCCATGTGGTCCAGGGCCTCCTGCAGTGCTGGACTCCCACCTCCAGTCCGCAGTGCTGCCTTCCTGTTCCTGGACATCTTTTCCTTGGTCCTGAGCTTGCAGTCATGCCAGCGTTTCTTGGACTCAATGACTGTTCTCCGTACTTCAGCCACACGGTTTATCTTCTCAACAATTTGTTGCCAAATTGCCTCTCTCCTACCAATTGGCAATTTAGAGATGACAGAAAGTTGGTGCTGGTGTTCTGTCACCTCTCTGACCAGTATTTCCTGCTCCTCTGCACTTAACCGACACTTCCTTTTCTTCTTCTCCCTCTCCTGGATATTGTGTGGGTCCTCCTGGCTGGGTCCTGGTCTGTTGTCATCTTTCTGGAGTCTCTCCAAGCTTCTGTGATCCATTTTGGCTCTCCTTTGCACATTTTGCAGTGTTTGTGCCACTTTTTGACACAATTGCGTCCAAAAAAAGGATCATATCCGGTTTGCGAAGTCGTGAACCGGCTCAAAGTCATTTTCGCTATGTTAACGTCATTTTTCTTTATGACGTGACGCATTGATTTACGTAAAAAAAAAATACTCACACCAGTGGTTTGCGCCGCCGTGCGTCAAAGTAGAAATTTGATGCCCGAGCAGCGCAAAGAAATGGCATTAGCCAGCATTACGTTTTTTGACGCAAAACTGCGTTGGTGCAGTTTTGCGTCAAAAAGTATAAATATGGGCCCTTGTCTCCTAAGTTAAACCTTGCTGCTCGTTGCCAAGCTACTAAGGGTTGAGCTGGGATTTATTTATTTGAAACCTAACTGAACCTAGTGGGTGTTAGTGGCCTATTGCTAAGTGGAGGTACTTACGTGCCCTTAGCAATAATCCACTTTCCAACAGACTGTTTTTCTAAACTGGTGTTGAGTGCCTTTGTGGTTGTTTCACTGTGTTGCTCTGTGTGTTTGTACAGATACTTTACACATTGCCTTTGAGATAAGCCTGACTGCTTGTACAAAGCTAACAAGGGTGGGAGCAGAGATCATCCTAGGTGTGTATCTTTTTACCCTGACTAGAGTGCGGGTCCCTGCTTGGACAGAGTGCAAACTGACTGCCAACCAGAGACCCCATTTCTAACATTCGTTATCAGCGGTGAGGATAGAACGTGTATTTGTATTTGACATACAGTGATTGGTATACACTACTGTTTTTCTTGCAGACCATTACACAACCACATAATGTTTTTATCTTGGATTTTTGTTTTTTCCCTTTTTTCTTGGATTTTCCTTGCCGTCTGGAACTTTGCACCTTTGTTGAACCTTACCCACAAGCATGTCTCAGTCTGGCGAAGCATCAGCAGCTGCTACAAATGTGGTGTTTGACTTGGAGAAACTAGAGGAGTACACAATTGCTCAGCTCAAGCAGTTTTATAGGGAATTAAAATGTCTAATCAAAAGAGCTGAAACGGCGCTGAGGGCATGGTTGCGTGCAAAATAGGCTGAGGGGCGTACAGGAGAGGATGTTGTTGTGGATGAGTAGGAGCAGAGCTCACATAATGTTGTGTTGAATAACCCTGACCTGCCTGAAGGGAGGGCCTCCAGGGCAGGCAGCAGTGTTTCATCCAAAGGCCTGACCCAAGAGGAACTGGAGTACAAGAGGGAAATCAGGAGCCACCAATTGAAAATGAAGAAGCTCAGACTCCAGGATGAGAGGGGGCTGCAGCTGTAGAATCAAAAGGGAAGAGGAAAAAGACAGACTTGCCATGAAGGAGAAGAAACTGATCTTTGCACAAGAATTGAGCTTAAAAGAGCTGGACCTGAAGGGCAGGTCCAGCACAGATGGTTGCAGCAGTACCCCAGCGCAGACTTAAAAATGACTGCACATCCCCAAAGACCTGGTAAAAGACTACAAGAGGGAGGATGACATGCAGTTTAAGTGGTATGAGTCAGCTCTTCACTTGAACCTGGTCCCTGAGGTATACTTGGAGGTGAGTCTGTGGAAGCACTTTGAGGTAGAGTGGAGGGATACCTTGACAACCCTAGGGGATCCTCAGTGACTCGCCTACTCTATAATGAAGGGCACCCTACTCACTAGATATGGTCTCACTCCACAGGAGTACACGGAGAAGTTTAGGTCATACAAGATGGGGGATTCTAAAGCTTGGTTGGTTGGATTGAGGAGGAAAGTAAGCCTATTCCTGACCTCCTTTCTGCCCAGGAGAAAGATGGGTCACTGGAGGGGTGGGTCTCTCCCCAACACTGATCCCAGAGCAAGAGAGGGACTGTCACCAGTTTCTGGGACAGTTTGCCTCCTTATTTTCCTTGACCCCAGGGGTCACTCCTCTGTGTACCCATAATGTGGACACTGGGGTCAGTCCACCTATGAAACACTATGACCCATGTTTATGCTTTTTTAGCGCCACGTTAGCATAATTTTTTTAAGCAAAGAAGGCGCAAACCTACAAAATACAATTGTATTTTGTAAATTTGCCCCACTTTTGCGTCAAAAAGCGGCACACATATAGCGCTAAAAAAAGTATAAATATGGCCTAGATTTACAGGGTGACTGACAAGGTCAGAGTTAGCATCAAGGATGAGGTTTCCAAGGTGATAGGGTTAGGGCTAATTGAGTTCTCCAGTAGTCCTTGGGCCAGCCCAGTGGTCTTGGCCCCAAAGGCTGCTGCCCCTGGTGCCACCCCAGAACATAAGTTCTGTGTGGACTACCGTGAACTCAAGTTCGTCACTATGGCTGATGCGCACTCAATCCCCGGAGCTGTGAGCTCATAGATCGGCCAGGAGCTGCCAAGTTCCCAAGAACATTTGACTTAATATCTGGGTGCTGGCAGATCGCCTTAACCAGCAATGGAGAGGTCAGTATTTCCCACCCCTGAGGGACACTACCAGTTCCCTTTGGGATGAAAAATTCCCATGACACCTTTCAGAGGTTGGTCAATCAGGTTTTGGCTGGGCTGGAGGATCTCAGTGCAGCCTATCTGGATGACATTGAACTGTTCAGCTCCAGCTGGGAAGAACACCTGCCTCACCTCTGTAAATTGTTGAAGGGAATCAGGTGGGGAGTGGCCAAGTGGCAACCCTGAAACAGAAAATTGCCTTGGGAGCCCCCCAAGTTTCAGACAGGGGTGAGAGCCTTCCTAGGGATCATTGGTTACTACAGGAGGTTTGACAAGGGGTATGGCACCATTGGTGCCCCCTTGACAAAGCTGACCTCCACAAAGCAGCCCAAGAAAGTGACTTGGACTGAGGCTTGTTAGACCATGCTCTGAAGGCAGTCATGTGCACAGCACCTGTGCTGAAGGCACCCAACTTCTCCAAGGAATTTGTTATACAGACTGACACTTCAGAGCATGGTGTTGGGACAGTTCTAGCATAGCTAAATGAAGAGCCAGCCCGTAGCATTCATTAGTAGGAGGTTACTCCCCAGGGAATGAAGGTGAAATGCAATTGAGAGAGAAGCTTTTGCTGCGGTCTGGGTGCTAAAGAAGTTAAGATCCTACTTGTTTGGGACTTCTGGGTTCAGATGGAGCACAGGCCCCAATGATGGCTAATGCAGATGAGGGGTGAGAGCCCAAAACTGTTGAGGTGGTCCATCTCCCTACAGGGAATGGACTTTATGGTGGAACACCGCCATGTTACAGAACACGCCAATGCTGATGGTCTGTCCAGATTCTTTTGCCTTAGAGATGAGAACTCCCATGAGGTTGGGTAGTTCTCCACAATTTCAGCCGGGGGGCAATACGTGTTATACCTTGCATCCGTGGTGTGCTTAACCTGTCCTTTTACCTCTGATTCCTGTATTTTTGACTCTGTGCTGGACTTCGTTTTGCTGGTTGTTGCACTCTTGGCACTTTTTCACTGCTGACCAATGCTAAAGTGCAAGTGCTCTCCGTGTAAATTGTATTTGTGTTTGACTTTTCCATGATTGTCATATTTGGTTTACTATTAAGTTCCTAGTAAAATGCATTCAAGGTGGCCAGGGCCTGTAAATCAAATGCTGCAAGTGGGCCTGCAGCACTGATTGTGCCACCCGCATTAGTAGCCCTCTATACATGTCGCAGGCATACAACTGCGGTGTGTGTGTGTGTGTGTGTGCAGTCTTGCACTGCCAATTCGACCTGGCAAGTATACCCACTTGCCAGACCCAAGCCTTCCCTTTCACTACAAGTAAGTCTCCCCTAAGTTAGACCTCAGGTAGCCCCATGGCCAGGGTGCAGTGTATTTAAAAGGTAGGACATGTACTGTTGTGTTTTACATGCCCTGATAGTGAAATACTGCCAAATTAGTTTTTCACTACTGCAAGGCCTATCCCGTAGATTAACATGGAGACTGCCTTTAAATATCATTTAAGTGCAGTTTCACATAAGGAGAAGATTTAGATTTGGATTTTGGGTTCTCTGGACTCACAATTAAAAAATACATCTTTTGGTAAAGTTGGTTTTTAGACTTTCTGTTTGAAAATGCAACTTTTAGAAAGTGGGAATTTTCTTGCTTAACCATTCTGTGCCTTTGTCTGCCTGTGGAATCCAGGTCTGGGTCAGATTACCAGTTGGGCTGTTTGTGAATTCCCTTTAGACAGTGACACAAAGGGAGCTGGGGAGTGTCCTGCAAATCCTAATGAGTCTCCTGGGCTAGAGTGGGTAGGGAGGAGTGGACTCCTGCACCTGAAAGGGCTGTGCCTGTCCTCACACAATGCAGTCTCCGACCTGGGCAAGACAGGATCTTGTGAACAATAGAGACTTCCCTTTGAAGTTTTACTGATGCATAGGCAGAAATGTGTATAAGTAGTGGACCCGAAACCCCAGATTTTCAAAACACTTCTAGATCAAGAGGATCCTCTGCCTAGGAGAAGAGCTGGAGGAGGAGTAATGCCCCTTTGCTGTGTGTGCTTTGCTGGGTTGGCCTGCAGTTGCTGGTTCTGCCTTAAAGAGGACAAAGACTTTGCTGTGTATTGTGCTTGTGAAGGTTCTCCAAGGGCTTAGGCTGAGCTTGCCTCCTGTTAAGAAGTCTCAAGGACAGCACAGACTTCATCCACCAGCCGCTGGATTCACTTGTTTTGCACCCTAACTCACCGGGTAGTGCCTTTTTTCAGTTTCTGGGCCCTTGGGATTGAAAGCTGGTTGAAAACCAAGAAAAACCAAGTGTACTGACGCCGCATAATGCCTGGACTAACCCCACTGCCTGATCCTGTGACGCTGCCTGCAACTGAAGCCGTCATCCCCACTGGAGTGCAATGACTCTGACTGATATCGCAGGCCTGACACCACCAAAGCCCTGCTGATGTCCTGTGACTTTGTGATTCCTGAGTGCCATGTCACCAATATTCGTGAAACCCAAATCCACTGCAACACATGCAGCCCCATGGCATAACCGCCAAACCCGGAGGTCACCCACCGCATCTTGACCCACCGGACATCGACCTCGCCTGAGTGTAAAGAACCAACGCTTCACACGACAAAGCCTCATATCCACTGCTCCACAGCCAGGATGCAACGCTTTGCAATGACACCTCCACTCCACTGCTCCACAGCACCGGAACCAATGCCGCGCTGGATCTGGTGACACCTCGCTTCCATGACTCATTGTACCTGCTTGTTACCTCACTTTCAAAAGATACTGTACCTGGGGGTCCCTGAAACTCTGTGACTGTCACCATTGTCATCTGATTGTTGGGAACGACTCTGTCATGAGGCCGTGCTAACACCAAATTTAAGCATTTGTGCTTCTAAGTGCTATATTGGAGTTTAATATTTGAAAATTCATAACTTTGCTTGTGTATGTTGGATTTTTGTCATTTTGTTCTTGTTTTACTCAAATAAATATTGGCTATTTGTCTAAACTTTGTGGTGTTTTCACTCTGTTACTGTGTGTGTTGGTACAAATACTTTACACATTGCCTTTGAGATAAGCCTGACTGCTTGTGTCAAACTACCAAGGGGGTGAGCAGTGGTTATCCTAGGTGTGTATCTCTCTACCCTAACTAGAGGTCGGGTCCCTGCTTGGACAGAGTTCAAACTGGCTGCCTACCAGATACCACATTTCTAACAATATCCTTTGCCAAATTCACCACTAAAAAGCTGTTTTGTAAATTTACTATGGCAAAATATGAAAGAATCACGAGTACTCCCGGGAAATGTGGCCACTAGATCAGTAATCATATTAGAGGCATTATATACCTCTAGCATTTTTAATGAATGAGGATTCTTATGATTTTCAAAGATGTATTCATTCTCTGATGAAGGACATATTGAAGCATGTGTCCCATCAAGGCAGCCAATGACATGTGGGAATTGGACTAGCTGTTAACATTTTAATTTTGTAAGCTGTAAATCCTGTGCTGTGTTTAGAAAATTCATAGAATCATTAATTTTCATGAGCACTGTATCCAGAAATGCATGAAAAAGGGTGAAAGCACACTTTGGGAAATCCCTTCTTCTGCAGTTATCCCACTGTGGTAGCTTCCTGAGTTTAAGAAGTTCAGGAAACATAGCACTTGCACATGGCTATAAATTGAATTGTTCCTGCGAGTGTGTTGCTGTAGTTGAGGATGAAGTTCAGAGATTGAATTTAAAATAAGGGCAGAATTTAATCTCATTTTCTCCTCTGTTTAAAGAAACACAGTAGTGCAAATTCTAAAAATGCACTCCTGTCAGTTCCTCCTTTTAACCTGCTGTGCAAACCTGCAATGATCCTCATCCTCCTCGCCATACCGTAGAGAGCACCCATTGTTTTAAAAATGTAGATGCACTATGGGGCTGTTTATAAAGGTTGCACCTGATTCCCACCTGATTTGAGTTGGTGGACAATAGCACATGCAAAATGTTGATTATGTGAATATTTGCAAATAGTGAATGTTTGTTACATTTGTTTACTAATTTCCAATTTGGAGTCACAATTGTAGGGATTCACAAAAAGTTTTAATCCTTAGAATTGCAGAGCAAATGCCTTTCATACATCACAAAAACATATTTAGCATTCGCAAACAGCCAAATGTAGCAACTTGCACCGTTTGCGAATGCAAATAGGCTTGATCCACATGGACCTTAGTTTTCTATAATAAAAAGAGATAGGGAACATAAGAAGGGATAAGTAGGCTGAGGAAATGAAGAGGAGAGAGGGGAGGAAGGAATATACCAAGAAGGAAGTCTGGGAGGTGAAAGGTATGATGTAGTGGAGAATGCATGCAGGCACAAATAGCAAGATCAGTTGGAGAGTAAGGGAGGAAGAGAAATTAAACAAGGTACTTGGTTGAAGATGAGCTGATCAGAGAATGATGAATGAAATAATCATCCTGGCTGATGAATCGAGCTGGAAAATTCAGCAGCGAATGACAAAATGAATCTAAAGTGGAAACGTAACCAACAAAAAAACAGATGCAAGAAAATCAATGTGATGTGGTCATTTTTTAACTCAGGAAATTAGTCAGGCGGAGTTCATCAAGGCTTTGAGACGCACCAAGGAGGACATGCAAACACCTGTAATAGCATTGCCATAATTCAAGAATTGTGTGACAAATGTCTGGACAACTATGCAAAAGTAGTTATTGAAGCAAAATACAGTTACTCTTTGAGGTTTTTAGTGTGTGCTCAGTGTGAGAGGGAATGGAAACTTAAGGGTCTAATCATATGCTATGAGATTTTGCCTCAGCAGCCAGATTTGGGGTGAAGCCATTGGTGTGAAATTCAATTCAAATTCACAATTGTGTTGTTATGAAAAATAATTATTTTGGTCTTGTAGGGATTTAATATAAGGGGCATTACAGGACTGGGTCACAATGTTGCTGTATTACAAGCTCCTTGTGTGTGGATTGGAGATGTGCAGACGCACAGCGCACTGACTGCAGACTGGCTTGCACCCACGCCTCTGTTCGCTGTGGCTATCTTCTCACTGTTGTCTCACCTGCGGCTGCTCTCCTGGTCCTGGTACAGCTTTACTCTCCAGCCGCCCTATTCAGGGGGGGTCTTACTATACCAAATTGTGCTCCTGTGCTTTCTCAGGGTGGATTTAAGGCTGAGACCAACCACCTTGTGGTGTCATGAAGAGACACAAGCTGAGAGAGCTGCATATTTACAGGCCATCCGTCTGCCAGGCCCAGGGACACTGTTCGTCTACTGGCCGCCAGCAGTCATCAACAACCCCCAGATGCCTGCCACTAGCAGACTCCAGCAGTTTGCATAGAGCCACAGAAACCTTTGGACACAACAGAAGGCAGTGGTGAGGTGAGAGAAGCCCCCAAGTCCACTTATAACCTGAATTTGTTAGGAAATGGGACTGATGTACAAATGTATGGCTCGAATACATTAATCAGCAAAGCGCAGGCCATCCTGCCAACACCTCAATTGGTATGCTCTCAGCCTAATGTAGTCATTACTACAGCAGACAGAAATGTGTAGCACTCTGACTCAGATGTCAGCACAGTTTACCTCACCATTAGATATGAACTCAGGAAAAGAAGGGTGTTTCTCTACTCTAACCTGCTGTGTAATGTTACAGAAAATCCCTAAAGTCTGCAAGCTGACTGTACTGGTCTAAATCTAACACCAATCAATCCCCAAGCTCCAATTGTGACAGAGCAACCAACTCCAGATGGTGAACTAAATGAGTCTGTGTAAAACCTAACTCCAGAGGAAGATAGTGTCTCTCTTTTGGAAAGTCAGTTCTGTCTAAACAGGACAAAAGAAGGCTGGGGAGACTAAACAAAGGGACAACAATACAGAACTTGCATCTAGAGTGTAACATACACTATATCCATTCTTTATGAAAAAGTTAGTTACAAAGGCACAGAATCAAAAATTAATTTATCTGAAGAACCATGAAGTCCTCCCAGTGCAGCTTAGCCACAAAGACACAAGCATTCAATAAAATACCCAAATAGCTGCCTTTAAATCTTATGATTCCTCAGCATATGGGCTATTGACATTTGCTCAAACTCCAATACTTTCTGTGCCAGTTATCCCATGCCTGAACATGGGATCACCTACTGATGTGGGCAGCCAGAGAGTTTTATCGGACAAAGTGGTCTTTATGGGCCCATCACTCAGTGTTTCATCTGAAACAGCTAACATAAATGCTAAAATCACTAAAAGTAGCACATCTGTTGTACATTAAAATATTCAGTCTAAGGAGTCCAAAGTTAATTAGAACAATGGGCAGCCCATGGAATCGAAATGTGCCTCTGTAGGAGCTCCAAACATTCCTTTAATCAATAAGGAAACTCAGCCAGGAGGAAGCTCCAATCGCACAAACATATTGCTTCTAAAGCCAGAACTAGCTCCGTAGGCCAAATTGCAGGATCAGTATCATTCTAACTCTGGGACGCAGCTTCAGCTAGAAGAGCCAGAAACTTACCAGGAAGTTTTAATTTTGCTCAAGCCCCTATTCAAGTCAAGGGGTCCTCAAGATTACCTAAAATGTAGCAACGTATCTAAATCTAAATTTTTGAAGGCTTTTCTCCCTGACTTTCCATTTTCAGCTCAGACAATTTGTAATGTGGCTTTTATGTCTAAAATAGATGGTGACTTGAATGAGACAACCAAGATGGCGCTGGAATCCAAGACAGCAGCTCTTGCCATTTTGGGTCAAAAAGAGACATTTGATAGTTGGGAAATTGAAATCATGCTTCTTGTACCAGAAAGATATTCTGCCATCTTTAAAATGGATGCTAATATAAACCACCCATACAATGCTGTTAAGTATATCAGTGAAAGAAATACAGTGTAGACCAGACCCTCCATGTTGATGGCTGATCCTGCCTAAGATCACAGTTTAAGTTCTTATTCAACTATGAAGGGCGTTTGTCAAATGAGATTTATTAGGCTTGCAACTGAGGAAATCAGTATAAATATGGGAATTCACGGCAGTCAAAATGCACAGTAATAAAAGCTACTGGTCAAGGGCAGCCAGCCTGGCGTTGGGTCCTGACAACTCTGGGGAAATCCAATGAAGCACAAAAAGGAGCCCTGGCAGCGATGTCATGTTCCTGAACGTGAGACTCAGTTGAATCAGGATGACCTCCCATATATCAAAATTATGAACATAAGGCTTTGCTCATGGAATATAGTCGGTTGGGAACAAATTACAATGCAAAATGATGTAAACAAATATCTTACAAAATGTGATGCTAATTGTTGGCAGAAATTTGTTTGAGAAAATTTATTGAATTTGCTGGGAAGGGTTCTGTTGGCATCGGGCACTAGGACCACACGTACACCAGGTGTAGGTGTGGTCACTGGACACCGCTTCTGGTCACTAGGGACCGAGGTGGGGTTTCCGGCACAACTGCAACTCTTCTGCCCAGCCCTTAGGAGAGGCAAGCCGTGCCCTCCATCAGTCTACATGTGGGGCCGACAAAAAGACAATAAAAGACAGAAGTACCCTATGTCATCCTTTGACATGGTGGCAACAAAGACATGACAATTGGCAAAAAAGGTGGGGAGCCTGGACCCTGCTATACTGCGTGCCCCTACTGAGTCTGGCTAGCCCTTGTAACCTGCTTCATGCTGCCGAAGTCCGAGCGGCACCTATGCCATTCTGCTGGGATGGGAAGGATTGCAGTAAGCTTCGCTGTGCCCACTGCGGTACACTCCGTTGTGCCCCAAGGCCATAATTATGAGTGAATTTCTGGAGATCTCACTGGAGTGTGATGTCATCTGCAGCCATCTTAAAGTCAGGCGCATAGAATCAATAGGCTGCAGGGAAGCCTCAGCAGCCATTTTAAAGTCAGGCACTTCATAGAAATTACTGTGGTGGCCATTTAAGGCCAGGCATGTCACAGAAACTGCATCCACAGCCAATAACCAAGCTCCCCGATGCCATATCAATGCAGGATGTGCCTGAAAAATAGATAAAACAACAGAGCATGGGCACAGACATGGAACAAACATCATCAGCAAAAGTGAGACCCCTGGCACACAAATAGCAATGCTGATAGCAGCTGCGCATAACCAGCACACAGAATGCAATAAAGGCACAATTCCTGTTGCACTTTTCAGACACCCTCTGCCATTTGACCTCTCTGACTCTCAAATGAAGGGTGCTTGCTGGGAGGAATGGACCAGGCAATTTAAATGTTACCTGACCGCTACTTGCTAAAATCACACAGATGAACAGGCAAGGGACCTGTTTCTAAACATAGTAGGGGATGACGTTGAAGACCTACTCGTGACGTTCCAGCTTGAGTCCATCACTACATACAAAGGCCTAATAAAATACCTCACAGTTTCGAACCCCCAGAGAAATGTAAACGTCGAACGCTAAATATCCAACATGGCATGATAATGAGCTGATGAATCACATGATGACTTTGCTACTCAACTGCACAAACTCGTCACCTACTACAAATTTGATAAATTTGACAATGATGCAACCATCAAGCTGCGCATCATCGAAGGATGCCACTGGACTGGATTCCACACAAAAATCCTGAAAAGAAACATACACGCTGGGAAACATTCTGATCATGGCAACGTCAGAAGCCAGGGCTACATCACATGCCATACATATGGAAAATGGGGGAGTACGCACAATGGAACAAGCTCACTGCATGGCTGGCAGCCATAATAGACATGACAAACTACCACTATCTTTGAAGGAGAAACAAGAACAAACGTGCTATCGCTGGGGCCCGGAACACACGCACGTCAGCGCCTGCCCAGCCATCAGAAACAAATGCTGGAAATGCAATGCAACAACCACTTTGCAAGCGTCTGCATGGGCGGACACATCAAGACAGAGAGGGGGCTACCTGCTCCGCCACAAATGATCTCGAGTTGTCACACGCAACACATGGAAGCACGCAATCACAGTTCTTCTACCGACTCAGATGCCACCATTGCATGGCCAGCCAATGAATGTCTATATCTCATGACGGATGCCCCAGTCCAAAAACATGTTTAACTAATGAACAAACAGCATATAAAGAAGACATCAACTGTAGATCTGCAGGTCAAGAGTCACACAACACACTTTGTACTTGAGAGTGGAGCCACATGCAACATCAAGTGTGCATTGAAGTACGACAAAATTAAACACAAGCTTCCCCTGGTGCCCTCCACTGTTGATGTTTTTACATGGGGTGCGCAACGTCCCATAGTAAATGTGGGGAAATTCATGAAGGCGCTCACATATAATGACACATCCATGAGAGAGGAGGAACATGTCTTATGGGGAGATGTTCCAGTGCCGTGTCTGCTCAGCAATGTCACTGCACAAGTTATGGGCCTCCTAACAATGACGTATCACTTGGTTGAGTGTCACAACATTGTACAAGAACACCCTGCAATCCTAAAAGGTCTTGGAACGCTGAAGGACACGCAAGTCACCCTTCACATCAATGAATCGATCAAGACAGTGGCTCAGAATCACCAGAGAGTCCCTGTGCTTTTAAAATCGAAGGTAGAGGAAGAATCAAAGAGTCTGCTAGCACAGGACAGCATCAAGTGCACAGAAGGACCCCATCATGGCTGTGCCGGCGAAAATCACGAGGAAAATGCAAATATGTGTCTACATGTGCCTACGGAATACAGCCATTGAAAGAGAATGACACCCAGGCTCTTACCTAAATGACATGATCAGCTACCTCACTGGGGCCTCTTAATTCTTATGCTCAATCTATTCAAGGCATACCATCGTCTGGAACTAAATCCGCAGCCCAGCTTCATCACCACATTTTCCACTCACCTAGGGCTTTTTCATTACAAATTATTCAGCTTTTGGGTGTCATCAGCATCAATATTTCAGTCAAATCTTCCACGAATTCAGAGCAAACAGTTAGGGTGGGTACCCCGGGACATAGCAGGAGCAGGCCCTGGGATGTGTTGTCCCCAAAGCCAAGGTGGTGATTCCCGAGGCTCCAAGGTGGCCATGCCACCCATGCATGTAATTCAATATTCGCCCCTGGGGAGGTGGCAGTACTGGGTTTGCGGAGGGGGGCTGTTTGGCCACCCTTGCATGTAATTCAGTGTTTGCCTCAGGGAGGTGGCAGTCCCAGGGGATGCGGGGAGGCTGTGCTGCTCCCCCACATGTAATTCAGTTTTTGCCAGGGAGGTGGCAGTCCCCGGGGCTGCAGGGGGGGCATGCAGCCCCCCACATTCATTCTTTTTTTTGCCCCATGGAGATGGTGGTCCCTGGGACTGCAGTGGGATACACAGGACCCCCCTTTTATAATTAAACCATTTTGCCCTGGGAAGGTGGAGGTCCCAGGGGTCCTCCTCATCCCATTAAGCTAAAGCCCAGGGAAAGTGGCGGACCCTGGGGCAAAAGTAAGTCCAGGAGGGGAGCCCTATGCACCTTATTCTTAATTTTCCCCTACACTTGGGACCTGGCCTACCCAGAGGTTTTAGTAAAACAAGCACTGGAGAATTTGCAGTAATTTTTTTTTAAAGTGTTTTTTTGCCCTGGGACACCAGCACCAGAGCTAAGGGATCAAGGTGTCCCTACCCTGGCCCCATTTCTCATTTGTTTATCTTTTTTCTGCAACACGGCTAAAGCTGAGCCCCAAGATGGCTGGAAACGCTTCCTTGTTGAAGTGTTTGCAGCCAATCAGATCTCAGCACGAGATCAGGAGGGTTTGTGGAGTCTTTGCATCCCTACATACACCACTTTGTTTTTTCTTTAATATTTCGAAAACCGCTGAATGGATTTGCACCAAATAACAAAAAGTTGCTTTCTGGACCAAGAGCTAGCTTTCTGCCATATTTAGTGTAAATACATCCAGTGGTTCTGCCAATATTCCTGTTCAAAATCCTACTGCAAAGTAACATGGAGAAAAAATGTTTTAGACCTCCTTTTTTCTCGCCCCCCTCTTGACGTACCACCCCGAAACTTTCCAGACAGCATCTCGTATATGCACAGAGTGTATTTTTTTAGAAAATTTTGTGAACTCATGCTTGAGGTAACTATAACTTGCGCCCGGCCATGCACAGTTTCTTTGTCAAAAAGTTTACTTCAAATATTATTATATTTATATTATCAAAGATGTTATCAAAGATGTCATGAGTGCCATAATTTGCCGTGCATGGCGAGGGCATGAGTTATAGTTACCACAGGGCATGGATTGTAGTTACTTGAGATAATTCTAACTCTAACCAGTGAATTTCTTTTGTTTTGTACATTGAAAATGTGAGCCTAACTATAATGCCACTGCAACCTTTGTTTTTTTAAGTGAATTTCATTTTTTAAAATTCTATTTCCTAACTATAACGTCTCCGTAATCTTTGTTTTTTCAGTGAATTGCTATGTTTTTTTTTAACGTACAGTAATTTTCATTACTCTACGATAATCCAACCACCGCCACGCACAAGAGCCTAGCCTGCAGCCAGTCTTTGCGGCCTACCTCCCTAGCCACCCAACCCTGAGAGAGAGAAAAAAATGAGAGACTGAGAGAGAGAGGGATTAAGGCTTTGATAAATTATATACTTAGAATTAGATATTTCTGGACACATTGAAAAGAAAAATGTATTTGCCAATTGAAAATAGTGATATCACCTTTCAGTATGTAACTTAAATATTCATAGTTGAAGAGAAACTAAAGCAGGAAATTACCATAGACTCACCTAGACTAGAATCGTTAACCTTTGGTGTTAATGTCTGAGACCTTGACCACTTGGTCAGAGGTGACTCGTTTCTGCGCAGTGTCCAGACTTAGCTTTGATATTCAGCCCAGAGATTTTGCGGGGAAATAGACTTTAATGTTCCATCACTAGGAATGGTTAACAGTGAAAACACTAGAATATAAACAGACAAACTGCTGAGTGATACTAGGATTTGAATTTTCAGCCTACTGAGTGACAGCACAAAACATTGACCATTAACACTCAAAAGAATAATTTGAGACCAATTTACAAAAATTCTTCAGATTTTTAGTACATTTTTAAGACCAAGATCATCAAAATCGGGTAAATTCTTTTTAAGTTATGATTTTTCAAAGTTTAGCAAAAATAGTCTTTTTGTGCATAATTAAGCACCATAGGAATCAAAGGGAGAAAACTTTAAAAATGCATATAAAATCAGGCAAGGCATTTACCAATGTCTCCTTCTGTTTGTAGGTCAAGGTTGTCGAGGAGTCTTGTGGACAAGCCAGAGAAGTTCTGGCAGTTGCCAGTTTGAGCAGGAGCAGCTACAGAAGTCTTTAGAGCTAGGCCAGGATGACGGAGGGGGACCACTTGGAAAAGCATTGCACAGGCAGACTTCAAGGTCAGTCTGGTGGGTTCCCTTTGAGTGCAGCAGAACTTCAGTTGTTGAACCTTGGGTATTCTTTTCATTTGCCTTCTTCTGTCCGTCAAATCTGATCTGCTGGTCTAGGGTTGCCCACAAAATACTGCATTTAATGGGCATTTAGGGGAGTACCTAGTAGTGACCAATGGGTTATCCACATTTGGGTGGATAAAGCCATTAGGTGACCACTTCCAGTGGGCAGAGATCACTTCCCTATCACTGATTGGCTATTTTCCTTCCATGCAAGATGGAGGAAAATTAAATGCAGGGGTCACCTCACATGAAACACCGTAGGAGTGGTACAAGCTGGGGGTGGCCACTCCACCTGTTCTTTGCACAGTTTCCATCTATTGCTCCTGCAAAATGTGGAGGTTTGTAATGGGGGCAGCCATCTACTCCTATCAGCATGGCTGGGGGTCAAGTTTCAAGAGCGGCAATCCCTTTGAAGAATCACAGGCAGGTTGGTGCACATTCCTGGGGGAGGAGGCGTAACACCTGTGCCCAGTAAGGGCTTTGTTTCTGGACCCAGAGAGCAAAGTCTCTCACCCCAGGGTTCCAGAATCTTGTGACCAGCCAGCAACCATGCCAGGGTTAGTTAGCTTTGCAGGGTTCACCTCTAAGGTACCCCTGGGCACATTTTGCGATAAATCCAATACTGGTACCAGTTTGGATTTATCATTCTGAGTTGTTTGATACCAAACAACCGAGGGTTCAGAGTGGCCATCATGTAGCTGTGAAACTCAAACTGACCGGTGTCCAGCTCTGTTCACTTATTTTGACCCAGGTTTGGTAAGCACACAGTAGGGGCATATTGTTCATGCACCTATGCCTACACATGCAGTATAGTGCACCCTGCCTTTGGGCTGAAAGGCCTGCCAGAAGGGATGCTTATCTATATTGCATGAAGTGTATAGTGGACAAGTCACACAGGCTATGTGCCATGTCAAGTTTGCATTTTAGGATTGCACTAGCACACTCTACCTCCAATGGCAGTGCTGGGTGCATCTAGAGGCATGGTCCCTAAGGGTGGCACAAACTGTTCTGTTTCCCTCGGGGGCTTGCCTTTAGTACCCCATGAACTGGGTACCTAAGTACCATTAACTAGGGACTTATATTGGCAGCTAAAGGTGTTGCCAATTGTACCAATGGATCCAACAGTTTTGGGAAAGAGATCTGGCCCAGGGAACCTGGTTCGCAGGGGCCCTGGTCACTAACAACTTTGAGATCACATCAAGTGCCATGCAAAAAGTGGAGGCTAACCATGACAAAAGAGGCCTTTCCTCACAGCACTGTAAAGTGGAGGGGCATAGAGTTGAGTTGAGTAAAGTGTTGTAGAAAATAGGGACATAGAGTGGAGTAGAGTGTTGCAGAACACAGTTTTGTAGACTGAAGTGGGGTAGAGTGGAATGGGATAAAGTGGAATGGGTTAAAGTGCAGTGTTGTGGAGTGCCGTGGAATGACATGTCAAGGAGCATCATAGAGTGAAGTGTTGTAGAGTAGAGTGTCATGGAGTAGAGTGGTATGGGTCATAGAATGGAGGTGAGTAAAGGGTCTTACAGGTGAGTGATGTAAAGAGTCATAAATTGGAGGGGATTAGAGTGCCATAGAGTGGAGTGTCATAGAAGGGCATAGAGTGGAATGGCTTAGAGTGCCGTAGAATGGAGGGATGCAGAGTGCAGGAGTGTTGAGTGGTAGTGCGTAGAGTGGCTTAGAGTGGCGTGGAGTGGCATAGAGTGGATTGTCATAGTCGTAAAGTGAAGGGGCATATAGGCATATATGTGAAGGGACATAGAGTAGGATAAAGTACCTTAGAGTGGAAAAGAATGGAGTGAAATGGCATAGAGTGGAGTCATGCAGAATGGCATAGAGTGTCATAGTAGAGCGTCACAGAGTGGGTCATGCAGTAGTGTGGTGTAGAGTGGAGTTACGTGGCCTAGAGTTAAGTGACATAGTTAGCGTCAAGTAGTGTTGCATGTGGTGTTGCATGTTCTATACTGGAGTGCAGTAGAGTGGCATAGAATGGAGTAGAGGAGAGTTGAGTAGAGTGTCAGAGTGGAGTGACAGAGTAGGAGGCATACAGTGGAGGCGCATGGAGTCTCATAGATTCTTGTGGTGTTGAGTGCAGTAGTGTGTCATAGAGTGGAGTTGCATAGAGTGGATTTGTGTAGAGTGCTGTAGAGTCTCATGGCTTAGAGTAGTGTTGAGCATAGTCGAGTTGCACAGTGTCCTAGAGTGGAGTGTCACTGACTGGAGTATTAATGGAACGGACTGTAAGAATGGAGTGTTTTAGGGTGGAGTGGGATCGAGCGAAATAGAATAGAGTGGAGGGTCATGGAGTGCAGTGTCAGAGTGGAGTATCATAGAGTGGAGTGTCATAGAGTGGAGTGACAAAGCATTAAATAAATTAATCTGTTGTAAAGCATTGTGGAGTAGAGTTGAGTAGAGTGGTGTATTGTAGAGTGGAGTAGAGTGGCATAGAGAGGAGTGGCATAAAGTGTAGTGGAAAAGAGTAGAGTTATGTAGAGTGGAGTGGTATTGAGTGTCATGGAGTGCCATAGAGTCTTGTAAAGTGTTGTGGAGGGTAGTGGAGTGGAGGGCCATAGTGTGGAGGTTCATAGAGTGGAAGGGCATAGTGTGTGGGGCTTAGAGTGGTATAGAGTGAAATACAGTGTTGTAGAGTGGAGTGTTGTAGAGTGGAGTGTCTTAGAGAGGGGGGTTGTAGAGTGGAGGGTCATAGAGTGGAGGGGTATAGAATAGTGTATAGTGTCATAGAATGCTTTGGAGTGGCATAGAGTAAAGTGCTTTTGAGTGGAGGGGCATTAAATGGAATAAATTGTAATAAAGTGGAGTGTGGTATAAAGTGGCAGAGAGTGTTATAGAGTGGAGTGTCGTAGAGTCAAACAGAGTGCCTTAGAGTGGAGCGGCTTAGAGTTAAGTGGCACAGAGTAGTGTAGAGTAGTATAGTGTAGAGAGGTATAGAGTAGAGTAGAGTGGAGTAGAGTTTCCTAGAGTGAAGTAACAGAGTGGAGAGGTGCAAGGAGTGTTGCAGAGCAGCTTAGCTTAGAGTGGAGTAAAGTGTTCTAGAGTGGAATAAAGCGTTATAGAGTAGAGTAGTGTGCAGGCAAGTGGAGTAGAGCAAATTATTGTAGCATAGAGTGGAGTAGAATGTCATAGAGAGGAGTGGAGTGGCCTGGAGTGTCATAGAGAGGACTAAAGTGGCATGAAGTGTAGTAGAATGGAGTGGCAAAGTGTAGCATTAAGTGGTGTACAGTGGCATAGAGTGTTGTGGAGTGTCATAGAGTGCTATAGAGTAGAATGTTATAGAGTGCCATAAAGGGGACTGCCATAAAGTGGAGTGGCATACAGTAGGGTGTAGTGTAGTAGCTTGGAATGTAGTAGAGTGGACAGTGGTAGAGTGGAGTGATGGAGAGTGATGTAAAGTGGCATGGAGAGTAGTAGAGTGAAGTGACATGGAGTGTTGTAGAGTGGGATGTCAGAATTGCATAGAGTAATGTAGAGTGGGGTGTCAGAGAGCAGTGTCATGAAGTATCAGAGTAGAGTGTTGTAGAGTGATATAGAGTTTTGTAGAGTGGGGTGGCATAGTGCAGAATCAAGTAAAGTGTCAGTATAGAGTGGTATACCACGGAGATTGGTGTTAAGTGGCGTGGAGTGTAATAGAATGGAGTGGCATAGAGTGGTATACATCAAAGAATGGCATAGAGTGTGTTAGAGTACGGTATCAGAATGGAGTGCCATAGAGTATGGTAGAGTGGCATGTGGTAGAGTGGAGTGTCATAAAGTGGCATGGAGTGCCATAGATTGGAGTGGCGCAGAGTGGCCTAGAGTGGCATAGAGTAGAATGGTGTAGATTGAGCTGGCATAGAGTGTCATTGAGCAGAGTGTCATAGAGTGTTATGAAGTGTTGTGGGATGGATTAGAGTGGAGTGTCAGAGTGGACTGCCATGCCGTGGAATAGAGTTGTAGAGTAGCTTAGAACAGAGTGGTATAGAGTGGAGTAGAGTGACCTAGCGTTAAGTGACATAGAGTGGTGTTGAGTGGTGTGACGTAGAGTGGCATAGAGTGGAATAGAGTGTCAGAGCAGAGTGTTGTAGAGTGACATACCATAGAGTGAATTAAAAGTGTTGTAGAGTGGAGTAGTGGGCAGTGGTGTGGAGTTCCATAGAGTGGGATGGAATAGAGTAGAGTGGCACAACATAGACTAAAATAAAGTGTCATGGAGAGGAATGGCATTGGGTAGAGTGCTGTACAGGTGGAGTAAAATGGTGTGGAGTGGCATAGAGTGCTGTAGAGTGTCATTGAGTGGCATAAAGTGTCATAGAGTAGAGTGGCATAGAGTGTAATGATGTAGAGTGCTGTAGAGTGGAGTGTTGTAGAGTGGTATAGAATGGAGAGGTATTGAGTAGAGTGCCATGGAGTAGAGTGAAGTATAGTTTCATAGAGTGGCATGGAGTGGAGTTCTGTAGAGTGGAGTAAAATGGCATGATGTTTAGTAGAGTGGAGTGGCATAGAATATTGTAGAGTGGCATAGAATAAAGTTTCTTAGAGTGAAATGGAGTGGCATAGAGGATAGTGGCATAGAGTGTAAAGGTGTAGAGTGCTGTAGAGTAGAATGTCATAGAGTGGCATATAATGGAGTGTCCAAGTACAGTGGCATGGAGTAGAATGGAGTATAGTTTCATAGAGTGGTGTGGAGTGGAGACACGTAGAGTGGAGTAAAATAGCATGGAGTATAGTAGAGTGGAGTGGCATAGATTGTTGCTGAGTGGCACAGAATCGAGTGTTGTGTTAGTTGCATGTGGTAGAGTGGAGTGTCATAGAGTTGCGTAGAGTTGCGTAGAGTGGCCTACAGTGAAGTGGCATAGAATGTTGTAGAGTGGAGTGGCATAGAGTGGCCAGGAGGGTTGTACAGTGGAGTCGCATAAAGTGTCTTAGAGTGGAGTGGCATTGAGTGGTGTGGAGTAAAGTGTTGTAGGGTGTTACTTAGTGTGGAGTGGAGTAGAGTGGAGTGGGATAGAGTGAAGTAGGATAGAGTAGGGTGCCGTAGAGTCATGTGAAGTGGCATTAAATTAAGTGGCATATAGAGGAGTAGAGGGTTATAGAATGTTGTAGAGTGGGGAGGAATAAAGTTATGTGTCATAGATTGCAGTGGCATATGGTAGAGTGGTAGTGGAGTGCCATAGAGTAGAGTGGTCTAGAGTGGAGGAGATCGGGGTAGAGTAGAGTGGGGTAGAGTGGCATAGAGTGGAGAGGTGTAGAGTGTGGTGGAGTGGCATGTGGTAGAGTGAAGTGTTGTAAAGTGGACTCAAATGGCCTAGAGTGAAGAAGTGTAGAGTGGAGTGGCCTAAAGTGGCCTAGAGTGTTGTAGAGTAGTGACTTAGAGTATCACAGAGTAGAGTGGCATAGAGTGGAGTAAAGTGGTGTAAAGTGTAGTAGAGTGGAGTGGTATAGAGTGGCATGAAGTGTCATAGAGTTGAGTGTCATAGAGTGGTGTAGTATGGAATGTTATAGAGTGGAGTGTTGTAAAGAGACTTAGGGGGTGATTCCAACCTTGGCGGGCGGCTACCGCCGCCCGCAAGGCAGAAACCGCCATGCGGCCGCAAACACGCAGCCCCCATTCCAACATTCCCGCTGGGTCGGCGGGCGCTAACCAAGTTAGCGCCCGCCGGCGGAATGGGAAAAAAAGCACCGCCAGCCTGTTGGCGGTGCTTCCGTCATTCTTGCCCTGGTGGTCCAAGACCGCCAGGGTCAGAATGACCCCCTTAGAGTGGAGTGGCATTGAGTGGAGTGGCATAGAGTAAAGTGGAACGGAGTAAAGTAGCGTTTTATCAAGTCTCATAGAGTGGAGTGGCGTAGAGTGGAGTAAAATGTCTTGAAGTATAGTAGAGTAGAGTGACTTAGGTGGTGATTCCAACCTTGTCGGGAGGCTACCGCCGCCCGCCAGGCGGAAACCGCCATGAAGCCGCAAACACGCAGCCCCCATTCCAACATTCCCGCTGGGTCGGCGGGCGCTAACCAAGTTAGTGCCCGCCGGCCCAGTGGGAATGAGGCCGCAACACAGGAGCTGGCTCCTAATGGAGCCGGCGGTGTTGCGGCCGTGCGACGGGTGCAGTTGCACCCGTCGCGCTTTTCAATGTCTGCCATGCAGACAGTGAAAAGCAGGCCAGGGCCCTGTTAGGGGGCCCCTGCACTGCCCATGCCAGTGGCACAGGCAGTGCAGGGGCCCCCAGGGGCCCCAGGACACCCCCTACCGCCAGCCTCTTCCTGGCGGTGAAAACTGCCAGAAACAGGCTGGCGGTAAGGGGGTCATAATCCCCAGGGCAGCGCTGCAAGCGCTGCCCTGGCGGATTATAGCCGCCGGGGCAGAAATGGTGGAAAACCGCCAGCCCCAGCATTCTGAGTTTCCCGCTGGGCTGGCGGGCGACCGCCAGAAGGCCGCCCGCCAGCCCAGCGGGAAACCCCCTTCCACAAGGATGCCGGCTGCACCCGTCGCGATTTTCAGTGTCTGCCACGCAGACACTGAAAATCTATGTGGGGCCCTGTTAGGGGGCCCCACGACACCCGTTACCGACATCCTGTTCCTGGCGGTGAAAACCGCCAGGAACAGGATGGCGGTAAGGGGGTCGGAATCCCCATGGCGGCGCTGCTTGCAGCGCCGCCGCGGAGGATTCCCTGGGGCAGCGGTCGTTGGCCCTGGCGGTCCATGACCGCCAGGGTCAGAATGACCCCCATAGTGTGCATTGTACTTAACCCTTTTAGTGAATTGGAAAAGCTGTTCCAACTCACAAAATTGCTTTTGTGACCAATTCCAAATCGTAATTAGGACGGGGAGTGAAAGGGGCATCTCCTATTAGATGTGATTTGCAATGGTGTGTATCAAATGTTTGCAACCCTAATTGCAGTTGAAGACCAATAAAGATTACCAACAATTCAAAGGAGATCTATCTATCTATCTGTTTATCTATCTATCTATCTATCTATCTATCTATCTATCTATCTATCTATCTATCTATCTAAATATATATATATATATATATATGTTTGTACTTTAATACGCGGCGATATAAAAGGCACCTCAACAATATGCAAATATGTTTCTTATCATTGTAGTGTAGAAGGGGCGGGGCCACGGGCCATAACAAGCACAAAGGGGGGGGGTCTCAGTACACAAGTGTGTTTGGCCGGCCGTCTGAGGCCGGCCAAACATACATGCTCGCTAAGCTCTGTCCAGCCTGGCCACATAGTGCTGGGTTGGAGAGAGCAGGCCGACTCACCTAGTCTGCGAGGAGTGCCCTGGCTGGGCGCTCTGACCAATCTGAACGCTGCTGTCATGCTGCCAACAGCATGACAGCATCATTCAGATTGGCCGCAGTGCAGGCTGGGAGCATGTGCCTGCGGCAAAGGAAAGAGGAGCTGTGCGGTGGTGGTGGTGGTGGCGGCAGCGGGGCATTCAGGTAAGTTTTTTTTGTTTTTAATTATTAATTTTTCTTCACCCCCCGTGCGCTGCCCCGGCCACGCGCCTCGAGCCGCTAATGCAGGCTGCCCAGCAGATCCTGCCTAAATAATATTCACACCTCAGGTCTTTTGAAGCATATAATGCATTTTGTTATTTTGCACAGGTGCAAGGTGCCCACCACTGACATCTGACTGGCAAGAATGTTAAAAATTGTCTGAAAATAAACAGAAAGCAATGAATGATTGTTTTATTGACCGTGAGACAAAAATTGAAAGTCCTAGTCCATTTTGCATGTTTTTTAATATAGCTTAAACTCTACCCTGGTGTATTGGAGCACTTTGCATGAGCACCAGGTACATTACACATATTAGGCCACAACCTCTCCCATGTCCATACAACCCAATAGAGGTAAATATATGTAATGGAAACTGTCTTTTGTATCTGAAGCACTTTTTTACATTTTTTGGGGTCCATTTCCAAAATGTTTATGTAAAGAAGCAGGCCAGCCAAAATGCTGCACTGCTTTGCAAGTGCTGGACAATCGATATCTACAGATATATGCACTATCCTGCTCTCTTCCTTCCGGTGCACAATCAGGTTGCCAAGCGCCACACACACACCTTTGCGCCATAGTGCAAGGATGTCTGTGTGAGTCTAGTGTAGGTTTTGTACTGAAAGGGTGCCCTTCCAGTACTTTGCATGTGTTGTATACAGTACAGCACACATGAAAAGTCAGAAAAGAAAGGAGACATGAAAGCATTTCTCCTTGATAGCGATCATTTCAAAAGGGAGTTATTTTTAGATGCAAAACTTTCTCTACTATTTTTAATAGATAGGTTTTGCATCAAAAACCTTGGGTGGGTGCATGTGAACGCCCATTCACCAACCATGGAACACTCCCTTGACGCTGAGTACTGGGGAGTGACCGTTGATGCCTTAGTATGAATTGCAAAGGAGCTCTGAAGAGAATATACAGGAATACATCAGGTAGACATGTCTTCTAGTGATCTGGAAGAGCCACATGCTTCCATGATGGTGATAAAATTCTAAGGGGTTAGAGTTTTATAGAGACGATTATAGAGAAATACTTAATTTGGCAATTCTAGATTAAGGTATATTGCTTTATTATTGTTGATTGTTGATTGGCATAATGGCAAAAGTAGGAATGGTGGGTATGATGTAAAAGGAGAAAGGGAGATCTCATACCATCTCTGATAACTCCGATAGTGATAATTAACTCCCCCCCACCTTATTATAGCCTCTTTTTTCTCAACAAAAACACAAAAATGAGTGGGACTGAAGGAAATCATTCTGCTACCCCTCCGGAATAGCATCCAAAAGACATGCCTGTTATCATTCAAAGCTGATGTGCTTTACAGGTGCCTCGTCTGACCTCTAAGTTAAATGAATGAGGCAATACATATATAGGCATACAAAACTGGAGAAAAAAAAACAGGAAGGAAGAACAGGGAACACACTTCCTGGGAATAATACAGTAATCCACTATAGTTTGTTACTAACTTCTATTTTAAACTATGTGAAAAAAATCTGAATCTTTTCAGGATAAGTCTGTATGCTGGAGCTGAGTTGTTGGTAGAGAGACATGACCTGGAAAAAATCACGAAACAGGTAAGGGGTCAATCAGAGTGACGAAGGAAGGAACTAAATAGATCCTTATTAAAGATGGCTCTCATAAACAGGATGATGGTATTAGTTAGAGAAGGATTGTAGGTCAAGTACAATCTTACCCCTTAAGAGATACGATAGTAGACAGCAATTCAAACTCTAGCTAAGGTATAGAGATTCACACCCCTGTCTGGGAGGTTGTAGCGCATATTATAACAAGCTTTGGCAAAGCCAAAAGGTCTCGCCTATAGAGGAGCTATCAGCTTTGGCAGTGTGGTTTGCTATGTTGTACACCAGTGTGGCTGTTGTTCAGATTGGCTAAAAGGTAGGGACATGGAGTTGGGGAGTGCAGTGTCATAGAGTGGATTTGTTGGAATGCCATACAGTGCAGTATGAGGAGTAGAGTGTCATAGAATTGATTAGAGGGGAGTTAAGTTTTGAATTTAGCAGGTCAGTGGCAGATATGTTGTTGAGTAGGGGAAATATGGTGGAGTGGGTTGCAGTGGATTGGTGTAGTGGGGCGGATTAGGGTAGAGTGAGGAGGATTGGATTGGGGTTAAGCGGGGTGTACTGCATAGAGTGGGGTAGAATGGATTCAAGTGAGGTGGATTGAAATGGGGTGAGGTGGATGTAATTGGGGTGATTCAAGTGGGGTGGATTAGATTGGACTGCAGTGTGGTGGACTGGATTGGAGTGGTGTATTGGACTGGAATGGGGTGAATAGGATTGGAGTGGGGTGGGGTGGATTATATTGAAGTGGGGTGGACTTTAGTGGGATGGGGTGGACGGATTGAAGTGGGGCAGACTGGATGGACTGGAGTGGGGTGAATTGCACTGGGAGAGAGTGGATGGATTGGAGTTCAGTGTGGCGGATTGGAGTGGGGTAGATTGGAATGGAGTGGGGTGTTTTGTAGTGCAGTGGATTGAATTGGAGTGGAGTGGATTAAAATGAGGTAGGTGTGTTGGAGTGGACTGGGATGGTTTGGAGTGGACTGAGAGGGGTAGATTGTATTGAGGTGGGGTGGTTTGGAGTGCAGTGGGTGGATGGATTTGTTTGGAGTGGGGTGGATAGGATTGGGGTGGATTGGAGTGGGGTGGATTGGTGTGAGGTAGATTGGATTGAAATGGGGTGGCGTGGGGTGTACTGCATTGGGGTGGGTGGATTAGATTGGAGTGGGGTGGTGTGGATTGCATTGAGGTGAGGTAGATTGGATTGGCGTGGGGTGGATTAGAGTGGTGTGGATTGAAGCGGAGTAGACTGTATTGGGATGGGTCATATTGGGGTGGTGTGGAGTGGATTGGAGTGAGGTTGATTGGGTTGGCTGGGGTAGATTGGGCTAAGCGGGGTGGATTAGGGTGGGGTGGAGTGTGGTGGGGTGGATTGGAGTGAGTGTATAGGATTGGATTGGGGTGGATTGGATTGAATTGGGGTGGAGTGCATTGGATTGAGGTGGTGTGGATTGGATTGGGTGGATTAGAGAAGGGTGAATAGATTGTAGGGGGCTGAACTGGAGGGGGGTTGATTGGATTGGAGTGGTGTGGGGTGGATTGGATTGGTGTGGGGTGGAGTGACTGAAGAGGAGAGGACAGGATTGAAGTGGGGTAGATTAAGGTAGTTTGGAGTGGGTGGATTGGACTGGTGTAGGGTTGAATAATGTGGAATGTATTAAAGTGGAATAGACTGGGATTTTGTGAACAGATTGGAGTAGGGAGGGTTTGACTGGAGTGGGGAGGGATGGACTGGAGTGGGGTGGGCGTTGGAATGAAGTTGGTTGGAGTATGGTGGGTTGTATTGGGGTGGGATGGACTGCAGTGGGGTGGTTTGGACTGGAGTACAGTGGATAGGACTGGAGGGGGTGCATTGGACTAGAGCATGGTGTGGCGGATTGGACTGGAGTAGATTTAGGTGGATTGGATTGTAGTGGGGTGAATTGGATTGAGGTGATGTGAATTAGACTGCTTTGGATTAGACTTGGCTGGACTGGATTGTAGTGGGATGGACTCGTGTGGGGTGGATTGATTGGAATGGGATGGATTGGATGGGTGTGGGGTGAACTGGATTGTAGTGGGGTGGATAGCGCTGGTTTGGAGTAGGGTGAGTTGGGTTTAAGTGGGGTGGATTCGATTGGGGTAGGTGAGGTGGATTGGAGCAGGGCAAATTGTTTTGGATTGCTGTGGGTTTGGGATTGGAGTGGAGCAGGGTGGAGTGGTGCAGGTCGGATTGAAGTAGGTTGTTTTGAATTAAAGTGGGCCAGAATTGAAGTGGGGCTGACTGCTTTGGATTGGAATGAGGCAGATTGAATTGGGGTAGACTGGAGTGAGACAGATTGCTTTGGATTGGAGTGGGCAGACTGGAGCGGGCAGATTGATTTGGATTGTAGTGGGGCATATTGGCAGTGGGCAGATTGTAATAGGGTGGACTGGAGTGGGGTGGCTTGAGTTGGTGTAGGATGGATTGGATGGGAGTGGGGTGGATTGAATGGGAGGACATGTTTGTTCACTATAAAAGGAGCAAACTTTAGTTTCCTGGTATTTTATTTTTAAAGTCAAAGTCGGTCCCATAAAACAACAAAGGTATATTCAAATCTACTTAGTCTTAAATGTGGTGATGTAAATGGTAAGCAGGTCCTGACTCAAGGGTGAATAGTGCAAATCACACCTCCCTTCTGAGCACTTGCAAGCTGGGGGTTAAAAAGCACCCTGTGATGGTGTATTGAGAGCATAGCAAGCAATTAACCCACTTCTAACAGCTTTGTTGTGAAGAGTGTGTAGCCGTCCAAGGGCAAGAGTAGAATGAACTTATTGATACATAAAGTTCAAGTGTGCTTTTAAAGTAGCTGAATTCCCTTCTTGCCCTGTAATCTGCCACTGACTTATATCAAATGCTGTTTTATTTTGGCACTGTTATCCTCCCTATCATTACATCCAAAGAGGTGAAGGAAGAGAGGGAAATTGAAAGAAAGTTGAGTGTGACTGTCTGAGAGTTTGTAGGGAAGATTCATAACTTCAGGTTGTGAATCGTGCATACAGAAAATAAAATGTAACAAAGAAAACATTCAAAATGATGGAAGCAATCCTGTATACTGTGGTTACTCTAGGCTGTTTAAACAAGTGAAAAATGCAATATGAATTACTTCTCTGCATTTTAATTCTAAAGAAATATAGCCTTCCTATGGTGCCTAACAGTGATTTTCAGCCTATGTCTGATGGCTCTTAAACTTAAGCAAGGAAACTGATAAACTGGAACATAAACTCAGGATTGCAGATTTTGGTCATAGGCTTTTATTAAAGCCAAAATGAAGGTTTTATAATTCCAAAATATTTAGCACCATAGCAATGCACTTCACAGCCAGGTGGTCAGTCTCAGGTGCAGCTTTACTAAGATTTCATGTAGGTCTGTAACCAAAGATGCTGCAATACTTTGCCTGAAAAGGAGAGAGCTGCGCTGGCGTATTTAAGGCTGCTGTACGCAAACCAACACGCACTAGGCAATAATCCCAGTGGGAGAGAAGCAGCCCTCTGGACCTATTTTGAGTGACCACAGAGGAGGGGTTGCTCATTTCCAAGACCACACCTCCAGGGTGGGCATTGGAACTCTGCACAGATTAAGTAAAATTCTGCCATCTTGGTGTAAGGTACAGAGGAGCACCGTTGGATTGTTTTCAATAGGGGACATGGGAAATGCTGCAAAGTGGGTAGGATCACCCCTAGAAACTATTACCCCATTGGTTAGGGAGTGACCAGGAGTTTCCTCACCCACAGGTTGGTGCCAGACATAACAGTTGCACTCACAGTACCCACCTCAGAACACTTTCTGGAGCTGTGGAAGAACAAAAGATGATTGAACCTGCTGTCTGCGACCTGAGTTTAGCCCTAAAGACTGAACCTGTTCTCTCACTTGTACCCATGAAAAGAAAATGGAATCTAAGGGTCATAAGAGCAAACTCCTGTTCAAGTTACAATGGCACACAAGCTTCAAGAGGCTTTTCTGCTACTGCCTGGCTGACCAGTTTCAACTGGACAGCCCAGCACTCTGCTGCTGTACTCTACTGGGATGAGTCTTGGCCTCACAAGGGCTGTCCGAAGATCCTGGACTTTACCTGGTGTCAAAGTGTGCTCCTCCTAACTTTTTCTGGAACAGGGACCTAACATTGTTTTGGTTTCAAAGACCTCTTGAAGATTGGGATCAACTTTCCAAGCCAATCGAATAAGGTGTTTTGATGATGGGCAAACATTCAGGTTGCTCCTGCTTAGAGCTTTTAAGCAGCAGTAAATCCAATTCAGTGGGGCCTTGTGGAAAAGGTGTCTGGCCTCATGGAGCCCTCTTCAGCTATATCCTGCAGCCTTGCCCTTCTGGAGGAATCCAAAATCCAAAAAAGTGACTAACTCCAAAGGAAGAAATCTTCACCAGGCAAAGGTGCAAAAGTCATTGAAGGACTTTCTCTGGGCACAAAATTCAAATTTCTATCACTCACATTTTTCAATGGCGTCGATGACACCTCGTCCAAAGAATATCTGACAATGCGGAGCCCTCTTCAGGTGCATCCTCCTGCTTTATCCCACTGATGATTTTTAACGTTCTTTTCAGAGACTAAAGCCCTGAATTAGAGTTTGGCAGAGAGATTTATTCCATTATAAATGTGACAGCTATCCCATCTGCCATGTTATAATTTCATTATAGCCTATGGAACATGTAATACAGAAGATGAGATATCTGTCACATTTGTAACGGAGTAACCCCCTCCACAAAACTCTATGTCAGGTCCATAGTCTCAAGGTGACATTTCCAACCAAGTCAAACCTGGTTTCTGAATCTGGCCCACACTCCATGGAAGCCACTGTTGAAGGAGATATGCTAATTAAGAAAATTAGTAATGATTTACATGTTGTTACTAATGAGAAAATGCATAGAGATATTAATCGTAGAAAAATAATGTGCATGTCTGAAAAATGTGCCCTCGGGGTATGGTCACCATTGTACTAAAATGTCTGAAAATGTGCAAAATAATGAAAATATATGAATAAAATGTAGTAATATGTCATAATGAGACACATAACCTCTGTTTTGTATTATTAAGTTACCTGAACTAAAGGCCTAGTTCCACTGGGCCTCGCACACTCTGAACATGGAGGAACCGGACGTCTTGCAAAGGACTGGAAATCGTGGACTGCAGCCTTGACCCGTTCGAAGTTCAAGTTACTTAGCTAGAATTTTCTGCAAAGTACCGGCAGACAGGAGATGATGAAGACAATTTGATAGAATTATGTATAGAGCAGGCTAAATGTACTTTCCCAGGACTTGAACAATAGAGAGCCATATGCAACAATTTTGATAAATGAAGGGCCAGATGATGAGGGCATCGCATGAAGAACCAATCCGTTTCTTGTGACTTGGAATTTATGAAAATTAGTAGATTTTGTAAACAAAAACTATAGGTTAAAGTCATATCTGCTGATTTACTGATCAATTAGCAATTAGGGGGATGGACTGAGAGACCCTAATAAAAAGTCATTACAAAGGGCGAGGAATCAAATTTGCGGGGAGAAAATTGATGACGTCAGGAGACGCTGTCCGAGGTGCTGATATTAGGTTCATACTCTGTGAGCTTCATCCGTAGCTGACTGATTGATGACCTGAAGACAAAGACTGACTTGTTGCTGATCCTTCCTGGATACGTAGCTATGAAAATGTGACTGATGATTTTTATGCCTTTTCTTCTAGGTACCAACTGCGCTGTTTATAGAGATTCTTACTTAGGTAGATTCTTTTCCAAATTAATGTTTTCTCTAAATTGTTTTCGGATGAAGACCCCCATGCGGATGCTAATCTTGGTTAAGTAGGCTGTTAGGGGTGACATTGACGGTGACAAATGACTTACAAACTTAATTGCTGAGTTACATAATTAATGCTGGTATTCATAGCTTATGGTATTGCATTGTCGCATATGTTTTCTTTAAGAAATAATGGGGGTCATTACAACATTGGCGGTAAAAGCCGCTTACCACCGTGCAAAAGACCGCCAACACACCGCCGCGGCCGCAGAATTCCGCCACTGTCATTATGACCCAAAGTCCGGAATCCGCCAAAATCTAGACACCCACACAAGTCCACCACACCAAAGGTCAGTGATAAACTGGCGATAACAAAACCTCCACCGTCACGCCAACAGGAATACGCCCACACTATCACGACCCAGGAATCCACGCGGCGGTCTTTCAACCGCGGTATTCCATTGACGGTACACACCGCCACGCTCAAAATAGACACACATTTACAAAACACTACCACATTGGCCAATTCGAAATACACACACCTGATACGCCTTATTTATGGAATGACGTTAGCCGGCGGAGCTGACTGGTGTGCGTAAAAAAAATGACACACACCAGGCAGCGCCGGCGTAGGGGAAAATGGAGCCTGGGCGTCAAAGAATGGGGCAAGTCGGTCTGAGGCAAAAAATCTGCCTCAACCAGATTTGCGCCATTTTTTTTTTACTCCCACCCTCCATTGACATGACTCCTGTGTTAGCAAAGACAGGAGTCATGCCCCCTTGCCCAATGGCCATGCCCAGGGGACTTCTGTCCCATGGGCATGGTCATTGGGCATAGTGGCATGTAGGGAGGCACAAATCAGGCCCCCCTATGCCACAAAAAAAAAAACACAAAAAAACACTTACCTGAACTTACCTTAAGTTCCCTGGGATGGGTCCCTCCATCCTTGGGCGTCCTCCTGGGGTGGGCAAGGGTGGCAGGGGGTGTCCCTGGGGGCATGGGAGGGCACCTCTGGGCTCCTTCCGAGCCCACAGGTCCCTTAACGAACTTACTAATGGGGTGAAATGCTAGGGTTCACAAGGCGCTCAGGATTCAAATCGACTGAAGATCTCAAGAAAAGAGGATGCCTGCACGAGGGTAATCACCCAACCCTCCAAAAGGTTCAATGGAACCTCAAACCTAATCACAGCAATGTGCGGTACCTCTCAAATTAATGTTAGAATCCAATATTGATAAGTATCTTTCAAACAGAAAAATCAATTTCGATTTAGTTTCAGTTTAACCAATCAAATCCAAACATTTATTGTCGTTCATTAGTAGTACTCTAATTCAAAATAATTTTTGCATCCATGATTAAACAATTGGACGGGCTACAAGCTTTAAGTATAACATGATGGACGGGCTACAATGAATGTTTGAATCGATTATTACTAACTGAAATCATATCTAAAATAGTTTTGAGGCTTGAATTGTTTAATCATGGATGCAAAAATTGTTTTGAATCAGAGTACTACTAATGAACGACAATAAATGTTTGGATTTGATTGGTTAAACTGAAACTATATTGAAATTGATTTTTCTGTTTGAAAGATACTTATCAATATTGGATTCTAACATTAATTTGAGAGGTACCGCACATTGTTGTGCACAGGTCCCTTAACGCCTGCCCTGACCAGGCGCTAAAAAATGACGCTAAAGCGGCTGGACGTCATTTTTTTTGACCCGCCCACTCCCGGGTGTCATTTTTGCCCAGGAGTATAAATACGGCGCACATGCCTCGGAGTCATTTTTTAGACGAGAACGTCTACCTTGCATATCATTAACGCAAGGAAGGTGTCCACGCTAAAAAATGACGCAAACTCCAAGATCTTTGGCGCTAGACGGGTCTAACGCCAAAGTATAAATATGGAGTTAGTTTTGCGTCGAATTTGCGTTAAAAAAAACGACGCAATTCCGGCGCAACCAGAGTATAAATATGCCCCATGGTTTTTCCAGATGGGACTCCATCGGCATTAGAACACTGAGTGACGTTCCTACGGATGGCTCCATAAAGGCTTCCTCCGAGTTGCATTGACCCCAGTTTTTTCATTATCTCCAACCCGCCATGTCCTCAAACACTAGTTACCTCTGGATGCTGAAATCCTTGCCTACTAACTGCTAGAGGCCAGCCTTTTACTCGTCAACATTAAAATACACATATTATTGGTATTATACTGTGCACAGTTGCACCCACAGACTGATCCGATGATGGCAGTGAGAGAGGCATGGTCCATGGACCTAGGCCAGCTTGATGATAAAGACCGGAGGGGAGCTGTGATGGTCCTAAGAGAAGCAGTGGTGGCAGCACAGTTTAATTTAATTCAACTCAAAATACTGCACCGCACATACCTTACGAATAAATGTCATTTTAAGATGTTACTAAGGGCCAGATGTAGCAAAGGTTTGCGAGTCGCAAATGGGCCGATTCGCTATTTGCGACAGTGCAAAATCGGGAATGGGATGCAAAAAGCCCATTTCCGACTTGCAAAAAGCGATGGGACCCATTTGCGAATCGCATCAGTTGCGACCCCATTTTGCGACCCGCAAATAGCAAGTCGCAATTTGCGAGTCGCAAACCTTATGCAATTGCAACTCGCAAATTGCGACTAGTCACAAAAAGCCCAGTTTGCATGTCCCATTTACCACTAACTCAGAGCAGGTGGTAACCATTACCAAAGTATAAAAGGAGCCCCAGAAGGCATCTGGGTTCACCAAGATGGCGGAGATATACCTGATAGCAGTGAGAAGGAGAGTCCACACAGCCCAGCAGAGGAGGAGGAGGGGCCACAGACAGGAGAAGATATATAGAACAAGGCAGACTCTTTTTCAGCAAACTGAGGATGAGATATACGATAAATACCGCCTTAGCAGCGCAGCCATCCTAGAATTAATTGATTTACTCAAACCACAGCTAGAACACCAGACCCTGCGTGGCTGCGCCATCCCTACGCATGTGCAAGTGCTATGCTCACTGCACCTCTTGGCCTCAGGGAGCTATCTGGGGGTCATTGCTGTGGCAGGTGGGGTATCCCAAAGTGCAGTGTCAAGGTTCCTCAGGGCCTTCCTAGATGCCTTGCTCACACACATGTCTCACTTCATATACCTACCAAGGAATGAGGCAGAAATGAACAGCACCAAGCTGGACTTTTACCGCATTGCCCACTTTCCCCATGTCATAGGGTGTGTAGATGGGACACACATTCAAATATGCCCCCCTGCAAATCTGGAACACCTTTTCCGCAACAGAAAGTGTACCCACTCACTCAATATTCAGGTTGTTTGTGACGCCCATTATGTCATCACGGACATTGTAGCTAAGTTTCCAGGCAGTACCCATGACTCATACATGTTTAGGCATAGTGGGATACATCAATGCCTGGAACGTGGGGAATTCGGAGACGGTTACCTCCTAGGTAGAGCTACAGACACTTGCAGACATACACACAGGTCACTGTGCACGACAATCAGGACTTCCTAACAGTGTTCTTTTTGTGCACAACAGGTGACAGTGCATATGCTCTTAGGCCTTGGATCGTGACTCCGTTTTTATCACCCAGCAATGATTCAGAGAGGCAATACAACAATGCACATAAGAGGACCAGGAACCTCATAGAGCGCACCTTCGGACTCCTGAAAGCAAGATTCAGATGCCTCCACCGCAGTGGAGGTGCCCTCCAATATACCCCCATTACCGCATTCAAAATTGTGGTCGCATGCGCCATCCTCCACAACATAGCCACCCGACGTGGGCTACCTCTCACCCCCGCAGACCCAGATCCTGATGATGAAGAGCAAGAACAACCACATCGCCATCATGGGGATAGGAGTATAGCTAATCAAGGCAGACTGAGACGGGAACACATCGCAACACAATATTTTGGAAGGTACGTGCCAACTCCAACCATACTCACCTATTGACCAAAAAATCCGTTTGTTAAGTGGAACAAAAATAACTGTTTTATTAGTGCATTAATGAAACTATTTACAAGTACTGAATGTCCATGGGCATGAAAATGCAAACCAGGCATGTGGCACATTGACGTCATGTGCCACTTCTTATGGTCCAGGGTGATCTCTAAGACCTTCTGCCCCTCCTGCCAGCCTGGCTGCTCCCTGGTGCTTCCGTGGTGCTCTGCCTGCTACTCCTGAGCACCCTGCTGTCAGTGACAGAGACACTGCTCACTGTCGAGCCCTCCTCACTGTCCTGGGGTGTTTCCCCTGTGCCCCTCGACATATTCTGTGTCTCCATCATGTCTATGATGTGGGTCAGACGTCCCAGGCCCCTTGCCACATCCCCAGCAAAATGGCCCATTTCCACCTGCAGCCCAACTGTCCTCCTCGACAGGCCTGTGGTGTTCATGGCGAGCCTACCGATGAATGTGGCCATCCTGTCCAGTCTGTGCAGGAGCTGACGGTCCCTGCGCCGCCCACCCTCGGCCTGGGCCAGTAGTCCTCCTGCCAGTTCCCTCATGGCAAGGGCAAGGTCCCCAGTGTTATTGCAGATCATGTCCATCCTTGAGTTCAGGTGCTGCATGCTGGCATGGTTACTGCGCACGAAGCGGTGCAGCACACCACTAATCCTCCCTAAAATTCGATTTTGTAGGCGCTGACCATGCAGCAGATGTGCCTCACTGGTGCTGGGAGGAAGTAGCCCGGATGCAGACTGCAGCCCTGATGTAATGGACCTGCGACGCCTGCGCAGCGGTGGCTGCCCTGTGCTTTCACCTGTCTCATCCCTGCCTGTTGCTGGGGCAGCCTCTTGTGATATTGTTGCAGCAGGTGTGGCTACTGCAGGGATGCTGTTGACCGTGCAGGTGGGGGTGCTGGCGGGTCCTGAGGTGTCCTCATGGGGCTGGCTGCTTGGAGTAGTGGTGGTGTCTTTTTGGAGACCTGTGGGACATGGGGAACATACTGTCTGTGTCTACTATCTATTGCACACTTCATAATAAACATTTGCCTATGAACTGCCTACTTGACTACATTTCCCATAATGCATCATTCTGGCATTTGCTACCCTGAACTGGAGCTATCTTGGTTGTGCATGCCCCTGTGTACATGGTGGGTGGGGGTATGGCATTGATAGGGGTACAGGCATATCACATGGTACTCACCGGTTGATGTGCTGGGCTCTGAGGTGTCCAGGTCCCCAAATCCAGACACTGCCTCCTGCTCCAAGGTTTCCTCCACCCTTTCTTCCAGGGGTGTGGGTGGTGGCACAGACGATGGTCCCCCTCCTGTGCCTCTCATCTCCCGGAGCCTTTCAGCCACCCTCTCCTTGGTCCGGGAGCGGAGATCATACCACCTTTTCTTTATGTCGTCTATGGTCCTATGGCTCACCCCCAGGGAATTTATCTTGTCCTGTATGTCCTGCCACAGCTGTTTCTTGGTGGCTTCAGGAACATTGAGGGCTGATTTACCAAACAAGTCATCATAGTGCTGACAGCATTCGTCTGTCAGCACCTCCAGCTCCCTCTCAGAAAATTTAATCTTCCTCTTCCTTGGTGTTCCCTCCATGGCAGCTGCTGTTTGACCTGTGTGTAGTTCGGCAGTTATAAAAGGGTGTGGTCCTCCCTCCTCCCAGGTGTATTAGTAAACTTCCTGGCTGTGATGTCATCATCATGTGCCAGGAAGTGTTTCCAGAGTGTTCTGGAGTGGTTTCTGGAGTGTTTGCTGCACCTGTAATCAATTTACAAGTTAATCGCAATTTGCGACATCTACTCGCTAATTGCGAGTTCGTTTTTTGCACACTCGCAAAAAGCGACCTCGCAATCGGCGGACTCGCACACTGCGTTGCGAGTCCGGGTGCGAGTCGCTATTTCGGCACGTTTTTTTTGCTTGCATTCCAATTTGCGAGTCGCATTTTGCGAGTTGCATCAACTCGCAAAATGCGAGTCGCAAATTTTTTGTTTGCTACATCTGGCCCTAAGTTTCAGGGTGCTATCTGCTTTGCAGGGAGATCGATGGGGATCTACTACACATCTTCTGAGGCTGTCCAGGGTTGGCCCACTTCTGAGGGAGAATGCTTGGGCCATTGGAGATGGTGCTGGGCGGAGGTTCCCCAGGGACCCAGAACTGGTCTTATTACACATTGCTAACAATGCAGAGGGTAGCAGATGTTGTACAAACCGTGACATAGCGAGAGAATGGAAGAATGTAGAGAGGCCAAGAGCATATATTTTTGTATGGGACTACAGAGCCCCCATAAATATTTCAAGATTTGGATGAGCTGGGCGGAACATCAAGGGGTTTCTATTGAACGTTGCCAATCCAGGCCCCCAACTATGGACAATGAGATAATCCCCTTCTGAACCGAGGCAACCTGAGACCCAGCGGGATGTTGGTACTGACCTCATGGCTCACTGGCTTTGATGTAATGAGATTGTTGGGGCTGCCACATCTCATATTTCGAATGCCTTGGTATAGCGTTTGGAGCAAACTTGCAATGACATTGATGAAGGGTGTGCCTAAATGTTATGTGCCTTGTGTATTTGCTGCAGGACTTGTTCTTCTTTTGGGAGAAAAACCTGTTGTAAAAAGTTATATAAAAAAACATCTTCTTACTGTACTTTGGCCCTCATTACAACCTTGGCGGACGGGGGAGAAATGCCGGTAATACCGCCAACAGGCCGGCGAAAAAAAAAATGGAATTATGACCATGGCGGTTACCGCCATGGTCATCTGCCTCTTCTACACTCCGACCGCCAGGGCAGTGACGACCGCTGGACTGGAGACTTCGGTCTGTAGCCCGGCGGCCGTCACCAGACCACCAGCGGTATCATGACCCTGCATACCGCCGTGGATTTCAGGTGGTTTGGAACCGCCACGAAATCCATGGTGGTAGGCACTATCAATGCCAGGGAATTCCTTCCCTGGCACTAATACGGGTCTCCCCCACAGCCCTCCCCCACCCGAGTCCTCCCCCCATCCCCCTACCCCCTGCCACCCCCCAAAGGTTGCAGGACCCCCTCCCCACCCCTACCCCCACACATGCACAGACACCCCCCTCCCAACCCCCACCTCAACATGCACAGACACACACCCCTACACGCACACATACACTACAACAACACATACCCGCACACATACAAACAGACATGCACACAGACCCACCCACACACATTTCCCATACACACAACACACCCTGCATGCATACACGCACTCACACACCCCCTCTACATACTCACACGCACACCCCCATGCATGCACACAACACACAACACTCCCCCCCTCCCCTAACGGACGATCAACTTACCTTGTCCGTTGATCCTCCGGGAGGGGACGGGATCAATGGGGACTGCTCCGCCGCCAGCTCCCATCACCAGAACACCGCCACACCGAATCATGAAACGTGATTCGGTGGGTGGTGTTCTGATGACGGGGCGGTGGGGGTGGAGCAGCCTCCACTTCCCCGCCGACCGCCAGTTTGGCTGCTGGCGGCTCTCCGTCCAAAAAAGGACGGAGGGCTGCCAGCAATGAGAATACGCCGTGCGGAAAACCACCTCCACTGGCGGTCTTCAGCACGGCGGTTCCTCAGCAGTCTTTGAAAAAGACCGCCGAGGTCGAAATGAGGGCCTTTGTGTTGGCCTCCTTCTCACATATAATACAATGCCAACTTCTTCAATCATCATGGCTTCACCATATTTCACAAACAAGTATTCGCCTCCCCTGTTTCTCTTTCCCTGCAGGTGCTGGAAATCCCCATCCAAACTATCTAATTGCTACTCCATGACCTTCAAATTGTAAGCTAACAAAAAACATATTTCAGTTTTAGAATTTCAGTTTAAAATGGAGAAAGGCACCTAAGCTTAACCAGGACAATGTCAGGATTCACATGTGCTAATTCAAATAATTCAAATAATTAAAAACATGAGGTTCAAGAGGTTTTCTAACCCTAAATGCAAAACAATTTATAGGAGAATGTGTTAATGAATATGTGAAACAATTAATATTGATTACTGACCAACATATCATTAGGCACAAATGAGTGATGGTGACACTGAATCACCATCCCAACAAGATGAACTTAGAGGTTGAAGGAGGAAAAATGAATTTGGAAGAAAAGCACAAAAAGAGTGTTAGCAATCAATCGACTCTTCACAGCACCAGGAACTTGAACAGGGGTTTTTATACTTCACTAATCTAGTTAGGATCTGCACAAATGTTGGAACAGTAGGACTTTAAGTTCTAGTTTGAAACTCACATACGTGTGATTCATCTGTATAGCTGGGGGGATCAAGTTCCAGATTCTAGGAGAACTCCCAAAGAAGCCTGCTTTCAGATTTCTTGAGTTTTTAAGTAGAGGGCATTCCAATAAGAAGGGATATGTGCTTTGCAGGCAGCGGACACCTCCTTAGATGGCCAATGTGTTCAACAGATATTGTGGATGATGCAGGCGAGGTTAAAAATGCTTCTGGCATCTGTGGGAAGCTAGCTAAGAATGATGACGATAGGGTGCATTTAATATCATCTTGGAATGTGGCACTGTAGACTGCTTTTAGAGGAGGCTAGAGGATTTTGCCAATGCTCAACAGTACAGAGCTTCCATAATCGAGCCTTGACAAAGTTAAAGATTAGACTATGTTTAGATTCAGCTGCAGCGATTAAAGGCTTGATTCTTCCAAGCAGTTTGATGTGTTAGAAAGATTCTTATATTATTGACTAGTTTTAATGAGAATACTTAACAGCAGACTGTGTAGCATGGTCTTGTGGCCGTTATCTTGAAAAAGCATTTCAGTAATCCCTGTACACATGTATCTACATGTAGACAAAGGAGAAACATTTGTGTTCAGCTCAGTACCTATTGTTCAGTACATGGCAAGCAAATGTGTGCATTTAGGGCCAGATGTATAATGAAGGCCATTTGCGAATCGGAAATAGCTATTTTTAAGAAATCGCTATTTCCGACTCGCAAAGTTCCATGTATCACATTTGCGAATCGGTAATAGCGATTTCTTAAAAATCGCAAATGCTATTACCGATTTGCAAATTGCGATACCGGCCCCATCCGCACCTATGGGCCTGTCGGCCCATATCTGCAAATTTTTTGCATTTCCAAAATTGCGATTTCTGAACCAGAAATCGCAATTTTGCAAATGCAAAACCCCAGGGTGCTGGGGGCCTAAGGCCCCCTCTGCTCCACCCCAAATGTTTTTTTTTTTTACCATGTAAGGTGCACACATGCCAAAAGGGCATGCATGCTTTACATGTACAATTTAAAAATGCATTTTTAAATTTTGCACATGGTTACCACCAAGTTCAACTTGGTGGTAATTAGCAATTCCTAAATGCCAAAATCGCATTTAGGAATTGCTTCATACATGTGCTAAGGAACCGCAAATAAGGAATCGTTATTTGCGATTTCTAATTTAGAGAGTCGCAATTTGTGACTCTCTAAACAATGTCGCAATTTTAAGGAATCGCTTTTTTAGCGATTCCTTAAAATTGCGTTCAGAATGTATTTCATACGTTCTGAAATGGCATTTTGCATTCGTAAACGGGCATTCGCACAGTTTGCGAATGCAAAATGTTTTCATACATCTGGCCCTTAATTAAAAAAATACCAGATTTTTTGTGCCCCTGGGAAATGGGTGCCTACTTCTCCACCAGTCAATATATTGATCTTGCGGTTACTGTTAACTTTGGTGCCATAGAAAATCTGTCACTTTATAAATTGGTATCTTTAAATGATGGAAAAACAAGAAATCATTGTGGGAATTGGCAATTCTGGAAACTATTCCCTTAGTAATTTTTCAATTTTTCTTACAATTTCACCCAGAGTTTTCAGTTGCTTTCCACAGCTCTATTAAGTGTCTAATTGCAAACAAATGTTCCTACCAATCGAACAATTCCAAAGGGGCAGTAACTACTGTTCCTGGCCACTTAGGTGGCAGCTTATAGTGAGAGAGGCAATAAGTCTATATCTTACAAAAAGGCTATTTCTTTGTGACATTGAATACGTTTTAGACCAAGGCCCTCAATATGAACATGGCGGTCCGTTCTGCACCGCCGGCGGTGGCGGTAGAAACCACCAACAGAGGAGCGGTCCAGACCGCCAAATAATGAACCAAACAAAACTCACGCATCCCGTGCATCACCCACCGCCAGGAAAGGAGTCCCGCTGACGACGGCAGAGACCGCCCACAAGCCGTAGGAAAGGCCCAACCCACCCATCAAATAATGAACCACCATTCCGCCGCCAGTTCCGGTGCGGGAACCACCGCCACACAAAGGCAAGTGGAAAAGAAACAAATAGAAGGAAACCCTCACCGGAGCTCAACAAAATGTGCAGCGGCAGCCATGGACAGAGAGCTGCAGATCATGCCAGCCTTGCTCCTTGCCATATATCTACACAACCGAGACTGCCGATGAAGACGACGACGGTAAGTACCGCAACCTACAACACAAGGGAGGAAAGGGCAAAGTTAGATACCCACCACACCACCCACCCCGCAAAGCCCCCCAACACTTCCCAGCAGAAATAGTCAGACACCCCACACCAAGAGGGACGTACCCGACTGAAGGCCATTGCAACATGGCCATAGGACATACAGTAGCACCACAGCCATGAATTATTTTAACAAACACCAGGGTGGAACTGCATGCAGCCCAAACACAGGCCACACAGAAACTTTATTCAGTAGCTCATTGAGCTAAATGATGAGAACAGGGCCATAGGCCAGTCCATAAAAAGTCAATTTTTCTTGGCCACTACTGGCCACACCTGACTCCCACAAGTGCTGGGTACTCCACTCAACATGGCACCATATGGGGATCCAGGCAACTCACGGAATGGGGCAGAGGGGGTGGTGGTGGGGATTTATGACGGGATGGGACTTTGACTTGCGTGAGGAGGTTGGAAGGGGGCTTCTCCTTTGAAGGGGCTGGGGGCTGTTTGGCTGAGGCAGAGCAGGATGCCTTAGGCTCTGAGCAGGCCTTCTTCTTAACTGGAGAAGGGGCACGGGAATGGGAAGGCTGGACCGGGATAGGCTGCGATGTGGAAGGAGCGGAACGGGCAAGGAGGTGGGCACGTTTCGGGACAAGACGGGGTGGGCCAGTGGGTTCAAACAGGTCTAAACAGGAGAGGAAAAGTTTCTTGGGAGCAATTGGGGTGGGTGTGGATGAGGGTGTGGGAGTGGAGGCAGAGGGAGTTGATGTATGGGGTGTAGGTGTGCGTGTAGTGGGTGCCGGTGACTGCTCAGTATGCTGTGCTGTGGTGCATGTCTGATGGGTGGGTGTCTTAGTGCGTTTGAGTGTTTTGGGAGGTGGGGTGTGGACACAGTGGGAGAAAACAGACAGCTAGTGTGGATTTATGTTGGGTGTGTGTCTGCAAGTCGGGTGAGTGTGCTGAATGTGTCAACTACAGTGGAGGTGATGAGTGCAGGTGTGGTGTATGGGGCGCATGTATGGCTGTCTGCTATTGTGGTGAGTGCAGGAAGAGGAGCAGTAACAGTGAGTGAAGGTGCAGTGCATGAGGGTGTGCATGTAGAGGGGACAGACAGGGATGCAGAAGAGGCGGGCACACTGGGGGAAGTGGACGTTGTTGTGTATGCAGGTGTCTGATGGCTGTGTGAATGCTTGTGGTGGGAGGTGTAGTGCTTGTGTTTGGAAGTGTTTTTTTTGTGTGTTGATGTGCTTGACTGCGTGTCTGAATGTGTGCCTTGGACGGGTGAAGGGAGTGGGGTGCTGGAAGGGGTAGAGGACGCTGTGACGTCAACCGCTAGCGGTCTTAGGTCACTTCCACAACGAAGGGGCAGAACTACATTGGGCAGACATTTTGCCATCACCTACGCATCTTGAAATTCAATTTACTCGCAATGCTGGGCCTACTAGCCATATGAAGCACCTATGTCTCTATCCATAGAGTATATAAGCACACATAATTTACTCTGTTCCCTCTTAGTGATGTCAATGTACATCTGTCATTTTGCAGTTATTGTACAGACACTACTATGAAGAATGCAGTGATTGTGTTTAGCAAATATGCCAGTTTATGTGTGCACATGGCTCCTTGTTCTTGACCCTCACAGGTACTGACCCTTGTGGCGAGGAATAGCTCCATCTGTGTACAGACCACTTGTGGATATGGGGACCATGGTGGAGCATCAGATTATTATCAATTACAGACTCACACATGCAAATATTCATGACCTATGTGCATTACTGGATCCTGCACTGACTCCCGGAAATCGTAATCAGCATGCCATTCCAACTGAGGTGCAGGTGCTCTCCGCACTCCATTTCCTGGCCACAGGATCATTTCAAGTGACAGTGGGCATGGGTGCTGGTTTCTCACAGCCAATGTTCAGCCAAGTACTTACATGATTTCTGAATTCATTTGTACAACATCTGCAATCCTATGTGTGATTCCCCCAAAGTGCTGAGCTCCCTTCCATCAAGTCAGACTTCTATGCCTTTGCAAACATTCCCCATGTTATTGGTGCCATCGATGGAACCCACATACCCATCATCCTCCCAAGAGTGAGTGAACAGGTGTACAGAAACAGGAAAAACTTTCACTCCATGAACATCCAATTGGCATGTACAGCAGACCAGTACATATCCCATGTAAATGCAATTTTTCCGGGTTCAGTCCATGATTCATTTGTTTTGAGGAACAGTAGTGTGCCACAAAAGATGGAACAACTCCAAGAGGACAGAGGGTGGATCATAGATAAGTGTGCCTGTCACTAACTGACACATTGCAGAAAAGCAGCCGGTCAGACTAAGGACATTCCAATGACGACTCTGTATTGACCATTTCTCTAGGTGATTCTGGCTATCCAAACTTGTGTTGGCTCCTGACACCAGTGAGGAATCCTAGGACGGATGCAGAGAGGAAATACAATGAGGCCCATGGACGTACCAGGAGGGTGATAGAGTGTACAATAGGTCTCCTGAAGGCTATATTCCGGTGCCTACATATCTCTGGGGGTTCCCTGGCCTATGGGCCTGATAAGATGTGTAGGATAGTCGTGGGGTGCTGCATGCTGCACAACGTGGCAGTGAGACATTCAATCCCCCTTTTGGAGGTGGAGGGTGCTATAGGTCCTGATCTGTTACCTGAGAGAGGTGAGGAGAGTGATGGTGAGGATGAGGAAGGGGAAGATGTCAATTCCAGAAACCAACTGATACAAATGTACTTCCGATAACTGTCTGCAACTTCAGCCTGTATATGTGGTTAGTGACTGATACTGTAAGTGTGCCATGTCAACTAGGGGGAATTAGTCATGATATGCGAGTCATGGACCACTTCAGCATGGTACAGACAGACAATATAAGCATTCCCTTCTTGACTATTTTGAAACACACTGTACCACCAGCATGCACAATTTGACAATAACGTTTATCCCTGCCTGTTGCATCATTACTCCACTTTGTTCAACATTGAAGACAGGGGACAGTGTTACAGGTGAGATATGTTGTTTATTGGTGGAATACAGTGAAATGTGCTATGTACAGTGAAGGAAGTCGTTGTGGTTGGGTGTCCTCAAAACCGACTTGGTGGCAGGCCTGTTTGATATCATAGGTGGGTCCTATTTGTAGTTTAGTACTTATCAAGCCCTCAGCTAAGTGCAGTTGGTGAATGGGTGGGATGGTTGTTTGGCAGTAGTAGCAGTGTCAGTTGTTGGAATGTGGCTTGCTCTTAGCTGGGTTTCCAGTGCCATATCTTGGCCCGAGACTTCGTTTGGGCACCTGCTGTGGAGCTATTTGGGGTGACATGGTTGGCCCTTGTGATTCCTGGGAGGGTATTTCCTGTGCTGTTTCCGCTGCTTGGGACAACTGTTGCTGGTTGTCCAGGGCTGTTGTGGTGGCCTCTTGTCCGGTGTGGCTGTCTGAGAGTTTGTTGACCAACTGCAGCAGTGCTCCAGCAATGGTGGCCATTGTGGCATTGTGTTCTTTCCACTGCTCCATGGCCTGTTGGTGGTGCTCCAGCTGCATCCTCTGACTTTTCTCCAGGGTGGTTACAATCTGTGCCAACCTGTCTTGGGTATGTTGGTATGCCCCCAATACCTCTGCAATGACGTTCTGGGCTGCTGCATCTATCCAGTGCCTACCCCCTGACCCACTTGGGCACTTGACCTTGCCCTGGCCCCCTGTGCCTGTGTCCCCTGCACAGGTCTTGACGTGCCACAAGCACTGGGGCCCTCGTCTTCCTGCATGTTGGGGGTGGGAGACTGTGGCCTCTGTTGCTGTGCTCCACTTGTTTGTGCCCTGGGTCCATTGGTGTGGGCACGCCTCCCCTTGCCTGCTGGTCTTGACTGGGTGTTAGGAGTGACAGTGTTTTCCTGGGTGGGGCTGCTGCATGGTGAGCATCCAGGGCTGTGTGAGGGGCCCGCCTTCTCATCAGTGTCCAGGGATCCTTCACTAGTGTCCTGCGATGTGCCTCTGTCTCCCTGGAATGCTGTGGTAATCCTTGTCCCCTCCATTAGGGCTGCATGGGTGGTGGTGCCTGTTGGGGGACATAGAAACGGTTGTTACATATGAATGAGGGTTGAGGTAGGCTGTAATGTGCAACTTAGTGCTGGTGTGCCTTTCAGTGGCCTTCAGGGGTGCCTTTGTGAGGTGGAGATTGCATTTAGTGGCAGTAGTGGGGTTACATTGTGGTGGGGGTTATTATTCCATTGTGGGTACATGCAGGGGTGGGTGGCTGTGCACAGAGGGAATGAAGTGGGCCTGGTAGTGAGTTGTGGGTGATGCAGGGTGGTGGATGTGGTGGGTAATGGCTGGGAGGGGTGTGGGTCTAGGTGGGTGTGGGTGGGGTGGTGCTTGCATTACAGGTATGGTGTATATGGGGTAAATGTAGACGACTTACAAAAGTCCATTCCTCCAGTAAGTTCAGTGAGTCCCACTGGGTGCAGGATGGCAAGTACCTTCTCCTCCCAGTCGGTGTAGTTGGGTGGTGTGGGTGGTGGTCCTCCCCCAGTCTTCTGCACTGCGATGTGGTGCCTGGATGCCATGGCCCGGACCTTCCCCCGCAGGTCGTTCCATCTCTTGTGGATGTCGTCCCTGGTGTGTGGGTGGTGTCCCACTGTATTCACCCTGTTGACAATGGTATGCCACAGCTCCATTTTCCGGGCAATGGGTGTGTGCTGCACCTCAGAACCAAATATTTGCGGCTCCACTTTTAGGATCTTGTCCACCATGGTCCTTAGCTCCTTTTCGGTGAAGCGTGGATTTTTTTGGGGGGACAGGGTGAGGGTGGTGGATGGCGTCGGGACTGGGGATGGTGTTTGGGTGCTCCCGTCAGGGTTGCTATTCGTGTTCTGTCTGCTGGCGTTCTCTGTCTGGCTCTGGTGCTCTCCGTCTTATGGTCCTGGTTTCCTTGCAACGGATTGTGGAGTGTGTCTGGGGGTGTTTTATGGTGTTCTGGATGCATGTCAGGTGTGTGGGTGCTAAGCCTATCCAATGTGTGCACTGGTTGCTGTTGGGCCCACTTGCCGCCCGTGGCGGTCGCAGCCGCCTATGGTCATCTGGCCTCCACTGTCCGCTGAGGTGATTTGTGCATCATTATTTGGAGGGCGGGATGTGGGTGTGCTTGGCGGTGGTGGGGTGGGGTGGGCCAGGATTCCTGCCAACAGGGTCCTGGCGGGGAGTGGTGGTGTGGGAATGTTTGGCAGGGTTGGGTTTTTTGTTCATTATATGGCAGGTTTCCATTCGCCGCCACCGGCGGGATTCTGTTCACCGCCGCCACGGCGGTCAGCTGTCTTTCCCGCCATGTTCATAATGACCGCGCAAAACCGAAATTGTGAAACACAAAAGTGCCGGGGCTCACTGTGAATTCAAGAAAAGTCTGATGATTCCGATGATGCTGATAGAAGCCACCTTCTTAAATCACTACTGTCAAAACTTGGGTTGTTGGTTGAGGGGGGTGTGAGCCCTTCTCAAGCTACAGCAACAATCCTACTCAGGCTGAAGCACCAAAGTCACTAAATTAGTCTGTGCTTAACCATCTGGTAGCTTGGCACCAAAGCAGTCAGACTTAACTTAGACGCAATGAGTAACATTTTATGCAGCACACAAACAGTAGTAAAGTGAGAACACAACACAAGAAATATCTTACACCAATTTAGAAAAAGCGGGTTCAATCTAATAAATTATTTGACAACAAAACAACAGAAAATCCACTTAGAACCAGAGATACACAATTTTAAATTTTTATGTAAAAAAAGAGCCTAAAATCACAAAGCGGCAACTGTGGTTATCTGGTCACACCGACTGCGATAGAGCACGGACTGAAATACAGGGAGCAGGTTAGTCCCACTGAAAGTTGTACTTTATGTCATTGATTCAAGGTGTTGCTTCATGCTTCGTCCATTCCTATGAGGCGCTGTGAGGGCTGTGATGTAAGGACCTGAGTCAAGTTGCATCACCCTGTATTGGTTTGGATGAGGAGCTTCAAGGGCTGCAATTCGAGGTCTTGTGTCACGCTGTGTTGAGCTGCGATTCAGTGCATTGGTCCTGAGGAAACCCACAATTAGGCAAGTATAGCACCTTCAGCCCACTTACTAGGGGAGACCACTTGAAGGGTCAGAACTCACTGCAGGCAAAGTCAAGGTGCAGTATGCAAGGATGTTGGAAATTATTTGCATCTCTGTAGCTCTCAACAGAAGACCAGCCAACTAACCCATATAGACACTCTGGTGGCCCTGGTTCCAAGGAACAGATCTAGTCCTTCCTCAGATAGCAGGGCTGCAGGCCTTCATGCATCAGAGCAGCAGGGCAGTCCTTCTGGTAGCAGAGCAACAGTCAATCCTTCTGAATCTTCCACAGGTACAGGGGTGAACTGAAGAGTGGATCTGAGGGTCTCCTTTTTATACCTTCTGACTACTTTGAAGAGGAAGAAACATCTGGAGTTTTCTCCCTACAGAAGTGTCTGGAATGCCCTGCCTCCCTTCCCTGGTCCCTGTCTGCAAGGGCCATAATAGGCTAGTGTGAAGCCATTTATATATGAGGTGGGCCACTGATTTTGACTTGCAAGTGTGGTCTTGTGACAGCTCCATCCCATCAAGCCATGGTGGCCCATTCTGCCAATTCCCAGACCCTCTATTGTGATACTGTCTGAGAGAAATACAGAAAGACCAACTGCCAACCACACCTTGTCATGTCACCCAGGGAGAGACTGCAGGCACAAAATGGTTAGGACAAGAAAATGCCAACTTACTTAAAGTGTCCTTTTTAAAATTGTGACAAAAAACCCTCCTTTGCCATTAAAGATGCTTTTAAATTACAATTCCTCAGCACCAAACATGATATTTCTATATGCTCTCAAGCAATAGTTATCACTCATTAAATGTATTCAGGTAAGCCAATGTCACCCATGGTAGAGTTACACCTTGCATTAGAGAAAAATGAATTTAGGAGTTTTACTCCATCAGGAAAATGTAAACCTATTTTAAATACAACACCTCCTGCCTTAGGGACTATTTATGGCCTCCCCAAGGGATGACATAAGTATTAAAACTGAAGGTTTAGGCCTGGCAAAAGGTTTATTTTGCAAGGTCAAACAGGCAGTTTAAAACTACACAACCAGGCTGCAATGACAGACCTGAGACATGTTTAAAAGGGCTACATAAGTGAGTGGCACAATAAGTGCTGCAGGCCCACTAGTAGCATTTAATTTACAGGCCTTGGGTACATTAGGGTCCCACTGTACTAGGGACTTACAAGTAAATTAAATGTGCCTATGGGATATAAGACAATCCTACCATGTTCAGGGGAGAGAGCACAGAGACTTTAGCACTGTTTAGCAGGGGTAAAGTGCACAGAGTCCTAAAAACCCTCCACAAAGTGTGAAGAAAACAGGAGGGATGAAGGCAACATTTTTGTAGTTGAGCCCACATAAATAGTCAAGTCCAACACGACTCCCCTCCATCCAAAAGCCAAGGTAGACTTTTTAGTACCTTGATGGGCTTCCCTACTTAGGTGATAGAACATGTACAAACCCCTCTAATGCAGCAGCAGTTGTCAGTACTATGCCCCTCTGAACTAAATTGGATCCCTCTATCTACACTCTCCTGAGCCACTGGACTGGTTCATCTGTGGAACCCATCAATGCAGCTCCTAACCTTAACTTACTCATAAATGTATCCCAATATGCAGACAGCACCACCATGGCTGACAAAGTGATGTGGCCCATTCTGCCCCTTGGATCAGACTTCTGTTCCCAACCCAAGGAAAACAGCTGTCAGTGTCAAGAACCAGGCCCCTGGTGTCCACTGCAAGGTGGAAGCACCAAGTGGGGCCTTAGGCAGGCCTCACTTCCAGCCTTAGGACTGGCAAGGAGTTCCGTAAGGGCTCCTAAGGGTTGTCTAACCTCTGAGGTGTATCAGCGTGGGGAGCATCAGTCCCAGGTGCTAGGGGCCCGATTTTATAGTCCCTAGCACCTCCTTGCACCACCCTAGCATCACCCTAGCATCATTTATTTTACGCTAATGTGGCTCAAGGAGTCAATTTTCTCAGAACCATATTTACAAAATGGCACAGTGCATGTATTACACCACTTTGCGACCCCTTGTGCCACATTATGCCTATGTCAGGCATAATTGTATGCAAGGGTGGGAGTGTTTGGCATTAGGAGGCCCGGAAAAATGGTACAAGATTTCAATGTTCAATTTTCAGTGTGATTTTTAACGCTTGGAAAAAACAGGCGTTAAAGTGATGTACCTATTTTAATCAATGGAGCTCCTTGCACTTTGCTGCACCATCGTAAACCTTTTTGATGCTAGTGCAGCAAAGCAACACACTAGCTTCAAAAGGTTTGACCCTATTGGCATAATGTGCACCATGGTGCACAGTGTTGTAAATACAGTGCCCCCATGGTGTCATTATGTGAGGCAGCGGCGACGTAAGAATACTGGTGCATCAGCACTGATGCACCAGTTTCTTGTAAATATGCCAATAGGCACCTTTCTTCCACCCTCTTTTCCAACAGTTCAGGATAGTTAGCCTGAGAGTGGCAACTCAGCTCATGGTCTGAACCCTGAGACTGAACAGGTGCTTGGTAAGCAGAAACTTCCAAGGGGGATCCACCACCCCTTTAATGGTGACACTATATTATGCAGTGGTCTGCCTGATGCAGGTCAGTCTTGGAGTGCTTCGTTCACAGAGCTGGAAAAACCTAAACTATTGGTCCTCCTACCAAGGACTGTTTCCACCTTCTGCCCTTCCATCTGGGCCTCTGTACTATCCCCGTGAGGGTAATACCTCCAGAAACCACAGCTTTCAGAGCACCCTGCACAGCGGTTTCTCGTAGCTCCTCTACTGGTAGTAACTCATTTCCCAGATTTCAGTGAATGGGCAGCTGGGGACTAACTATGACACTCCTCAGGGCCACCTCCCCACCCCTCTCTAGGGGTAACAGAACCATGGGGCTGACAAAGTCTTGCCCAAGGATCTGACTCACTCTACACACTCTTCCCGGTGAATGATCTGGGGAAATCAGTCTTTCCACAACCATGGTTTAGCTGGCACTGGTACACCTCAGAACAGTGACAGGGATCCCATTCATTGTGACCTGGTGGAAGTGACAACTACCACCTTCAGGGGATTGCAAGTCTACCCTCTGAGTCTCTATGCCAATTAAGGGAGACTAATACATGTTCTATCCCCTGCCTCTGAGAACTACTGCCATATTGGGGCATATTAGACACCTCTGTAGAGGTCTCATCAGTGGGTGGTTTCTTAGGAGAGACAAAGTCCCCCTGTGAGAACCCTAACTCAGTACACTCCAAGGAACGGGATTTCAAAATGGGCCTCCACCCACCAGAACCTCCTCCCTGCTTCTCATAATTAGCATGGAAATCATTCCCCCACCTTACTCTTGAACCTGTCTGTATCTCTCTTGAGAAGGGGGCCTGAACTCACCATCTAGGTACCAGAGTATCTAAGGAACCTTCTTAGACACTCTGGTACTAACCCAGAGGCCTGCCTCCTTTGCAAGTTCCATTGGATCAGTCAGCTTACTATCAACTAGATGTTGGTGCAACTCTGTAACACAGGTATTGAGGATGTGCTCCCTCAGAATCAGACAGTAGAGACCAATATATTAATTGACTTTGCCACCCCCACCCAATCACTCAGTGCCTTGCAACCAAAAAAAAATCTGAAGTCCAACCAAGACTGGTTTGGGAGTGTGTGGCTGTTGCTGGACCTAAGGCAATACCTTTCAGGAGTCAGTCCAAACTTAGCAAGCACAATGTCCTTCATGGGAGCATACTGCATCTATTCGTTCCACCTTTCTTGTTAGAAGAATGTCCCTCCCCACTGTGGGCATGTGTTTCCATAAGCTTGCTCTCCAAGCCTTCTCTAAGACCTTGTATATTCCAAGGGCAACGTCATTTGCTGAAAACCATTTATCTACATCATCTCGCACCACTCAACTGGGCACCAGGTTTTGTGGTATGCAGACCCTCACTTCTGAAGTGAGCACTGAAAGCATGCTGCCACCATTGTTGCTGGACTCTGTTTGCTTGGCCTTGACTACCAGCTATCTGAGACTTAGCTCATGAGCCATTCTTCTTACCTTTAGGCCTCAAGGGCCCTGTGGGCAGCAGCCTGCTCTGTTGCCTTCTTGGCAGCAGCCTTCTCTGCGTCCTGTTTACAGCAGCCTTCTCCTTGGTTGACTTCATTTTTCCCAGTTTTAGATCACTTTCAGCCTTTCTGTCCTCTAGCTCCTTTTGGGACAGAACATAAGAAGATACACTGATCTTTGCCTAGAAATGGAGCTCCACTCCTGGGAGAGAGTTGGCATTTTCCTTTGAGTGCTGCAGTTCAGGACCTATGCCAAGGTCCTCCTCTTGTTCCCCATAGCACCCTACACATCTTTTGCTGTGCCTAGAAACTAATGAGGCTCCTCATAGGCCCAAGGAGCCCTCTGAAGCTCCTTCTTCTTGGAACTTCTTTGGGCTGGAAGCTCCCTATCCTTGCAGAATCTTCTAAACTCAGCTGCAGTTTAACTCCCTGGGTTACTAAACACAAACTCCATATGTGCAGGTAGAGGCACAGACAGGTAGAATAGAGGTGAGTTTGGATAAAACAAAAATGTCCAATCAAGGAGATTTTGAAAAGAAGTTGAATATGCTAGTTGAATATGCTATCAAATAAATTTTAATTGGATTTGTGTATTACAAACATTACTGTATGGTACTCCATACGCACAAGTACTGGTTCCCACCACTAAGCACCAAGGTAAGAAATTGTGTAATTGGTTGGTGGGGTGTGAGCCTTTCTCAAGCAACAGCTGCAAACGTTGTCAGGGTCAGCCACAAAAGTCACTAAATTAACCTGTGTTTAACCATCTGGTAGCTTGGAACATAAGCCGTCAACAGTGTAGCAGACTTCTCTGCATCCTCTTTGCAGAAACCTTCTCCTTGGATGCCTCCAGTTTTATTTTGCACAGCTGAAGTTTTAGATCCCTTTCAGCCTTTCTGTCCTCCAGCTTCTCTTGAGATAGAACACATGAAGATACACTAATCTCTGATCTTAACTTAGAGGAAATGTGTAATAAAATGTGCAGCACACAAATAATAATAAAGTGAAAACCCAACACAAGATTAATATAGTAGAATATAACAAATTATTGAACACCAAAATGACAAAAATCTAATTAGTATAACCAATGCAATTTTAACGATTTAGGGGGAAAAGTGCCTAAAATCACAAAGCACAAACTGTTGTTATCTGGTTGCACCAGAGCAGGACAAAGTTACAAATTCAGGCCGACTGTGAGAGAGCACAGGTAGGGACCAGGCTAGTCTTGCTGAGATTTGAACATTATATCCTTGATGTGAGGCCTTGGGCTGCACTACATCGCTCTGTGTCTTTTCTGTGAGGTCCGACAAGGGCTGCAATGAGAGGTCCTGCTCTGAGTTGCGTCCTGCTGCATTGGTTCTGATGAGGAGCTGTGTAGGCTGTGATGCGAGGCCCAGTGCCAAGTTGCATCATGCTGCATCAATCTGATGGGGAGCTGTGAGGGCTGCAATACGAGGTCCTGTGCTGAGTTGTGTCCCACAGCGTCAGTTCTGATGAGAATCTGTGAGGTGCTGCGTCGCTCTGTGCCGAGTTGCATCACGATGTGTCGGTCCTGACGAAACCCACAGATAAGCTGGCACGATACCTTCAGTGCCACTTCCAAGGATCCAGGACTGAGAGGAAGGATTTGGGGGGTCAGGCCGAGTCCAGGTACAAAGTGCAAGGATGGCGGAGCTTGTTATGTCCCTGTAGCTCAAAACAGCTCAACTAGCCCTTGGAGTTACTCTGGTGGTCCCTGGTTCGAGGAGTAGGTTTAGTCCTTCCTCTGGAAGGACAGCAGGTCAAACGTTCAAGCAACAGGGCAGTCCTTCTTTCAGTAAGGCAACAGGCAGTCCTTTGGAAACTTCAACAAGTCCAGGGGTGAATTGAAGATTGGGTTGATGGGTCCCCTTTTTATACCTGGTGCCACTCTAAGGTTGAAGAAACTTCTGAAGTGTTTTCTCAAATGCAATATCTGGAATTTCCTACCTCTTTGCCCTAATCCCAGTCAGTCTGGGGCACAATCGGCTAGTGTGAAGTCCTTTTTGTGGGAGCTGGGCCAATGCTTTGGAAGTGCAAATGTGGTAGGTGACAGCTCCACCTCCTGTAAAGCCAGGATGGCCCATCCTGTCAAGACCTAGACCCTCTCATGTGATTCTGTCTGGGGAAATACACAAAGGCCAACTGCACCTAATCATGTGACACAGGGACAGACTGCAAACACTGACTAGTTAGGACAAGATAATGTCAACTTTAGAAGTGTGGCATTGGCAGAATTGTGACTTAAAATCTGTCTTTACCATTAAAAAGAGTTTGATATTACAATTCCTCAGACCAAACATGACATTCCCACCTGCTCTGAAACAAAAGTTGTCACTTAATAAATGCAATAAGGTAACCCAATGTTAACCTATAGGAGATGCAGGCCTTGCAGTGGTGAAAAGCAATTTTAGGAGTCTTACATTACTAGGACATGTAAAACTTAAAAGTACATGCCCAATGTTTAGAGCCTACCCAAGAGGTGACAAAAAGGAAGGTTTAGGCCTGGCTAAAGGTTTTTTTTGCCAGGTTGAGACGGCAGTTTGAAACCACAAGTCTAGGTTGTAATGGAAGACCTGGGGCATCATCCAGATCACTTAAATGGATCTTGGGACCCATGGGAAGACAAGAAGAGTTGTGAGGTCGTAAAGGTGGCACTGGATATGCACCCAAAGCATCTTGTGGTTGGGCTGGGAGCAAACTGCGATGGTCCTAAATTGGAAGTTGGCAGCGAGATTGAGACAGGATGTGAAACACCAACTTGGTAAACACATTCCAGTAAAGGGCTCAGTGGGACCAGAAGGCAGTGGTGACACATACTAGTTAACAGTATGGCCCTCATTCTGACCTTGGCGGGCGGCGGAGGCCGCCCGCCAAAGTCCCGCCGTCAGGTTACCGTTCCGCGGTCGAAAGACCGCGGCGGTAATTCTGACTTTCCCGCTGGGCTGGCGGGCGGTCGCCTTCAGACCGCCAGCCAGCCCAGCGGGAAAGAGGCTTCCACGATGAAGCCGGCTCGGAATCGAGCCGGCGGAGTGGAAGCTGTGCGACGGGTGCAGTTGCACCCGTCGCGTATTTCACTGTCTGCGCAGCAGACAGTGAAATACATGTAGGGGCCCTCTTACGGGGGCCCCTGCAATGCCCATGCCAGTGGCATGGGCACTGCAGGGGCCCCCAGGGGCCCCGCGACCCCCCCTACCGCCATCCGGATCTCGGCGGTCCGACCGCCGGGATCTGGATGGCGGTAGGGGGGGTCGGAATCCCCGCGGCGGTGCAGCAAGCTGCGCCGCCGCGGAGGATTCAATGGGGCCGCGGTACACTGGCGGGACCCCGCCAGTGGTGCCGGTCCGACCGCGGCTTTACCGCCGCGGTCGGAATCCCCATTGGAGCACCGCCGGCCTGTCGGCGGTGCTCCCGCGGTCCTCCGCCCTGGCGGTCAAAGACCGCCAGGGTCAGAATGACCACCTATGTGTGTTTGGGCCAGCAAGCGCAATGTGCAGTTTGAGTGGTAGGAAGTTAGGAATATACAGCACAGTGTAGCAGGGAGGGGGGAGTGATGATTGCAGAAGATTAATTGGATGGTTTATGTTCAAGCAAGATACATACAGCCAGCCAACATAGCTGAGGCACACAGGATAATTACTCTCACAGTCTGAACCCCTAACAACTTAGGGCTGGTTCCCCCCATGTGTGTTCCTTTAACCAAACACTGGGATGTCCAAAGTTAGCATGTTAACACTAAGGATAGTATCCTGAAATGTCAATGGCCTCCCGACAAAGTCAAACCATACCAGATTCTCCTGAGATGGTTCTCCTACAAGAGACTCACCTCCTAGGCCTTAGGTGTAATGCCTTCACCGTTGGGGAAATAATAAGACTGCTAATGTGGGCCATATCACCTCCTCTGGACAAGTAGTAATGTTTGTGAGGAGAATACTGCACCTGGTCATTTGGCAAATATGGCCCGATCAGTTGGGTCCCTATGTGGTGCTTTCAGGGACGTGGGAGGAGGGGGCATCTTAAACAGAACTTCAATAGACATCACAATATGACTTCATGCTTCCGTACTACCAGACCTGACCACTCTGCTACACAGTCTTCCAGATGGGAGAGTGATCATTTGAGGGGACCTCAACTCAATGCTGAGTGATGGCATACACCTACATCCCCCAGGCCCCTGGACTCAGTCAGAGAACCATTAGCAGACTTCCTCACTGCCAGAGACTGGCATATGTATGGTGGTCCCTTAACCCGGCAAGCCAGCACTTCATCCTTTTACTTGGGGGTGCATGATAGTCTTTCCTGAATTGATCACTTTCTCATGCGACCTCACCAGCTATCAAAAGTCAGTGTGGTCACTAACTTAACCAGAGATATTTCTGACTATTCTACTCTCTGGCTGGTGTAGGGTGGGACCGAGAGAACAAACACTAGCCTTGGTACCTTAAAGAGCAAAAAAGTTGAGAATAAATGTTAGACGTAAAAGACCATCATTTACAGGGAAACAGCACATCAGTCAAGTCTCCACCCACGTTGTGGGTGGCTTATGGTACAGTAGTCAATGGGGTAGGTCTTACCATGATGGTGCAAGGGAACCAGCTAAAAAGTGAAAAATTGAAGGCTTTTGAATGTGAGTTTTTGTTCCTAGAGGCCGGCATACCTGATGAAAAGGGATCAGAGGGAGTCCACATCCTAACCCTGAAGCAAAATCAATACTGAGACGGGCGCCAGAAGCTGCAAATATGCGCCATAGGGCAACATCAATGTAATGGGGAACACAGCAGGAAAAATATTGGCCTGGCTGAACAGGTATGAGACAGCGGATTGATTGGTACCTGGGATCCAGAATGAGTCAGGGGAACTTGCAAGTACTGGACAAACCGTAGCCCAATGGTTTGGCCACTACTGTGGGTATTTTGCCACAAAAAACAAAGTAGGCAAGCTCATGTGTGGCATGTCCCACCCAGGACTCACTACAGAGGATAGGGAAGCATTGAAAGACACACTTTCCCTAGAGGAAATTGTATGAGGTATCCAGGATTTGAAGCCTGTCAAAGCATCAGGGCCCACCGGGGTAACAATGGAACCATATAACTTGACAGCCACTTAGCTTGACTCAGCAGAAGCAGATGTATGAGAAGTGTCAGAAGGGGTGAGTACTCCTGATAGACCGGTGCCAGTCTTCCATGGTGGTCACCACAAAGAAGGGAACCCCAGGGAGGACAGCACCTGTAGCCTGTGTCTACAGACAAGACACAGTCAAAAAAATATATCAATGACCCAACCAAGCATCCAAGAAATAACTACACCGATTCTTGGCCAATCATGTGAAATGATGGGAACTGGTAAGACATGTCCTACATAAACAAGCTGCCATTCCCCCGTATATTATAGGGCAAGCCTGATATCAAGTCCCTCAAAGTCCCTACACATACTTGGCCATGGGATCACAACTGTACAGGTGTATGTCTGCAGGGAACTGTGCATCGCAGTGCAGATGAACCATCATGAGGATGTTAGATCATCAACCAATGGCATCAACTCAAAATCCTGAGTAGGCTACATTGATCATTGACACAGTCAGGGGCTTTCTGATTGCACACAGTGAAGTGAGCTGAGGTGACAACAGTCAATCGGTGTTCATGCATGCAACAATGGCCCTGTATGTCCATTCATATTGCAAATTGATGACTAGGGTGCCATCACTGCATGATAGCACCCCTGAAGATCAGATTGTATTAAATTTAATCAATCTGCAAGTAACATAAATATTTGAGTAATTGAACTTAGAAAATGTATGTTGTTAACACAAGATACCAAAATGTATCCACACATGTCCCAGCTAGGTGGACCAGGCTGGTTGCTGTCAATTTGCAGATGAACAAATCAATAACATCATTAAACTTGTATGTGTCACATGATTGCTTACAACTGATCATGACCAGTACAAATGTCCCCCACATTGTGAAACATGTGTTACACAGATATGGGAACACAGCTTCGGAACAATGGCCTGCATATAAAATAGAGGTATTTGTGATTTGGTATGTGTCCAATCCCCAAACACACCACTGTATCTTGCAGCACTTATCCAACATGATACATATATTATCACACATAATACATGTCACATATATAGCTACAATCAAACGTCCGCACACTATCTCCAACATTTGCATGCACGGGGAGCTATACGTTACCTTTGTTGCTCTGCATCATGAACTCTGCTCATTACAACACACCTATGTTCACTCATATTGAAATGGCTAACATGATCTGATGCTGGCCTTAGTCAACAGCATCCTTTACAGAAGATTTGTTAAGGATATGATGTGCCAGAACATGTATTGCACATCAGCCTTCCCATTGTATATTGAGCATAGTAATGTATTGTTGGAATTCTAACATGACAATGTGGTAGACATGCAACATGAGTTTCATCCCATATGTACATTCAGTACACATGTGGAAACATGTATGTGATTAAGAGTCTTCATACACCGGCACATTTGAAAACTGTATCAGTTCTCACATGCCTCACACACTCATACATATAGTAACACATTCCTATGTCACAGGTACACAATAAAAAGCACATGCACACACATGCAGCCACACCATACAAAATATATAGATGAATAGCCCCTGTACATTGTCAGGCTTTCCACCTAGGCCCATGCGTGTGCGTTCTGTGGCAAACATATTGACGCATATGGTACATCACCATACAGAGCAAATAACTAAAATGACGCCTGGCACCATGCACGTCTGAACTATCTTCCTGTCTCAGCCTTCCCTCAAATATCCATGCATGCCTAGTATGCGTAAAATGTTTTGACACATACCATTTTCTTACATCGCAAATTCAAAAAATGACGCCTTGCTTCTGCGTGTCAATTGCAAGTTGACAGGCCTTGTCAGCCTTCATGGTAAAAATCCACGCATGTCTGTCATGCAGCATCAAAAAACTATGCATATCAGGAAACGTGACAGATGCGCCCAGGAAGTGATGTGATAGAACTTCCTCGCTGCACAGATGGTACAATGAATTTACTTTCACTTTTACTTTACAGTCTTTTCTGTCTGTGGTTGAGAGAAGTTGTGTGGAGTCGGTGCTGGTTGAGGAGTGGTGGTTGGTGGGAGTTGTGTGCTGTGTCCTGTTGCTGTTCAGTCCTTTTTGTCGTATTTGTGTGTTTTGTGTAGTGTAATTATCCTGTCATTGTATTAGTATTATCTGGCGTTCGTCTGGGGGAAGTGTAGTTTGTTGGGGTATTTGGGGCTAAGTGGCTTATTTTATATTTTTTTAGGGGTAATTTGTTGCTGTGGAAGAAGACAGCAGGATGTCTGGAAAGGGAAGTGCCCTGCACATGAGTTCAGACGAACTGGGAGTGGGTCATTTGGTTAGTGTGCCACTACCTCCCCAACTTGTTGCGAATGGGTGGCTGTGTGATCATAAGCTACCCTTCAGAGGCCAGGAAGCTGCACTGGGGGAAGGTCCTGTTCCAGCTGCACAGAATCTTCAAAGTGGACCGCACAGACCACCAGATCAAGTACCGGTGGGCAGACCTCATTGCCAGGGAAGGCGATCTGCTGGATCACCTGGTGGTTCAGATTGGCAGAGCTGTTGGTAAGTAAATCTGTAACAATGCTACATCTTCCTGTGCATGTTCATGACAGTGGGGCATAAGGAAAATAATAGCATTTCATGAGAAAGGTGAGGAGATCAAGGGGTAGATGTAAGGAAAGTGTTGTTGCACCCAGTGCAATGCCACTTTCCTTGCACCCTTTACCACCCCACTACTGCCACCATGTGTACGCTTTATATGATACAGCGCAGACATAGTGGCTGTTGGGGGGGACTAAGGGGTGCAAGGAATGTGGCGCTGCACTGAGTGCAGCAACACTTTCTTATTATCTGACCCTAAGCTTTGCACAATTAACAGTGTCCTGTCCCCCAGTAAGTGTGATGTATGAATCAGAGACATGTATATGGGTGAGTCACAATGCTATACATGATTTTGGGTGCTACCTATGTCTGTGTGACTGACATGTTGTAGATCTCAGTGGGTCATTCCAAACACTAAGCTGACTGGTCACTCAGCTAAACATGTGCAATGTGTAACAGTTGTCCATGCTCATCTTTGTTCATAAATCATTAAGCAATGTTTTCCTATCATGTCTTGCAGGCGGATCTCCAACCTACACCATAAGAGAGGCTTCCACTTTTGAAGACCTAGATGCAACAAGTAATTGTCACCTTGTCTGTCACATATGTACATACAGTGATGTTTAAGAGAGGGTTTGATGTTTATTGAGCCATTTACAAATAGCATGTGTGTCAATTTTGACACCATCATCTATCCTTAGGTATCAACACCATGTCTGATGGTAGGCTGAGGATGTGGAATTTATAGAATGTTGCAGATGCCAATGTATGCTGCCATGAATTAGTGAGTCTCAGGAAATGTTCTGTGTGGCCACAAACACACTGATGTCAGTCACAATTTGTGTCAGAGGTGTTGCCCCTCTGAAATGCATAGATGCAGCAAACATATGTCTTCACAGCAACCGTTCCAGCACAGTGTGACACACGTTGAACACATTTAGTCAGGACATGGTACAATATATGTACCTCGCTACAGCTCTCCAAGGGCTTTCACAAGGAGACACTTGCAACTCCCTTGCTTCACTGCTCTTCAATAATGAAGTGAGGCACCTGACGTACAAGGAGCTCTGTTGAGAAAGACAACAGACAGTGGAGTGCACATTGAGATTTGTGCTCTTCTCCAGGTGGATGTGGGACAAGTCCATGGATTGTAGTAAATAAGATGTGTGCAGATGAAAGGACAGGTTTTAGCCATCATGATAGTTGTGAGCAAGCATAATCACATCACATGTGTATGAATTGTGCATGGTGATTGTGTACCTGGTAGTTAGGAGGTGTATCAAGTTTGTGCACAGATAGGGGCAGATACAGGTAAACAAGCACTGCGTCCAGTCCTGCTCCACTTCTCTTGCGGTCCTTTGCTCCCCCTATCTACCATCATGTGTGTGCTGTATATGATATATGGTGCACCATGGCACTGGGTATGTGCCAAATGTAGTTAACATGTTGATGGACATGATGTACCTTTCATGGTTAGTGCAAGATAATCTGATGCTAACCCTGGACTGTACATGAGGGATCCATTGTGACTAATTGTCTACCCCCTTTTAGTTCCAACTCTGAGCTGGCATTAGAACTAGGAATAAAAAAATTAGGCAGCTGAATCTCTTAGACTGCAGTACGCCATTTAAGCAGTCATCCTACCAGGGTAACGCAAAGCTTGCATATATCATGCCTGGCACAGGCCTAGTGTGGGGCAAGGGTTGACAAGGTGGCACACTACAGGCATTGCACCACTTTTTTTACATTCTGCTGACCATTTGGCCTTATTGTGACTTTTTTGCCTCAAATTGCTTATGACGCTAATGTGGTGGAAGAAGGCCCTAGACCCTCCTACATCTTGGCCATTATCTCCGTGACATGTATTAAATACTGTTGATGCTTGCTAAGCAGATTTGTAAGGACTTGTGTCTTGCCCTTGTTGTTGGCTTGCGGCTTGACAACATGTGTCATCACAAAATGCCGGTTACTATGCATGCTAGTTCTTCCTCTACCCAATGCACTTACTGATTACATGTTCGGCTCATGTTTTAGTTGCCACAATGACTCCAGCCCAAAAACAGACATTCCGTAAGGTTCAGGCACATTTGCAGGGTCAAGACAGATTAGATGTCAAAAACATACAGCATGGAAAAGTCGTCTGGGGAGTGGAAGGCCTTCCCTAATGGTGGACCAGCCAAATATCTGAAAACCACCTCAACTACAGGAGTGTCCTCAGCATCCACAGTCCATGGCGCACCTTCAGGTCCACACCCTCAACATCTACAGCATATCAGACAGCACCAGCACCACAACAGCTACCACCATCTGCCACTGGGACCAGCTTTGAGGAAGAAATGCGAAAAGACATGGCCAAGCTGAAGGCAAGGAGGGCCAGACTGGAGGCAGACAATGCCCGAAATTCATTAAGAGAAAGCTCAAGAAGCTGTAGGTGTGGCCACTCACCACTTCCATGGACCTTTCCTTCCTCAGTGTGTACCGTACAAAGTTTTAGTGAGTTTATGGCGTTAGATATAGGTTAGGTAGGATAGTGTAGGTTAGTTGTAGGATATAGTTAGTGTAGTTTGGGGGGAGAATTCAGGCATTTCTTTTGGTTTGGGGTAGTTGGGTGGGGGTTATGTTTAAGGGTATAAGTACAAAAATTAAAAAAAAAAAAAACATTTGAAAAAATGCAAAAAATATATATTTGTTTGGAACTTCGGATTAGTTAATATATGTGTAGTTTAGTTCATGTTGTCCTACACGTCTATTGTCTCATAAGGGCGGTGGGAAGACCATTTTTATTGAGTGGCATTAGGTGTATAAGTTAGGTTTAGAATAGGATCGATAGCTGTTAGGATAAGTTAGTATAGGTTAGCTTAGTGTAGGTTAGTGAGTAGGTTAGGATTTTAATAGCTTGTGTTGTTAGGTACTAATAAATCCTGTTATATTTCAGGCAATTAGGTGTCCAAGATGATGACTGTGTGGGTGTTCTCATGTCTGTATTGGCCAATATGGGAAATGCCTTAGGGTCTGCATTCAGTATTGATTTACATGTACAACTATGTGTATGCCCAATGTTGAGCGACCTGTCTTATTGGCAGTGCTATGACATCAGCTACTCAAGACAGTTTTCAGCACAGTTCCTGACACTCTGATTGAGATGGATATAATATATTTGATATGTAATGATGCAACATCAATTGTCATTGCTAAGATCTGTCACAATCATTTTAGAAATGTTTTGCACATTATGGGGGCTATTCTAACTTTGGAGGAGTGTTAATCCGTCCCAAAAGTGACGGTAAAGTGACGGATATACCACCAGCCGTATTACGAGTTCCATAGGATATAATGGACTCGTAATACGGCTGGTGGTAAATCCGTCACTTTTGGGACGGATTAACACCTCCTCCAAAGTTAGAATAACCCCCTATATTCCACCTTATTTGGGGTATTGATACTGGCAAAATTACAGCTGTCTGTCACAATTTTGAATATGCTCTTCAGTTCTAGATATTTGTTGTAGTGGTACATTCATCAGGGAAATTTCCTGACACCTGAAATCTGAACCATCCATGCCATGTGTCAACTTTCATGGAAATATGTTCAATAAATGCTTGTGAGGGTCAGTAAGGTGCTTGTAGAGTCCTAGTGTGTGCCTTTGTGTCTGACAGTAAACCACACATGTCCTTTGGTTCTGTTCTCACTGACATTGCTTCACACAATGCAAACATTTATATGAGTTGATTAAACACTGAAAAAAGTGTTTGATATTGGGGTTATGGTGATTTATTTACATGTGTCAGTTTATTTTCCAGTGCAATACAGTGTCCAGTTCACTGACTACATGAGAGATCCTGAGCCATTTGATGTACAATCAGAGTCAAAGAGTGAGGAACATGTCATGAGACATGGGTAGCAGATGTGTGCATTAGTGAGGAGGTGTCCAAATTGACAATAGGTAGTAATTGAGACACTGACATTCCATAGCAGTTAAGTCAACAGTGGTTGAGTGACGGGATCACATTCCCAGCTGTCATAAAACGGGCATGATCTTAAGCACAGAAATAAGAAAATACTGTCCATGTGGCATTGACTGGTACTACAGAGTGGTTTTTAGTGTCAATGTTGTTCCTTCAACATCTTCATCCTCTGATGTGTTTGATGCCTCCTGTGCCTTGGGTGGCACAGTTGTTGAAGTTTAGGGGGCCATACACATATCAGGAGATAGAGATGTGGAATCAACGGTCTCAGCATCTGTCATTTGTGGGTACACATAAGGCATCACTGCAGCAAAGAGGAAATGCTGATTTCTCAACACTGTAGCTACATCACTATGGTAGACAGCCATGTTTTCCTTGAGGGAGGCCACTTCCCACTGTATGAGCTCTAGGGCATTTTGTATTGCCCCAGCCTGTTATTTATCATGCTGCTGCCACTTTAGGAGGGCAATTGTTGAAGCCTCTTCCTCATGACAGCAGATTTGTCGGCCAGGGACTGCTGGAGTCCACATAGGGGGAGTGGCTGCCTCTCATGGCAGCTGAGTTGTCCTTATTTGGACAGAGGCACCTCTGCACTCCCTCTCAACTCCATGCCATGGTCTGCATCCCCACTCGCACCTACCACTGCCCTCTGAAAGGTGATGTCTGGGTCCTCAAAGTCCAGGGCTATGGCAGGACTGGTTGGTGTTGTGTTTTGGTAGTTGGGTGGTTCATGTGGAGACCCCACAATTCTGTGTGTCCTCCCTGTGACTGGAGGTGGTGTCTGGAAGGAACCAAGGACAATCCTAGAGAGTCTCTTCATTGATGGTCGGCATCTCCTCATCCATTTCACCTGTAAGATCCAGGACAGGCAGGTTGTCAGGAGGTAAGGCATCATCCTCTGCAATGGGATAGTGAAATGTCAATCTTTGACCATAGTGGCTGTTGACACGGCTCATTAATTAATTGCTACTGGTGGCTCAATGACATGTTACCAATCCCAGGTTGTAGTTGCTTTTTAAGTGTTGCTTTGTGCATCACTCATGGGGTAACCCTTCAAGGTATTTTGTGCATTGATCTCACACCACCATATTCCTTGCAGGCCCCTTTCCCCAGCCACTGACACCATGGTAGCACGTCATTTACATTCCTATTCACCATAGTAGGTGTTCCCATAGTAGTGTAATGGGTGTTGTCACTATTTTGGTGCTTTACTGCATTGCCCCATGAACGATGGCACTAGTGCAGCAAAGCACAGGGAGGTCCATTGCTTACAATGCTTTTGTGACATTGTCATCTGGTTTTAGCAGGCCCCACACATGTGATAATTAGATGGCACAGTGCATCCTTTATGGATTGTCAGCCCCATAAGTTCGTCCCTCCTCACATTAGGGACATTTCCTTGCATACAGCATATCTGCCACAGGCATATGTTGGTGTCAGGATGTACAATGCAGACAAATGCATGCCTTTTGAGAGTTTGTTAATGTTGCACAAGGGGAATGAGCAGCTTGGCTCCACATTGGCAACTATTTGTATGATGGTATTGTTGCATTATGGGTTAGCGACATTGTGCCCGTAGTGCAACACTGATGTCACTTGTGCCTGTTCATACGCATGAAGATGTCCCTTTATGCACAACGCCAACCATTCCCACAAATGATGATCACAGACATGCCCCGTATGTTGTATATGTTCACTTTTATTCCCACACACACGCCGAAGCAGACATGGAGAGAGAGTTGCAAATCATGCCAGTCCTGCTCCTTGCCAAATACCTCTACGACAGAGACCTCTGACGAAGATGACGACGGTAAGTACCACAACCTACTAAACAAGGCAAGAAAGGGCAATGTTACATACCCACCCACTCCACCCACCCCGCAACGCACCCACAACCCCTCACAACAGCACAAGTCAAACACCCCAGCACAAGAGGTACTTACCCGACACAAGGCAAATTAAACCTGCCCCAAGTAGACACATGTGCACAGCACCCCCCCCCCCCCCACAATGAAACGAGGAACCACGGATCCAGAGTGTGCCATCACCAACACTTGCCACACAAACTTTAATAACGCTCCAGGAGCAACAGAATGTCCACATTAGGCCAATGGCCAGTTCATAGCTAAAAGGCTGATGGGCCCAAATTCCCCCAACTTGACTCCTACATGTGCACATGGGACTCCACCATAAAGGAGCATCAATGGGGCAGCCAGGAACCTCAGGGAACAGGGGCAGGGGGTGGCGAGGGTGGGAACTTACATCGTGTGCGTGACGTGGATGCAGGTGACTATACAGTCTGCTGCGGTGTGGTGGATGTGTGTCGGGTGGGTGTCTGTGAACGTTTGAGTGTCTTGGGAGGAGGGTGGGTGGGCACAGTGGGACAAGACAGGCTGCAAGTGTAAATGGATGTTGTCTGGATGCCTGCAAGTTTGGTGAGTGTGCTGCCAGTGGAACTTAGAGACATTGTGGTGACTGCAGATGTGGTGTCTGGGGTGCATGACTGGATGTCTGATGTTGTGGTGACTGCAAGAATGGGGCCAGAAAGAGTGAATTAAGGTGCAGTGCCTGTGAGTGTGCATGTAGAGGTGACAGACAAGGAGGCGGAAGAGGTGAACACCCTGGGGGAAGTGGATGTTGTTGTGTGTGCCTTTGTATGTTGCCTGTGTGTATGCCTGTGGTGGGAAGTGTGGTACTTGTGTTTCTGTGTGTGCTTCTTGTGTGTTGAGGTGCGTGCATGGCTGTCAGAATGTGTGCTTGGGATGGGTGAAGGGAGTGGGGTGCTGGAAGGGCTAGAGGTGGTTGGAGGGAGGACGGAAAGACCAGGGACACTGGCTGCCATCAAAGAGAAGGCCAGAGCCTGAAAAGATCTCTGTAGGCCAGACACGGCACAGTGAATGACATCCAGGTAGGCATTGGTCTGCTGCACCTGGGATGCGAGCCCCTGGATGGCATTGACTAGGTTGTCTGCCCTGCAGAGATGGTCCTCAAGAGGTCAATAGCCTCCTCCGTGAGGGCAGCAGGGCTGACTGGGGCAGGGGATGAGGTGCCTGGGGCGAAGGAGACACCCACCCTTCTGGGTGAGTGGGCACAGGCAACTAGGTGGAGAGCAACTGGGAAGGCGGTGATGGTATGGGGGGTGGCAGAAGATGACAATGATTGGGTGGGCCCTCTAGGGTCCGCCACCACCAGGGATTCCATCAGAGGAGGTGTCAGAATTGCTACCTCCAGTGGTAGTTGCCTCCCCCGTGGTACTCCCCTCACCCACCAACCTACTGGTCCCCTTGGCGTTGCTCGACTCTCCTTCCTTGGAACCGTGGGCCGCTGCATCCCCATTCGTCTGTGAGAGTGCTCCCTCGCCAGATGATGCTGATATACACAGACACCACAGGAGAACAGGGGTGGGGAGACAAAACAGGAGAGACGTTTGTAAATAACTGAACGGATGTACAAAACGGGTTCACACATACTCCCACCCAGTAAATATACCACCATGCAGCACCTACAGCTATACTCATGGCTATGCCCCTGATTAGTGGCCACAACCCTGGTCTACATTCATCTCCAACATCACAGAGGGACCTGAAGAACTGCAGACCTGTCCCTTCTCATCTAACTGCCCATGGGGGCCAATATGCTAAATAACATCTGTCAAAGTCCCTGCTACTAGACAGCATACATATTACAGCACCCTCAGATATCCATCAAGGAGGCATGCAATGGTTTCTGTACTCACACCCTTGTGTCTGCTGTGCAGCCTTCAAGTGCCCATCCAAGTCTGGATGTGCCACCACCAGAATGCGGAGCATTAGGGGGGTCAGTGCCCGACGGGCACCCCTTCCTCATTGGGAGGACTTCCCCAGCTGGGCCTCGCAGGTTTTCCAGACCCAGCGCCGCAGGTCCTCCCACCGCTTCCTGCACTGGGTGCTCCGTGGGTTGTAGACCCCCAACCCCCAGGGCCTGCACCTCTCTGGCGATGGACTTCCGTAGTCCCCTCTTCTGATGGGAGCTGACCTGTAGGGGACACACAGAAAAGTAACAAAGAGGTCAGACAATGCCCATTTGATACAGCTGGCTATATGTCCCCTATGGGACGGACACTTAAACAGCATTACAGCACCTCACACATGCAGTATGCCATGCATTCCATGGCTGTACAGTGTCAAATCGTGCACACATGTTTACAGCCATCTACAACCATTACACACATCCATACACCCCAATACGCCTACTCACCTGTAGGGGTAGGACCCTGTCCACCAGCTTTTCTAGTTCCTCCGTGGTCAAGGCCGGGGCCCTTTCCCCTGTCACTCGTGCCATTTACAGGACCAGAGTCAGGACACAGCAGCCCACTCAGTGAAGCACTTGCATGCACGTAATCCGGGAGTCAAGTGAAGTTGGAGTGACGAGATCGCACACGCTCCGCGACGGTGTGCACCGTCACCCCCGGTGGTGATCATGATAGGCCCATATTTCCTATTGACAACCATGTTAACCAATGAATGGTTGCGTGGCGGTGAACACCGCCTTACGCAATTATGACAACTGCTAGCGGTGTGAGGTCACTTCCCCTGCTACATATCTGGATTACTGAGGGCAGACATTTTGCACACTACTACGCAGTTATTAATTTCTCATTCGCCCCATCCAGGCCCTATGGACCCCATCCCCCAAACGCATGGCCAAAAAAAGATTTACTTACCACAACAGTCCAGATGTATCATTAAGGACATGTTAGTCCAGTTTAACATCCTATAATGCATATGTGTCATCGACTTGTTTGCCAGCAGTGATGAATACTCAACATGTTGAGCAGATGAATGTGTGTCCCTCACATGTGTTCTCCCCTCCTCCTAGGTACAGACCTATGAGGCGAGGAAGGGCCCCATTGGTGTACAGACCACTTTTTGATTTGGAGACCATGGTGGAAAGTAATATCATTATCAATTACAGACTCACTTGTGCTACTATTCATGAACTTTGTGCATTACTGGATCCAGCACTGAGAGCGGCTAATCGGAATCAACATCCATCCCTACTGAAGTGCAAGTGCTCACTGCACTCCATTTCCTGGCCACGGGCTCATTTCAGGTGACAGTGGGCATAGGTGCTGGTGTTTCACAGCCAATGCTTTGCCTTATACTGTCCAGACTCCTGAATACATTTGTACGACACCTACAGTCATATGTAAGGTTTCCCCAAAGTGCTGAACTCCTTCCCATCAAGTCAGACTTTTATGTCTTTGTCAGCATTCCCCATGTGATAGGTGCCATCAATGGCACCCACATAGCTCTCATCCCCCCAAGAGTAAGTGAACAGGTGTACAGAAACAGGAAACACTTTCTCTCCATGAACATTCAGTTGGTGTGTACTGCAGACCAGTACATCTCACATGTGAATGCCATGTTCCCTGGATCAGTCCATGATTCCTTTGTGCTGAGGAACAGCAGTGTGTCACACATGATGGAACAACTACAAGGGGACAGAGGATGGATCATAGGTAAGTGTGTCTGACACCTTCTCTGTACATAGCTGACAGTCAGGCTGTCTGCAACTGAGGGTTGTTAGTTACAGTCCTGGTTTGACCACATTTACAGGTGATTTTGGCTACCCCAACATGCATTGGCTCCTGATACCAGTGAGGAATCCTAGGACACATGCTGAGAGGAATTACAATGAGGCCCATGGATGTACTTGGAGGGTGATTGAGCGCACTATAGGTCTCCTGAATGCTAGATTCCATTGCCTCCATATATCTGGGGAATCCCTGGCCTATGGCCCTGAAAAGGTCTGTAGAATAGTGGTGGCCTGCTGAATGCTGCACAACGGGGCTGTGAGGAAATCTATTCCCCTCTTGGAGGAGGAGGGTGCTGTATAACTAGACCAGCTTCCTCTGAGAGGGGATGAGAACGATGGTGATGATGAAGAGGGGGAAGATGTACACACCAGGAACCAACTGATCCAACTATACTTCCAGTGACTTAGAGGTACTATTTGCTGCTGTTGTTGACTGTGCTGCATACTGTTGGTATGACTTATCTCCTATGTGGGTGTTGGATCTATTGATATTTTCACTGTAACAAGGAGTGCAGGTCACATGTGACATGATGAACAACTTGTTAGACATTTCTGTTGACACCCCCCATGTTGTGCGTGGGGTGCCATTCCTGGAATAAAGGTATGATTTTATGATTTCAAAGACAATTGCATGCACACTTCAATTTGATTCAACATACTGACAGGAGACATTGACATTGGTTGACATGTGTTTTATTAGGTGTCAGGGATGCCATGGTGTTTTTTACAGTGATGGGAGTGGGCTTCTGGTGGATGTCCATATTGGCTACATGGTCTCAGTGATTGTTGGCAGTGGTGATATGTCCATCTGTATTTTACATGTTGTTGAGTTGCTATTGCACGGTGGGGATGGCGGTTCAGTGGCACACTTGGGGGACAGTTCGTGTCACAGTCACTTCCTTGACGGTGCCATGGTCTTCGCAGGTGTTCCAGTGCAATATCTGGGCCTGAAGGACCATTTGGATGCCTGGTATGGGCCTGTACGGGTAGAGGTGCTGGTCTCCTGTGTGTCCTTAAACAGTGGCACCAGTCCAGTTGCTGCTGCTGATGTTGATGGCTGGTCTGTATCTTGGTCTGTGGTAGGGTCTTCTTGGTCTGTAGGGTGAGCTGGGAAGTGGTGCAGCAATGCCCCTGCTATGGTGGCCATGGTGGCACTGAGCTGTTTCCACTGCTCCATGGCCTCTTGGTGGTGTGCTATCTGCAACACAAAAGGATGATGGACGGAGTGTTGACAATGCAAACACTCACCCCCAGTCACAGATCTGGGTTTAAACCATTGTTCTTCTGCTCACAATGCCACCCCAGTTTGGACCCAGCCATATGCAAATCAGTCTTGACCCTGTTCCTCATGGGAACAGTCCAGCCCGAACTGCCAGACCAGGTCCTCACTGGACCGGAAACAAGCATCCTGGGACTGGTTTCAGGGTATCACCCTTCATCAGCCAGGCTAGCTTGAATCCAGTGGCACAGCCTTTGATTCTGCTCCGGGGTGGCCACGATTTGGCCCATCCTGTCCTGGGTATGGTGGTATGCGCCCAGGACCTCAAAGATCACCTCCTGGGCTGCAGCATCTATCCTTTGGCCACCCCCCTGGGCCACTGATGCCCCCCCCAATGGGCCTAGCCCCCTGTGCCTGTGTCCCCTGCACAGGTCTGGAAGCACCACTTGTACTGGGGCCATCGTCTTCCTGCCTGTTGGTATGTGGTGACTGTGGCCTCTGTCCTTGTGTTCGACCAGTCTGTGGCCTGGATACACAGGTGTGGGGCCAGTTGTCCAGAGCTGATGTTGGTGGCTGGGTGATAGGGGTGTCAGTGGTATCCTGGGTGGGGCTGCTGGATGGTGACAGGCCAGGACTGTGTGAAGGGCCAAGGTATTCCTCACTGTCCAGAGTTCCCTCTACAGAGTCCTGAGTGGTGTCCCTGTCTACATATGGGCTGCTGCCACTCCTTGTCCTGTCCGTCAGGGTGGAATGGGTGGTTTTGCCTGTTGGGGGGAATGTATGTTAAAATTGCAAAATCGGATGGGGTGCACAGGGCAGGCCTGTTTTGAGCAGGTTTTCCACTGTTGGGCCATGCAGAGGGCCCTAGCTGTGACTGGTGGTAGGAACATTTTTGACGGGTTCTGTCTTTTGCATCTTTATGAGGTGGGTTTCTGTTCACTGCCAATGGCGGGATTCTGTTCACCATCGCCACGGCGGGAGACAGTGTTTACCGCCATGTTCATAATGACCCCCTTTGTCTCCTAAGTTAAGCCTTATTGCTTGTTGAAAAGCTACCAAGGGTTGAGTTGTGGTTAATTTATTGAGACCTAACTGGACCTAGTGAAGGTTAGTGGCCTATTGCTAAGTGTAGGTACTTATCTGCCCTCACCAATAATCCTTACCAATTATCCACTTTCCAACAGCTTGGTTATGTTCAAGATAACAGGTGGCTAAAAGTAACATGAATATATTTGTCAATGTTGCAAGTGTTTCTTCTAACCTTGGTAATATCTGTATTCACTATCTTTGATATCATAATACTGTACAATCACACTTTTGTGCTAATATACTTTGATAATAGTTCATAATCCATACAATTGATTCCTTGGGAACTAAACAGTGGAATAGAGTTCATTATTGACTTTGTCATGGGGGATTCTTGTGAAACAAAAATGTGCAATAGAGTTTGGAATTTCTGTGAAGGATTCCTTTAAAAAACAATGGGCCATATTTATACTTTTTGACGCAAAACTGCGCTAACGCAGTTTTGCGTCAAAAAAATTAGCGCCGGCTAACGCCATTCTGAAGCACCATGCGGGCGCCGTATTTATTCAATGACGTTAGCCGGCGTTAGCCGCTGGCGCTGCTTGGTGTGCGTGAAAAAAACGACGTACACCAGGCAGCGCCGGCGTAGGGGGATATGGAGCTTGGGCGCCGAAAAATGGGGCAAGTCAGGCTGAGGCAAAATTTTCGCCTCAACCCGATTTGCGCCATTTTTTTCGACTCCCAACCCCCATTGAAATGACTCCTGTCTTAGCAAAGACAGGAGTCATGCCCCCTTGCCCAATGGCCATGCCCAGGGGACTTCTGTCTCCTGGGCATGGTCATTGGGCATAGTGGCATGTAGGGGGGCACAAATCAGGCCCCCCTATGCCACAAAAAAATAAAAAATAAAAACTTACCTGAACTTACCTTAATGTCCCTGGGATGGGTCCCTCCAGCCTTGCGTGTCCTCCTGGGGTGGGCAAGGGTGGCAGGGGGTGTCCCTGGGGGCTTGGGAGGGCACCTCCTTCCGAGCCCACAGGTCCCTTAACGCCTGCCCTGACCAGGCGCTAAAAAACGGCGCAAAAGCGGCCGGACGTCATTTTTTTTGACCCGCCCACTCCCGGGCGTGAATTTTGCCTGGGAGTGTAAATACGGCGCACATGCCTCGGAGTCAATTTTTTAGACGGGAATGCCTACCTTGCATATCATTAACGCAAAGTAGGTGTCCACGCAAAAAAATGAGGCAAACTCCATGGACTTTGGCGCTAGACGCGTCTAACGCCAAAGTATAAATATGGAGTTAGTTTTGCGTTGGAATTGCGTAAAAAAAAACGACGTAATTCCGGCGCAAACAGAATATAAATATGCCCCAATATGTGCTATGAAATTTGCAATCCTTATGCATGGTTCTTTGTGAAACTGGTGTAGCTGCTGGTAGGGGAGTCCATAACCTGTGGAGTTTCACAACGCAGAATTCCCCGGAGCTGCACGAAAACTCTGCGAGAAGCCACAAAGTTCCACGAGGAGGCAGAATTCGGGCAGGTTGTGCTGTTAACGCTGAGTTTTAGTGCTGGGAGCTTGTGTTGCATGAATGGCATAGCACGGTCCACCAGAGGGCGCTGCTTCGTTTCTGCTGCTCAAGTTGATTTTCTACTCGAGCAGTAGCTTTTTCAATGAAAACAGTTGCGACTGGCCACAACCGCACGGGTTGAGAAATCTCACTGGAAGTCTTTCTAGCACCCAAAAATTACACTAGGGGACACAAATTCTCACCTGCCAACTTAACATCGACAAGCAATGTGTGAGAAAAACCTCCACCAAGCAGTAGTTGGCGGAGCAGAATTTTTAACCCACTTCTATAGTTGCTAGATGTCTTTGACGTTCAGGTTACAGGATTCTAACTACAAGTCCTGGATTCCGCAACTGTGTATCATGACTGCCTAGCAAGGATGATATAGACCACAATTAAGTTATACTCTGTGCTTCAAGATGATTGCCACTTTCAGCAAGTCTTGTGAGAGTCCTACAGTCTCATAAGAGATGTAGTAGTTCTATACTCAAACGTTTAATAAAATGCTTCCTTCTATGAAATGAAGTTTTTGTCCAGGCAGCACCTGCAAGAGTCTGAAAAATCTAACTGAGCTTATCTTTGCTTGAGCACACACATGTCAATGACCTGTTGGGTATTTTGTCGGGTTAATGCCCTATTTACTCATTAGTTCTCCAAATTTGGGGTTCACCTGCCACTGTTGCATTATGATATCATTGCTGAATACTTTGTTGGAAATCTAAATCATACACAAAAAGTCAATTTTGATGCAGCAAGAAGTAATTCCAGCAACTGCACTCCTTGGGTCTTATTAAGTAAGTGTTCTACCTCATGTTCATTTCCAACTTGGGCAGCCATAATGGATGGAGCAGGTTCAGGAATGCACTCAGCTTCTGCATAGAGCATCTGCCTTCCCATTTCTAGTCCCTGGGCCATACACTGATGAAGCAATGTCGTTGGACAGCGAATGAGATGTAACTGGGCAATATTCACATCTGGTATCAACATGACAGGATTCAGGGGCATAGAATTCCTATAGCCCGACACATAGGACATATTGTTTGGGGTCAACAAGAATTCATGTTTATTTTGTCCATGGGACAAACCCCCTACAGCACAAACCCTTTTGCTGCCACTCAACAGTACCACAATATGGAGCAGGGAAGGGAATTGCCTGCTGTTGAGGTAATGTCTGTGCCCATATGCTAATACTATTCAAGCTTATATTTATGGTTCATTAATGCAAAGTCTTTATTATTAGTGTGAGCGCTCTTGAAAATGTTGTAAACTCAGACTGCAGTACTGACAATGGTTCCAGTAAAAAACTGTGTACACAAATTTGCAAAGTTTAACAATATGAGGCTACAAGTAATGCTCCCAGATGATCTCTGATTAGATATAATTATTTGCAGAAGCTTGAAAACAAGATTGACAATTATTTCCTTTCAAAATAAAATGTTCACAAAAAATTTAACTATGAAAAAAAAGGTTTGCTAAATTACTGTGAAATTTTAGGTACCATTTCTTTGTTTTTGAAGCGTCATTCAATGAAATGTTTTGATGCATGCAGGTCTTTCCAAAAAATATACATAGTGGAAAATTAGTGAAACCAGTTTCAATAAGATTATGAGAAACAGGAAAATAAACACGCACTGGCAAAGCCAATAGGTCAGACTTTGGTGGTCAGTCTTTTGGTTTTGTGAATGTGTGTCTTTTTTTGACATGGCTTTTGTAAAACATTATTTTTGTGGGAGCTGCCAGGCCCTCACCATTGTAACAAACATTGGCAAAAAGCAAACATATTTTTTGGTCTCAAAAAGCACACATTGCCTCAGTAGTTTATGGCACCAAGCAAAACTACTTTGTGTGTCAATATGCTCCTTGTGAAAGAGCAAACTGCTATCACTCAAAGTGAAGACAGCCGATAGATGATAGAGGGAAAGAATGAATTTTTATAAAAACATACAGTCTTGGTTAACACCAGACCTAATTAGGGGCCCAAGTGTTAAAGAGAGTAAAAAAAGTGCACCCATGCTATGGCCCGAACTTAAGAAGGCCCTAGCTCCAATTAGTGCCACATTAGCATACTTTTTTACGCTAATGTGGTGTTAGATTGGCAAAAACGCTGCGTCGTATTTACAAAGTAGCGCAATGCTTGCATTGCACCACTTTGTAAACCCTTGCTCCACATTATACCAGCGCCAGAAAAATGACACAGTGGAATCTTTGAGATTCCACTGCACCATTTTTAGTGTCATATTTAACGTTTGCTCAGAGCAGGAGTTAACATGAGGCATACAATTATTCATATTGGGCCTGTATGTACTTTTTGGCACTAATCCTGCAAAGTACCACAACAGCGTCAGAAATTATGACGCTATTGTTAGTAATGTGCTCAATGGTGTGCCGTAGGTGAAATAAGGCACACACATTGTGGCATTAGGCCATGACGTAAGAAAAGTTGCGCTTCATTACATGAAGCGCCATTTTTCTCAAATCTGGGCCTATATGTTTTGCATTAGTGTAGATTCACATATTTCATGAATTGACATGAATTTAGAGAAGTAGACCAGGAATCGTACTCCAAGGATATATTTGTGAACTGCATTTTTGAGCTAACCAGAACAGAATTTCTTCTCGTTTGGCAGGTACTTTACCCATGATCGAATGCTCGGTCACAGGATTAATACCTGGAATCACTGCATGTGGTTGCACTGGAGCAGCACGTACTGGGTTTGTATTTAATGTTTGCATTACAAACTGTACTAAACGTCTTTATATTGCTGTTGAATCAATATATAAGCAACAGACTTCAGCTACCATTTGCCACAGCAGGGTGAGGTGTATAAGTGGCCAATAAGGGCCAGGTAGAACCATGATCACTTAGAGGACCTAATCTAATTGGTATAATTGTGTGGGGTAGGGCGCCATCAATCCAATTATTATGTTCTTTATAAGATAAGAGTATTTCTAAATATGCATATGCCCTGTATTGTCCAGGTAGGTTTTCAGGTGTACAGTGATGAAATGTGTTCGTGTTCCCATCAACTGCTGCAAATGTGACCCAAAAATAGAAGAGTTCTGTTCTGTAAGCTGCATGTGTGTCAACCACAAATGTGACTGGACCCCCCTGGACCATTAGGCCATTTGCCAATAAGTGTGCAGTCAGGGGTTGTCTCATTTTGACTGCGATTGCTACCTGTTGTGGATTCGCCATATTAAATGGTAAATTTGTTCAGAGATAAGCACACCAGATGGGGATTTTCCCTTTAGAGTTCAAGCTTGAACAACCTCCACCAACAGATATGTGTTTCCTACTTAGCTACGGAGGAAATCCTCAATACCACGGCCGTCTCCGTATATAGTACTGAGGTGTCTTTGTATATAGTGAGACAGAGATACTCAGGAGGACTCGAACATTAAAGCCTGACCAAACATTGGCGGTGCCCTGTCGCGTAGGCTCTCATTATTCTAATGAGACTACTGGCTTTTGAGTGGCAGAATCCCCTGGGTGTGGGAGACTAAGGGGGTCATTCTGACCCGGGCGGGCGGCGGACGCCGCCCGCCGCCCGCCTGGCGAGAACTGCCAAATGGCCGCTCCGCGGTCAGAAGACCGCGGAGGCCATTCTGACTTTCCCGCTGGGCCGGCGGGCGCCCGCCAAGGGAGCACCCGCCGGCCCAGCGGGCAAGGCCCTGCAACACAGAGGCCGGCTCCGAATGGAGCCGGCGGTGTTGCAGGGGTGCGAAGGGTGCTGTTGCACCCGTCGCGATTTTCTATGCAGACAGTGCAGTGCAGACAGTGAAAATCATGCTGGGGCCCTGTTAGGGGGCCCCTGCACTGCCCCACGACACCCGTTCCCGCCATCCTGTTCCTGGCGGTCAAAACCGCCAGAAACAGGCTGGCGGGAAGGGGGTCGGAATCCCCATGGCGGCGCTGCTTGCAGCGCCGCCATGGAGGTTCAGCCCAGCCAGGGGAAATCCGGCGGAAAACCGCCGGATCCCCTTTTCTGACCACGGCTTTACCGCCACGGTCAGAATGGGCACTGAAGCACCGCCAGCCTGTTGGCAGTGCTTCTGTTGCCCGCAGCCCAGAATGAGGGCCTAAGTCTGACCCGTCACAGGAGATGCCTGTCGCCCAAATCCAGTTTTTGTTCCAGCTCACTAGCAGTGCCTCATCTCTATCCAAGGGCAGTGATGATTGGGCAGCTGAGCGCATGACATAATTGATTTCTCAGGGAAACTGTGGTCACTCAGGTCTCATCCTTTTCTCTCAGTTACATTAGTCTCACATACACAATGACAAACAGTGGCAGTATATGTTTTAATAAGATTTTAATGAACCGACTGCATCTTAGATAGCAAAGCATGTGCTGCAATAACCAGGAAGATACAGCATGACAAGACTAAGATTGTGACAAGGAGAGTAAAACATAGAAATAACGGTACCATATTGTCACTAGAGTCAATAGACTAATTTGTACCTGGGCTATAATAGAGCACAGCATGTTAAGCTCTAATTCTGCCCCAACGGTTCCCCTGGGAAGACTTCAACCCCCAAAGCAAAGGCCTGAAGTCTGCATAAGCAGCTGTAGTAAAGCATTCAGTGATCAGCGTACAGTTGTGGTTCTCTGGCTGGAATCTCCCTCTAACGTGTAAGGGACAGGGAAGTGTTTTTATAATAACACAGCTGATTTTCTGAGAAAATGTCCCTACGTAAGGATGTATGTTTTTCTATGAATGTCAGAGACAAAACTTGTACCACTTTCACCGCCAACCTATCTTACTGCAACCTTGAAAGAAACACAGAGTGAGCAAGAATGTCTTGTTTGAGACCATAGTGCTGGCCTAGGCAAAACAGCTAGATACATAGAAATACAACAAGACTGCAAAAGTGGCTATTATAAGAATAATAAAGCAAAGCTGAATAAAATATCTCTAGGTTAAGTAGATTTGCAGAAAGGTGGCAAATTAAGGAAATTGCTAGTATTCAAGCCCTAGTCTATTATTAGCCCTGGCATAATCAAAGCAGCTATTATTTGAGCTCTGATATAATGAGAGTGCTGCCATAATATCACACCGCTCTATATGGCACCAAAGGGACAAGTAGATGTTTTTACAGGACAAGTAGATATATGAAGAAACAAGTCCTCTGGACACCCCTGGTATGTAAAGAGTCACATGGGAGCAGTGGCCATTCCAGTTTGGGGTTAGTTGCATGTGGAGCCTGCCCCCCACATCCAATAGTGATCCATCAGGATGTAGGTACCACCCTGCATATCGGCACTGTAGGTAGTGATCTTGCCGTTGAGGTTACTGTCCTATTTCCTCTGAAACAAATAGAAAACTGTGTTAATTTAATTGCTATTCAAGGGTGCATGGTAATTTGTGTCCATTTATATCTCTCTAAGTTTGCACACTATATTTATTGACACTGGCCTATTATCTTATCAAGTGTTAGATGACCGTTTGTTTTGGTACCATTCCAAAGGGATATTGTTCTACATGTGAACTTGGCTTTAGTGTGCCATTTGTCACAGGCAAATACTGATTGAGTAATGCTATGGCCTGGTCTGCTTGCACAATCAGGGAGTAGAAGGATAGCTAAATGGTTACTATATTCTCACAATGGGTAAAACCTTCCAAAAATGCCTTGGTGAAATACTCCTTTTCCCACTCTGTGTGAGCCCTCTTTTGCCCTGCCTTTTTCATTCTTGATATCTCTTCCATTGTCTCTTTTATCTGTCAAGATTTGTAAGACTTCGGGGGTGGTGCAAAATCTAGTTATAGTGCAGTTACATGAATAACATGAGTTGGTTGTAGCAGTGCTTTTATTCTGCATAACAAGAGGTGCAGGAAACAGCATGTAATATTTGGCGATACCTCTTTAAGGAGATGCAAGCTTTCTACTACAGCAGCATGGGGGATGAGGGAGTACACATAACAGCTGCTTTTGGATGTGGATGTGGATATGCTTGTTCTAAAATAATGCAGTATGGAGAGGGTGAAGGCCAATATCATTATCAACAATTCTGCGCATGCTTGTAATAGTTGATGTAGGATCAAAGGAATAAAAATGCCCTAGGGCTAAGAATAGCAGTATTGGTGCACAGAGAAGGAAAAACAAACAAGGAATACATAACTTAAAAGAAGTTTTGTCTATCGTTGGAACAATAGAGGGAGGCTTTAATCCGGTTTCTTCTCCTGTCCTCCCCCCTCTTTTTTCTGCTTGGTGTCCGAAGGGATGGATGGCATGGTCGGGGCTAGGTAGATATCCATCAGATGGATCCATGCTTTGTGGCCTTGAACGTTCACCCTCTAATCACGCTTTCTGTCACAGGGAAGGTTCCATTAACTCTGCTATCTTTCCACTTGTGCCCAAAATTTTGGATGTAAACTAATGACTCCAATGGCAATGGTCATCTACAGGTGGTGTGTGGGTGTGCTTGTAGGCTGTACATGTAACCTAGTTAGGTTGGTGAAATGTGCAGTCTTTGTTAACTGAAACATATATACATTCATTTCAGTTTGTACAACTTCAGGTGAACTCTCAGTCTCCAACTTATGCCTAGTTAATGGCACAAATGTGTTCATTGTTCTACTTGTCACGCTTTGATGAGGATCCAGATGGTGATCTTATCCTGGGGTCTTTATCAAGGCAAACAGTGCCGGTGGGGAGCAGTATAGCCATGTCATTTTCAATGTCACACATAGCTTACTTACTTTATTCTTGAGGAGGCCATTAAGGCACTGTACAATACCATTGCTTTGGGGATAATAGGCTGAGGACAGTTTGTGCATTATTCCCAACAAGGTGGTGAGATGGGAGAAGATATTATTGACAAAGTGGGTGACATTTTTGGATCTGATTCCTTCAGGTACACCCCACCAGGGTATTATCTCTGCAGGTCAGAAAATTTGCAGCAGACTAGGCATCTCAGTGGACACAAGCTCCTGCTTTGATCCATCTTAAGAATGGGCAGACCACAACTATGAAATAGCGATAATTATTGCATCTGTCAATCATGTCAATGTAGTCAGCAAGCAATTCCTTAATGGCCCTTGTGGTCGCGGTATTGTGGAAGCTATTACCTTAATGGTGGGTATTGGTGAATACTACTGGCACACCGTATATATGAGTATGTACATTGTAATCATCTGGGCACCTGTTCTCTTAAATGCAGTAGTTACTGTGGGTTCCCCTGCCTCTTGGAGACTTGCATGTATTGTCCCAGTGTTTAAAAAGGGCCACCAAAATGATCCTAAGTCCTACCGCCCTATTTCTCTACTGGACTCTTCGGTAAAGATTCTGGGATGGATTATTTTAAGGCGTCTGGAGTACTGGATGATAGGGAATGATATTTTAAGCCGGGACCAGTATGGTTTTAGGGAAGGCCTTGGCACGCAAGATCAATGTCTCAACCTACTGATGCTGATCGGCAAATACACGCAAGCTAGGAAAGGTACGCTCTATCTTGCTTTTATGGATCTTAGCTGTGCCTTCAATAAGGTGAACCGGTCTATATTATGGGAAAGGTTAAATCAGCTAGGGCTGGATCCTAATATTGTAGAGTTGCTCCGATATCTACATTCTGGGAAGGTTGCAAATGTGAGGGTGGGGTTGAATGGGGAGTGCTCAGAGGCCTTTAAGCTTTCAAGGGGTGTGCGCCAGGGGTGTCTTCTGGCTCCTACTTTGTTCCTTCTATATGCAAATGGATTGTCTGATTTTCTGATCAAACATTGAAGGGATGTTCCAAAGGTGAATGGTCCTGATATCCCTGTGCTGACGTACGCGGATGACGCAGTCCTCATGGCCCGTACTATGAATGGTCTCCGGGAAATAGTTAGAGCTTATGCCTCCTTTATGTCAGCTTTGGGTTTAGAGGTCAATTTTAAGAAATCTCTTTTTATAGTGTGTGGAAGACCCTTGATTAGGGTGGGGGAGCTAAGGGTGGAGGATCAAATTATTAGTAGGGTCCATGAGTTTCCATACCTAGGGATTATTTTTGATGAGAAAGGATCTTGGAAACCTTGTATTGCCAGAAGGGGTGCGCTTTTTCATGCAGCAGTTGGCACGACTTTTGACTTTGCTGTAAGGGTAGGTAGTAAACCTATCAAGCCTTTGCTTGAAATTTATAGGCGGAAATGCCTCCCTGTCCTGCTGTATGGTGCTGCACTTTGGGGGTATAGGGACTCCCGAGCCCTTACGGTGGAAGAAAATCTGTTCTGTAGAAGGCTATTGGGAGTTGGACAAAATATCCCTGGTTTTAGCCTTCATTTGGAGCTGGAGCTTGAGTTTGTGCAGGACACTATTCAGTTGGCTCCCCTTCTGCTATGGATCTCAATTTGGACTAACGAACATGCCACTCTGAAAAGGGATATCTTAAAGGATTGTCCCGCTTGTGACAATGTAAAGAATATTCCCTAGTTGATGCACATAAGGAAGATGGCTCGTGATTTGGGGCGGCCTGAATTGGTTGATTATCCTGAAGGCCTGACCAGTTGTGATAAGAAATGGGTTAAGGAGATTTTTTTAAGAATCCAGAAGAACAGGAGGGAGGGGGAGGCCTTAGGGAAAAAATCGATCAGGGATTTCATTATGTTAAAGATGCGGGTAGGTCCTGAGCGCTATCTCTTAGAGATAAAGGATGTAAGGGAAAGGTCTCTCATAACCCGTTTCCGTTTGGGGATCATCAGAAGTAATCTGTGTTTCCTGTTAGGTCAGTATGGGGACAAATGTATTAGACCCTGCCCCTGTGATGGGGAGTCCCAACAGACCTTGCCCCATTTTACTTTGTTTTGTGTTTTTTATGCACCATTCAGAACTCGTTTTTTATTACCTCTCCTAAGGCCCAAGGGTTTTGTGCAATATCCTCCTGCTTTTATGTGGCTGCAGATGGCCTCAGATGTATTGGTGTGGAAGGGGCTGGGATCATTCCTGAAGGGAGCTATTACTTTTCGTAATAATGTGGAGTCTTTAGAATGAATCTTTCTATTTTATTGTTTCTATGCATATGGTTATATATGTTTTTATTCCTGATGGGTGTTCTTATTATTTATGGTTTTATTGCTATTTTTAACAAATGTATTGGAGATTATTTATTGTAATGGATGAATTTTTTTCATACTGAATAAAAGTTATTATTACATTGTAATCATCTCATGTAGGTTGGGGACAAACCAATCCTGGTGTATTTGGAGGGGCATGTTGTCTCTGGCAGTATGTAACGGAAGATGTAACTGGTGAAGAGGTATCAGTAACAATGCTTTGAGCATGACAGGCTTTCCTGTTGATATCTGTCTGCACATGTATGCATCCTCTGGATTCCTGTCTGTATCCATCCTCTGGCTTCCCACAACTGTTTCTCATGCTCTGGGGCACTTTATTATATTTCTCCAAGGTGCAGGTAAGCTATCTCAGTATAATGTCTTGACTCATTCAAAGGGTCTGATAGTGTTGATGTTTCACTAGCTACCAGAACTGTGGTATGTGTATCACTAAGGGGACATTTTGCTGCATCTTTGGCTGCCTAATCAGCCAGGGTGTTTTTGTGGGATACAAATTCCTGAGCACAAGTGTGGGCTGCGTACTTCACCACTGTGACTGCTTGTGGCAGTGCTAGGCATCATATCCTCCAAGAGGGAACTGTGCATGACGGGACTTGAATCAGCCTTAAGGAACCCACGTCTGCTTCAGAGCATAATGCTAGAGTGCACTGTTGTGATAACAAAGGCTGAATCAGAGTATATTGTTATCATTTCTCCTTCCCCTTGTTTGAGGGTCGCTACTAAATCTACTAATTCAGCAGACTGGGATGAATACTGAAATGTGAAAGTTATCTATTCTGTTATATATAATGTATCTGAAGAATCATGCTGTATCGCTCTGACCACCAGAGCACCTGTATCCTGGTCTGTTGTAAAAGACCCATCCACAAAATATACAATGCTACCCGGAGAAGGGTCTTCTATTGCTTGGCTACACTCATCTGGAGTATATGTGGTGCAATAATGGACATCATCGTCTGTGTCTAAAATAGGATTTACAAAGAAGGTAGCAGAGTTGACTGAATGACATTTAACTACCTTCAGGATTGGTAATGATAATGTTACTTCATCGCCTGATACTCTTTGTGTTGTCAATGTTGTCTTACCTTTTTGAATATTTGCAAGCACTGCATGTTCAGCATACAGTGTCAAAGGTGTTAATATGAAAATGGGGGCACTTTTTTAGACTCAAAGGCTGCTGTAGCTAATTCTTATTTACAAGGGTAATAGCCTTTCATGACAGAATTAAGTAGGCCACTAAAATACTCAATTGGCTTGCAGCCTAAAGGATACTTATGGGTGTGGACAGCTGTCATCACCTTGCCATTAACGAGATAAAAAAGGAAAAATGTGTTATTGTAATCTGGTGTTCCTAACACGGGTGCATTTGTTATATCTGTTTTTAAGTTGCTAAATGCTTGTTTCTTAAGCCCATGTTATCCTGTCTTTCTGTGTTGTAGCCTGTTTGATAGATGCAACCAGTGGGGATATTAATGTACTGTAAACAAAAACCCATTATCTAACATGATTACATAAGCCCAGTAACTTCTGCATTCTTTTCACTGTCTCAGACTCTGTCATCTGTTGAATGGATGCTGCTCTTTCTGGTGTAACTCGGCGATCAGAGGCTGACAGCAGTTGTCCCAAGTATTGGACTTCTTCCTGACAGTATTATAATTTGTAACCGTCCACCTTGTATCCCAATTGAGCATGGGTGCACAACAGGGACACAGTGTTTTTTCTACACTGCTCCTCTGTCAGAGTATTGATGAGTAGGTCATGGACATACTGCAACACTGTGCTTTCACTTTGAAAATTGGGGAGGTCTTTCTTGACGGTCCTATTAAAGATGCCAGGGTACTCACATACCCTTGAGATAATCGAGAATGGAGGAACTGAGAACTGCGATAGGAAAATCCAGTCAAATAGTGACTATCTGGGTGTAGGGGAATGCTAAAGAATGCATTCTTTAAGTATATGACTGAAAAGTATTTAGCATTTTGGGGCACATTTATGAGGATAACAGAAGGGTTGGGCGCTACAGGGAATTCTGGTATCACTATGTCATTAAGGGGGCACAAGTCTTGAATCATACCCCATCAGTTACCCCTGGCCTTCTTGACGGGGTAATTTGGGTTGTTGCAGGTGGATACACCTAGGTATAAGACTCACTGCTCCACTAGTGCCTGTATGACAATCCTCTTGACAGTATTGCTCCTTCCTTCAGGGTTATTCTAAATGGTACCGCCGTGGGGATGAGGCCTAATTCATGGGGCATTTTGTCCTCAAATTCGAGGGTACCTGCGCAAGGTCGTTGTCTTATAGGGCTGGGGAAATTCCTTGGTACCGCAGACCTTGCCTCTAGTCAGGTGCATAGGGGTATACTGTCTTGGAAAACAATCTCTGTCCTTCTTGGGTCATCTACAAACAACTGGTCATCTGATATGTCTCCCACCTGTATGTTGGGATCATAAAAGATGACACGTGCCCAGATCGCACACTTGCCATTAGTGTCCCACAGGTGGAAGACACTTCTAGAGCCTCTATTTCCCCAATATCGTCTTAGTCTAATGCTTAAGAATAGGGGAACTGCAGTTAGAAGTTGTTAGAAATGGGCTCTCTGGTTGGCAGTCAGTTTGCACTCTGTCCAAGCAGGGCCCCTCACTCTAGTCAGGGTAAAGGAGTTACACTCCTAAGACAAACCCTGCTCACCTGCTTGGGGGCTTGGCACAAGCAGTCTGGCTAAACTCAAAGGCATTGTGCAAAGTATTTGTACCAACACACACAGTAATACAGTGAAAACACTACAAAATGGATGCCACACCAGTTTAGAAACACAGCCAATATTTATCTACATCATACAAGACCAAAACAACAGAAATCTATCATACACAAGTCAAGATGTGAATTTCCAAAAGGATAGATTCTTACTCTATAGAAAATAATGAAAAAATAAAGCCGTACGGGCGAGCGTCCCTCAGAAAAGGCAGCGATGCATCGATTCCATACACGCAAGTGAGGCCGTGTGTCATTTCTTCTCTGGTCAGGTAGGTGATGCGTCATTTTTCCCTCCCGCAAGGGAGCAATGAGTTGATTTCAGGACGGGGCGCCTCGGATCCACAAGATGCACGATGATTTTGATGCCAAGCAATGATGCATGTGAAATCCAGCTGCACGGTGATGGAAAACTGTGCTGCGTGGGGTTTGCGTTGTTTTTAGTAGTCACAAGCGGGTGTTGCGTTGTTTATCCAGCCACAATGCAGGAGATGTGTCAATGTCCCAGCCGCGATGCAAGTGGTGTCCTGATTTCAGCTGTGAGGCGGGCGCATTGTTTTTACAGACGCATTGCAAGTGGTGTGTTAAAATGTTCTCCGCATGGCTTCCTGTTTGTGGATTTCAGTCCTTGTTCTACCAGCTTCACATTTCAAGGGCCCATGGACTGTATAGGGCACCACTTGGCAGGGCAGGAGTCTCAGCAGAGAGTCCAGGTGTTGTCAGAGGAAGTCTTTGATGGCCCTGAGACCTCAAACAAGGAGGCAAGTTCAGTCCAAGCCCTTAGAGAAAGTTCTCAAGCTGGAATATACCACAAAGCCCAGTATTTTTCCCCTTTCAAAGGCAGAAGCAGTAACTGCAGGATAGCCCGACAAAGCATGAGCAAGGGTAGCACTTCTCCTCAACTCTACAGCTCTTCTCCTTGGCAGAGGTTGCTCTTGATTCCAGAAGTAATCTAAAGTCTGAGGTTTTGGGTCCAATACTTATACCCCTTTTTGCCTTTGAAGGTGCCCAACTTAATAAAAAAGTCTTGGTTGTTTACAGGATCCTGCCTTGCCTAGGCCTGGCTCCAGAAACACACCAGGGAATTGGAGACTACTTTGTGTGAGGGCAGGCACAGCCCTTACAGGTGTAAGTGACCACTTCTCTCTCCAGCCTAGCCCAGATGGCCCATCAGGATATTCAGGTTACACCCTAGCACCCTTTGTGTCACTGTCTAGTGGAGATACGCAAACAGTCCAGCTATCAGTCTGACCCAGACAAACAGGCAGAGTCACAGAATGGATTAAGCAAGAGAATGCCTATTTCTTCAAAGTGGCATTTTCAAACTAATGATTTAAAAACAAACCTCTAAAAAATGAAGGCCTTCATTTATAGATGCTTAGCATCACTTTACCACCATAACTTATGGCACTTAAACGACGCTAACCTAACTACATATTTATATTTTGACGCTAGACCTGTCTAGCATCAAAATTATGAAGTTAGCACCATGTTTAGGATGCATGAAAATCATCTTCTGTCAATGAGATGCGGTAGGTATTTCCGTCCTAAACACGACGCTAACCCCCTAGCGCTGTATTGATCTCCAGGCACAGAAACGATGCGCAAGGAGGAGGCATGCCTAAATAATGGTGCTAAGCCTGCTTAGCACCATTATTTAATGTCTGGGTCAGCCCAGGCTTTAGGGTGCAGGTAGGCCCAGTTCCTTGATGGAATACCATGGAATGGACACAAAGATGCCCACCCCAAGCCCCAGTAGCACAACAATCCACACCACAGGGATACTACAGGAGGGGGACCCCATCCCAGGTAAGTATAATATATTATTGCCTGGCACTGGGTATGTTGGGCTTGCCCAGGGGACACTAGACCCCTCTGCTGGGCACTGGGGTGGTGATAATGACTCCTGTCTACACCAAGACAGGAGTCATTTTTTGGCTGCTAGGGCATCAAAAAATGACAGTAGGTTGGTTAGAGGTATAATATTTGCCGCTAACCAGCCTAACGTCATTTCAGACCCACTAGCACCATTTTCCCTAACATCATCCTTGACTGGCTAGCGTCTTTTTTTTAGATGCTAGCCATTCCTTAGTGCCATCTGGCATCATTTAATAAATATGGCATTAAAATGGCTCTAGGGAATGACATTAAGAAAAATGACGCAATGCTATGTTAGTGCAGTTTTGCGTTATTTTTCATAACTATGGGCCGTATTTTTAAATTGTGAGCTCAGAGATCCCAAACTCCAAATTTCTATCTGACCTCAAAAGGGAGACTGCACTTTAAAGACATTTAAAGGCAGTCCCCATGTTAACCTATGAGAGAGATAGGCCTTGCAAAAGTGAAAACCGAATTTGACAGTACTTCACTGTTAAAACATGTAATAACAAACCAGCACATGTCTTACCTTTAATATACACTGCACCCTGCCCATGGGGCTACAGAGGGCCTACTTTAGGGGTGCCTTACATGCAAAAAAGGGAAGGTTTGGGCTTGGCAAGTGTGTACATTTGTCACATCAATTGGCAGTTTAAAACTGCCCACACAGACACTACAATGGCAGGTCTGAGTCATGTTTACAGGGTTACTCATGTACTCATGTGGGTGGCACAATCAGTGCTGCAGGCCCTCTAGTAGCATTTGATTTAAAGGCTCTAGGCACCTCTAGTGCACTTTACCAGGGACTTACTAGTGAATCATATATGCCAATTATGGAAAGGCCAATTACACATACAATTTCACATAGGGAGCACTTGCACTTTAGCACTAGTCAGCAGTGGTAAAGTGCCCAGAGTAACAAAAACAGCAAAAGCAGAGTCCAGCACACAGCAACAACCTGAGAAATAGAGGAAAAAAGTTAGGGGAGACCACGCCAAGGATGCTAGGTCTAACACGTGTCCCCCCAGCTGAAAGTGGGGAGAACTACCCACCCTCTTGGGAGTTCTCCTCATTAAGGTGGAAGAACCTGGACAGATTATCACCATTGGTGTGTTCTGTGTCAGGATGGTGTTCCACTGTAAAATCCATTCCCTGTAGGGAGATGGACATCCTCAACAGTTGTGGATTCTCACCCCTCATCTTCATTAACCATCTTAGGGACCAGTGGTTGGTCTGAACCCGGAAGTGAGTCCCAAACAAGTAAGGTCTTAGCTTCTTCAGTGCCCTGACCACAGCAAGAGCTTCCCGCTCGATTGCCCTCCACCTACTTTCCCTGAGAAGTAACCTCCTACTGATGAAAACTGCAGATTGAACTAGGCCCTATTCATTTAGCTGTGACAACACTGCTCCCACACCATGGTCTGAAGCATTAGTCTGTACGATAAGTTTTTGAGAGAAGTCAGGTGCCTTCAGCATGGGTCCGTGCACATGGCTGTCTTCAGGGCATCATATGCTGTCTGGCAAGACTCAGTCCAGATCACTTTCTTTGATTGTTTCTGTAGGAGGCTGGACTGGCTTGTAGTAAGTACCTAGGGGTACTTGCACCTTGCACCAGGCCCAGTTATCCCTTATTAGTGTATAGGGTGTCTAGCAGCATAGGCTGATAGATAATGGTAGCTTAGCAGAGCAGCTTAGGCTGAACTAGGAGACGAGTGAAGCTCCTACAGTACCACTTAGTGTCATATGCACAATATCCTAAGAAAACACAATACACAGTTATACTAAAAATAAAGGTACTTTATTTTTATGACAATATGCCAAAGTATCTCAGAGTGTACCCTCAGTATGAGGATAGCAAATATACACAAGATATATATACACAATACCAAAATATGCAGTAATAGTCTTAGAAAACAGTGCAAACAATGTATAGTTACAATAGGATGCAATGGAGACACATAGGGATAGGGGCAACACAAACCATATACTCCAAAAGTGGAATGCGAACCACGAATGGACCCCAACCCTATGTGACCTTGTAGAGGGTCGCTGGGACTATTAGAAAATAGTAAGGGTTAGAAAAATAGCCCACCCCAAGACCCTGAAAAGTGAGTGCAAAGTGCACTAAAGTTCCCCAAAGGACATAGAAGTCGTGATAGGGGAATTCTGCAGGAAAGACACAAACCAGCAATGCAACAACGATGGATTTCCAGTCGAGGGTACCTGTGGAACAAGGGGACCAAGTCCAAAAGTCACAAGCAAGTCGGATATGGGCAGATGCCCAGGAAATGCCAGCTGTGGGTGCAAAGAAGCTGCTACTGGACAGTAGAAGCTTAGGTTTCTGCAGGAACGACAAGGGCTAGAGACTTCCTCTTTGGAGGACGGATCCCGCACGCCCTGGAGAGTCGTGCAGAAGAGTTTACCCGCTGAAAGACCACCAACAAGCCTTGCTAGCTGCAAATCATGCGGATAGTGTTTTTGGATGCTGCTGTGGCCCAGGAGGGACCAGGATGTCGCAAATTGTGTCAGGAGACAGAGGGGACGTCGAGCAAGACAAGGAGCCCTCTCAGCAGCAGGCAGCACCTGCAGAAGTGCCAGAAACAGGCACTACAAGGATGCATGAAACGGTGCTCACCCGAAGTCGCACAAAGGAGTCCCACGTCACCGGGGAACCACTTAGGAGGTTATGCAAAGCAGGTTAGAGTGCCGTGGACACAGGCTGGACTGTGCACAAAGGATTTCTGCCGGAAGTGCACGGAGGCCGGAGTAGCTGCAAAAGTCACGGTTCCCAGCAATGCAGTCTGGCGTGGGGAGGCAAGGACTTACCTCCACCAAACTTGGACTGAAGAGTCACTGGACTGTGGGAGTCACTTGGACAGAGTTGCTGGATTCAAGGGACCTCGCTCGTCGTGCTGAGAGGAGACCCAGGGGACCGGTGATGCAGTTCTTTGGTGCCTGCGGTTGCAGGGGGACGATTCCGTCGACCCACGGGAGATTTCTTCGGAGCTTCTAGTGCAGAGAGGAGGCAGACTATCCCCACAGCATGCACCACCAGGAAAACAGTCGAGAAGGCGGCAGGATCAGCGTTACAGAGTTGCAGTAGTCGTCTTTGCTACTATGTTGCAGTTTTGCAGGCTTCCAGCGCGGTCAGCAGTCGATTCCTTGGCAGAAGGTGAAGAGAGAGATGCAGAGGAACTCGGCTGAGCTCTTGCATTCGTTATCTAAAGTTTCCCCAGAGACAGAGACCCTAAATAGCCAGAAAAGAGGGTTTGGCTACCTAGGAGAGAGGATAGGCTAGCAACACCTGAAGGAGCCTATCAGAAGGAGTCTCTGACGTCACCTGGTGGCACTGGCCACTCAGAGCAGTCCAATGTGCCAGCAGCACCTCTGTTTCCAAGATGGCAGAGGTCTGGAGCACACTGGAGGAGCTCTGGGCACCTCCCAGGGGAGGTACAGGTCAGGGGAGTGGTCACTCCCCTTTCCTTTGTCCAGTTTCGCGCCAGAGCAGGGCTAAGGGGTCCCTGAACCGGTGTAGACTGGCTTATGCAGAAATGGGCACCAAATGTGCCCATGAAAGCATTTCCAGAGGCTGGGGGAGGCTACTCCTCCCCTGCCTTCACACCATTTTCCAAAGGGAGAGGGTGTAACACCCTCTCTCAGAGGAAGTCCTTTGTTCTTCCATCCTGGGCCAGGCCTGGCTCGACCCCAGGAGGGCAGAAGCCTGTCTGAGGGGTTGGCAGCAGCAGCAGCTGCAGTGAAACCCCAGGAAAGGCAGTTTGGCAGTACCAGGGTCTGTGCTACAGACCACTGGGATCAATGGATTGTGCCAACTATGCCAGGATGGCATAGAGGGGGCAATTCCATGATCATAGACATGTTACATGGCCATATTCGGAGTTACCATTGTGAAGCTACATATAGGTAGTGACCTATATGTAGTGCACGCGTGTAATGGTGTCCCCGCACTCACAAAGTCCGGGGAATTGGCCCTGAACAATGTGGGGGCACCTTGGCTAGTTCCAGGGTGCCCTCACACTAAGTAACTTTGCACCTAACCTTTACCAGGTAAAGGTTAGACATATAGGTGACTTATAAGTTACTTAAGTGCAGTGTAAAATGGCTGTGAAATAACGTGTGCGTTATTTCACTCAGGCTGCAGTGGCAGGCCTGTGTAAGAATTGTCAGAGCTCCCTATGGGTGGCAAAAGAAATGCTGCAGCCCATAGGGATCTCCTGGAACCCCAATACCCTGGGTACCTCAGTACCATATACTAGGGAATTATAAGGGTGTTCCAGTAAGCCAATGTAAATTGGTAAAATTGGTCACTAGCCTGTTAGTGACAATTTGGAAAGAAATGAGAGAGCATAACCACTGAGGTTCTGGTTAGCAGAGCCTCAGTGAGACAGTTAGTCACTACACAGGTAACACATTCAGGCACACTTATGAGCACTGGGGCCCTGGCTGGCAGTGTCCCAGTGACACATACAACTAAAACCACATATATACAGTGAAAAATAGGGGTAACATGCCAGGCAAGATGGTACTTTCCTACACAACCCCCCCCAAACGAAGGACAATAAGACTAGCCATGACCTGATGAGTCTTCATTGTCTAAGTGGAAATATCTGGAGACTCCATCTGCATTGGAGTGGCTACTCCCAGGTCTATGTTCCACTGTATAGTCCATTCCCTGTAGGGATATGGACCACCTCAATAATTTAGGATTTTCACCTTTCATTTGTTTTAGCCAAAGTAGAGGTTTGTGGTCTGTCTGAACAATGAAGTGAGTGCCAAACAGGTATGGCCTCAACTTCTTCAGAGCCCAGACCACAGCAAAGGCCTCCCTCTCTATGGCAGACCAATGCTTTTCTCTAGGGGTCAACCTCCTACTAAATAAAAAAACAGGTTGATCCTGGCCCTCAGAATTAAGTTGTGATAGGACTGCCCCTACTCCTAATTCAGATGCATCAGTTTGGGCATAGAATTTTTTAGAGTAACAAAGGCTTTTCAGGACAGGTGCAGAGCACATGGCCTGCTTCAGCTCCTCAAAAGCTTTCTGACAGTTTGCTGTCCATAATACCTTTTTAGGCATCTTTTTGGATGTGAGGTCATTAAGAGGGGCTGCAATGGAGCCATAGTTCTTAATGAACCTCCTATAATACCCAGTGAGGCCTAGGAAGGCTCTCACCTGAGTCTGAGTAGTAGGGGGAACCCAATCTATAATAGTTTGGATTTTCCCCTGAAGTGGTGCAATCTGTTCCCCACCAACAAGGTGTCCCAGATAAACCACCTTACCCTGCCCTATCTGGCACTTTGAAGCCTTGATAGTGAGGCCTGCCTTTTGCAGGGCCTCCAAAACTTTCCATAGGTGGACCAGGTGATCATCCCAGCTGGAGCTAAAGACAGCTATATCGTCCAAATATGCTGCACTAAAAGCTTCCAGCCCTTGCAGGACTGTGTTCAACAACCTCTGAAAAGTGGCAGGTGCATTTTTCAATCCAAAAGGCATTACTGTGAACTGGTAATGGCCTCCAATGGTTGAAAATGCAGTTTTAGGTTTAGCATCTTCTGATAATTTGATCTGCCAATACCCTGCAGTCAAATCAAAAGTGCTTAGATACTTGGCAGGTGCCAGTGTATCTATGAGCTCATCTGCCCTGGGTATAGGGTGAGCATCAGTTTTGGTTACTTGGTTGAGACCTCTGTAGTCTACACAAAACCGCATTTCCTTCTTTCCATCCTTGGAATGAGGTTTTGGTACAAGTACCACAGGAGAAGCCCATGGACTTTCAGAGTGCTCAACCACTCCCAGTTCTAACATTTTCTGCACCTCTTGCTTTATACAGTCCCTGACATGGTCAGGCTGCCTATAGATCTTACTTTTGACAGGCAAGCTGTCTCCAGTATCTATAGTGTGCTCACACCAAGAGGTGGTACCTGGCACAGTAGAGAAGAGTTCAGAAAACTGACCCAGGAGATTTATGCAATGGTCTTTCTGCTCAGCAGTAAGATAATCAGCCAAAACTACACCTTCCACTAGAGCATCTTGTTCTGTGGAAGAGAAGAGATCAGGTAGAGGATCACTGTCTTCTTCCTGTCCCTCATCAGTTGCCATGAGCAGGGTGAGATCAGCCCTGTCATAGTAGGGTTTCAGGCGATTGACATGGAGCACCCTAAGGGGACTCCTGGCAGTGCCTAAGTCAACTAAGTAGGTGACTTCTCCCTTTTTCTCAACAATTGTGTGGGGTCCACTCCATTTATCTTGGAGTGCTCTTGGGGCCACAGGCTCCAAGACCCACACTTTCTGCCCTGGTTTGTACTGAACCAAAACAACCTTCTGGTCATGCCATTGCTTTTGGTGCTCTTGGCTGGCCTGAAGGTTTTTACTGGCCTTTTTCATATACTCAGCCATCCTTGATCTGAGGCCAAGCACATAATCCACAATATCTTGCTTTGGAGCTTTTAAAGGTTGTTCCCAACCCTCCTTGACAAGTGTTAGTGGACCCCTAACAGGGTGTCCAAAGAGGAGTTCAAAGGGGCTGAAGCCCACTCCTTTCTGGGGTACCTCCCTGTAGGCAAAAAGGAGGCATGGTAACAGGATATCCCATCTCCTGCGGAGTTTTTCAGGGAGACCCATAACCATGCCTTTGAGAGTTTTGTTAAATCTCTCCACCAGTCCATTTGTTTGTGGATGATAGGGTGTAGTGAACTTGTAAGTTACACCACACTCCTTCCACATGGCCTTTAAGTAAGCAGACATGAAATTGCTTCCCCTGTCTGATACTACTTCCTTTGGGAAGTCCACCCTAGAACATATTCCCAGGAGGGCCTTTGCCACTGCAGGTGCTGTAGTGGTCCTTAAAGGAATTGTTTCAGGGTATCTTGTGGCATGGTCCACTGCCACCAAGATAAACCTATTGCCTGAAGCAGTAGGAGGGTCAAGGGGGCCAACTATGTCAACCCCTACCCTTTCAAAGGGGACCCCAACCACAGGCAGTGGAATAAGGGGTGCCTTTGGAGTGCCACCTGTCTTGCCACTGGCTTGACAGGTTTCACAGGACTTACAAAATTCCTTTGTGTCCTCAGACATCCTAGGCCAATGAAACAGGGGAACACGCCTGTCCCAAGTTTTCATTTGTCCCAGATGTCCAGGTAGGGGAATGTCGTGGGCTAGAGTTAGGAACTTTCTGTACTCCTGAGGAATCACTAACCTCCTGGCAGTTCCAGGTTTAGGATCCCTTGCTTCAGTGTACAAGAGGTTGTCCTCCCAGTAAACTCTGTGAGAGTCACTGACATCCCCATTAGCTTGTTTGACAGCTTGCTGTCTTAGACCCTCTAGTGTGGGACAGGTCTGCTGTGCCACACTCAGCTCCTCCCTGGCAGGCCCCCCTTCACCCAAAAGCTCAGCAGTGTCTGCTTCCAGCTCCTCTGGTGTAGGTTCTGCACAGGGTGGAAATTCTTCTTCCTCAGAAGTAGAATCCACTGTAGAGGGAGGGATAGTAGGAAGTGTTTTACTTCTACTAGCCCTAGCTTTAGGGAGCACTTGGTCCATTGTTCCAGGATCCAAGCTTCCCTGTCCTTTTTGCTTTTTGGCCTGAACCCTGGTTAAAGCAAAAATATGCCCTGGGATGCCCAGCATTGCTGCATGGGCCTCCAACTCCACATCTGACCAAGCTGATGTCTCCAAATCATTTCCTAGTAGACAGTCTACAGGTAAATCTGTGGCTACCACAACTTTCTTTGGACCAGTAACCCCCCCCCCAGTTGAGATTTACAACAGCCATGGGGTGGCTAAGTGTGTTGTTGTGAGCATCGGTTACTTGGTACTGGTGACCAAGTAGGTGTTGTTCAGGGTGTACCAGTTTCTCTATGACCATAGTCACACTGGCACCAGTGTCCCTGTAGGCCTGAACCTCAACACCATTTATTAGGGGTAGCTGCTTGTACTTATCCATATCAAGGGGACAAGCAACTAAGGTGGCTAAATCAATAGCCCCCTCAGAGGCTAACACAGCCTCTGTGGTCTCCCTAACAAGACCAACCCCAACTAAGTTACCAAAAGTGAGCCCAGCTACTCCCTTTGTTTGGCTATTAGTAGGCTTGCTCCCACCACCACTGCTATTAGTAGGGACACTAGGTGTAGCAGTAGGGGTTGTAGTGGTAGGAGGCTTGGTGCTTTTCTTTGGACAGCTGGGATCTGTTGTCCAATGGCCTTTTATTTTACATAAATAGCACCATGGTTTCTTTTCCTTGTTTTGATTAGAAGAGGATTTGGGCCCACCACCCCCACCAGAGTGTTTTTGTGGGCCTGATGAAGACTCATTTTTAGATTTGTCCCCACCCTTGTCAGAAGACTTACCATCCTTCTTCTTGTTGCCATCTTTGTCCCCCCCTGTATGAACTTTTCTGTTCACCCTTGTTCTGACCCATTTGTCTGCCTTCTTTCCCAATTCTTGGGGAGAGGTCAGATCAGAGTCCACCAAGTACTGGTGCAACAAATCAGACACACAATTATTAAGAATATGCTCTCTCAGGATCAAGTTATACAGGCTGTCATAATCAGTAACTTTACTGCCATGTAACCACCCCTCCAAGGCCTTCACTGAATGGTTAATGAAATCAACCCAGTCTTGTGAAGACTCCTTTTTGGTCTCTCTGAACTTTATCCTGTATTGTTCAGTGGTTAAGCCATAACCATCCAGGAGTGCATTCTTAAGAACTTTGTAATCATTAGCTTCATTTTCTTTCACAGTAAGTAGCCTATCCCTACCTTTTCCACTAAATGATAGCCATAGGATAGCAGCCCACTGCCTTTGAGGGACATCCTGTACAGCACAGGCCCTCTCAAGTGCAGCAAACCACTTGTTAATGTCATCCCCCTCCTTATAAGGGGGAACTATCTTGTGCAGATTCCTGGAATCATGCTCTTTTGGAGGATGACTATGGGGAATACTGCTGCTGCCACCATGGGTTTCTAAACCCAGTTTCTGTCTCTCCTTCTCTACTTCTAAGGTCTGTCTATCCAAATCCAGCTGTTGCTTCTTGAGCTTCAGTCTGGTTTGTTCCACTCTCACTCTATTGAGCTCCCTTTCTAACAATCTGTCATCAGGGTGGGTGGGAGGGACATGTCTTGAAACAGAAGTATGATGAGAATGGACAGAAGGAGACCTGTCCCTTACAGAGGGCACCCTAACAGCTTGGTTAACAGAAACATCAGTTCTACTGTGGTGAGAATGAATGCTCTTGCTATGATGTGAGACAACACTATCTGTATGGTGTGACTCAACATCAGTACCAACTATGCTAGACTGTCTAGTAATGGGCAGGCTAGGAAGTTTCTTTCCTGAATCTTTTTCTAGGGGAGTCCCTGGATCAGATTGGGAACCATTAGCTGCTTTTTCAACAGATGGGGCCCTTCTGGCATTATCTTGTTCTCTAAGCATGTTAAGCAATAATTCCAAGGAAGGATTCTTCCCTACACTCAAACCTCTCTCTATGCAGAGACTCCTTGCTCCTTTCCAGCTAAGGTGATCATATGCAAGTTTGGACAGATCAACATTTTGGCCTGTGCCAGACATTTTTAGAGAGAGTTAAAGTGATAGAAAAAGAGAAAAAAGTTTTCAGAACTTTTAGAAAGACAGAGAAAAAAAACTTTTTAAACTTTTTAGAACTTTTTAGAAAGTTAGAAGTACTTTTCAGCACTTAGAAAAGAGTGAAAAGAGGAAATGCAAAACTTGTTGGTTATGTGTATATACACTGAACTTGTTTTGTATATTTTTCTCTTATGAAAAGTACAATGACAAGAGTGGTAAGTAGTCTCAAAGCACTTATCCCACCGCTGCACAACCAATGTAGGAGGCTGGACTGGCTTGTAGTGAGCACCTAGGGGTACTTGCACCTTGCACCAGGCCCAGTTATCCCTTATTAGTGTATAGGGTGTCTAGCAGCATAGGCTGATAGATAATGGTAGCTTAGCAGAGCAGCTTAGGCTGAACTAGGAGACGAGTGAAGCTCCTACAGTACCACTTAGTGTCATATGCACAATATCATAAGAAAACACAATACACAGTTATACTAAAAATAAAGGTACTTTATTTTTATGACAATATGCCAAAGTATCTCAGAGTGTACCCTCAGTATGAGGATAGCAAATATATACAAGATATATATACACAATACCAAAATATGCAGTAATAGTCTTAGAAAACAGTGCAAACAATGTATAGTTACAATAGGATGCAATGGAGACACATAGGGGCAACACAAACCATATACTCCAAAAGTGGAATGCGAACCACGAATGGACCCCAAACCTATGTGACCTTGTAGAGGGTCGCTGGGACTATTAGAAAATAGTAAGGGTTAGAAAAATAGCCCACCCCAAGACCCTGAAAAGTGAGTGCAAAGTGCACTAAAGTTCCCCAAAGGACATAGAAGTCGTGATAGGGGAATTCTGCAGGAAAGACACAAACCAGCAATGCAACAACAATGGATTTCCAGTCGAGGGTACCTGTGGAACAAGGGGACCAAGTCCAAAAGTCACAAGCAAGTTGGAGATGGGCAGATGCCCAGGAAATGCCAGCTGTGGGTGCAAAGAAGCTGCTACAGGACAGTAGAAGCTTAGGTTTCTGCATGAACAACAAGGGCTAGAGACTTCGTCTTTGGAGGACGGATCCCACACGCCCTGGAGAGTTGTGCAGAAGTCTTTTCCCACCGAAAGACCGCCAACAAGCCTTGCTAGCTGCAAATCGTGCAGTTAGTGTTTTTGGATGCTGCTGTGGCCCAGGAGGGACCAGGATGTCGCAAATTGCGTCAGGAGACAGAGGGGACGTCGAGCAAGACAAGGAGCCCTCTCAGCAGCAGGCAGCCCCCGTAGAAGTGCCAGAAACAGGCACTATGAGGATGTGTGAAATGGTGCTCACCCGAAGTCGCACAAAGGAGTCCCACGTCGCCAGGGAACAACTCAGGAGGTCGTGCAATGCAGGTTAGAGTGCCGTGGACCCAGGCTGGACTGTGCACAAAGGATTTCCACCGGAAGTGCACGGAGGCCGGAGTAGCTGCAAAAGTCACGGTTCCCAGCAATGCAGTCTGGCGTGGGGAGGCAAGGACTTAACTCCACCAAACTTGGACTGAAGAGTCACTGGACTGCGGGAGTCACTTGGACAGAGTTGCTGGATTCAAGGGACCTCGCTCGTTGTGCTGAGAGGAGACCCAGGGGACCGGTGATGCAGTTCTTTGGTGCCTGCGGTTGCAGGGGGACGATTCCGTCGACCCACGGGAGATTTCTTCGGAGCTTCTAGTGCAGAGAGGAGGCAGACTACCCCCACAGCATGCACCACCAGGAAAACAGTTGAGAAGGCGGCAGGATCAGCGTTACAGAGTTGCAGTAGTCGTCTTTGCTACTATGTTGCAGTTTTGCAGGCTTCCAGCGCGGTCAGTAGTCGATTCCTTGGCAGAGAGAGATGCAGAGGAACTCAGCTGAGCTCTTGCATTCGTTATCTAAAGTTTCCCCAGAGACAGAAACCCTAAATAGCCAGAAAAGAGGGTTTGGCTACCTAGGAGAGAGGATAGGCTAGCAACACCTGAAGGAGCCTATCAGAAGGAGTCTCTGACGTCACCTGGTGGCACTGGCCACTCAGAGCAGTCCAGTGTGCCAGCAGCACCTCTGTTTCCAAGATGGCAGAGGTCTGGAGCACACTGGAGGAGCTCTGGGCACCTCCCAGGGGAGGTACAGGTCAGGGGAGTGGTCACTCCCCTTTCCTTTGTCCAGTTTCGCGCCAGAGCAGGGCTAAGGGGTCCCTGAACCGGTGTAGACTGGCTTATGCAGAAATGGGCACCAAATGTGCCCATGAAAGCATTTCCAGAGGCTGGGGGAGGCTACTCCTCCCCTGCCTTCACACCATTTTCCAAAGGGAGAGGGTGTAACACCCTCTCTAAGAGGAAGTCCTTTGTTCTGCCATCCTGGGCCAGGCCTGGCTGGACCCCAGGAGGGCAGAAGCCTGTCTGAGGGGTTGGCAGCAGCAGCAGCTGCAGTGAAACCCCAGGAAAGGCAGTTTGGCAGTACCAGGGTCTGTGCTACAGACCACTGGGATCATGGGATTGTGCCAACTATGCCAGGATGGCATAGAGGGGGCAATTCCATGATCATAGACATGTTACATGGCCATATTCGGAGTTACCATTGTGAAGCTACATATAGGTAGTGACCTATATGTAGTGCACGCGTGTAATGGTGTCCCCGCACTCACAAAGTCCGGGGAATTGGCCCTGAACAATGTGGGGGCACCTTGGCTAGTGCCAGGGTGCCCTCACACTAAGTAACTTTGCACCTAACCTTTACCAGGTAAAGGTTAGACATATAGGTGACTTATAAGTTACTTAAGTGCAGTGTAAAATGGCTGTGAAATAACGTGTGCGTTATTTCACTCAGGCTGCAGTGGCAGGCCTGTGTAAGAATTGTCAGAGCTCCCTATGGGTGGCAAAAGAAATGCTGCAGCCCATAGGGATCTCCTGGAACCCCAATACCCTGGGTACCTCAGTACCATATACTAGGGAATTATAAGGGTGTTCCAGTAAGCCAATGTAAATTGGTAAAATTGGTCACTAGCCTGTTAGTGACAATTTGGAAAGAAATGAGAGAGCATAACCACTGAGGTTCTGGTTAGCAGAGCCTCAGTGAGACAGTTAGTCACTACACAGGTAACACATTCAGGCACACTTATGAGCACTGGGGCCCTGGCTGGCAGGGTCCCAGTGACACATACAACTAAAACAACATATATACAGTGAAAAATGGGGGTAACATGCCAGGCAAGATGGTACTTTCCTACAGTTTCTTAGAAGTTAACTCTGTTAAGGGAGCAACAATGGTGCCATTCCCCTTAACAAACCTCCTATAGTTATCTCTGAGTCCTACAAAGGCCCCTATCTCGGTTTGGGTCCTGGGAGGTTCCCAAGCCAGAATAGTGTCAATCTTGGGTTTTAGCGGTGCCACCTTGCCACTTCCTACCTGGTACCCCACATTCATTACAGAAACCTGCCCTATTTGGCACTTACTAGCCTTAATAGTGAGGCATGCCTTCTGCAGGGCCTCTAACACTTTACAGAGGTGCTGGGAGTGCTCCTCCCAAGTGGACTTGAACAGAGCCTTGTCATCCAGGTAGGCTGCACTGAAATCCTCCAATCCAGTCAACACCTGGTTAACTAGCCTCTCAATGGTGGCAGTGTAATTTTTCATCCCAAAGGGCCTCACCCTAAACTGGTAGTGCCCATCTGGGGTAGAAAATGCAGACCCCTGCTTAGCCCTCTCAGTCAGAGCAATCAACCATTTTCCAGAGGACAGATCAAAAGTATTGAGATATTTGGCAGCCCCTAACTGATCAATGAGCTCATCAGCTCGGGGGATGGGGTACGCTTCTGTTTTTCTGACCGCATTGAGTCCCCATTAATCCACACGGAGCCTGCATTCTGGAGTGGAATCAGGAGCAGCAGCTTATGGGATCAAGACAACAGGACTGGCCCAAGGGCTACTTTAAAACTCAATAACACCAAAAGCTAACATTTTGGAAACTTCATCCTTAATGCTGACTCTAACCTTGTCATTCACCCTGTTAATTATATGCTTCACAGGGGGACTGTCCCCAGTATCCACATCATGTGTGCACAAGTGCGTGACCCCTGGGATCAAAGAAAAGAGAGAGGCAAACTGTCCCAATACTTGGCGGCAGTCCCTCTGTTATTCTAGGGTCAGTGAGGGGGAGAGGTCTACACCCTCCACTAAACCATCTTTCTTTTTGGCATACAGGAGGTCAGGCTCTTCCTCCACCCCATCATCTATTGCCAAGAGGGTAGTCACTTCTGTCCTCTCAAAGTGAGGTTTGAGGCGGTTCACATCTAGGACCCTCAAAGGGTTCCTAGGAGCCCACAATTTCGCCATATAAGTGACAACACTCTTGTGCGCCCCCACCTCAAAAGGCCCAGTCCACTTATCTTGAGGAGCATGAGTCTCCACAGGTGGCATCATCAACACTTTTTCTCCACGATGAAACTCAACCAGGATGGCATTCTGGTCATACCACTGTTTCATAACTTCCTGGCTTGCTTCCAGGATCTCTTGGGCGAGTTTCCTGAACCGAAAGTCTATTTCCTAAAAGCCAACATGTAACTGAATACATCCTGGGGAGGTCTTACTAGAGGCCGTCTCCAAGCCTTCCTAACCACACTCAAAGTTCCCCTCACAGGGTGGCCATACAACAACTCAAACGGACTAAATACTAGGCCCTTTTGTGGCACTGCCCTGTAGGTGAACAGAAGGCATGGCAAGAGGGTGTCCTACTTACGCCTCAAGGGCTCTGACATGGCCCATAATAATGCCATTCAAGATGCGGTTGAATCTCTCAACCAGACCGTATCCTTTGGGGTGGTAAGGAGTGGTAAACCTGTAGGTTACCTCACACTCCTTCCACGGAGACTTCATATATGTAGATATGAAGTTGGTACCCCTGTCAGATACGACCTCCTTGGGGAACCCCATGAGGGTAAAAAAAAACATTAATGCATGTACCACCACAGTGGCAGTGATTGACCTCAAAGGAATGGCTACTGGGTATGTGGTGGCATGGTCCACTAAGACCAGGATAAACCTGTTGCCCATAACTGTCTTGGGATCCAGAGGCACCACAATGTCAATACCAACCCCTTCACAGGGGGTGCTGACTACAGGAAAAGGTTGGAGGGGAGCCTAGCCTGACACGTTTGGCAAGACCTACAGTGCGCATCAGAGTGCCTGTGCATTTGAGGTCAGTAAATTGAGTGACAAGCCATTCAAAGGTCTTTCTGCACCAAATGTCCAGCTAAAGGCACATTATGAACCAAATCTAGTAGGAAGGCTCTGAAGCACTGGGGTATCACCACCACATGGGCTGACCCATGCTCAGAAACCTTAAGCTTGCTATATAGGAGGCCATCCTCCCAATAAATCAAGTGTTAACCAGACTCCTTGCTAGACACCTAGTCTGCAGCCTGCGGCTGCAAACCCACCTGAGTAGAGCATGTTTTCTGTGCCTCATAGAATGCTTCCCTGGTTGGTCCCCCTTGCTGCTGCCACTGAGTCAGCTCGGGCACCTCCCCCAGTTCAGCCAACTGTTCCCCTGTAGGTTCCGGGGCGTCCCCCTCAGGTTCAGCCTCCCCCCAGACCACTGGAACTTCTGGGGCAGGTTTCCAGCACCACTTGCCCTTAATCCTTCTGATAGGCACCTGGCCCACTCTTTCAGGATCCAGGGCCTTTTGATTACCCTGACAGGCTGCCATTAACTGGGTGGACACACACACATGCCCAGGCAAACCCAACATCTCCAAGTGAGACCTGTTTTCCACCTCCTTCCAAGGGGAATCCTCCAGGTCATTGTCAAGCAGACAAGCTACATCCATTGTTTGACTCACAGCTTCTCTCAAGGCACCTGAGACCCCCCCATTCAAAGGGAACATGTGCCACTCTGCACAGGAGCTATGAGTTGTCTATCGCAACCACTTGGTGAAGTGCATTGGGAACTACCTACTCCTCGGACACCAGGTGACTTCTCACAGTAGTCACACTGGCTCCTGTGTCTCTCAGAGCCTCTACCTTCTGTCCATTGATGGTCACCCACTGTCAGTACTTATCAGTTTTCTCAGCCACAAGGGTCCTCTGGACCATTTCACTGTCCCCTAATGAGACAAGGGTTATCTCATCTGGCTCCCACCCAGCTGGAACAACTCCTCCCCAAGTGGTACACTTGCCAAAGCCTGTGACTGAGCATCAGTGGGTGCCGGTGTTCACTTGGGACATTTGGGATCCTCCGTCACATGACCTCCATGGTCACATGTATAACACTTGCTGGGACCCTTCTCTGCAGTTTTCCCTGTAGAGACCAATGGTTTCTTTTAACTGTGCAGCTGGGATTCTTTCCCTTGGGGACTAGGTTGGGCCCCCTTTAGAGAACTCCCCCTGCTTACCCTTACCACTCCACTTCTTCTGATGGGGACCCTGCCCAACCTTGGTGGAGTTTCCCCCTATCTCTTCTGGACCCTGGTGCTTTCCTACTGATCTGCTTCCTGAAGAAGCTTTCTGGGGTCAGACAGCTTGCTGTCAATTAGGTGCTGGTGCAGCTCTGGAAAACAAAGACTATACAAATGCTCCCAAGCAATCAAATTGTACAGCCCCTCATAAGTTGTCACCTTACTGCCCTCCACCCAATCATCCAGTGACGTGCAAAAAGAGTCAACACATTCTAACCAGGTTTGTGATTCCTTCTTTTTCTAAGACCTAAACTTGTCCTTGTACTTCTCAGGGGTGAGACTATGGCCCATATTTATACTTTTTGACGCAAAACTGCGCCAACGCAGTTTTGCGTCAAAAAAATTAGCGCCGGCTAACGCCATTCTGAAGCGCCATGCGGGCGCCGTATTTATTGAATGACGTTAGCCGGCGTTAGCCGCCGGCGCTGTCTGGTGTGCGTTAAAAAAAATGACATACACCAGGCAGCACCGGCGTAGGGGGAAAATGGCGTATGGGCGTCCAGAAATGGTGCAAGTGAGGCTGAGGCAAAAAATTCGCCACAACCCGATTTGCGCCATTTTTTTACGACGCCCATCCCCCATTGAAATGACTCCTGTCTTAGCAAAGACAGGAGTCATGCCCCCTTGCCCAATGGCCATGCCCAGGGGACCTCTGTCCCCTGGGCATGGTCATTGGGCATAGTGGCATGTAGGGGGGCACAAATCAGGCCCCCCTATGCCACAAAAAAAAAATTACAAAAATACTTACCTGGACTTACCTTAATGTCCCTGGGGTGGGTCCCTCCATCCTTGGGTGTCCTCCTGGGGTGGGCAAGGGTGGCAGGGGGTGTCCCTGGGGGCTTGGGAGGGCACCTCTGGGCTCATTCTGAGCCCACAGGTCCCTTAACGCCTGCCCTGACCCAGGCGCTAAAATCCGCCGCAAATGCGGGTTTTTTAGACCCGCCCACTCCCTGGCGTCATTTTTGCCCGGGAGTATAAATACGACGCATATGCATCGCAGTCATTTTTTAAGACGGGAACGCCTACCTTGCATATCATTAACGCAAGGAAGGTGTTCACGCAAAAAAATGACGCTAACTCCATGAACTTTGGCGCTAGACACGTCTAACGCCAAAGTATAAATATGGAGTTAGTTTTGCGTCGAAATTGCGTAAAAAAAAAGACGCAATTTCGGCGCAAACGGAGTATAAATATGCCCCTAAATATTGTGAGTAGGGTGTCCTTCATGATAGTTTAAGTGAGTCCCTGAGGATCCCCTAAGGCTATCAGAGTGTCCCTCCCCTCTACCTCAAAGTGCTTTCACACACCCGCCCCCAATTTACATCAGGGACCATGTTCATGGGGAGAGCAGACTCATCCCTTTGAAGTACAGATAGACGTCATCCTCCATCTTTTAATCAATCACCAGATCTTTTGGAATGTGTACCTGTAGGAGGCTGGCCTGGCTTATAGTGGGTACCTGATGGTACTTACACCTTGTACCAGGTCCAGTTATCCCTTTTTAGTAGATTAGTAGTGTTCCAGCAGCTTAGGCTGATAGAGGTAGCTATAGCAGAGCAGCTTAGGCTGAACTAGGAGACATGCAAAGCTGCTACTATACCACTTATATCATATAGCACTATATCATAAGAAACACAATACTCAAAGTTACTAAAAATAAAGGTACTTTATTTTAGTGACAATATGCCAAAAGTATCTCAGAGGATATACTCCCTTAGGAGGTAAGTAATAAACACAAAATATACACACAAACCAAAATCAGGAAAGTAAAACACTTAGAAAAGTAGTGCAAACACTGTACAACACAATAGAATGCAGTAGGAGCCCATAAGCCTAGGGGCAACACAAACAATATACTCCAAAAGTGGAATGCGAACCACAAATGGACCCCAGGCCTAGTGTAGTGTGCAGAGGGTCGCTGGGAGTGTAAGAAAACCCTAATGTTGTCCAAGATACCCCATCCCAAGACCCTGAAAAGTAGGAGTAAAGTTACCCCACTACCCCAGAAAGACAGTAAAGTCAAGATAGGGGATTCTGAAAGACAACAACTGACTGCAAATCACTAAATACAGATTCCTGGACCTGAGGACCTGCAAAGGAAGGGGACCAAGTCCAAGAGTCACGCAAGTGTCCGGGGAGGCAGGAGCCCACTAAACCCCAGATGAAGGTGCAAAAGGGCTGCCTTTTGGTGGAAGAAGCCAAAGATTCTGCAACAACGGAAGGGGCCAGGAACTTCTCCTTTGGTCAGCAGATGTCCTACGGCGTGCTGGAGGATGCAGTGTTGTTTCTACACAGAAAGACTGCAAACAAGCCTGGCTAGCTGCAGGAGTCGCGGTTGAAGGTTTTGGGTGCTGCCAGGGCCCAGGAAGGACCAGGAGGTCGACCCTTGGAGGAGGAGACAGAGGAGGCGCTCAGCAACAGAGAGAGCCCATGCAGAAGCAGGTAGCACCCGCAGAGGTACCTGAACATGCATTTCAAGAAATCTGAGCACGGCGGTCGACTCAGCACAACAAAAGAGGGTCCCACGAAGTCGGAGGTCAACTCAGCGAGTTGGGCAAAGCAGGACGTAGTGCTGGGGACCTGGGCTGTGCTGTGCACGAAGGAAGTCTTGCAAAAGTGCACAGAAGCCCTAGCAGCTGCAGATCACGCAGTACACAGGATTACTGTCTGGTGTTGGGAGGCAAGGACCTACCAAATTTGGACAGAAGGACCACTGGACTGTCGGGGTCACTTGGATCCAGCTCCTGTGTTTCAGGGACCACGCTCGTCAAGATGAGAGGGGACCCAGAGGACCGGTGATGCAGAAGTTTGGTGCCTGCGTTAGCAGGGTGAAGATTTAGTCGACCCACGGGAGATTTCTTCTTGGCTTCCAGTGCAGGGTGAAGGCAGACAGCCCTGAGAGCATGCACCACCAGGAAACAGTCGAGAAGAAGGCAGGATTAGGCGCTACAATGTTGCTGGTAATCATCTTGCTACTTTGTTGTGGTTTTGCAGGCGTCCTGGAGCAGTTAGCGGTCGATCCTTGGCAGAAGTTGAAGAGAGAAGTGCAGAGGAACTCTGGTGAGCTCTTGCATTTGTTATCTGAAGAGAAACCCACAGGAGAGACCCTAGATAGCCCTCAGAGGAGGATTGGCTACCTAACCAGGTAAGAGCCTACCAGGAGGGGTCTCTGACATCACCTGCTGGCAGTGGCCACTCAGAGGTCTCCATTGTGCCCTCACACCTCTGCATTCAAGATGGCAGAGGTCTGGAACACACTGGAGGAGCTCTGGGCACCACCCCTGGGGTGGTGATGGACAGGGGAGTGGTCACTCCCCTTTCCTTTGTCCAGTTTCACGACAGAGCAGGGGCTGGGGGCTCCCTGAACCGGTGTAGACTGGCTTATGCTAGAAGGGCACCATCTGTGCCCTTCAAAGCATTTCCAGAGGCTGGGGGAGGCTACTGCTCCCCAGCCCTAAACACCTATTTCCAAAGGGAGAGGGTGTAACACCCTCTCTCAGAGGAAATCCTTTGTTCACCTTCCTGGGGCTGGGCTGCCCAGACCCCAGGAGGACAGAAACCTGTCTGACGGTTGGCAGCAGCGGTGGCTGCAGAGAAAACCCCAGAGAGCTAGTTTGGTAGTACCCGGGGTCCATGCTGGAGCCATGATCTTAGACATGTTACATGGCCATGTTCGGAGTTACCATTGTGAAGCTACATATAGGTATTGACCTATATGTAGTGCACACGTGTAATGGTGTCCCCGCACTCACAAAGTCCGGGGAAATTTCCCTGAACAATGTGGAGGCACCTTGGCTAGTGCCAGGGTGCCCTCACACTTAGTAACTTTGCACCTAACCTTCACCAAGTGAGGGTTAGACATATAGGTGACTTATAGGTTACTTAAGTGCAGTGTAAAATGGCTGTGAAATAATGTGGACGTTATTTCACTCAGGCTGCAGTGGCAGTCCTGTGTAAGAATTGTCTGAGCTCCCTATGGGTGTCAAAAGAAATGCTGCAGCCCATAGGGATCTCCTGGAACCCCAATACCCTGGGTACGGGGTACCATATACTAGGGAATTATAAGGGTGAGCCAGTGTGCCAATCAGAATTGGTAAAAATAGTCACTAGCCTGCAGTGACAATTTTAAAAGCAGAGAGAGCATAAACACTGAGGTTCTGATTAGCAGAGCGTCAGTGATAAAGTTAGGCACCACACAGGGAACACATATAGGCCACAAACGTATGAGCACTGGGGTCCTGGCTGGCAGGATCCCAGTGACACATATCAAACACACTGACAACATAGGGTTTCCACTATAAGTACTGGAGCCCTGCCTATCAGGATCCCAGTGAGACAATAAAAACACTCTGACATATACTCACAAACAGGCCAAAAGTGGGGGTAACAAGGCTAGAAAGAGGCTACTGTCCTACAGTAGCCTCCTCTCAGGCTGCACTGAGGTTGTGCTGCCACTATCTCTACTAGACTGGCTCCTCTGATCCAGCTCCTTTAAACTGAGCTCATGAGCCAGGAGCATCTTTTTCTCTTCAATGGCCAGCTTCCTCTCGTCCATCTCCATCTTAAGCTTCTCTAGCTCAAACTGGTACACCCTCTCTGCCTGTCTGTCCTGCAACTCCTAAGGAGTCAGACCTTTGAATGACACACTGTTACCTGCCCTGAAGACCCTCCCCCGAGGCAGAGAAAGCACATCCACTACACTACCTGGATTACTCTGCACCTCCTCACCCTCATCCTCCTCCTCTGTGTGCCTCTCAGGCTCCTTGACTGCCACCCAGGCCCTCAATGCCTTTTGCATATCTTCCTTCCTGGTGGAGCTCTTGATTCAGCAGTCAAGATCCTTATAAAACTGCTTCAGTTGAGCCACTGTATTAACCTCCTGTTTCTCCAACTCAAAGAAAGCCTTTGTAGCCACACCTGCTGCACAGCCTGATTGAGACATGTTGGTAGGTTCATTCAAAAATGCAAAGTTCCAAAAAGAACAGAGTTCCCAATAGAAGTTAAAAAAATCACAAAAAATGGAAGTAGAAAAAGTCCAACAAGAGAAAAAGCAAAAGCCAGTAGTATATGGTCGCGCAGTGGTCTGCACTGAAAACAGTGGTAAAATCTTAATCACTGTATGTTAAGTACAAATAGAAGTTCTATCCTTACTGCTGATCACCAGTGTTAGAAATGGGGTCTCTGTTTGGCTGTCAGTTTGCACTCTGTCCAAGCAGGGACCCCCACTCTATTCAGGGTAAGATAACCCCTGCTCACTCCCATGGTAGTCTTGCATGAGCAGTCAGGCTTATCTCAAAGGCAATGTGTAAAATATTTGTACCAACACAACACAGTAATACAATGAAAACACTACAAAATGGACACCACAACAGTTTATAAAAATAACCAATACTTATTTAAATCAAACAAGACCAAAAGAACAAAAATCCAACATACACAACTCAAGATGTACATTTTCAAGAGAATAGATTCTTACTCCATATAAAACAATAGAAATGTTATTGTTACACAAAGTGCCTGGTGTATGTCAGAAATAAAGCCGCAAGGGTAAGTGTGCATCGGAAAAGGCAGCAATGCCTTGATTCCTTACTCACAAGTGAGGTCGTTTCTTTTCCAGTCAGGTAGGAAATGTGTTGTTTTTTCCGTCCCGCAAAAGTGCGATGCGTCGATTTCTGGACAGGGCAATTCAGATCTGTGCAGTTTCCCAATTATTTTGACACCCATTGATGATGCAAGTAAAATCTGGCCGCACTGTGATGGAAAACCACGCTGTGTGGTGTTTGCGTCATTTTCAGCAGCTTAACAGGGGTGTAGTGTCATTTCTCCAGCCGCAATGCAGGTGATGTGTTCATTTCCCAGCCACGATGCAGGTGGTGCATCAATTTCAGCCCTGGGGCAGGTTGCGCATAGTTTTTACAGCTGCATTGCAGGTGGTGCGTCAAAGTTTTCCCAGCACATCTTCCTGTGTGTGGATATCAGTCCTACAATCTTCACTATTCAAGGGCCCAGGAACTGGACAGGGCACCAATTGGCAGGGCTGGAATCTCAGCAGAGATTCCAGGTGCTGGCAGAGGAAGTCTTTGATGGCCCTGAGCCTTCAGCCCAGGAAAAAAGCTAATTCCAAACCCTTGGAGAACCTTCCTAAGCAGGAATATAACCCAAAGTCCATTATTTGTCCCCTTACACAGGAAGAAGCAGCAACTGCAGGATAGACCAACACACCACAGTCACAGTCAGGGGCAGCACTTCTCCTCTGCTCTTCAATTCTTCTTCTTGACAGAGGTTCCTCTTGATTCCAGAAGTACTCTAAAGTCTGGAATTTTGGGTCCAATACTTATACCCCTTTCTGCCTTTAAAGTTGCCCAACTTCAAAGAAAAGTCTCTGTTGTTTACAGGATCCTGCTTTGCCTAGGCCTTGCTCCAGACACACACCAGGGGGTTAGAGGCTGCTTTGTGTGAGGGCAGGCACAGCCGTTTCAGGTGAAAGTGACCACTCCTCCCTCCAACCTAGCCTAAATGGCCCATCAGGATATTCAGGTTTCACCCCAGCACTCTTTGTGTCACTGACTAGTGGAGATGCACAAATAGCCCACTGTCATTCTGACCCCGACAAGGAATCCACAAATAGGCAGTGTCACAGAATGGATTAAGCAAGAGAATGCCTACTTCCTAAAAGTGGCATTTTGAAACTAAGGCCCATGTTTATACTCTGTTTGCGCCGGATTTGTGTCATTTTTTTAATGCAAATTTGGCGCAAGCTGAACTCCATATTTATACTTTGGCGCTAGACCCGTCCAGTGCCAAAGTTATGGAGCTTGAGTCATTTTTTGTACGTGAAAACCTACCTTGCGCTAATGACATGCAAGGTAGGTGTTCCCGTGCAAAAAACGACTCTAAGGCATGTGCGCCTTATTTATCCTCCGGTGTCAAAATGATGCACAGGAGGAGGCGGCCCTTAATAAAAGGCACCCAGACGGATTTGCGCTGTTTTTTAATGCCTGGGTTAGGCCAGGCGTTAAGGGACCTGTGGGCTCATTTCCATGGTGGATCCAGGGACACCCCCTGCCACCCTCGCCCACCCCTGACGATACCCATGGATAGGGGAACCCATCCATGGTGAGTGAAGGTAAGTGCAGGTAAGTATATATTTTTTAATTTTTTAAAGTGATATAGGGGGGCCTAACTTGGGCCCCCCTACATGCCACTGTGCCCTGGGCATGGCCATTGGGCAGGGGGGCATGAATCCTATCTTTGCTAAGACAGCAGTCATTTCCATGGGGGTTGTGCATCAAAAAATGGCGCTAGTCATGTTAGAGCCAATATTTTTTTCTCTAGGCTGACTTGCACCATTTTTTGGCGCACAACCCCCAGTCTTCCCTTCGCCTTCGTCTTGCAGTGGCAGGTCTGAGCCATGTTTACAAGACTACTCATGTGGGTGACACAATCAGTGCTACAGGCCCACTAGTAGCATTTGATTTACAGGCCCTAGGCACCTCTAGTGCACTTTACTAGGGACTCACTAGTAAATCAAATATGCCAATTATCGAAAAGCCAATTGCACATATAATCACAATAAATTTCACATAGGGAGCACTTGCACTTTAGCACTGGTCAGCAGTAGTGACATGCCGAGAGTACCAGAGTAAAAAAAAAAACAGCAAAAACAGAGTCCAGTACACAGCAACAACCCGGAAAGTAGAGGCAAAAAGTTAGGGGTGATAATGTCAAGGATGCCAGGTCTAACTCTAGTGTAGGCTAAAAGATCTGTGGGTCTAGCCATAACCTGGTCACAGCCTAAAAGAAGTGTGATCATGGTCTTGATGTGTGTACGAGTTACTCCTGGAATACAACATATCATAGACCCATCCTCCTCAAAGTGAATAGTCATGTCATTGCCATGAGATCATGAGATCACATCCTAGCAAGTTGGCTGGGGCATTTGGGGAGAATAAGAGACAACCGTCAACATAACCCTGCTATTTCTATCTCCAAAGTTTAGTAAAAGGAACCCTCATTACAGCCCCAGAGAACCCCTGTGTGTCCATTGATGAATTTGACAATGGGAGCCCCCCCCCCATGGATACAGGACCTAGTGGCCCCAGTGTCGAAGAGAAAGATGTACTCCTTGTCATTTATGGCTATCTTCACAGTGGGTTCCTTGTCTGGCCTGTGGGATAACAATGAAACTGGACACATGAGACTGTTCTGCAGGCACCTTCACTAGGCATATCCTCCCATGTAATTTTGCTAGAATGGGTTCCCTCCCCTGACATATATCCCTCCTTGTGAGTCCCGGTGCTGCAAGGTGGCCTGCATTGTCTGTTGTGGCCCATACTGCAGTTGGGGCACGGGTTGCTGTACCTGCTGGGTCACTATCTGTGGTTGAGGCTGCAATTGCATTTGGGGTTGTGGGAGGTATATCACCTGGGGACGCATGGCAGGCTGTGCCATAATACTACCAGGTGGTGCCATTTATTTGCCCTGTGTCACCATTGTCTGGTTGTTAAGTTCATCTTCCTTTTTGAACCTCCAATCTCTAATTGCATTTCCTGGCATCTTGCAATAGTGGCATGTCTGTCCACTCTGGAATGTGCTTACTCTGTTTCCTCAAAACCTTTCATGCCCTGCTCTTCCATTATTCCTGTTCTTGCCTTTCTGGGCATACTAGTTGGGTGGCATTGGGAGAGGGCACACCCAGGAACACTGCAGCTAGCTGGGTGATGGCAGTGGCAATTCCTTCCTCTGCTTTGTCAGTCAACTTCTGCTGGACCAATTTAGCTGCTGCTTTCCAATTTGTCGTTCTCACTTTTTTCCTTTTCCTGTCTCCTCCTATCGAAATGTATTATGTGTGCCTGTCGCTGTGTCTATTGTTTTGCATCTAAGGCCACTATTTTCTAGCTTGTCCTGCAATTCAGCTAGTAGACCCTTTTTCACTATGTTACAAAACAGTATTCCATTCTGTCCAGTCACATCCCAACTCGTCCCTATTTCTTTTGTCCATTTTCTCTCATTCTGCCTAGGAACTGGGCTGGATCCTCATTTGCCTGAATTGTCTGCATCATAAGAGACCCAATCTCTGACCTCTCTGGGTACATTTTTCTCAATTGCCTGCAAACAATTCCCCTTACTCTGTTAAACGGTGACCCATCACATTTTCAGTTGATCAGTGTCACATCCTTTACTCCTGCCTTTATGAATAGTATATCTGTCTCATCCCCTAAAAGGGAACTTAGTAAACTTTTAATGTCCCCATTGCAAGAATGATTTATGCGTTATGGTTTTATAAAGTTGCTATCTATTTCTCAGCCCCTTCAGAGAGATTTTCTTTCTCCATCTGGGGCCATGGAAGGTACTGAGGTACCCCTGGGTCTTTAAATATCAAGGGCAATAGTGTCAAGACAGTAGTCCTATGACCAGTAGGGTGACGAGAGTCATACTTATGCGCATACCTGTGCCACACTCAGAGACTTTCTTGCACATAGAGACAGTCCCAGGGAGGATCCCCTATGCCCTGAGAAATGCACATTCTGCATTAGTCATGTCTCAGGGCTCAAAGGAACCCTCTCGCTGCCATGGTGTAATCTTTGATGTCAATCCCTCTGTCCAACCCGCACGGTTGTCAGTGAAAGGGTCAACATTATGCCAACTATTCTCATGTTGGGCGACTATTTCATTGGTTTTCAAATCATTGACTGGACACACAGGAAGTACATGTGCCTGATCTTTCCTCAGTGTCATCTTTTCTGCTATGCAAAAGATTCCCTTTCTCCCATATGGGCATGTATGTGCACCATCGAATGCTAATCTCAATTCCTGTTGCCATCCTTTTGTAAAGTGTGTCCTTCCTTATTGCTTTCTTCTCCCACATAGACATACTGTGACTGTTCCCTATTACGTTTCTCAAGAAGGGACTTTCTGTTTATTTGCTCAGGTAGGATGCAATGTGTAAAAACTATGGTGGTCATTATGACTTTGGCAGTCCGTCACTAATGGCGCTTTGGCGCTTATGCCAAAGCGTCATTTTCAAATGATTGTTTATGTGCAGGAAGGTACCCTTCCTGCATATAAATAATCAAACCCCCCAACACAGACATCCTTGCACGATGGAAATGCTGAGCCTCATGCATCGACATGACGATGTGAATGTGCCCCGATGGGAAGAAACAGAAATGTTTTAAAAGGAGCCGGAAATAGCGTGGTGCATGCGAGTGCATAAACTAACAACTGACTGCCAACTGAAACTGTCACCAAAACAAGTAAATATGTAATGACACGGTGCACCCATTAGCCATAAAGTGAATGCAAATGTGGACTGGAACAACCAAATCGTAAAATAATAAAAGCACGCTGTGAGACGATTGACCCAGTGCAGTAAGGATACAGAGCATATCAAAGGCTGAAGAATAACGTAACTTACCATTTCGTCAGTCTTTATGCTCTTATTGAATACAAGCCTATCTTCCTTCAGGAAATATACGATCTTTTTCTCCCTCTTTCCAGATTAATCATTTTAGGTGGGGACTTTAATCTTCTTTAAGACAGTCCTTTAGATTGCTCACACCAGAACAAATTGAAAAACCAACAAAGATCTGCCAGGAAATTGGCACTGGTCAAGTGAGATTTCATTCTTCTGGACCCGTGGATAATTGAACATCTCACAGCACAGGAAAATACATGTTTCTCTAAGCGCTATCAATCTGCACCCCAGATTAATTATTTTTTGATTTCCCATGCATGGGCAAGAACAAGGTCAGGTATTTTGTGTAAGCCTATTCTAAGGCCACCATCTTCCCTTTGTTGATCTTAGGATATGCAACAACGAGAAAGGGTAGATACTCTGGGTTCTAGATAGCTCCTTACTGACTCGGGAAGAGTGGATTTCAAATATGCAGCAAACGTTGACAGACTTCCTTCAAACAAATCAGGGCTCTGTGTCTCACTTTGCAATTTGGGGGCATGCAAGGTATAGGTATGAGGAGAATGCATTGCATCCATGGCAGGGCAAATCAGAAAGCAATGTCAGGAGATTCATACACTTCAGAAAGAGCTAGAATCGACCAGGCGGGCAAAGGACAGGTTAAAAACTCCTCAGTATTAAAGCCGGTTTGTCACTGTGAATCAAGCTCTCAAAGAATATTTGCCATCACTGAAATTAATGAACAAAAAACATGTTTTTAGAGAGTCTACGAGTAAAACAAATATGCAAGACATCTTCTGGCCTGGTCTAGAAAAAACAGGGTAATCAGGGTGTCATTCGTGTGAAATGGGATCCAACCAAGAAGGCAGCTGTGACAGACAAAGAGGAAACTGGTTGCCGTATTGTAGCACACTACTCTGATTTATAGTCTCAAAGGGATTCCCCAGCATCTAATCTAGCCACTACTATTTTCAGTTCTATTGAATTCCCATCCATAAGCGATGACCAGCGTAAAAAGCGTTGTGCCCCTATATACAAGCTGAAATACTGAGGGGCATATTTATACTCTGTTTGGGCGGGTAAAAAAAAATGACGTCCAGCTGCTTTTGCGCCGTTTTTTAGCGCCTGGACAAGGCAGGCGTTAAGGGACCTGTGGGCTCGGAAGGAGCCCAGAGGTGCCCTCCCATGCCCCCAGGGACACCCCCTGCCACCCTTGCCCACCCCAGGAGGACACCCAAGGATGGAGGGACCCATCCCAGGGACATTAAGGTAAGTTCAGGTAAGTTTTTATTTTTTATTTTTTTGTGGCATAGGGGGGCCTGATTTGTGCCCCCCTACATGCCACTATGCCCAATGACCATGCCCAGGGGACAGAAGTCCCCTGGGCATGGCCATTGGGCAATGGGGCATGACTCCTGTCTTTTCTAAGACAGGAGTCATTTCAATGGGGGTTGGGAGTCGAAAAAAATGGCGCAAATCGGGTTGAGGCGAAAAATTTGCCTCAGCCTGACTTGCCCCATTTTTTGGCGCCCAAGCTCCATATTCTCCTACGCCGGCGCTGCCTGGTGTACGTCATTTTTTTTCACGCACACCAGGCAGCGCCGGCGGCTAACGCAGGCTAACGTCATTGAATAAATACGACGCCCGCATGGCGCTTCAGAATGGCGTTAGACGGCGCTAATTTTTTTGACGCAAAACTGCGTTAGCGCAGTTTTTCATCAAAAAGTATAAATATGGCCCTGAATACCATGAAAACCCTCCCTAGCGCTAAGGTGTGTGGCTGTGATGGCTTACCAGCCGAATTCTTCAAGACTTTTGCAATTCAAATAGTCATTCATCTGTCAAACTTTTTAATGAATTTCTGAATAGGAGTGAGATTACGACAGAGTTTACTAAGGCTACAATAGTCAGCTTTCTTAAAAAAAGATAACCCTCCCGAGTTCTCTGGTTCGTGTAGGCTAATCAGCCTTTTATATTTAGACTGTAAACTATATACCGGAATTCTGAATATTCAACTAGCCCCTGTTGCTGCAACAGTAGTACATAGCACGCAAAATGTGTTTTTATCTGGCTGGCCAATTAGTGGTAACACAAACTTTCTGATACAGGCAATTGACTATTTTTAGAGCAACAAGGTCAAAGCAGCAATAATGAGGTTGAATGCGGAAAAAACTTTCAATCGTGTTCAATGAAAAACAATGTTTTTTCATTTTGTCACGCTTTGGATTTCCCTCCAAACTTATAAGGGTGTTGGATAACCTCTATCGTCGAGCTGAAGAGGAAACCATGATCAACTTACAAACCATAGGATGTATGCCCATATGAAGGAGGACATGTCAGGGTTGTCCCATGTTACCTGTTTTGTTTTTCTTTTTTACTGAAACTTTGGCGTTGGCAATCAGACAGAACATGCGCATTACTCCACCAGTTGCTGGTACCCCAAAACTGAAACAGTTTGCAGATTATATCATTCTCTATTTAGAAGGTACCGGTGACAATATTTCTAGAGTCTTGACAAGAATTCAAGTCTTCTCTGAAATCGGGGGCTATAAAATTAACCAATCGAAAACTGAAACCTTATTGTTCCACTGCTCACAGGATATATTACCCCAGGAAATTTGAGCTACATACTCTGGTTCCCTAGCCAATTAGGTATCTTGGTGTATTTGTGACAGATAACTTTTCAGATCTTTTTGAGATGAACTATTTGCCCACCTTGAGGAAAGCAAGGACTATTTTGGCCTACTGCCAGCGCCTGCCATTATCAATTATAGGGCGAATTTCCATTATTAAAATGTCCATTCCACCTCTAATTAAAGTCTTGTTTTCTAATGAAATGATTATAGTAAAACAAGCTTTTTTAAATTAAATAAAATAATATGGACATTTATCTGACAAGGTAGGGAACCTCGTACAAAGATGACTACTCTTCAGTTGTCAGTAGAAGATGGTGGGTGTGCGTTTTCTCATACACTTAAATACGATCAAGCTTCCTACCAAGACTGGTTAAATAGGTTGGCCAAGCAAGAAGACAAATAAAACGTGTTTTATTTACAGCTCATGCTTTCAGAGATAGGGATTCAAATGCTGGTACTCCTCACAATAGCCAAGCTACCCAAGAAATCAGAATAAACATTTCACAATGTTGTGGTAAAAAAATTCACGCTAATGCAAGAACATTATAATTTTCCTCTAACCCATCGTAAAATCTCCCTGAAAGATGCCAGCATAGTTGGATTGAATCTGTCTCCAAATATTATTAGGAAAAGAGCTAGCTTGGGGCATCACAAGCTGGAAAATGTTCTACTTGCAGGACACTTCAAAACATGGCAACAGATAAGTTTAGCACAGGCAGCGGTCTTTGTAGGACTCAAGTTTTCATACCTACAGATTTTGCAACATTTTCTTAGACATAATGCAACAGCTAGTGGAATCTCTGATCATATCAGTCAGGCCCATCTTGCCAAGCATATTATAGCGTTGGGGAACTGGTACAGGCAACCATATCAGTACACCCACAACACCACTGCACACATGGCGTTTGGCTCTATCTCTTGGTACATTGAAGGAAAGCTAGATATAGCGGGCTGGATCAGATTTAACAGTATGTTGTACAAAATTCTTCGAGGAGCCAATTTTAAACTTATGGCAATTTTATTAAAATGGGATCTAGAATATACCCGACAACATGTCCAGTTGGGGTATCCAACAGCATTGGCGAGATGCCCGAGATGCAACCACTCCTGTGGGGACTGGACCCATATGAGTTGTCTTTGTCACAAACTGGTAAAGTTGGATTTTAAGTCACAATTCTGGAAAGGCAACTTTTAGAAGGTTGACATTTTCTTGCCATTTTGTGCCTGCAGTCTTTACCTGGGTCACACGATTAGGTGTAGTTGGCCTTTGTATAGTCTTCCTAGACAGAATCAAAATAGAGGGTCATGGTGTTGGCAGGATGTGTCATCCTGGCTTAATAAGGGGGGCGGAGATGTCACCTACCACGCTTGCACTTCAAAAACACTGGCCAGACTCACACACAAAGGACTTCACACTAGCCTATTGTGTCCTCAGACAGACTGGGACTATGGTAAGGAGACAAGAAATTCCAGACACCTTTGCAGGGGGGAAATTCAGAAGTTCTTCCCACTTCAAAGCGGCCTTGGGCCCCAGTAATGTGCATAAAGCATATTTCAGGGTGTCTAATGCTTTCTGGCAGGACTCTGTCCAGATCACCTTCTTGGGCTGCTTTGTAGAAATCCGCCCAGTTGAGGGAGCAACAATTGTGCCATAGCCCTTAACAACCCTCCTTAAGTAACTGGTGAAGCCCAGGAAGGCCCTCACCTTAGTCCGATGTTTAAGGAGGTTTTCAGGCCAGGCCTATCTCAATCTTCACCTGGAGGGGCTGCTCCTTGCCCCCATCAATCAGGTGTCCCAGATAAACCATCAAATCATGCCCATTCTGGCTCTTTCTGGCATTGATAATCAGACCAGCTCTGTCATCTGAGTAGGAGGCACTGAATGCCTCCTTCCCCGCCAGGGCCCTGTTGAACAACAACAACAGCTTCTGAAAGGTGGCAGGGATGTTTTTCAATCCAAAGGGCATCGCTTAAAATTAGAAGTGGTCCTCAGGGGTAGAAAATACAAACCCCTCAGTCAGGGCAATCTGTCAGTACCTTGCTGTACAGTTAAAGGTACTCAGGAATGTGGCAGCTCCCAGAATGTTCATGATCTCATCAGCCCAGGGATGGGGGTGATCATCAGAATTGATGACTGAGTTGAGCCCCCTGTAATCCACACAGAACCTCAGTACTGGAATTGGGTTCAGCGGGGCAGCCTTAGATACCAGCACCATAGGCTTAGATGAGGGACTACTCGAGTGCTCCATCACCCCCAATGCAAGCATGTTGGAGACTTTCTCCCTAATGCTAGCCCTCACTTGTTTGACAATCTATGCATTTTGTTTTTGTAGGCAGCTGTCTCCAGTAACAATGTCATGGATACACAGGTGTGTAAGCCCATGGGTGAGGGAGAACAGGAAGGCAAAGTATCCCAGAAACTAGTGACAGTCCACAGCTGTGCTGGAGTAAGCTTAGGGGAGAGATGACGCCCTGCACTGACCTATCTTACTCTTTGGAGGATAGGAGGTCAGAGGGAGGTTCACTCTCTTCTTCTACCCTTTGACCTTCCACCAGGAGTATGGTGACCTCTTACTTCTCATAGTTTGTTTTCAGGTGGTTGACATGGGGCTCCTATTTGTCTTAAGCTCCATCAGTTATGTCACTGCCCTGTGCACTCCTTAATCTTGTGGGACCCAGACCAGCAGTCTTGGAAGGCCCTGGGTCCACAGGATCCAGGACCCAGAAACGTTTTGGCTGTGTTAAAACTAGACTTAGGATGCTTTCTGGTCATACCAGAGTTTCATATCCTCTTGGCTGGCCTCAAGATTCTCCTTAGCCTTCTTCCAGAAGTGCTTCATCTAGTTTCCCAGAGCCAGCATGCAGCTAAATACTTCCTGGGTGACTTCTGAGAGCCCACCCCTCCTTCACCAAAATGAAAGTCCCTTAACAGTGTGACCACTGAGGAGCTCAAATGGGTGAAACTCATCTCTCTTCTTTGGTACCTCCCTGTAGGCAAAAAGCAGGTACAACAGGAGAACATTCCACTTCTTTTTCACAGGCTTAGGTAGGCCCATACCATTGCCTTTAGGGGCATTGATAAATCTCTCTATAAGCTAATTTATTTGATGAGTGATAGGGTGTAGAAAACCTGTAGGGGAACTTGTAGGTTACTTCACACTCATCCCACATGGACTTAGGTGGTCATTACAACCCTGGTGGTCGGTAGTAAAGCGGTGGCGGTAAAAAAATGGAATTACGACCGTGGCGGAAACCGCCAACATAGACAGCCACTTTAACACTCCGACCGCCACGGCGGTACAAACAAACACCGCAGCGGTAACCGCCAACAGACAGGCGGAGGACAATGTATCGCCCACAGAATTGCAACACACCAATCCGCCACCTTTTACGGGGCGGATTCACCGCAAACAAAAACACGGTGGAAACAGGACTTCGAAGGGAAAACGCTCACCTCTACACTCCCTACGAGGAACCAGGACGCCATGGAACTGGAGCTCCAAATTCTGCCAGCCTTTATCTTCCTGTTCCTCTACCAGGAGCACGAATGCCGGCGGCGAAGACAACGGTGAGTACTGCACCTACGACACAGGGGAGGGGGAAGGGAAAAAACAGTGACACACACACGCAACACGCAACACCCCCATCCCACCCTCACCCACTACAACACACACACAAGTACATGTTGATACATCACAGTTACACCCCCCAAGCCTCTTGGAAGAATGCAAGGACAAAAGGAAATGAGTCGAATAATTGGATATATTCAAAGACATGAATCTAAAATGTATACAAATATATACATTTATACGATATACAATTTTATACACCAAGAACACAAGTCCAAGGGATTCCACCATCATAGTCCGTGGATCACTGGGCCCAAAAGGCATGGGCGAGGCCCACACTCAATACCCGATCAAAACGGAGAGAACACTGCAGGGCCATCAGTTAGAAATAAAACAGGCACCTCAGGGGGAAGGGAAGGGGGGGCACCTCAGCCGGTTGAGTGCACGATGCCAGATCCACAAGTGGGCTCCATGCCCATTGATGTATCCTGGGGAGTGCAAAGCCACAGTCTCACAAGTCTCTACAGTGGGTGGTTTGCCCACTGCTGCATCCTGGGGAGTGCAAAGCCACAGTCTCTCAAATCTCTACAGTGGGTGGTTTGCCCACTGTTCAATCCTGGGGAGTGCAAAGCCACAGTCTCTCAAGTCTCTACAGTGGGTGGTTTGCCCTCTGTTCAATCCTGGGGAGTGCAAAGCCACAGTCTCTAAAGTGGATAACAGTCTCCACTTGTTCTGGAGGGGGCCTTGTGCCCAGAGTGCTTCATCCTGCCAACGACAGAGGTAGTGGATGTATCTCTCCACTGGTCCTGGAGGGGCCTTGTGCCCAGAGTGCTTCATCCTGCCAAGGACAGAGGTAGTGGATGTATCTCTCTACTGGTTCTGGAGGGGGCCTTGTGCCCAGAGTGCTTCATCCTGCCAGGGACAGAGGTAGTGGATGTATCTCTCCACTGGTTCTGGAAGGGGCTTTGTGCCAGGAGTCCTTCATTCTGCCAAGGACAGAAGTAGTGGATGTATCTCTCCATTGGTTCTGGAGAGGGCTTTGTGCCCAGAGTGCTTCATCCTGCCAAGGACAGAGGTACTGGATGTATCTCTCCACTGGTTCTGGAGGGGGCTTTGTGCCCAGAGTGCTTCATCCTGCCAAGGACAGAGGTAGTGGATGTATTTCTCCACTGGTTCCGGAGGGGGCCTTGTGCCCAGAGTGCTTCATCCTGCCCGTGGCAGACTCAGTAGCGTCGGAATCATTTGCGCTGACTGGCCTGCAGGGCTGCTGGTGGCGGTGTCCTGGGCAGCGGTGCTTGTGGCAGTGTCCTTGGCAGCGCTGCTTGTGGCGGCGGTGTCCTGGGCAGCGGTGCTTGTAGCGGTGTCCTTGACAGTGCTGCTTGTGGCGGCGGTGTCCTGGGCAGCGGTTCAGCTGCTGGCGGTCTTGTTCTGCCCTGCGAGGCTGCTGGTGGCGGTGTCTTGGGCAGCGGTTCAGCTGCTGGCGGTCGTGTTCTGCCCTGCGAGGCTGCTGGCGGCGGTGTCCTGGGCAGCGGTTCAGCTGCTGGCGGTCCTGTCTGTGGCAGAGGGGCTGCTGCTGGCGGTCGCTTCCTGGGCAGTGTGGCTGCTGGCAGTCCTGTCTGTGGCAGCGGGGCTGCTGCTGGCGGTCGCTTCCTGGGCAGCGGGGCTGCTGGCGGTCCTGTCTGTGGCAGTGGGGCTGCTGATGGTGGTCGCTTCCTGGGCACCGGGGCTGGTGGCGGTCTTGTCCGCCGTGCTGATCTTCCCAGACTTGCCGCTTTTACTCTGCCCCTTTCCCCCCTTGGATGGTGTCGCAGCTGTCTGCACACTCCCAACTGGACCCCTGGGAGCGGGTGTGGTGGCTTCTTTCCCCTCTCCCGCCGGGCACTGTCCAACTTTTTATGCTTGACAGGTGGGGGACTGTCCGTGCTCTGGCTCCTTGCCACACTACCTGCCCTGCTGCCTGGTGCACTCCATAATCTGGTGACTACTGGCACCACTGGTCCCACCGATGTTGTGGCTGAGGTGCTAGGTTGGGACCTGGAGAGTCGGGCCCTAGGAGACTGACGGAGTGGGGGAGGTGAGGGAAAGAGGTCAAGGCTCGCCAGGAAAAGTTTCTTAGGAACACAGGGATGGGTAGCTGGAGGGGGTTTGGGAGTAGAGGAAGAGGTAGTGGTTGTAGGCGGTGTACGTTTGGTGACTTTGGGTAAAGGTGCATGGGCTGGAGGCTGTTGTGAGGTGGATGGTTGTTTGGTGGGTGTGTGGCTGCATTTGTGTACCTTGGGAGGTGGCCTCACAGACACACTGAGAGAGGACACAGGGGATGTGTGAATGGTAGTGGGGTGGTGAGTGCGCGTGAGTGGGGTGTGCTGGTGATGGATGTAGTGGCTGAGGATGTAGGTCATGCAGGCGTGAGTGGAGACGAGACAGGGAGGGAGGAGGGAGACGAGGAGGAGGGGGACACAGTGGAGGCAGTGGATGTTGGTGTGTTTGCATGTGTGTGATGCTTGCATGAGTGCCTGTGGGATGTGTGGTGCTTAGGTTTGCCTGAGCTTCCCTTGTGTGTTGAGGTGTGTGCATGCTGGTCTGATGGTGTGCTTGAGATAGGCTGAGGTACAGGGGAGTGGGTCTGGGTGGAGGAAGTTGGAGGGGGGAGGCTAGAGTCAGGTACAATGGCTGCCATCAGTGCTGAGGCCAGAGTCTGAAAAGCTCGCTGAAGGGCCGCCTGACCAGAGTGAATGCCCTCCAGGAATACATTGGTTTGTTGCAACTGTCTCTCTACACCCTGGGTGGCATTCAAAATGGTAGACTGCCCAACAGTGAGGGACCTAAGGAGGTCAATGGCCTCCTCACTGACGGCAGCAGGGGTGACAGGGGCAGGGCCTGAGGTACCTGGGGCGAAGGTAATGCCCACCCTCCTGGGTGAGCGGGCACAGGGCAAAGGCTGAGGGGGTGCTGGGAGGGCAGTGCTGGTAGGGGGGGTGGCGGCTGTACCTGTAGATGTGGGGGGAACAGATGGGGCCGCCACCACAAGGGAGCTCCCATCAGAGGAGGAGTCCGTCTCGCTGGTGTCAGCTCCTGTCCCCGCCGTGGAGCTCCCCTCGCCCTCCGTCCCAATGGTGAATTCAGAGTCCGTAGTCTCGCCCTCCAGGGCCATGTGGGATGCAGCTCCCTCCTGCTCTGGTGCCACTGCTCCTCCGCCTGATGATGCTAATGCACACAAGTACAGGGAGACCACAAAAAGGGGGGAGACAGAAGAAAGACATGTTCAGTGCATGCAATACCGCTACCGTTGGCGGACACGACAGACACAGAAGCCCCCTGCACTACGCAGTGCACTTGGGGTCCACTATTCAATCCGTGGGACATTGCTTACAAGGCTATGGCCGATTTCTGCACACATGGATGTCACAGGAGCCTGACTAGGTGTAGATGGCACTGTACACAGGTGGGGTGGGGTGCCACAGGGCCTGCCTGAAGTAGGGAACTTAACTAGCAAACTCGCCCTGGCCTAGGGGAACCCACAGACCACCTCCCCCACCCAGACACCTAAAATGCGCGCTGAATCAGCAGAATGAGAGTGTATTCACCGCCTTGTGTCTGCTGTGATGCCATCAAGCGCCCATCCAAGTCTGGAAACGCCACCGCCAGGATCCTGAACATCAGGGGAGTCATGGTGCAACGGGTACCCCTCCCACGTTGGGAGGCCATCCCCAGCTGGGCCTCCGCCGTCTTCTTGCTCCAGCGGCGAATGTCCTCCCATCTTTTCCGGCAGTGGGTGCTCCGTCTGTAGTAGACCCCCAGGGTCTGGACTTCCTTGCCGATGGCACGCCAGATGTCCTTCTTTTGGTGGGCGCTGACCTACAGGAATTGTACAGGGGAAAAGAGAAGTAATTACCAACTGCACCATCACAGTCATTGGCCCACATCCCTACCCTTGCCATGATGCACATGCACTCACCGTCGTTTCATGCACACCTCATTCTCACCCCCCCTATCTTTCATCCACCCCACTCCACACAGGCATTGCCCATACAGCATGCTCACAGTGTACTTACCTGTTTGTCTGGAGGACCGTAGAGTAGCGTGTACTGGGGAGGACCCCATTCATGAGTTTCTCCAACTTCTCCATGCTGAAGGCAGGGGCCCTTTCCCCAGACACACGAGCCATTGTCTCTTCCAGACTGAGGTCACAGCAGCACTTGCAGTGTAGGTCCTCTCCTGTCGAAGACCAGGTATCGAGTGATTGAACAAATAGAAAATGGCAGTCACGTCCGCAGCAGTGCGTAACGTCACCGCCAGCGTACATCGTCATTGGCTCCTGCGACCCATAGGGCCCAATGTTAACCAATGCAGATTTGCGTTGCGGTCTTCAACCGCCTACCGCGACGGTTTAGAACCCCGCACAGTTACCTCATATCCCCCTGTCCCACTTTACATGTCAGGCAGCCGCCATTTCAGGGGCCCACATGGCATTATTTTTTACTGCGTCACACATACCTAGGCCTTGCCTAATCACACATACAGGCAAATTTAGATTTATGAATATTTTCAGAGTAAGCTGTGTTTACGTACCTCAGAGTTGGTTGACTCTCTGCTCGCTGTTCTCCTCCAAAGGCACCGTCCGCTGGGGCATGTGAGGAGATGGCGGCATCCTCCGTTGTACAGACCGCTGGTGGACCTATCGACAATGGAGGAAAGACATGTGATCATCACCTACAGAATTGATCGTGCCACAATCCAGGAACTGTGTGCCCAGTTGGAGCCAGACCTGATGTCAGCTATCCGCCATCCCACAGGAATACCCCCTCAAGTGCAGGTGCTGTCAGTACTCCATTTCCTAGCAAGTGGGTAATTTCAAACAACAGTAGCCATAGCATCAGGGATGTCCCAGCCTATGTTTTCAAACGTGTTGTCCAGAGTGTTGTCTGCCCTGCTGAAACACATGCGGAGCTACATCGTTTTCCCTCAGGTGGAGGATTTGCCAACAATGAAAGGTGACTTCAATGCCCTGGGACATATCCCCAACATCATAGGTGCCATTGATGGGACACATGTGGCCTTGGTCCCCCCACGCAGGAGTGAACAGGTGCACAGAGACCAGAAGAGTTACCATTCGATGAATGTGCAGATGGTGTGTTTGGCAGACCAGTACATCTCCCATGTAAATGCCAAATTTCCTGGCTCAGTGCATGACGCTTACATCCTGCGGAACAGCAGCATCCCTTATGTGATGGGGCAACTCCAAAGGCACCGGGTGTAGCTATTAGGTGAGCATCTGGACCCAAATCAGTGGGAATAGTTGTCTGGGTCTGTGGATGTCCCTATGATTCAGTGTGTGTCTAACAGTTGTCCCTCGCCAGTTGCAGGTGACTTTGGTTAGCCCAACCTGTCATGGCTACTGACCCCAGTGAGGAATCCCAGGACAAGGGCAGAGGAACGCTACAATGAGGCCCATGGGCGAACTAGGAGGATTATAGAGCGGACCTTCGGCCTCCTGAAGGCCAGGTTCCGGTGCCTCCATATGACAGGTGGCTCCCTATTCTACTCACCAAAGAAGGTGTGCCAGATCATTGTGGCCTGCTGTATGCTTCACAACTTGGCTTTGCAACGGCTCCCATGATGTTGGAGAGGGCCTCGTGGAGAGTGGGTTCCCAAGGCCTGTCCTCCCCCTGTCGCACAGCAGCCCTCCCAGTTCCTCTGTTTCCCTGGACCTCTGTCCCCTGGACCGTGTGCCCACTGCCCCCAGGTCCCTGTTGTTGTTGGGGTGGTGGAATATCCTGGGTTCCCTGCAGTGGTGGACACTCTGCTGCTTGACGTGTCCTGGGGACAGAGGTATGGGCCCGCTGGGTGGGTGCTGTGCTGGTGTTTCCAGAGGAACCGACTATCCCGAGGTCCCAGATGGGCCGGGCTGGTCATCTAGATCCAGTTGGACAGAGCTGCTGTCATCACTGTGGGCCTCTTCTGTGGGTGGAGTGGACATGTCTGTACCCTCTTGTCCGGTGACGTTGGGTAGGGATGTAAAGGCATGATTATTGCATCTGTATGTGCCATGGTGTGCAATGTGTGGGTGACCCTGTACCCCAGTGCTTGCATTCCTGTGTAGGACCTTGTGTGATGATGGTTTAGGGGAGTGTATGGGTATGTGCAGTGGCCATGCATTGGTGATGGGTGTCCATGCTTTGGTGTTGCATGCAGGGCTTGGTGTTGGGATGGGTGGTTTGTGATACTGGGACATGTGTGAGGGGTAGGAGTGATGGGGTGATGGTGGGGGTATGTGATGGCATGCAGGTAGTGTGGGGGATGTAATAGTAAAGAATTGACTTACCAGAGTCCATTCCTCCAGCTACTCCTGCGAGGCCCTCAGGATGCAGAATAGCCAAGACCTGCTCCTCCCATGTTGTTAGTTGTGGGGGAGGATGTGGGGGTCCGCCGCCAGTTGTCTGTACCGCTATGTGGTGTCTTGAGACCACAGAATGCACCTTACGTCGTTCCACCTCTTCCTGATATCATCCCTATTTCTTGGGTGCTATCCCACAGCGTTGACCCTGTCCACTATTCTTATCCATAGCTCCATCTTCCTAGCTATGGAGGTGTACTGCACTTGTAATCTGAATAGCTGTGGCTCTACCCGGATGATTCCCTCCACCATGACCCTGAGCTCCTCCTCAGAGAACCCAAAGTGTCTTTGCCATGCCATGGGGTGGTGTGGGTGATGTGTGGGGTGGTGTGTGTTGTGATGTGTGGGGTGATTTTAGAGGTGTGTTGTGTGAGGTGCGTGGATGCTATGTGGGTGATGGTGTTGAGTGCCTGTGGATGCTATGATGATGTCTCTCTCTGGCCTTCTGTCACAATTGTTGTCGTAAGGGTTTGTGGGTGTGTGTTTTAGATTGTATTGGGTGTGTGGGAGTGGTGTGTGTATGTGTATCAGGTGTGTGTATTTGGAATTGACCAATGTGGTAGTGTTTCAGAAATGTGTGTGTATTTTGAGCACGGCGGTGTGTACCGCCAATGGAATACTGCGGTTGAAAGACCGCTGCGTGGATTACTGGGTCGTGATAGTGTGGGCGTATTCCTGTTGGCGTGACGGTGGAGGTTTCGTTATCGCCAGTTTATCACTGAACTTTGGTGTGGCAGACTTGTGTGGGTGTCTGATTTTTGGTGGATTCCGGACTTTGGGTCATAATGACCGTGACGGAATTCCGCGGCCGCGGCGGTATGTTGGCGGTCTTCTGCACGGCGGTAAGCGGCTTTTACCACCAATGTTGTAATGACCCCCTTAATGTATGTTGCCATGAAGTTGGTGCCCATGTCAGACACTACTTCTTTAGGGAACTCCATTTCAGTTAAAAATCCCTTTCAGGGCCCTAGTCATTGCAGGTTCAGTTACAGACTTCAGAAGGATGGCTTCTGGGTATCTAATGGCATGGTCCACCAAAACGAAGATATGCCCGTTGCCCAAGGCACATTGGGGTCCAGGGACCCAACAATGTTGATGTCCAACATTTCAAAAGGGGTGCCAGTGAAAGGAAAGGGAACCATCAGAGCCTTTAGCTTCTTTCACTGCTTTCCCACTTGTCTAGTAAGTGAGATATGACCTGCAGAATGTTTCTGAGGCCATCTTCATTCCTTGATCAATAAAGGTGAGTGACGAGCATGACATAGGTTTTGGCCTGACCAGATGTCCTGCCAAGGGTAAAGCGTGAGCCAGATCCATTAGAAAGGCCCTGTAGCACTAGGGGACCACCAATACACAGGTTGCCCCAGGCACAGGAGCCTTAGGCTCTCTATATTTGAGGTAACTTCTCCCAGTAAATAAGGTGATCTCCAGAGGTGTCAATAGCTGCCTTGGCCTAGATTGCTCAAGGTAATTGCCTAACAGATGATCAACAGGTGTGCAGGGCTCACAGCTACTATTACAGAACATGTAACCCCTTCCACATTCAAAGGGAAGCAAAGCCACAAGGAAGTAACTCTCATGGTTGGCTGCGACGATGACCTAGTATAATGTATTAGGTAAAAACTACTCTGAGGACACCAGTAAACACCTTACATAGTGGCTCCTGTATCTCCCAGCTCTCACAGCCTCACCCTCTGCTCATTGATGGCTACCCACTGCTGGTACTTAGAAGTATTTGAAGGCATGTGGGCTTGGGCAGCACCTCCAGGTAAACTAAGGTAACCTCTAGTTGGAAAATGGGGTATTGGTAAGGGCAGGTAGGTACCTGCACGTAGCAATAGGCCACTAACCTCCACTTAGGTCCAGTTAGGTCTCAGTAAATTAAAACCCAGCTCAACCCTTGGTTGCTTGGCAACGAGCGACAAGGCTTAACTTAGGAGACAGAGGCGGTCATTCTGACCGCGGCGGGCGGCGGTCGCCGCCCGCCATGCGGTCACCGCGAATGACCGCCCCGCGGTCAAAAGAGGGCGGCGGCCATTCCAACTTTCCCGCTGGGCCGGCGGGCGTCCTCCAAAAGAGCGCCCGCCGGCCCAGCGGGAAAGCCCCTGCAACAATGAAGCCGTCTCCGAATGGAGCCGGCGGAGTTGCAGGGGTGCGACGGGTGCAATGGCACCCGTCGCGATTTTCACTGTCTGCCCCACAACACCCGTTCCCGCCAGCCTGGTTCTGGCGGTGAAAACCGCCAGCAACAGGCTGGCGGGAAGGGGGTCGGAATCCCCATGCAAGCAGCGCCGCCATGGAGGATTCCCTGGGCCAGGGGAAAACCGGCGGGAAACCGCTGGTTCCCCTTTTCTGACCGCGGCTTTACCGTCGCGGTCAGAATAGCCCAGGAAGCACCGCCAGCCTGTTGGCGGTGCTTCCGCTGCCCTCCGCCCTGGCGGTCAGAGACCGCCAGGGTTGGAATGAGGGCCAGAGTGTAATATCACAAAACAGTAATTAAATAAAACACAGGAAACAGTTTAAAAATCCAAAACCAATTTATAAAAATAGATTATATTTTTATCTTTAAAATGACACAAAAACAAATAGAATTGGATAAGGGGAACTGGAGATATGAATTTTTAAAGAATTATTGTTTTCTAGCACATAGAAACAAAAAGCGCCAATCTGGTCATCTGGTCGCACCTCATCCGGGGCAAAGTCAAAGTTTAAGGCCAACTGCGATGAAGCCCGGCTCGGCTACAGCCCACGTGAGGCCTCGGTCAAAAGTTTACCTTCGCACTTAGTCGTTTTTCTGAAGATTTTCTTCAGCGGGATGAACCTGCCAGTCCAATCCAACCTCCTGGAACTCTTCTCCGGATACGTGTCGCAGGAGCCCACAGTGGAGATTTTTACCTTAGGACGTAGTCATTTTTTTCGAGGTGAAAATCCTTCGACCGGGGTAAACCTGGATCTTGATCCGACGTCCTTGGAGCCCTCCTCGGATATGCTGGCTGGGAGGTCCCGGTCAACTTTCGACGTTTGGACTTAGGGGGTCATTCCGACCCTGGCGGTCATAGACCGCCAGGGCCGGGGACCGCGGATGCACCGCCAACAGGCTGGCGGTGCATCCAGGCCAATTCTGACCGCGGCGGTAAAGCCGCGGTCAGAAAAGGGAAACCGGCGGTTTTTCCCGCCGGTTTTCCCCTGGCCTGAGGAATCCTCCATGGCGGCGCTGCAGGCAGCGCCGCCATGGGGATTCCGACCCCTTCGGTTTTGACCGCCAGAACCTTGCTGGCGGGAACGGGTGTCGTGGGGCCCCTGGGGGCCCCTGCAGTGCCCATGCCAATGGCATGGGAACTGCAGGGGCCCCCTAACAGGGCCCCACAAAGATTTTCAGTGTCTGCAACTGCACCCGTCGCACCCTTTCCACTCCGCCGGCTCCATTCGGAGCCGGCATCCTCGTGGAAGGGGGTTTCCCGCTAGGCGGGCGGCCGGCCTTCGGGCCCAGTGGGAAACTCAGAATTACCACGGCGGACTTTTGACCGCGCTGCAGTATTCTTTCGGGGGAACTTTGGCGGGCGGCCTTCGCCACCCGCCGAAGTCAGAATTACCCCCTTAGTCTCTTTTTCTGAGATTTTCTTCACCGGGACGAACCTGCAAATCAGGCCGGAGTTGGAGCGGCGGATCAGTCCCTCTAAAGAGCTTTTTTTCAAAAGTTTTCCAAACTTCTGGATCTTCTCCCAGATGTTCCTTTAACCTTTCCCAAGGTTCGAGAAGCTCTGAGATGATCCTTGGGGGTGTGGACTACAACTCCCAGAATGCACCTGGCCCAAACTCCTTTTTGGCCACTGGACAATGGTCAGCTGGTTGATTTCTTCAGAAGTTGGTGCAGGGGACTCTGGTTAGCAATTTTTCACCTGTAGCAAACAGGGAGTCTCTCCTTGAACCAGTTGAAGCCAGGCAAAGTCCTTCTTGTGGTGAAGCCCAAGTGTGCAGCTGGTGCAGTCCTTCAGAGTGCAGGGTCCAGGAGCAGGCAAGGGGTCCAGCAGGGCAGTCTTTCTTCTTCTGTGGTTCTTCCTTGTTGGAATCTGATGGGGATCTGGTAGGGAACTGAGGTGTGGGTACAGGTCTGCCAGTTTTATCCCTGCTCCTGGGTGAAAATCAGGGGGGTACTGGTTCTCCAGTCAGGTGCAGGGTCCTTCCCCCTGTGATGACCACTTCCTGGGAAGTGTGGCAAAAATCAATCCCAGGGAGCAACATTCCTCAAAAGTCCATCATGGCTGAAACTGATTTTTAGAGGTTACATTTGGCTGAGCCAACCCACTGGTGTGGCTAAAAATCCTACACACACCCCTCTCCTGCCCTCTCCTAATCTAAACAGGGAGGCACCTAATTGTCTGGGTTTGCAGGATCTGGGGGTGTTGCTGGGTTGCTCCAAATGTCCTTCTCTGCCTTTGAAGACCAGTTTGGCAGCCCTCACCCTTCCTGCCTCACCATCTGCTGAGGGGAGATCTCCTCCCACAGGTACATCTCTTTGTGTGAAGCCAGGCCACTTCACACCTCATCAAGGCAGCCTGGCCAGGCTGCCAGGGGCTGGCCAATCAGAGCACAGCAGCAAAATCACTGCAGGGCTGAAGTTGGCAACTTTTCAGGTAAAGTTTAAAACCCTTTACCTGAACAAGTTATATTAAATCCAACAACTGGAAGTTGTGGGTTTTATTATAACAATTAATTTGATACCAAACTCTTGGTATTTGTTATTTAAGGGGACTTTTAAAATTAAAATAAAGTCTCCCCATTCTAGCCTATAGAGGCCATTCACTACAATGAGGGAAAACAAATTTGACTGTTTTACCTCACCACGTCTTATAAAACTATTTTTATAAGGTCCCTGCTTATTTTTACATGGCACCCAGTCCTAGTGGCACATAGGGCACACACTTTAGGGGTGACTTATATTTAAGAATAAGGTAGGTTAAGACTTTGGGACTACTGTTAATTCCAAAGTCAAATTTGCATATACCTTTAATTTAAAAGCAGCCAGCAAGGCAGGCCTGCCTTTAAAATAAATGACACAGAGCACTTCAGCAGTGCACCTATGGGTGCACTACCTATGCTGGGGTCCCTAAACCTACATGCCCTACCATATACTAGGGACTTATAGGTAGGTTGACTTAGCCAATTATAATTAGCCTAATTTGCATGCTGATTTTACACAGAGCACAGGCCCTGAGATTGGTTAGCAGTACCTAGGGCACCATCAGTCAGGAAAACACCAGCAGAAAGTGGAAAATGGGGGCAAAACGTTAGGGGGACTCTGCAATCAGCCCTGTTCTCTCACTCAAGCCCCCCCAGCCCACACGCCCAGGTGACGCAGCCCAACCCTAGGAGAGTCTTCCTGGCTTGTCAGACGAGGAAGACAGTGAAGAGAACAGGCTGTCCCTTTGCGGAGCCTACTCTGCCTTACATCCTCCTGCCATGGTTATTCCCTCTGGGTAGTGAATCCCTCCCAACAGTGACAGGACCCATCTCAAACTGAAACTTCCCTCTAGGGGGTCTTCCTCCTCTCTCTCTGCCAACTTGGGTAGTGAGGTGCCCACCTCCCCTACTCCTAACATTGCTAGGGCAACACCTAGCTTACCCAAAGGGGTCACCCAACACTTGAGCAACCCCACCATGACCAACAGGGCCAGGGGGCCTACATTGCTTTTGGCCCTGAGGTCTGCCTCCCAGGCCAAGTACAGTGCTGCCAGGAAGGCTAGCACCCAGCAGAGGCTACTGACAGCTGTCAGTACCCAGAACCACAACCTAAGCTCTCCACTGACAGGTGGCTGAGCTGCTTTAGGGGCAACTGTGGGGTCCTGAACCCCTCTTGCCGTCTAAAGTGGGGGGCTACCAACTCCTGTGGCAGACGTCCTCCTTCCACTCTCCCTTCTGTCAGTGCAGGGGCAACACACTGCATCTGCACAGCTCCCTGACCACTCAGGACTCCCTTAGGGTCAGGAGAGGGCTCACCAGTGCCAACCCTGGGCTCCCCCCCTACTCGGGCAGAAGGCCTTTAGCTCCCTGGAATTCTCTTTAAGAGTGGCCCACCCTTCCTTTTCTTCTTTCCTTTTCTCTGGGAGCCCTGTCTCCTAACTGTAGGGACTGACTCCCCAAGAATTTGGGTTGGGTGGGCGCCCTGGACGACCACCCCATCTGGGACCAGACTCACCTCTGGGAGGTCATTGCCCAGGATACAATCTAGGGGGAGGTCAGCACTGACTACCACCCTAAACCAGTCAAGGATACCCTCCCTCTCTAGGGGCACTACGGCTACAGGTTTGGAGGTAACCTCCCCTGTGGCTATCCTGACTTTCCTGGCCTCTCCTGGGACATACATGTCTGGGGTCACTAACCGGTCACTCACTATAGTGTGACTGGCACAGGTGTCTCTCAGGCCAGGGATCCCATTCACCTGAATGGGGTGAAAGTGCCTACTCCCACCCTCAGGGATCACCAGCTTACCATCTGGTCCTGTCTCCCAGCCCAATGCTTGGAGGACTTCATCATCTGAGGAGTCCTCCTCCAAGGCTACACTTGACAGCCCAGTGCTAACCACCTTCTTTGGACAGGCTGCATCTCCTCTGAAGTGACCTGTCTGCTGACAGTCAAAGTAAGCCTTACTGTCCAAGAGCTTTTTTAACCCTGGGTCTCCCTGTCTCTGCTTGCCAGAGTGGGAGTGGGGTTTACTCTCCTCCTTCTTAGGGTTCTGGGGTACAGAGGGAGTCTCTGTGGTGGGCTTACCACCTCCCTCCTTAGGTTTTTGGGGACCTGGCCCCCCCTTCTTGGAGTCTCCCCCCTGGGACTTGACAACCACCCTGGTTCTCAACCAATCATCAGCTGCCTCCCCCAGCTCTCCAAGGTTGGTCAGCTAAGAGTCCACTAGATGCTGGTGTAACCTTTCTTGGATACAACTGGTCAAGATGTGCTCTCTCATGATAAGATTGTATAACCCCTCATAAGTATTTACTTTGTTACCAATAATCCAGCTCTCTAGTGCCTTAAGTGAGGTGTCTACAAAGTCAACCCAAGACTGGGTATTGACCTTCTGGGTGTCCCTGAACTTCATCCTATACTGCTCTGGGGTCAGACCAAACTTCTTGGTTAAGCACCTCTTCATACTAGGGTATGAATCTGCCTCCTCCCCACTTAAGGTCAGAAGCCTATCCCTTCCGTAGTTGGGGACCAACTTCCATAAAAGTGAACCCCAGTATTGAGGCCTAACCCTTCTCATTTGGAGTGCCCTCTCAAAGGCCTCCAACCACTTGTCTATGTGATCCCCCTCTACATAAGCAGGAACCACCCCCTTGGGTAATCTGGGGCAAAAAAAAACACCCATGGACACCTGCAGCTTCTCTGTCGCTGCCACCATCTCTTTTTTCTTTCTTTGCCCACTTTTTCTTTTCTAGGGCCAGCTTCTCTGCCTCCAAAGCTATAAATGCTAGCTGGGCCTCTAGTTCTCTTTCTCTGAGGGACAGGTTCTCTCCTCCTGAAGGGACCCCCTTTCCCCAATTAGCTTTGGGTATGACCCTAGTGACTGTGTGTAGTGAGGACCAGTCTTCCTCATCCTCACTTAGGCTCAGATGCCCACCCTCCCCTGAGTGGCTGGAGCTAGCATCCTCCCCTGCTTCCTCCTCCTCTGGAGCTTCCTCTGGGCCTACTTCTTGGGCCTTAGCCCATGCTGTCAGGGATTTAATCAGGACATGCTTCCTGAGGTCAGTGGTTGCAGGCAACCCCTTTGCAGTACACAACCCACTAAGCTGGACTACTGTCAGTGTGGGTAGGCTAGCCAGATCAAGATCCATGGTTTCCTAGTTTTGTGTCAACAAAAACTTTATGGAAAAATTGGAAACAAGAATTTAGAAAAATCAAAAAAATTCAATAATTGAAATTAATTCAAATTAAAAATTAAAAACAATTTTTGCACTAGGACAATTTAAAGGATTTTTTATTTGTTTTACTTGAAACTGTAACGTGATACTGAACACAAGTACAGGATCCCACCACTGTGCACCAAAAATGTTGGAAAATGGGTTATTGGTAAGGGCAGGTAGGTATCTACACTTAGCAATAGGCCACTAACCTCTACTTAGATCCAGTTAAGTCTCAGTAAATTAAACCCAGCTCAAGCCTTGGTAGTTTGGCAACGAGCAACAAGGCTTAACTTAGGAGTGTAAAGCATTCAAATATCACAAAACAGTAATTAAATAAAACACAGGAAACAGTTTAAAAATCCAAAACCAATTTATAAACAATAGATTATATTTCTATCTTTAAAATGACACAAAAACAAATAAAATCTGATAAGGGGGACTGGAGACATAAATTGTTAAAGAATTATTGTTTTCTAGTGCCTAGAAACAAAAAGTGCCAATCTGGTCATCTGGTCGCACCTCGACCGGGGCAAAGTCAAAGTTTCAGGCTGACTGCGATGGAGCCCGGCTCGGCTACAGCCCGCGGGAGGCCTCGGTCAAAAGTTTAACTTCGCACTTAGTCATTTTTCTGAAGATTTTCGTCAGCAGAACAAACCTGCGAGTCCAATCCGACCTCCTGGATCTCTTCTCCGGATACGCGGGAGCCCTCGGTGAAGATTTTTACCTTCGGAGGTGAAAATCCTTCGACCGGGGTAAACCTAGATCTTGATCCGACGTCCTTGGAGCACTCCTTGGATACGCTGGCTGGGAGGTCCCAGTCAACTTTCTACGTTCAGACTTAGGCCCTCATTCCAACATCGGCTGTAAAAGCCGCTTACCGCCGTGCAGAAGACCGCTAACACACTGCTGCGGCAGCGGAATTCCGCCTCAGTCATTATGACCCACAGCTCGGAATCCGCCAAAATTCAGACACCCACACAAGTCCGCCACACAAAGGTCAGTGATAAACTGGCGAAAACAAAACCTCCACCGTCACGCCAACAGAAATACGCCAACACTATCACGACCCACGAATCCACGCGGCGGTCTTTCAACCGCGGTATTCCATTGACGGTACACACCGCCGCGCTCAAAATACACACACATTTACAAAACACTACCACATTGGACAGTTCGAAATACACACACCGAGTACACATACACACACCACTCCCACACGCCCAATACAATATAAAACACACACCCACATCACCCACAAAACCCTACGACCAAAATAACGAAAGAAGGCCAGAGAGAGACACTACAAACTACAACCAAGCATCCACAGGCACACAATACCATCACCCAAATAACTTCCACGCACCTCACACAACACACCACTAAATATCACCCCACACATCACAACACACACCACCCCACACATCACCCACACCAGCCCATGGCACGGCAAAGACACCCCAGGTTTTCTGAGGAGGAGCTCAGGGTCATGGTGGAGGCAATCGTCCGGGTAGAGCCACAGCTATTCGGATCACAGGTGCAGCACACCTCTATAGCTAGGAAGATGGAGCTATGGCGAAGAATAGTGGACAGGGTCAATGCAGTGGGATAGCACCCAAGAAATAGGGATGACATCAGGAAGAGATGGAACGACCTACAGGGGAAGGTGCGTTCCGTGGTATCAAGACACCACCTTGCGGTTCAGAGGACTGGCGGCGGACCCCCACCTCCTCCCCCACAACTAACAACATGGGAGGAGCAAATATTGGCTATTCTGCATCCTGAGGGCCTCGCAGGAGTAGATGAAGGAATGGACTCTGGTAAGGCAATTCTTTACTACTATATCCCCCACCCTACCTGCATGCCATCACATACCCCCACCTTCTCCCTCACCCCCATCACTCCAACTCCTCACAAATGTCCCAATGTCAGAAACCACACATCCCAACACCAAGCCCTGCATGCAACAACAAAGCATGGACACCCATCACCAAAGCATGCCCACTGCACAAACCCATACACCCCCCTAAACCATCATCACACAAGGTCCCACACAGGAATGAAAGCACTGGGGTACACGGCCACCCACCCATTGCACACCATGGCACACACAGATGCAATAATCATGCTTTCATACCCCTGCAGGTCCCCTACCCAACGTCACCTCACAGGAGGGTCCAGACATGTCCACACCACCAACAGAAGAGGCCCACAGTGATGACAGCAGCTCTGTCCAACTGGATCTAGATGACCATCTGGGACTTCGGGACAGTTGGTTCCCCTGACAAAGTCACAGGCCACCACAGAGCTTCCCCTCTCTGGAAACACCAGCACAGCACCCACCCAGCAGGCCCACACCTCTGTCCCAAGGACAAGTTAATCAGCAGTGTGTCCACCACTGCAGGGAACCCAGGCTAACCCACCACTCCATCAACAACAGGGACCTGGGGGCAGTGGGCACACGGTCTAGGGGACAGAGGTCCAGGGAAACAGGGGAACTGGGAGGGCTGCTGTGCGACAGGGGGAGGACAGGCCCAGGGATCCCACTCTCCACGAGGCACTCTCCAACATCATAGGAGCGTACCATAATTCCCAGGAGACAGTGGCAACAGTACTGGCCAAGTTTCAGGAGAACCAGCGGCTGCAGGAGGAACAGTATTTGGGCTTCAGGGAAGAACTTAGATCCATCAATTCCACCCTGGGCACCATCGTAGGGGTGCTGAAGGAAGTCCTCAACACCAGGAGGGACACTGTGGCACAACAAGGGGCCCCTGACACTAGCTTGGACGATGAACTGCCCACCACCTCCGCTGGCGCTAGTGGACAGGAGGCACCGCCACAGGACCACAACACCAGCACCACACCCCCTGCAGAGGGAGAACCACCCCACAAACGGTCCCTGAGATCCAGGACAAAGACAGAGAACGATGCCAAGACCCACGCCAAGAAATGAGCCCGGCCTGAATGTCATCCTTTTGTCCCACCTTACCCTGTCCATCCTCAAATTGCCCCAGCTCCACTTCCTATGCCCCTTTGGACAATGCACCTGTGAGACTAACAGACTGGACTCTGCCATGGACATTCCTCCACCATCACCTCTCACCATTTTACAACCCCTCCAATATTGAGCACTTAAATAAACACCCTGAAAGCACAAAACAATCTGGAGTCTGTCTGTGATTTCGAAATGTTGTATTAGCAATTACAGTGACAAAATGCTCTTTCAATTGTAATGTCAACATACCTATGTCACACTGCTCCATGAGGAAACAAAGCAGATGTCACACAGTGGGACCCATCTGTAAAATCGTAAGGGAAAGTGACTACTCGGTGAACATACACTGGATGAAAAGGACAGACAGTAGAGAGGTAGTAGTGTTAAAGTACATGTTGTAGGCAGCTCTGTATTCTTACCTGTGTCTCACTGAAAGTATTGCAGGATCACAGAGTCCCTGTTGTCGATGTCCTCTTCTTCTGCTTCCTCGTCTTCTCTGTCCACAGGCTCCACGGCTGCCACAACACCTCCATCTGGACCATCCTCCTGCAGAAAAGGCACCTGTCGTCACAAAGCTAAGTTGTGAAGCATACAGCAGGCCACGATGATCTGGCACACCTTCTTTGGTGAGTAGAATAGGGAACCACCTGTCATATGGAGGCACCTGAACCTGGCCTTCAGGAGGCCAAAGATCTGCTCTATAATCCTCCTAGTCCGCCCATGGGCCTCATTGTAGCGTTCCTCTGCCCTTGTCCTGGGATTCCTCACTGGGTCAGTAGCCATGACAGGTTGGGGTAACCTGAGTCACCTGTAAATGGCGAGGGACAACTGTTAGACACACACTAACCTGTAGAGATATCCCCAGACCCAAACAACTATTCCCAACGATTTGGTTCCAGGTGTTCACTTAATAGCCACACACGGTGCCTCTGGAGTTGCCGCATCACATAAGGGATGCTGCTATTCCGCAGGATGTAAGCGTCATGCACTGAGCCAGGGAATTTGGCATTAACATGGGAGATGTACTGGTCTGTCAAACACACCATATGCACATTCATTGAATGGTAACTCTTCCGGTTTCTGTACACCTGTTCACTCCTGCGAGGGGTCCAAGGCCACATGTGTCCCATCAATGGCACCTATGATGTTGGGATATGTCCAAGGGCATAGAAGTCACGTTTCACTGTAGGCAAATCCTCCACCTGAGGGAACACGATGTAGCTCTGCATGTGTTTCAGCAGGGCAGACAACACTCTGGACAACACTTTGGAAAACATAGGCTGGGACATCCCTGATGCTATGGCCACTGTTGTTTGAAATGACCCACTTGCAAGGAAATGGAGTACTGACAGCACCTGCACTTGAGGGGGGATTCCTGTGGGATGGCGGATAGCTGACATCAGGTCTGGTTCCAACTGGGCACACAGTTCTAGGATTGTGGCACGATCAAGCCTGTAGGTGATGATTACATGTCTTTCCTCCATTGTCGACAGGTCCACCAGTGGTCTGTACAGCGGAGGATGCCGCCATCTCCTCACATGTCACAGTGTTGAGCCAAGGCCTAGGTATGTGTGACGCAGTTATAAATCAAGCCATGTGGGCCCCTGAAATGGCTGCCTTACCTGTAAAGTGGGACAATGGGATGTGAGGTAACTGTGCTGGCGTTGTACACCGTCGTGGTAGGCGGTCGAAGACCGCGGCGCAATTCTTAATTGGTTAACATTGGACCCTAGGGGTCCCAGGAGCCAATGACGCTGTACGCCGGCTTTGACGGTACGCACCGCCGCGGACGTGACCGCCATTTTCTATCTGTTCAATCACTCGATACCTGATCTTCGACAGGAGAGGACCTACACTGCAAGTGCTGCTGTGACCTCAGTCTGGAAGAGACAATGGCTTGTGCGTCTGGGGAAAGGGCCCCTGCCTTCACCACGGAGGAGTTGGAGAAACTCGTGGATGGGGTCCTCCCCCAGTACACGCTACTCTACGGTCCTCCAGACAAACAGGTAAGTACACTGGGAGCATGCTGTATGGGCAATGCCTGTGTGGAGTGGGGTGGATGAAAGGGGGGGGGAGAATGAGGCGTGCATGAAACAACAGTGAGTGCATGTGCTACATGGCAAGGATAGGGATGCGGGCCAATGACTGTGACGGTGCAGTTGGTAATAACTTCTCTTTTTCCCCTGTATAATTCCTGTAGGTCAGCGCCCACCAGAAGAGGATATTTGGTGTGCCATCGCCAAGGACGTCCGCACCCTGGGGGTCTATCACAGATGGAGCACCCACTGCTGGAAAAGATGGGAGGACATTCGCCGCTGAAACAAGAAGATGGCGGAGGCCCAGCTGGGGATGGCCTCCCAATGTGGGAGGGGTGCCCGTCGCACCATGACCCCACTAATGTTAAGGATCCTGGCGGTGCGGTACCCGGAGTTGGATGGGCGCTTGAGGGCATCACAGCAGGAACAAGGGGGTGAGTACACTCTCATTCTGCTGATTCAGCGCGCAGTGGAGATGTCTGGGTGGGGGAGGTGGGCTGTGGGTTTCCCTAGGCCAGGGCGAGTGTGCTAGTTAAGTCCCCTTTTTCAGGCAGACCCTGTGGCACCTTCCCCACCTGGGTACAGTGCCAAATACACCTAGTCGGCTCCTGTGACATCCATGTGTGCAGATATCGGCCATAGCCTTGTAGGCCATTCACCAGGCATTGAATAGCGGTGTAGTGCAGGGTGCTTCTGTGTCTGTCGTGTCCACCAATGGTAGCGGTAATGCATGCACTCAACTTGTCTTTCTTCTGTCTTCCCTCCCCCTTTTTGTGGTCTCCCTGTACATATGTGCATTAGCATTATCAGGCTGAGGAGCAGTGGCACCAGAGCAGGAGGGAGCTGCATCCCACATGGCCCTGGAGGGCGACACTACGGAGTCTGATTTCACCAGTGGGACGGAGGGCGAGGGGAGCTCCATGGCGGGGACAGGAGCTGACACCAGCGATACGGACTCGTCCTCTGATGGGATCTCCCTTGTGGTGGCGGCCCCATCTGTGCCCCCCGCATCTACAGGTACAGCCGCCAACCGCCCTCCAGCACCGCCCTCCCAGCAGCCCCTCAGCCTTTACCCCGTGCCCGCTCACCCTTAAGGGTGGGCATCTCCTTCGCCCAAGGCACCTCAGCCCCAGCCCCAGTCACCACTGCTGCCCTCAGTGAGGAATGCCATTGACCTCCTTAGGTCCCTCACTGTTGGGCAGTCTACCATTTTGAATGCCATCCAGGGTGCAGAGAGACAGTTGCAGCAAACCAATGCATTCCTGGAGGGCATTCATTCTGGTCAGGCAGCCCTTCAGCAAGCTTTTCAGACTCTGGCCTCAGCACTGATGGTAGCATTTGTCCCTGTCTCTAGCCTCTCCCCTCCAACTTCCTCCACCCAGACCCAATCGCCTGTACCTCAGCCTACCCCAAACACACCATCAGACCAGCATGCACACACCTCAACACACAAGGGAAGCTCAGGCAAACATGAGCACCACACATCCCACAGACACTCACGCAAGAATAACACACATGCAGACATAGCAACATCCACTGCCTCCACTGTGTCCCCCTCCTCCTCGTCTACCTCCTCCCTCCCAGTCTCGTCTCCACTCACACCTGCATGTACGTCCATCACCAGCACAGCCACCACCACACCCTGCTCACGTGCGGTCACCACCCCCACTACCATTCACACATCCCCTGTGTCCTCTCCCAGTGTGTCTGTGACGCCACCTTCCAAGGTGTACAAATGCAGGCACACACCCACCCAACAGCCATCCGCCTCACGACAGCCTCCAGTGCATGCACCTTCACCCAAAGTCACCAAATGTACACCTCCTACAACCACAACCTCTTCCTCCACTCCCAAACCCCGTCCAGCTACCCGTCCCAGTGTTCCTAAGAAACTTTTCCTGTCCACCCTTGACCTCTTTCCCTCACCTCCCCCAACCCCATCAGTCTCCTAGGGCCCGACTCTCAAGGTCCCAACCTAGCACCTCAGCCACAACATCTCCGGTACCAGTGGTGCCAGTAGTCACCGGATTCTGGAGTGCACCAGGCAGGAGGGCAGCCAGTGTGGCAAGGAGCCACAGCACAGACAGCCCCCCCACCTGTCAAGCATCAAAAGTTGGCCAGTGCCCGGCGGAGAGGGAGAAGACAACAGCCAGCAAAGACACTCTCAGGGGCACAGGTGGGAGTGTGGAGTCAGCAGCAACACTTTCAAAGGTGGGGTAGGGGCACAAGAAACCCGGCAAGTCTGGGAAGATCACCACGGCAGAGGAGACCGCCAGCTGCCCCACTGGCACAGACAGGACCACCAGCATCAGCCCCGCTGGCCCAGACAGGACCGCCAGCATCAGCCCCGCTGGCCCAAAGAGGACTGCCAGCAGCAGCCCCGCTGCTCAGGAGGCAACTGCCAGCAGCCCCTCTGGCCCAGAGAGGACCGCCAGCAGCAGCCCCGCTGGCCCAGACAGGACCGCCAGCATCAGCCCCGCTGGCCCAGAGAGGACCGCCAGCAGCAGCCCCGCTGTCCAGGAGAAAACCGCCAGCAGCCCCGCTGGTCCAGACAGGACCGCCAGCCTCAGCCCCGCTGCCCCGGAGGCAACCGCCAGCAGCCCCGCTGGCCCAGAGAGGACCGCCAGCAGCTGAAGCACTGCCCAAGACAGGACCGCCACAAGCACCGCTGCCCAAGACAGGGCCGCCACAAGCACCGCTGCCAAAGACAGGACCGCCACAAGCACCGCTGCCACAGACAGGACCGCCACAAGCACCGCTGCCCAAGACAGGACCACCACAAGCACCGCAGGCCCATGAGCGCCAAATGCACTGATGCTACTGAGGTGGCCACGAACAGGATGAAGCACTCTGGGCACCAAGCCCCCTCCAGAACAAGTGGAGAGTTACATACACTACCTCTGTCCTTGGCAGGATGAAGCACTCTGGGCACCAAGCCCCTTCCAGAACCAGTGGAGAGTTACATCCACTACCTCTGACCTTGGCAGGATGAAACACTCTGGGCACCAAGCCTCCTCCAGAACCAGTGGAGTATCACATCCACTACCTCTGTCCTTGGCAGGATGAAGCACTCTGGGCACCAAGCCCCCTCCAGAACCAGTGGAGAGTTACATCCACTACCTCTGTCCTTGGCAGGATGAAGCACTCTGGGCACCAAGCCCCCTCCAGAACCAGTGGAGACTGTTATCCACTTGAGAGACTGTGGCTTTGCACTCCCCAGGATTGAACAGTGGGCAACCCACCCACTTTTGAGACTTGAGAAACAGTGGCCTTGCACTCCCCAGGATTGAACAGTAGGCAAACCACCCACTGTAGAGACTTAAGAGACTGCGGCTTTGCACTCCCCAGGATTGAACAGTGGGCATGTGGCCCCCTCGTGGATTTTGGGTTGTGCACTCAACCGGCTGAGGTGCCCCCCTTTCCCTTCCGCCTGAGGTGCCTGTTGGTGCCTGTTTTATTTCTATCCGATGCCCCTGCAGTGCTCTCTCTGTCACGTTCGGATATCTTGTGTGGGACTCGCCCATGCAGTGTGGGCCCAGTGGTCCACGGACTTTAAGGGTGGAATACCCTGGACTAATATTCTTGGTGTATATATTTGTAAATAGTGTATGTATATTATTTGACTACTGAATTTTAATATATTACAATCGTTCAGCTCATTTCCTTTTGTCTTTGCATTCTTCTGGGGGTTTGGGGGGTGTAACTGTAATGTATCATGCTGTATTGGTGTGTGTGTTGTAGTGTAGTGTAGTTTAGGGGGTGAGGGTGGGGGTGGGGGTGTTGCGTGTTGAGTGTGTGTGTCACTGTTTTTTCCCTCCACTCTCCCCTGTGTCGTAGGTGCAGTACTCACCGTGGTCTTCGCCGCCAGCGTTCGTGCTCCTGGTAGAGGAGCAAGCAGATAAAGGCTGGAAAAATTTGGAGCTCTGGTTCCATGGCGTCCTGGTTCCTCGTGGGGTGTGCAGAGGTGAGCGTTTTCCCTTCGGAGTCCTGTTTCCGCCGTGTTTTTATTCGCGGTTAATCCACCCCAGAAAAGGTGGCGGATTGGTAGGCTGTGATACTGTGGGCGGTACATTGTCTCCCGCCTGTCCATTGGCTGTGACCGCCGTGCTGTTTGTTTGTACCGCCGTGGCGGTCGGAGTGTTAAAGTGGCTGTCTTTGTTGGCGGTTTCCGCCACGGTCGTAATTCCCTTTTTTCCCGCCGGCCTATTGGCAGTCTTACCGCTGCTTTAACACTGACCGCCAGGGTTGTAATGACCACCTTAGTCTCTTTTTTGGAGATTTTTCTTCACCGGGACGACCATGCAAATCAGGCCGGGTCGCGGTTGAGGCAAGCCGGCTAGAGTTGCCGCGGTGGGTCAGTTCCTCTATGGAGCTTTTTTTCAAAAGTTCTCCAAAATCCTCCAAACCTCTGGATCTTCTCCCAGGTGTTCCGTTAAGGTTCTTTTGGGGTCCACAGCTCACCCCAAGGTTCCAGAAGCCCTGAGATGATCCTTGGGGGTTTGGACTACAACTCCCAGAATGCACCTGGCGCAAACTCCTTTTTGGCCACTGGACAGTGGCCAGCTGGTTGATTTCTTCAGGAGTTGGTGCAGGGGACTCTGGTTAGCAATTTTACACCTGTAGCAAACAAGGAGTCTCTCCTTGAACCAGTTGAAGCCAGGCAAAGTCCTTCTTTTGGTGAAGCCCAGGTGTGCAGCTGGTGCAGTCCTTCAGAGTGCAGGGTCCAGGTGCACGCCAGGGGTCTAACAGGGCAGTCCTTCTTCTTCTGTGGTTCTTCCTTGTTGGAATCTGATGGGGATCTGGTAGGGAACTAAGGTGTGGGTGCAGGTCTGCCAGTTTTATCCCTGCTCCTGGGTGAAAAACAGGGGGATCCTGATTCTCCAGTCAGGTGCAGGGTCCTTCCCCCTGTGATGACCACTTCCTGGGAAGTGTGGCAAAAATCAATCCCAGGGAGCAACATTCCTCAAAAATCCATCATGGCTGAAACTGATTTTTGGAGGTTACGTCTGGCTGAGTCCACCCACTGGTGTGGCTAAAAACCCTAAACACACCCCTCTCCTGCCCTCCCCTAATCTAATCAAGGGGCACCTTATTATCTGGGTTTGCAGGATGTTACTGGGTTGCTCCAAATGTCCTTCTCTGCCTTTGAAGACAAGTTTGGCAGCCCTCCCCCTTCCTGCCTCACCATCTGCTGAGGGGAGATCTCCTCCCACAGGCACATCTCTTTGTGTGAAGCCAGGCCACTTCACACCTCATCAAGGCAGCCTGGCCAGGCTGCCAGGGGCTGGCCGATCAGAGCACAGCAGCAAAAACACTGCAGGGCTGAAGTTGGCAACTTTTCAGGTAAAGTTTAAAACTCTTTACCTGAACAAGTTGTATTAAATCCAACAACTGGAAGTTGTGGGATTTATTATAACAAATAATTTGATACCAAACTTCTGGTATCTGTTACTTAAGGGGACTTTTAAAATTAAAATAAAGTCTCCCATTATAGCCTATGGAGGTCATTCATTACAATGAGGGAAAAACAAATTTGGCTGTTTTACCTCACCAGGGCTTATAAAACTATTTTTATAAGGTTCCTGCTTATAGTTACATGGCACCCAGGCCTAAGGGCACATAGGGCACACCTTAGGGGTGACTTACATGTAAAAATAAGGTAGTTTAAGACTTTGGAACTACTTTTAATTCCAAAGTTGAATTTGCATATAACTTTAATTTAAAAGCAGCCAGCAAGGCAGGCCTGCTTTTAAAATGACACTGAGCACCTCAGCAGTGCACCTATGGGTGCACTACCTATGCTGGGGTCCCTAAACCTACATGCTCTACCATATACTAGGGACTTATAGGTAGATTGACTTAGCCAATTATAATTAGCCTAATTAGGCCCTGGGACTGGTTAGCAGTACCCAGGGCACCATCAGAGTCAGGAAAACACCAGCAAAAAGTGGAAAATGGGGGCAGAATGTTAGGGGACCTGTGCAATTGGCCCTGTTCTCTCACACCTCTGCTCTCTCCCCCCAAGCAAATTGAGATCACCTCTTCCTTAAGCACTACACTGTCCAACTCCTGTGTTTGCCCACCAGTGGGGGATGTGCTTTCTTTAGGCATTTGGCTTTTTCCTAGGAGTGACCAGATTTGTAGCACTCAGTATTCTGGGGTATGAATCACCTTGGCTGCTTATCAAAGAAGCCCTTCTACTTCTTATCAGGTTGAAACTGGTTACTGTTCCCTTGGGAATTATTTAGGGTGCCTTAGGCAACTCCTTATTCTAAGGGTTTTTTCTCTCTCCTTCTTATGGTGGGGACCATGACTACTCTTTTCGGAATCCCCACTCAGATGTTTTTTTGGACACTCTGGTGGTGGGCCAGAGGTCCTCTTCCTTCACAGAATCCCTGAAGTAAGTGAGCTTATTATTTGCTAGCTGTTGGCGTAGCTCAGTAAAACAAGTACTGAGCATGTGCTCTCTCAGGATCAAATTATACAGCCTAATATAATAATTGACTTTGTTGCCCCTCCGTGGTATTGAGGATGTCCTCCTCAGATACATAGGTAAGGTAGCACCTATTTTAGACTGAAGGTTGAACGTTAAAAGGATTAATCCCTAATTAGTGTCCTTATCTCTGAACCACTGCATTTACCATAGAGAACCTGCAACGGGCAGTAGTTGCAGTAAACATGCAACCTCCTCTCACTAATCATTTATCAGTTAATGGCCTTAAGACGCAGGGTGTGCGGTTACACTTATGGTTGAGGCTCATACAGCACATAGGACAGATATGTTCTACTCTTGGGTCAATTTAGCAGCAGTTGGTGGGAACAATATTACATTTCATCATTATACACATGCTAATGCACCTTTATTTTTTCAAGACCCCAGAACTGACTTGATGGCATCCTCTCCCACACAATACATCATATTAAGCTAGGTCCTTTGAGCAATGATTGCCCTACCTGGCCTTTATTGACCACATACACACCACATCCTAATGCAGGCAATATGGCGGTAGCTGAGGTTCGCCACTTATACATTGAGCTTGTACCTATACATAGACTATTAGTACAATTTGTAATGCAAACATTAAATACTAACCCAGTACGCGTAGTGCCAGCTCAACCGCACACAGTCACACCAGGTATAAACCCTGTGACCATGCTTTCGATCATGGGTAAAGTACCCGCAAATCATAAAGAAATTCCAATTTGGTTAGCTCAAAAGATAAACACGTAGAAAGCTTTGTTTCCCTGTACTGGATCTCAAGATGAAGACAGAATTCTCACTATGTGCTTGCCATTTGGAATGGTTCTCACAGTAGACAACTGCAACTCTTAGTGCACAGTATTTGCCATGCTCTATACTACCGCACATAGTACACTAGCACTTGCCAATCTTCTAGGGGTGTTAAAACGAATTCAAGATGAATACGGGGCTGCTCCTGCCATGGATTTGGAGATACAATTCATAGACAAATTTGCTACAGTGTCCTCAATATTATTAAGTAACCTTAAAGGGGAAGCAGTGGCAGTAGCAGTACACATGCAGCTCTGGGATGTTCCTGTACATAATCAAGAATGCCAGCTGCCTAAAATTATTGCTGAAACCTATTCAAGTGTAGAACGGGATAGTTTGGGAGCCAGACCTAGTAAAACAAAACTTCAAGGTAAATTCAATAAGGATTCTATCAAGCAGGCACCTGAGGTTTCGAAAAAAACACTCTGATGAACAATTTAAAAGGGATAAGCCAGAATCTCTGCATTCAGAGACCTCGGAGAAATGCTAAAACTTGCAAAAAAGGGATAATATAAAAACTCCTGATAAATATCAATAGACTGACACACGCCACTCTTGTCCCTTTCAGGACTCACCAGATAAATGTAGTGAGCAAGGTTGGTGATCAGAACAACGCACAGAGTATGTGAAACAGAAAAAAAGGTTCTTAATGCTCAGCAGAAGTTTCAGTTAAAAAAGAAGAAAAACTTTCACAACAAAACTCCCAACTCAAAAAGAAGGTGGCAGCTATTTCAGCATGAAATGACATTCACAATGAAAGTTTTTTTGAAGAACAGGAAGTGGACACTGACCCTGCTAGACTGCACAGTGGAGATCACAATAGTTCACTGGAATCTTCTAGAGCATCTCGAGCTGAAAGCAACTGATGACGCCATAGAAGTCGAGACTGCTGACATGCGCGTCCCCTCCAAAAAGGGTATATAAAATGAAAATACAATTGGAGGGTGACATAAAGAGGTCAATTGATATAATATTTTCAAAAAGATTAACTGGCATTTATGATATTTTGTTGGCTGAAAAGGACTAGTCAACAGAATTTGTTGGTGAAGTCCCACAGGGGGAACAGATCATGAAGCCTTCCTTCTCGTCCTAGTTCCTATAGAATTAGATGAGTCATAATCATTTGATAGGGAATTAGCACAGGCCCCCACTCTGTATTGCAACCATGTTGGATGGGATGAGGATTCTCCCTACCACATAATACCAATTAGGTCCAAACCACAGCCTCAACCTCAATATCCTATTAAGCATGAGCTAAAGCTCTTATGAGATCCCTGTGTCTCCCAATGAACAATCCTTTATTTCCTGATGCCACACTGGACCATTCATATAGAATACTACTAGATTATAGACACTTAAACAGTCATACACGCACATTTAGGGGCATATTTATACTCCGTTTGCGCCGATTGTGCGTCAAATAATTTGACGCACAATCAGCGCAAACGTTGCCCCATATTTAAACCCTGACGCCCGAGCCCGCGGACGACAAAAATCCACCGTGTGCGTAATTTTCTGGATGCGGCAACCTGCCCTGCGTTAATGATATGCAGGGTAGGCGTTCCCGTCCAAAAAACGACGCACACGGCCGTGCGTCGTATTTATGCTTCCGGGCAAAAATTACTCTCGGCCGGGAGGCGGAGCAAAAAAATGACGCAAAGCCAGATGTGCGTCAAAATTTAACGCCTGGGTCAGGGCAGGCGTTAAAATGGGGCAAACACACCTGTATTTAATCAGAACACACAGAACAAACAACAGAGCAGCAGAGCAGCAGAGCAGCAACATGGAGACATGGAGGTGATTTTTATCCAGTGTGCACGTAGACGCAGAGCCCTGCAGCAACTGCAGCAGCAACAACAACAACAGCAGGGACCCCAAAGGCAGCGCAGAAGGCAGGAGAGGATATTCCGCCCAAGAACAACCCTGCATGGCCTCAGGGAACACGACATCATCCTGAGGTACCGGTTGAACTGGCAGGCCATTCAGCAGCTGCTGCGAAACATTGAACAGCAGTTGGCCCCCACTTTGGTGACACCCCCCACTATCCCAACAGAAACAAAGCTGCTTGCCGTACTTCACCTGCTGGCAAGTGGCTCCTTTCAAACAACTGGTGCCCTGGTTGGCGGAATATCGCAACCATCATTCTCCGCATTTCTGCCAAAAGTACTGGATGCCGTCATTCGCCTGACACCACTCCACATCTGCTTCCCTAACACACTGCAGAAGCAGCAGGAAACTAAACAGGGGTTCTACGCCATCAGTGGCTTCCCACACATCCTTGCTGCAATCGACTGCACACACGTACGCCTTGTGCCACCTGCTGCAACAGAACACCTCTATCGCAACAGGAAGCACACACATTCAATCAACGTGCAGGCCATAGTCGATCACCAGGGATTGATCACGAACATCGTGGCTAAATATCCTGGGAGTGTACATGACTCATTCATCTTCCGTCACAGCACCATCAACCAACACTTACAGGATGGACGGTATGGCAATGGACTACTTGTTGGTAAGTACAAAAACCTACTTATATACACACACTCCACAGTAACCCTCTAGGACACACAACACATGCACCACAACAGCAACACCTAGACAGGAACACACTGAGGTCCTCACATCACTAGCCATGTTTCTTAACTCACCATTGAACCTGTCACACATTGGAATTTACTGTTCAGCTTAATGTGAAGACATAAATGAGTGTGGTTGCCTAAATGTCACCTTGCAAATTGTAAGTGTCACAATAACCTTTACATTAATACATTGCATAAGTTTCAAGGGCTGGGATGTCCAGGGTACTGTGATATGAACGTGTTAACAACACTTTCAATTTTAACTCTGCATGGAACTATCATCCCACCCCCAGTGAAGACACACGGACACCTGTATCACAAGTCACAATGCTAGGGAGGACACACTCTATTGCAATTCCCAAAACATACTGCTGACAAAGGGTTAGCAGACAAACACTTGCTCAGCAAAGGAAAAAACACAATGCAGAAGGTATAGCCTACAAGTATAGGTTGTCACATTAGTACACAAAAGAGTCTCAGACAACACAAGACAACTACTGCCATTAAAGGTCTTTTCAATAGTGCCAGCTACATCTACATGATCCCATTCTGTGTTTTTCTTTCAGCTGATCAGGGGTATGGCATCCAGCCATGGCTAATGACACCATTTGGGAACCTGACTACTGCTGCAGAGCGGGCATACAACGACGCCCATAAGAGGACACGCAGCATTGTCGAGCGCACCTTTGGGATCCTAAAGTCAAGGTTCCGCTGCCTTGACATCACTGGCGGTAGCCTACTATATTCCCCAGAGATGGTCTGTAGGATCATACTCACTTGTGCCATATTGCACAACATTTGTGTAAAAAGGGACATTCCCCTCCTCGAACCAGACCCATACATGCCTGAAGACGACGAAGAGGAGGATGCTGGCCTGGAACAGGAGGGGGAACAACCAAACACGGCTGCTGGAGTGCGTAGGCGCCAACACATTGTAAATAAATAAAAATCTTAATTTTTACTATCACCACTTAATGCACAATTGTAAATAAACACAGATAACAAACACCACATCATGGTTTGGCCTAATCATTTCTGCCCACCTTTAGTTTGAAATTGCTGAAGAAGAATGTCGTCTCATTGAGCAATAATGACATAACAATCATCACACAAAAAATATACACCACAAATGTAATGGCCACCATACAATGGTCAAATACACACACCATGTAAATGACAGACATCCTGTACAGTTCACCTTTGAAGGGCAATAGCTGAGGACCACACATATGACTCACATACATGTAGGAAACACGGATCATTGTAACAGATGGCACACAACTAAAACACCATCACTCAACTAGGGGAAAACAGGCCTCATACATCAGCCAGTTTACATGCTAATGCTTCAGGAAAAGGAATGTAGTACTAGACTCTTGCCAACAGTAATTCCAACTACTTACTATCATTGCAATGACTATCTGTCACTAGAGTTACACATAAGCAGAACATACACAGCACAAGTGCTACACCTATGACAAGCATCCAGCACATCACATCCCATCTACATGTCAGCCCTTTTCTAAAAACAATACACACACTTGCAGCTGCTCACACCCCACCTGTCTGAAGAGGTCCCTGGAATGCCGATTTGTGTACACTCAGATTCCCTCATCTACACACACACACTCACAAGAGTCATCCAGTGTGCCACACCCTTTACTATGCCGACCATTGTCATACTACCATCTCACTGCATGGAACACAGCTCATATAATACACTGCCTTGGAGTTCATAAGGCCTGGGATCACATGTAGATTGATTCTTCTGTGAAAGGTACTGTAGGCTAATTATCAGCTAATCCCATCTGACAGGACTAGTGAGACACAGATGGAGGCCACACCTGTGATCACCTCCATGCACACCACCCAAATGTACATGCCCTGTCCCTGCAGATGCCTCCTACTGCATACATGTTTGAATGTGATCCATTACATCATTAAGCTTTGACACAAATGTTGCCGAGTAACACTTTATCAGGGTTCATGTGTCACCTTCAAAGCAACACAGGACATACACAGTGTGACATCTCAACTGTCTAATGCTCCCTCTGACCAGTCCTAGTCAGAACACGTGATCATGTGATTACTGAAAGAGCTTGCACCTGATTGACCCAGCATCCTGTCAGCCTGACTGGCACCTGTCCGTGGGTCACTCTACAGATATGTGGGGTCCACCTATGGACCACACATGCTGTCCAATACCTTTTGTACCTCAGACAATAATTTGTCATTAGCCTCATCAATGTATACTCAAATACATAGTAGTGCATCATCTGACTGTCATTTGCATCAGATTCGTGACTGTGCCCATGAATAGCCAAATCTTGCCCCTTCCGTTGTCTGACCTTCATTAATGCCTAAACTTAAAAGTGTGACAGTGGACCAGGACCATAGTGTATGATGGTGTAAATGGCCTCTATCAAAGCCAGCAGCCTCAGATAATGTCCATGAAAAGTCAACTCATATGAGGACCCTGACTGTTCAAAACGCTGAGTAACACTTTTTCAAATGATAAAGATGAGTCGTGTGTTGAATACCAGCCATTTACTTCTGCACAGAGGCTATGATGTTTCATGATACATTACCATCCACAGAGGCCAACTGGAGTACAAATGTGGCAATGACACATGCCAGATCCAGACACCTGAGACATTCTCTCACTCAGCAGAAAAAGGTTGCCCATTCGAAAGTCTCATTACACGTGTTCAGTGACAGGGTGGGACCATCCATGTGTAGGTGACCATGTCCTCAATGGCTTCTCTCCATTTTTGCTACAAACAATGCCCAATTGGAACAAGATTAGCTGCCACTAACTCATGAGGAGACCTGGAAGTTACAGTGACAACATACACCCTGACAGTTGATAGTGGATCTACATTGCACCACACATATAAACATGTGCCATCCAATCAACAAAATATTTGCAAGCAGCCGATAACAGTAGTGTCCCATTTGGAACCTAGCAGGAAGAATGAAACATGCCACTAAACCAGGTAATGCATAAAGGGCCACATACATCAACAACCTATTTGTCATCAGCACATGAAGAACGTTGAGATTTAGCAAAAAATATCAATGCAAAATGGTATGTCAGATTGCTCCGAAGAATCAATAGGGCAAACGTCAAATGGGCAAATGGGATTATTGAATGGCAAACAGTGAATCATACCCTATGGGCTTCCATGAGCCTGCTGCTGCAGGTTTAGCATTACTGAATAAATGAAACCCTTGGATAAATTAGCAAATCTGGAAGGGCAAACCCTAGGGTGCTGGGGGCCTAAGTCCACCTCTACCGCCCCCCAAATATACATGAAATATGCACATGTGAAGTACACACATGCATAAGGCGCATGTGTGGCCTACATGTCAAAAGTAAAACACATATAAGATACACAAATTCGTAATTAGGACATGGTTACCCCCATAAAAAGTGTAGGTGACAATTGCACTACCTATTTGGCCTATAGATAATTTTGATTACCGTGATAAATGTGGACACATTTTTGCTAAGGAATACATCCTGGTATCCCATTCATCATTTGAAATTAGCCATCAGCAATTACCCAAAATATGTGTACAATTATGGGTAATAACCATTTGGAGCAATCCTTACTATTACACTGTGAATTCCTTCTATACATCCTATAAGGGACATGTGCCATAGCTAACCCCAAATGTGTATCACTTAGCACCGTTTGGTCATGACAAAATTATTTTCACAATTTGACAAATTAAAGACATATTTGTCAAAATGCGTCATATTTCCACGCATACAGCTTGTGCGTCATAAATTTTGACGCATATGAGTGCACATAATGCTGAGTCAAAAAATATCATTTTAAAATAAATATATTAATAACCAGCATTACATGGCCACCATATTTTCTATAATGCGTCATATTTCCACGCATACAGCTTGGGCATCATAAATTTTTGACGTACAGGAGTGCACATAATGCTGAGTCCAAAAATATCATTTTAAAATAAATATATTAATAACAAGCATTACATGGCCACCATATTTTCTATAATGCGTCATATTTCCACGCATACAGCTTGGGCGTCATAAATTTTTGACGTACAGGAGTGCACATAATGCTGAGTCAAAAAATATCATTTTAAAATAAATATATTAATAACCAGCATTACATGCCACCATATTTTCTATAATGCGTCATATTTCCACGCATACAGCTTGGGCGTCATAAATGTTTGACGTACAGGAGTGCACATAATGCGGAGTAAAAAAATATCATTTTAAAATAAATATATTAATAACCAGCATTACATGGCCACCATATTTTCTATAATGCGTCATATTTCCACGCATACAGCTTGGGCGTCATACATTTTTGACGTACAGGAGTGCACATAATGCTGAGTCCAAAAATATCATTTTAAAATAAATATATTAATAACCAGCATTACATGGCCACCATATTTTCTATAATGCGTCATATTTCCACGCATACAGCTTGGGCGTCATAAATGTTTGACGTACAGGAGTGCACATAATGCGGAGTCAAAAAATATCATTTGAAAATAAATATATTAATAACTAGCATTACATGGCCACCATATTTTCTATAATGTGTCATATTTCCACGCATACAGCTTGGGGGTCATAAATATTTGACGTACAGGAGTGCACATAATGCTGAGTCCAAAAATATCATTTTAAAATAAATATATTAATAACAAGCATTACATGGCCACCATAATTTCTATAATGCGTCATATTTCCATGCATACAGCTTGGGCGTCATAAATTTTTGACGCACAGGAGTGCATATAATGCAGAGTCAAAATAAATTTTCATATTTGGTCATCATATTTGCCAGCGGCTTAAATTTCAACTCTAGAACTGTACAATAAGCCTCACACAAATATAAGGGAACAATGAGGAAAACATTTTTGACTCTGCATTATGTGCACTCTTATGCGTCAAAAATTATGACGCACAATCTGTATGCGTGAAAAAATGACGCATAACGGAAAAATAAAAACGGCGGCCATTTTATGCAGGATGTGATGTAATAGGATATCCAGTTTACAGATTCTGTACTGTGGGTGTACTTTCACTTTCACTTTGCAGTCTCAGATTATTCTAGACTGTGTGGCTGTGTGGAAAGTGTTGTCCTGTGTTTTAGTGCTTTTGTGTCCAGTGTACTTCTCTATTGTGCTTTTGTCATCATTGTCTTGTTGGTGAATACTGTCTGAGTCTGTATTGTATAATTTTGTCAAGTCCAGTGTTTCTGTTATTGTCTGTGGGAGTCTGTTCTGGGTAGTGTAATTTTGGGGTTAGTTTGGCTCTTATTCTTAAGTTTTCTTTGTTTTTCACTACTCTACCTTTCCCCATTTCCCCCTTTTCCTTTTTCTCCAACTTTTTCCACTTTGTTAGTGCAGAGATGTCAGGTAGGCCACGGCTTGCCAGGATGGGTGAGGAGAAATTGGGGGGATTTATATGGCTTGTTTGCCATTTCCTCCCACTCATGCTGGAGGCTGGGGGTCGTGTGATACAGGGGTATCACACGGAGGCACGTAAAGTCCGGTGGGGGAAGGTGCGCCATCACTTGGTCCGTGTCTATGGTAGCCTGAGGAATGACCATCAACTTAAGCACCGCTGGGCTGATCTGATATCCAGGGAGCAGGATCTGCTGGACCACCTGGGAATCCAGATTGGTGGCCATGTTGGTGAGTACACATCAATTACATGTGAACAATTTAAAGCTGTGTGGGGACATGTGATGATTGTTACCCAATCTGCCAGATAAGTAGCTGACTGTGTGTAATGCTAGCGAAACCTACTGGGTAATTGTTGCACAATGTGAAGGAAGACAAATGCTAGCAGTCAGGTAGCTTATGTTTTCTACATATACCGGTTGCCTGTAGCTGTATGTAATGTAGTGTTGCCTTTGTGTCAGACAAGCGGCACGTTAATGCCTCGATTTGAACTCTACAGGTCACAATAGCCAGTGAAAAATGGATGTTGAAACATCATACCTATATATGTAGACGGCATAGCTAGACTGACATTTGTAAAACCAATATGATGTTATAAATGAGTGCTGCCTTCACGCCAATTGAAGTTAGCTATGTTGTCCACACATATGTCACATGTGTGTCAGGTTGGTGTGTGTTGAAAATGACCACATAGGCTGTTTGAGTTTGAGGGGTCATGCAGTCCTCAAGTAACCAGCTTTTGGATGTCGCTCTGGGATGCACATGATGAGATGAATGCACCCCTATATTGTTGGGGCATACTAATGGAGGTGCATCTTTGACACCACATGACTGTCCTGGCCACTGCATGTGTGTAGTAGGGTGTGTAACTGTAGCAGGAGACTCATCCAATGTAAATGTTGCTCAAGAATTATTCCATGCAGTATGAGCATGTGTGAAAGGGTTTCAATATGCATGTCATTTTCTCACATTGCCTTTGTAATTGCAATTGTTTGTCAGTGCACGGAGTCTGAGTATATTCTTCCTTCCATGCTTTACAGGTGGACCTGCACCGTACACTGTGGGAGAGGTGGCTCATTTTGAGGACCCCGACACCTACAGTGAGTGTTGCATGTGTGCTATTTTTATTGTTTGCTAGTGATGCATGATGGTCTACTGTGTGTTCAACAGAATTCAAGGTTTGATGCGCTGCCCATTCATTAGTATTGTTCCATTAGTGGGATTTCAAATATCACTTCAGTTTCAGTAGACCTATGCTTATCCATCTCTCAGATTTAGGGTCTGTAGGCCATTCCAGTCGGGCCCGCTATGGGGAATGGGATGAGTCATGTGAAATACACTGGTTAATGTAAGAGTTGCTCTTGGACTTGGCTTGTACTGAGTCTGCATTTCAGACTGACATTCTCCCAGATAGCTTCTGCAAAAGGCTTGTCTTAAATATGCAGCTTCCCTAGTTGAGGATGGACTGAGTACACTGTAGGTTGGATCTTCCGGGGGCATGTACTTCCTCAAGTTGAACTAGAAGTGTGTGGGACTAGAGTGCAATGGCCTAGGTGTTCATTCTACTCATGATCATGGGTGTTCTTGCTCCTCTGTGTGTGTGGTAAAATATGCCTCACTGGTAGTATGTGATGTTGGCCTAAGTCAGTACATTTTGACATGTGTGGACCTTGGATAGGACAAGGTTTGGCTGACTCCAATTTGTTGCTAGCCCTTCATTGGTGTTGTGTGTGGAGGCAAATACTTGTTGACCTTTCTATACCCTCCTGGGTGTGCATTGAATATGGGATTGTTGGTTGTTCTTCCCACCCCACCCTCAAAGACTGCCATGTGTTTGGGAATAGGGTACCTAGGACTGTAGCAACCAGTATGTTACACTTACTTGTGACCTTTTGCAACTTTGTTTTGAACCTAGTGTACACATTCGGTTGTGGCACATGAGTTCTATATTTGCAAAAAACAATTACAAATGGCAGATATTGAGGGTTGTGATTGTTATCACATAGAGTCACATATGTAGTGAAGTCAGTAGGTGGAAGAGGTACAGCCATAATGTCAGCTGCATTACCCATTATTTGGATGAGAACTGTAGGCTGATGTCACCCATCATGTAGAGACATGGATATGCTAGGTGTGAGATGCCCTTTTGAATGCAGGCTTCCCATGTACTTCCTCTGAGACTTTCAATGATCTATGTTGTGAAAATAGCTGTTACAAATACAGTAAAAGTGATGTGCAATTGACCCATTGTGCTATTCCACCCAATGCATTTCCTATGGTAAATAGTTGCCCTTTCTCTTCACAGCTGCAAACATGAGTGCCGCACAGAGACATCAGTTTGAAAGGCGTGCAATGAGATACCGGCACATCCTGCAGGTGCAGTCGGGGTTCAGAAGGATGGCCCGAAAATACCAAGTGGATCGGGCCTCCGGAGCATGGTGGGCCTCACCACAGGGTGGCCCAACATTGCCCACAACAGCCACCACCACCACATCCACCAGTTCTCCCCAAGTGGCCCCAGCAACGGCGGGGACAGTTGACCCTGCCTCTGCAGCACGACCTGGACCCAGCAATTTCTGAGCTGCAGGACAGTCCAGTGGCCAAACAACAACTCCCACACCGTGCACCTTTGCCAGCACACAGACTGCAGCAGCCCCTCCTATTGACCCTGCGGCATTCCTGGCTTTAAACAGGAAAATGGACAAGTTTATTACCAAGGTGGACAAGCTAAGCCAGGATGTGGCCTACATTAAGAAAAGGGTTCGGTCCATCAGGCGGACCCTACGGAGGGCCAACCTCTAGGACTTTATTGCTTGTTTTAAATATATACCTCCCCTCTATCCTCTTTCCTTTTTGTAATGATAGTTGGGTTTTGGGGATTAGTGTTAGGTTAGTGTTGGTTGTTAGCTTAGTTAGTGTTAGGGAGGAGGCTGGGGGGGCCTTATTCTTTCTATTTTTCATTTTTCTGTGGGTGGGGGTCAATGTTGGGATTCCTGTCTGTTTATAAAAAAAAAAAAAAAAAAAAAAAAATATTCCAAAAAATAAAGAAAAAAAAAATACAAAAAAATATATGATTGTTTGGGATAGTATAGTATGTGTGTAGGTTAGTATGTGTTGTCCTGCATGTGTCCTGTCTCATAATGGTGGGTGGGGGGGTTGATGTTTAGATCGATTCGTTATATGTGTAGAGTAAGTTTATCTTAGGTTAGTTAGGGACAGTTGTGGGTTAGGAGTAGTCAGGTTAGATTAGTGTAGGTATGATTTTTCCCTTAGTTGCCTCTGGTGTGAATACATAGGAATAAACATATAGTTAACCCTTTGCATTATGCGTTAACTGCTACTTGATCATGGGTTTGACATCAGTGTAGGTGATTGTTTTTCTATGACATTTGTGTCCTATGCTACACACCACAGAAAATGGAGGTTTAACATGGCAGCTACCCCTGTGCTAACTTGGTAAGTATCCACCATTTGGGAGACCCACCATTAGTAGTTTACATGGATCACCAAGGATTTGTGTTGATGAGTAGGTATTCTACATCACAAAGTGTGCTTCCAGACTTGGTATTGTGGGTAAGTTATTAGGTCGGACTGCAGTGTGATGTTCAGGGACATCTTTGTAGATGAGGTGTTGTTAACACTCTTGTCTTGTTGTCTTCATTGCTGACATAGATCATGTGTGTAAAAATTCAGCATGACTTCCCTTCATGGAAGTATACTCAGAAAGGGTGATTGATGCAGTGTTTAGTTGTGTTTGCTTAGATTATGCTGCATAATTTCTTTTTTTAGTATTGCATGGTGCCTACATTTCTCAGCCACCATTAGTTGACTTTGATTGCTATAGATGGAGCATTATTCTCTCCAACACAGCATAATTGTTTGTGGTTTGTCCCTTCATCAGTTATTCTCCTCAGGATGGTCAGGCCATGATGCAATCCTGGCCACTGCACAGATATATCAGACTACATGATGTCAGGACAGTTGTATTGACAAATTACATGGTTCTCACACAGGCACTTTAGAGTTATCTACTGCACAGTTGATGTGTCAAATTACACAGAGACATATTAGGTGTGCAAGTGCTATTTATTGATAGGTGCTGTAGTGCAAAATGTACATTGTCCATGTTTGCAGAGTCCGTTCTGGTGCATTCTTACATGGTGATCCTACAGAAGGGGTGTGGATGATGCTCCTGACATGCTGGGGTGATGTTACAGACAGTGCAGAGGGACAGGATTTGCCGAATAGTAGGAGAGATACATTCACTGGCAATGCTGACAAGTCATACAGTGGTTAGCAGAACAGTCATTGAGTATAGTTGTAGTGAGACTGGCATTTAACAAAACGTAGGACCTTGGTCAAAGTAGGCCATGGTGCAGGGACTAGTGCTTCCGGGTACTCTTCCGTGAGAATGTGATCTGTTCCATGTCTTCTTCTTCTGATGTGTGCATTGCCTGGTTTGTCCTTGTTGTTGTTGGTTGTGAAGGGGCAACACACACCTCAGTGTTAGAAGACGTGGAGTCAGACATCCCGGGGGCTGCTCCCTGTGAAGCTATTGCGTAAAAAAAAATGGCGCTTTCCGGGTTGCGCTGTCGTAAATCGACCCACAGTCATTTACGTCGCGTTAACGTTGTTTTCCTTTACGACTTGATGCCGCTGTGTGCGTAAAAAAAAAATGACTCCCACCTGTTGGTTGTGCCGCCGTGCGTCAAAGTATAAATTTGACGCACGCACGGCGCATCGAAATGGCGTTAGCCGGCGGTAAAATTTTTGACAAAAATTATAAATATGGCCCTTAGTATTCAAAACCCACACAACACAGCACTCATTAACAATATAGTGCTAAAAAAATACAAAATGACATTGGATATTTTCAACAGCTTCTTCTGCTAAAATATACGCCTGAAAGCACGGATTTAACAGCATTTCGCTCTTTAGACTTGCAGAAAACAAATTCAAGGCTTCCACAGGGGTATAAGAACAGTCGTGGGCTGTTTTTAGCTCGTGTGACATCCATTTTATACAACATTGACCCATAAACATTGTCCTATGTTGATTATATCTATCTAACGGATGATGATCTTATTCACCACCTGAAACGGGTGGCCCACATTGTTGTGGGATTTGCTCAATGCGGCTATAAATTCAATTTTAGGAAAACAATTATTGCCTTTCTCAGTGTCCTATTCTTGGGATACCAGTTATCGAATGAAGGCAAGAGCCTAGATCCCGACTTTCTACAAACGTGAGCACAATTGCAACCACCAAATACCGGTGGTAACCGCCATGGTCATAATTGCAAAAATTAGACCGCCAGCCTGTTGACGGTCTTATTGCCGCTTCTCCGCCGTCCGCCAGGGTCGTAATGACTCCCCAATACTCCACTGAATGTGTGGCTTTGAGTGACTACCTGAAAGATGGTGAATGCCATCCACAAAACACTTGCACGCAGACCTTGGGGTTCTGCACTGCACAACTAGCAGAGCTGCAGGCTCTGGTGATGGTGCTGGAAAACACACATCCAGAACAACTATTCTTGATAGTATGTAATTCGTACTACTGTGTCCAGTACTTTAATGAATATCTGCATCACTGGTGTCAAAATGGGTTCAGAGATTTAAAAGGCAACATCATTAAATATAAATTACTGAGCGGGAAAGCAGCGGATCTGAAGGATACGCTACCCAATGCCCATGTAGTGCATACATAGGGACACCGACGTGTAGGAGGGCACGTTGAAGGCAATACCTTGGCTGATGAAGCAGCCAAGTCAGCAGTAGCTGCAGCTTCTGTTGCTGCAATAATTCATTCACAAATGAGGTTGGATGATGAAACACTTGCTGCTGTGAGAGCTTCGGCTGACCGCAAGGCATTACCAAAGGCATATCCTGCCAAACATTCCTACCTCATAACTAGCCTTAATATTGACTTAGTAACAATACCAGAGGTGGGTGATCATATGATCCCCAACCAAGATCAAAGATCTGAGTTGATAAAAGCAGGATATGAGGGAAATGGCTAGCTCTATACAAAGAGGCACAACAATATGTCCTAGCTGTGACATCTGTCAGCAAATAAAAGGGTCTACTGTTAAACTCACACTGCAGACTCCCCTTCTAATGTCAAACAACTTCAAGGTGTGTAACTGGACCATTGTGGTCCCCTGACACCTAATGGTGAATACAAATACATCTTAGTCGCTGCCGACACATGCTCCAGATTTCTATGGGTATGGCCACAACAGTCAGCTGATGCTCGAACTTTTATTAAGGATTTGCATGTCTTTATCAGTGCATACACAGTTGTGATTTCCACTCAGGCCAGAGCCCTGCTTTTGCCTCAAAGGCATTCAGTGAACCCATGGTTTTGTTAAGGGTCTAACTACATTTCTCATCTCCCTACCATCCCAAGGGTAACAGTGTAGTGGAGTGGAATAATCTTGACTTAAAGCAATCCTTCACAACAAGAGTATTAGGGATAGGTCATAGTTGGCTTAGTTACCTGTGTGGAGTCCAGAGAGCACTTAGGGCCTCATTACAACATTGGTGGGCGGAAACCGCCGCCCGCCAACTTGTAACCGATGTGCGGCCGCACTCCCGCAGTGTCCATTTTGACATCCCCGCTGGGCGGGCTGGTGGAAACAGAGTTTCCGCCCACCGGCCCAGCGGGGATGTGGGCCACAACATGGGAGCCGGCTCCAAATTGCGGCCGTGCAATGGGAGCAGACAGTGAAAAGCCACATGGGGCCCTGTCAGGGGGCCCTCGACTCCCCGTACCGCCAGCCTTTTCCTGGCAGTTCAAACCGCCAGGAAAAGGCTGGCGGTTCAGGGGACTCGTAATCCCCTGGGCAGCGCTGCTAGCAGCGCTGCCCTAGCGGATTACAACCGCCGGGGTCATTGTGGCGGGAAACTCCCGGACCGGCGGTGCGACCACGGCGCTTCCACCGCAGTCGTAATGTCCCTGGAAGCACTGCCAGCCTGTTGGCGGTGCTTCCGTCATTTGAGCCCTGGCGGTCCCGTACTGCCAGGGTTGAAATGACCCCCTTAATAATCCGCCCAGAAGGTCCTTGGGAGGGCGCACCCCACATGAGGTGCTGTTTGGGAGAAAATTGTAATGTCCAGATCTTGACGGCTCTGGCGCAGAGGCGGCAGGCACGCCTTTTAACATAAATGAACGTGCCACTGTCTTGCAGGAATTACAACCATTTTGAGACAAAAACACATCCGCCTGTGCTGCCTCCTTGGGAATAAGGGATGCACCAATAACATCTTCTGGCTAGATTCCAAAAGTAGGGGATCTAGTATGAGAAAAGATTGCTTGAAGAAAGAGTTTGGTCCATCATATAATGCACCAATTTCAGTCCTGGGAACACACAGTACCAAAACTGTTATTCAACCACATGGCTCTCACTACAGACCAGGATGTTTCTCAGCAGGTTTTGAGCAGCAATGATGACACTTCCTTGAGCTTGGGGAGGGTAGAAAATGATCTTTAATTAGTACTACTTACTGCATCCACAATTACAAACAAGAGAAAAGATGAAGACTACTAAGCAAGCGTATCTCAAACGGATGGAAGTGTCTACTATGAACCACTGAGGGAGACATATGTCAGTTCTCCAACTTCTAACACAGCTCAAAATTTTGCACTAACTGCTTCTGGATATCTCGCCAATCAAGATGATTCCTCCTTTGACTCATCCACTTCTGGTGCGGCAGTACCGACATTAGCACACAAGCTGATAACTTGGCTTAAAGATACCTATCTCACTCATCCATGGAACTATCTGTGGCTTTTATAAACTGTAGTTGCTTTTTTTCTTTGGATTGGGTTTGTCTTTGTCTTTTTCTTATTAAGACATGGTCATTACCTTAGTGAACACTCTGCAGTTAAACTGGAGGATGAGGGCCTAAAACCACATTTCTCTTCACACAAGGTCCGCCAAGACTTGTCCCTAGTTAACAGTTCAGCTATACCAGTTCCAGATGGGATTGTTTGGGATAAAGTATCTTTTGATATATTTGGTCTGATGGCAGTTTTGCAAATACCATGGCCCTCATTACAACCGTGGCTGTAAATGCCGCCCACCGCCATGCTGACGGCCGACAACATACCGTGACCGCGGCAGTAATCCACCTCGGGTATTATGACCCACACATAGAATACTGCCACAATACACACATCCACACAAGTCCGCCAGACCAAAGGTCAGTTATAAACTGGCAATAGCAAATCTCACACCGTTACGCCAACAGGAATACGCCCACAGATTCACGACCCATGAATCTGCGCGGCGGTCTTTCAACTGTGGTAAACCATTGGTGGTACACACCGCCGCACTCAAAATACACACACACTTACAAACCTACACCACATTGGATAATTCAAAATACACACACCTGACACACATACACACACCACACCCACACAACACTTTAAAACACCCACCCACAATCCCTTACAACAAAAAAATATATAGCTAACTGAGAGAGACAAGCCAGGAGCAGCCACTGAATCAGAGCCTCAAAACACCATCACCATACACCATTCATGCACATCACAGCATACCCAACAACACATCATCCCACACATCACCCCACACATCCTCACACATATCACTCACACCACACCACATCCATGGCACCCCAAAGACACCCAGGTTTTCTGAGGGTGAGCTAAGGGTCATGGTTGAGGAAATCATCCTGGTAAAGCCACAGCTATTCACTTCACAGGTGCAGCAGACGTCCATTGCAAGGAAGATGGAGCTATGGCGGAGGATTGTGGATAGGGTCAACGCAGTGGGACAGCATCCAAGAACCAGGGATGACATTGGGAAGAGGTGGAACAACCTACGGGGGAAGGTGCTTTCTGTGGTATCAAGATACAGGATTGCTGTACAGAGGGCTGGCGGTGGACCCCCACCTCCTCCCCCACAACTAACAACATGGGAGGAGTAAACCTTGGCGATCATGCATCCTGAGGGCCTCACAGGAGTAGCAGGAGGACTGGATTCTGATAAGTAAAATCTTAACTACTTCATCCCCCACCCTACCTGCATGCCATCACAAACTCCGACCCCTACCCTCACCCCCATCACTCCACCAACTCACAAATACCCCACTAGCACAACCCACCCATCCCAATACCAAGCCCTGCATGCACCACCAATGCATGGACATCACTCACAGACTTTCATGGACACCCATCACCACAGCATGTCCATTAGAGCGACTCACCCGACCCACGAAATCACCACTCATGCAAGGCCAAGCCGACAGAGAAATCAAAATCATAGAGGCAAACACACCCATGCAAAAGATGGCACATGCAGATACATTAACAATGCATTTGCATCCCAAAAGGACCCCTACCCAACGTCAACGGAGAGGAGGTGCCAGCAACATTCAGCCCCCCCCAGAAGAGGCCCAAAGTGATGACAGCAGCTTTGCACGTCTGGATCAGGATGACCAACCTGGCCCATCAGGGACCTCTGGACAGTAAGTTCCCCTGCCACAGTCCCAACCCACCACAGAGCCTCCCCCCTCAGGAAACACCACCACAGCACCCCCCAGCGGGCCCATGCGACCGTCCCCAGGACACGTCAATCAGCAGTGGGTTCACCACTACAGGGACCCCAGGCAACCCCACAAACACAGGACGATCAGGGACCTCGGTTCAGGGGACAGAGGCACAGGACAACAGGGAAGCTGGGAAGACTGCTGTGCAACAGGCGGAGGACAGGCCCAGGGAACCCACTCTCCACGAGGAACTTGCAGGGATCCTGGGAGCATACCAACATTCCCAGGAGAGCATGGGCCAGGTACTGGCCAAGCTGCAGGAGACACTGTGGCTGCAGGAGGGACAGTACCTGGGGATCAGGGAGGACCTAACAAAAATATACACCATCCTGGTCACCATTGAAGCGGTGCTGGCTGACATGGGCAAGACCATGAGGGAGACAGTGGTACAACAAAGGCACCTGACACTAGCCAAACCGACGAACAGCCTTCCACCTCCGCCGGCGCTAGTGGACAGGAGGCTTCACCACAGGACCAACAGGCCACCAGCACCCCACCCCCTGCAGAAGGAGAACCACCCCGCAAACCGTCCCTGCGATCCAGGCAGAAGACCGAGAACATTGCCAAGACCCCCGCCAGGAAATAAGTCTCTCCTGATTGTCACCCTTCTGTCCCACTCTGTTACCCCATCCACCTTGAAGTGCCATTGCTCCTCTTTCTATGCCCCATTGGACAATGCACCTGTGATACCAATAGACTGGACTGGACCACCACCATCACCCCAGCCCCTTGCACATACCCCTATACTTATTGGCACAAAAATAAACACCCTTGAAACAAATACCATACTGGAGTCAGTGTAATGAATATCAAATGTATTAGTACAACATTATCAAAGCACTGCAACATATATGTTCACTGAAATATACTACAGGATGACCTTTGGTGGGCAGCAGTAGATATAGCAGGAGCCAGAATGGGGCATACAGATCTGAAAATAGAGAAGCCAAAGGGAACAGTCAGTGTCCATAGACATAGGGTAAGAGGCTGGCATGTACAATGTCCAAAAGATTATTGAAAGGTCAATTGAAGTTACAGTCTCTTACCTGTGTGTCACTGGAAGTAGTGCTGTATTATGTTTGTTCTGTTGTCAGCATCTTCTTCCTCTGCCTCCTCTTCCTCACTGTCCACAGGCTCCACCGCTGCCACAAGACTATCTCCAGGCTCATCCTCCTGCAGAAAAGGCCCCTGGCGTCTCAAGGCCAGGTTGTGCAACATACAGCATGCCACGATGATTCTTGCGTGAGTAGTACAGGGATCCACCAGTCAGGTTGAGGCACCTGAACCTGGCCTTCAGGAGGCTGAAGGTTCTCTCAATTATCCTCCTTGTACACCCATGTGCCCCATTGTAACGATCCTCTGCCCTTGTCCTGGCATTCCTCACTGGGGTCAGTAGCCATGAGAGGTTGGGATAACCAGAGTCACCTGTAAATATTGAGGGACAACTGTTAGACGCACACTAACCCCTAGGGACAACCCCATATCCAGACACCTACTTATACTGTGTGGGGACCTTGGGCACACCTATTAGCCACACCCAGTGCCTCTAGAGTTGGCCCATCACATATGGGATGCTGCTATTCCTCGAGATATATGCGTCATGCACAGAGCCAGGATATTTGGCATTCACATGGGAGATGTACTGGTCTGCCAAACACACCATCTGCCCATTCATCGAGTGATAGCTTTTCTATTCCTGTAAACCTGTTCATTTCTCTGGGGGGGACAAATGCCACATGTGTACCATCAATGGCACCAATGATGTTGGGGATATGTCCCAGGGCATAAAAGTCAGCTTTCACTGTGGCCAATTCATCCACCTGGGGGAACACGATGTAGCTGCGCTTGTGTTTCAGCAGGGCAGACAACACTCTGGTCAACATGTTAGAGAACATTGGCTGAGACATCCCTGATGCCACGGCCACTGTTGTTTGAAAGGAACCACTTGCCAGGAAATGGAGCACTGACAGGACCTGCACTAGAGGGGGGATTCCTGTGGGCTGGCGGATAGCTGATATCGGGTCTGGCTCCAATTGGGCACACAGTTCTTGGATTGTGGCACGATCAAGTCTGTATTTGATGATAATGTGTCTGTCCTCCATTGTTGACAGGTCCACCAGGGGTCTGTACACCGGAGGATGCGGCCATCTCATAATCTGCCTCAGTGGTTGTAGCCTATGGAGGAGAACGGTGAGCAGAGGGTCACATTTCCACATAGATTGCACTACTGTTGCTGAATTTACGTCACTGAAACAGTATGTGAAGTCAAGAGTCAGTTGATGTGCCAATGTCTGCTGTGATGCAGTTAGGTGGCATGCAATGTCGCCTCCTGAAATGGCGGCCGCCTGACCTGTGAGGAGGGACAAGTAGAAATGAGGTAAGTGCGCTGGCGTTGTATGACGTCGTGGTAGGTGGTCGATGACCGCCACGCAACTTCGCATTGGTTAACATTGAGCCCTATGGATTCCAGGAGCCAATGGCGATGTACCCCGGCAGTGACGGTACGCACCACTGCGGATGTCACCGCCATTTCACTATTCACTCACTTGCTACCTGACCGCCAACAGGAGAGGACCTATACTGCAAGTGCTGCTGTGACCTGAGTCTGGATTCAACAGTGGCTAGATTATCTGGGGAAAGGACCCCTGCCTTCACTGTGGAGTAGTTGGAGAAACTGGTGGATGGGGTTCTACCCCAGTACACATCACTCTACGGTCCTCCAGACAAACAGGTGAGTACACTGTGAGCATGATGCGTGGGCAATGCATGTTTGGAGTGGTGTGGATGTAAGCCACATGTTAGGGGGTGCTGAGGCGATCTAGCCTGAGTGCTGCATGAGAGGTGGTCAGTGTATGTGCGTCAGGGCAAGGGTGGGAACTGGTGGGCAATGGCTATGCCGGTCCGGACATGTGGGTGATTTCCTTTTCTGCTGTGTTTCCCCTGCAGGTCAGCGCCCACCAGAAAAAGGGTATTTGGCGAGCCATCGCCAAGGAGGTGTGGACCCTGGGGGTCTATCACAGGTGGAGCACTCACTGCCGCAAGAGATGGGAGGACCTGCGCTTCTGGACCAAAAAAAATGGCGCAGGCCCAGCTGGGGCTGGCCCCCCAACGTGGAAGGGGTGTCCATCGCACCATGACCCCCTGATGTTCCGCATTCTGGCAGTGGCCTATCCGGAGTTGGATGGGCGCCTGAGGGCATCACAGCAGCCACAAGGGGTGAGTACAGATTCAGAAAAGCTGACTTTGCGCACTTTAGGTGGTAGCTGGGTGGGGGATGTGGGCTGTGGATGCCACTAGGCCAGGGCAATCATGGCAGGGTAGGCCCTTGGGTGCAGGCTCTCATGCACTCCTACCCCAATGGTGCAAGTGGCCATCTACTACTGAGCAGGGTCCTGTGGGTGTCAGGTTTGCAGATGCTGGCATTAGGCATTGTACCCCATGGGCTGGTGCCTATCTTAGTGACTGGTTGGGCATGGCCTAGTGCATAGGGCAGCTCCTGTGTGTTGTGTACACCAACTGTAGTGTTGTTGCTGGCATTGACCAAGTGTATCCTTTGTATCTCCCCTTTTTATTTTTTCGCCCTGTCCTTGTGTGCATTAGCATCATCTGGTGGAGGAGCACAGGTACTAGCAATGAAGGGAGCTGCATCCCACATGGGCCTGGAGGCCAAATCCACTGAGGGTGAAGGCACCAGTGGGATGGAGGGTGAGGGGAGCACCACAACGGGGCAGGAGGGGAGACCACAGACAGCAGCTCTTCCTCCGATGGAAGCTCCCTGGCGGTGGCTGGCACCTCTGTGCCCACCCCAACAACAGGTATAGCCGCCACCACCCCTACCAGCACCACCCACCCAGCAGCCCCTCAGCATGTTTCCTGTGCCCGCTCACCCAGGAGGGTGGGCATCTCCTTCACCCCAGGCACCTCAGGCCTTGCCCCAGTCAGCCCTGCTGCCCTCAGTGAGGAGGCTACTGGACTCCTGAGATCCCTCTCTTTTGAGCAGTCAACCATACTGAATGCCATCCAGGGTGTTGAGAGGCATTTGCAACAAACAAATGCATACCTAGAGGGCATTCACTCTGGTGTGGTGGCCCAACAGAGTGCATTTCAGGCTCTGGCCTCACCACTGAGGGCAGCCATTGTCCCTGTGTCCTGCCTCCCCCCTCCAACTTCCTCCACCCAAACCCAGACCTCAGACCAGCATGCACCCAAATCACCCCCCAAAAGTGGTTCAGGCAAACAGAAGCACCACACTTCATCTCACAGGCACTCACACAAACACAATGCCCATGCAAACACACCAACATCCACTGCCTCCACTGTGTCCCCCTCCTCCTCCACCTCCCTCCCGGTAGCATCTACACTCACACCTGCATGCACTAAATCTTCATCCACTACCTCCATCACCAGCCTGGCAGTCACCACCCCCACAACCATGCACACATCCCCTGTGTCCTTTCCCAGTGTGTCTGTGACCCCTCCTCCCATAGTACACAAACGCAAGCACCCACCCACCCAACAGCCATCCACCTCACAAAAGCATCCAGCCTATGCACCTTCACCCAAACTCAGCAGACATACACCTCCTACAACCACTCCATCTTTCTCCACTCCCAAACCCTCTCCATCTTCCCGTCCCACTGTGTCAATAAATATTTTCCTGGAAAACATTGACCTCTTCCCTACGCCTCCCCCCCCGTCCTTCACCTCGGGCTAGGCTGTCAAGATCCCATGCCAGCACCTCAGCCACCTAGTCGGTGTCCGCTGTGGTACCCTGCAACAACAACTGTGAGGAGCAGCATCCCCAGTGGCCAGCCGTCCGGGGCTGCAGGTGAAGGCCTGGTGTCTCCTTCCACCACTACCAGCACCTGCACCACGGCCAGCACCGGCAGCAACCCCGCCGCAGAAAGCGTCACATGCACGCCACCTGCACCGCCATTTGCACCACCACATGCCCAGCCGGTGCCACAACAACTGTCAGCAACAGCATCCCCAGTGGGCAACCATCAACGGGGCTGCAGGAGACAGCCTGGTGCCTCCCACCACCACTTGAAGCACCCCCACTGGCACTACCACCAGTTTGCAGCCTTAGTCACCGCAGGATGGAGTTTGGCTCTGCCTCCATGGAGTATCATGCTACAGGTTCCCTGCAAATCTCGTGCCTCAGACACCCAGGGGAGGGAATGTAAACTGCCACACCATCAGCATCACTGGGCACAATGCCCCTTCCAGAACCAGTGGAGAAATGCATCCACTATCACTATCCTTGGCAGAATGAAGCAGACTGGGTACAAGGCCCCCTCCAGAACCAGTGGAGAAATGCATCCACTATCACTATCCTTGGCAGGATGAAGCAGACTGGGCACAAGGTGCCCTCCAGAACCAGTGGAAGAAGCCATCCACTAGCGAGACTGTGGCCTTGCACTGCCCAGGACCAAGCAGTGGGCAAACCACCCAATTTAGCGAATGTGGCTTTTAACTCCCCAGGACCAAGCAGTGGGCAAACCACCCACTTGAGAGACTGTGGCTTTTAACTCCCCAGGACCAAGCAGTGAGCAAACCACCCACTTGAGAGTCTGTGGCTTTTAATTCCCCAGGGCCAACCAGTGGGCAAACCACCCCCTTGATAGACTGCGGCTTTTAACTACCCAGGACCAAACCACCCACTTGAGAGACTGTGGCTTTGCACTCCCCAGGACCAAGCAGTGGGCAAACAACCCACTTGAAAGAATGTGGCTTTGCACTCCCCAGGACATCGCTGTGGGCATGTTGCCCCCTCCAGGACCAGTGGTGTAGTACCATCTTCCAGCAGAGGTGCCCCCTCCCCTTCCCCCTGAGGTGCCTGTGCGTTTTTGAAATGATGCCCCTGCAGTGTTCTCTCTGTTTTGAGGCAGGAGTCAAGGGTGGGCTTCGCCCATGATTTTTTGGCCCAGTGGGCCATGGACATTTGCAAAGGACAGTGTACGGCCTTCTGTGTATATTGTAAATATTTGTATATACTGTTTTTTTCTAATCATTAACTATATCTGCATATTTCAAAATATCACTATTTGCACTCTATTCCTTTTGTCCTTGCGTTCTTCCAGGGGTTACGGGGTGTAAATGTAATGTTGCTGCATGTGTTCGTGTGTATGATGTTGTGGGTGGGGGTATTGCGTGTTTGTCACTCTCTTTTTCCTCCCCCTCTCCCCTGTATGCTAGGTGCGGTACTTACCGTGGTCATCACCGCCGCATCCTGTGATATTCCTCGTGTATGAGAAGATACACCAGAATGGGCAGGACATGCAACTCGGGCTCTATGGCGTCCTGGTTCTTCGTTGAGTGTCAAGAGGTGGGTGGTTTCCCTTCCAAGTCCTGTGTTCGTCGAGCTTTTGATGGTGTTGGTACCGCCCTGGAAAAGCTGGCAGATTGGCGGGTTGTGGTAGGGTGGGTGGTACATTGTCTTCCGCCTGTCTGTTGGCGGTTAGCGCTGTGCTGTTTGTTGCTACCACTGTGGCGGTCGGAGTGTTAAAGTGGCTGTCTATGTTGGCTGTTTCCGCCGTGGTCATGATTCAATTTTTTTACCACCGGCCTGTTGGCGGCATTACCGCTGCTTTAACACCGACCGCCAGGGTTGTGGACCCATATGTTTTCAAATTATCTTTAAATGATGTACTAATACCTGGGGTTGTTTCTGATGACTAGAATGTAAAAACAGTTGATTCTCTGCTATCTGAATCAGACTATTTTACTGTATTTGAAAGTGACGATATTTACCAAACAAAAGAAAATAATGTTGATGTGTCCAGTTATAATTATTGTGGACATCATTTAATTCATGGAGCAAGTACCCAAAAAACTATTTTTAATTATAAACAATGGGAACATTGTCCTACCCTGCCAATAGGGAGTTCTCAAACATATATTTATAAGTTTACATATTTTTCTGGGCACAATGTTAAAAATGCTGCGTTATATTATTTTAATATGCCCGTCATGGAGATGCACAATGTGTTGTTGACTGAAACAAAATTGATTTATTCTGATTCCTTTGTTTCTAAGTTGGCTATAAAAGGCTATGAATATTAGATGAAGTCGACTGACTGAAAGAGTGTTCAGGGAACTAAACATTGGCAAATACAGGGAAGTGAAGCTTTGCTTAGAACATGCCTCTCCGACACCTTCTGCGACTCGCTATGGGGTCGCAAAGACCCACCTCATGAATATTAATGAGGTGGGTCGCATTTTGCGACCCCATAGCGAGTCCATGCATTCACAGGGATGGTGGCCTGCTGAAGACAGCAGACCTCCATGTCTGTGACTGCTTTTTTAATAAAGCAGTTTTTTTTTTGGAATTGCAACCCGTTTTCCTTAAAGGAAATTCAATAAAAAATAAAATAAAACCATTTGGTTTCATTTTTTCAGAGTAGACCACTGCCTGCTCTGAAAAATTATTTTCAGCGACATTCACAAAGGGGAAGGGGTCCCACGGGGACTCCTTCCCCTTTGCGAATTAATTACCACCCACTTCAAGTGGGTGTTAACTGCGAATTGCTTTGCGACCGCTTTCGCGGTCACAAAGCAATTCTGCATTGCGATGTGAGTCACAAATAGGAAGGGAACATCCCTTCTTATTTGCGAGTCGCATCCTCAAATTGCGAGTCGGTACCGACTCGCAATTTGAGGATGAGCATCGCGATGTCCGTTTTGCATGTCGCAAACTGCGTTTTTCGCAGTTTGCGACATGCAAACCGGTTGCTACATCTGGCCCTAAATATTTAAATGTGCCCAGTATCCCCACTTCTGCAAAATTTTACAAATGGCAAAAATACATTAATGCAACTGAAAATCAGTTCGAGGGGTGGTTCTAAAATGGAACATTTAAAACATCACTACCAAGTACTGGCAAGTGGTTCTTGAGGCCAGTGGACACAAATGGTTGTCTTGCTCGTTTTGTAAACTCCATGGGGGTTTTAGAGTGAACAGACCAGAACCTTGCTATTTGTCACCAGAACATTCAGGTATTGTGACAACAGACAATGCAGGAATATTAAGCCAGCAATGCTTAAAAAGTTCCTCACTCGATGCTGTAAAATAACACCTCAGTCTCTTGTCTAATAACACAGAATTACAAGGTTTTCTGTTAGGCCACAGAAGACAACATAAAAAGCGCTTCTTAAATGCAATTTAAAATGAGATTTGGAAACTTTTACAACAAGATGCTGCGTACCGGTTAAGGCAAATAGATCAGGAAAACATACAGAAGGTAAGCCACTGTAGATAATGGGATTAACACTTTCTACGACCGCATTTACACTCTCAGCAACACCATTTCTTCTGAAACTCACATTATGCAAACTGACATGTCAACATGGACAGAGTCAATTTAGGTCCATTATGCAGTTAGGTTGGACACTACAGACATTAAAAACTGGTTGTGTTCCAGTGCATTATGTCAAGTCTTAGGAGCTGTTTGCTGCATTTAATTTGACACTACAAAAACAAAAAATGGCTCAGAAAGAAGGAACAAATACTCTGCTGAACATCGAAAGATGTGAAAAGTTGCCTGTAACTGTGGAGGAAATACCATCTGCTGTCTGGTTAATTCATAGGAATATCAAGCTGCCGATTTCAACACATCAATTCACATCCTGCTTGAAACACATTCCTGTAGGCAGATATGAAAGGCTGGGAGATAGTTATATTCATGTGATGTGCGAGAAACCCTTTTTGTACAAATGTTTCAATGGCATCAAAGAGGTCTTTCTTAGTGGCAGCGAATGCAAGATTTTTCTGGTTTATAAAAAGCTTTCCTTACACAGAGCATGTAATGCTTCAGTAGAGAATTTAGCATGTTATTTGAAGGGAGTTTCTGTCCCCTTAATTTGACCAGCATTCCAGGTGCTCTCAAATGGACGTTATGTACTTCTAAATAGTGAGACCTGTTGTGAAATGTGAGCCGGAATTGCCAATGTAGTTTTGGTCTTCCAAATTGTAACTTGTTGCAGTAATGTTCTTTTTCTCCCTACGCAACAGATTAAAGTAGCAGACATCTGGCCTCATATTGCTACTTATAATGTAAATTTTGACAAACTGAGCAGACTAAAAGCTGTTTTGTATCATAAAAATATAGCGCTGACATCTGCATGTAAGACCTACTCGCTTCAAGTAGCAAGGTCATCCATGGAAATACAGTTCTTTTAAGCACAAACTTTCAAAATACTTTGGTGAACTTGTGGGACAAATAGTTAAAGCGTACAATACTGTTGGGATTGTACACTTCTTTAAGGCTGTTGGTTCCGGGTTTGTCAGCACCATTTCATCTATATTTGGCATAATACCTTCAGCCACACAGTCAGTACTTCTGGGTGTATCCAGGGGGTTCCCAATTAGCATGGCCTTAATTGGCGGCATTCTGATGTTGCTATTTTTCATTCACAATGACTGCCCCATCTTAAGGAGGAGGTCTGATGGTGCAGCCACCAGTGCATCGGTGTTGTGAACACACGATGTAGTATTTCAGAGTACCACTCCTTGAGGAACTGGAGTGCAACTGGTCTCTGTCATTCAGACTGGTAATGAACTGTGTGCAGCCCGTGTTTCATTTCCTTTGGTGCCTTTTAGAATGTGCACTACAACTGTGTCTTTCTACGCTACTCTTACTTTCAGTGGAATCTGATCTGTTGATGTTCTCGATGAAGACTCATTGTCAGACATGCACATTGAGGGTGTGTTTGCTACAAGAAGTCTCCTATGAGCTGTCCTTTGTGGATCAAGTGGCTCTGGGCACTTCAACATTTGGAACCACACGGAATACTGCTGCCTCAGTTGGAGCTGAGGTCTTGGAACTCCAGCTGAACACTCGTCTTGGAACATGAGTGCTCTTCGGCTTTCCTGGGCACAAATTTGGTTGCTTTAAGTGGGATCCTTTATCAATTCAATTGCCCTAGATATAATTGGCAGTTTTCAAAATGATACTAAATGTTAAATTTGACATTCGGTTTTCTTACTTCCAAAATGGTTCTGTTTTTATTGACAGTTTTAAATTTGGCCAGCTTCAAGTATGTTTGCTTGTCAACTTGGACATCTGTACATATATTTTAACCCATTTTTAATGCAGTTTGATTGGGTTTACCTCTACACTTTGAACCGATAAGGGGAGGGTGTCATGAGTGTACCTTTGTAGCATTTTGGGCATGTTATTTTAGCTATAGGCTTGCATCCTGTGTCCTTTAGCCTAGTTGCAATTCATTTTATTCTTTTACATTCCTTTATCTTGTATGATTTTAGCACAGAAACTGTTTTTATTCTTTGTTCTCTGACATTTTTGTTCTGTGCTTTGTATGCTTTTAGCACAGAACTGTTTTTATTCTTTACACTCTGACATTTTTGTTCTGTGCTCTGCTCAAGGCTATCTCCAATATGTTGCTGGAACAAAGTGAAACACCGCAATCTTTTCCACTTCATGGAAACATGTGTGTTTTATGTTAGGGCAGTTTTCCTAGAATATTAGCCATTTTATTTAAAAAAAACATCTTGTTAGAAAGAGAGTTCTGGCCAGACGTTTGCCACTGCATGCTGTTGCTTCTATGCAGCTGCCTGCTGAGACTTGACTCCTTTCTCTGCCTTCATGAAAGAGGACTCTCAGTAGACCAACACCCCTCTTCGCTACAACCAAGTCCAGGTATGGGGGATTGTGTCTTCCTAGGTATTCGGAAGGGTGGATTCGGGCTAAAACTGCTGTGCTTTAATATAGTACTTTAGTGGCGTAGGTGGGAATTCCAACACCTATCATTCTGACACTATGGTAGGACTGTTCTTATGTTTCACTTTCCTTGTCACCACATTATTTTTATTATTTTTTATCATCCTAATCATTGCAGTACATGCCATTTCATCAAGAAAGCAACGGATTCAATAAAGCATATTGAACCAATCTTTCTTCTGTTTGTCTTTGCATGTGTGAGACAAAGGTAACTGAAAGAAAAGGATAAGATCTGTTGCACCACGATTTCCCTGAGAAGTCAGAATGTCATGTGCACAGCTGCCACAAATCATCACAACCACTTCCTACTAGCTGGCTGAAAGGGTTAGTCCAACAGTTGGAACAAGGTGTGGAATTGGACTAAGTTCCCCATAGCCTTGTGGTGCTGCTGCCTGAATCCAGCAGTCTCATTGGTACAATGAGAGCCAACAGATCAGTATCATGTACATGGATGATGACACTGAGGGGGTCATTATGACCCCGGCGGTCGGTGTAATAGTGGCAGTAGTACCGCCAACAGGCTGGTGGTACATACCTCCACAATGATTACATTGGCAGTTTGGCCAAAGGCAAACCGCCAAATTAACATACCGACCGCCACGGCCGTAACGACGGCGGGCTGGGGACTACAGTCCATGGCTTTTTGACCCCGTCCACCACCATGGTTTTGGTGGTCTCTGTACCACCACGAAAACCATGGCGGTAGACACTATTAGTGCTGGGGAATTCCTTCCCTGGCACTGATAGGGGTCTCCCTCGCTCCCCTCCCCAGAGTCCTCCACCACCCTGACCCCCCCACATATGCACACATACACGCACATACATACACACCCATACACACACGCATACACATATTCACCCACACATAAATACATTCATACACACTCACAGCAACACTCATGAACATACATCCAGGCACACACGCAATCACATGACACAACATACATATACACACACACCCACTCATGCACACAGATTACACATGCATGCATGCATTCAAACACAGTCACACACACCTCCACACAAGCACACAACAACCCCACCCCTTATCCTGTCGGAGAACCCGACTTACCTGCTTGCAGGGGGTCCTCCGGCAGGAGACGGGACATGGCGCTGATGTCAGCAGCAGCGTCCACCAGCAAAACACCGCCACACCATATCATGGGACATGGTACGGTAGGCGGCGTTTTGCTGGCATGGTTACCGCCGTCCGCCACCATGACCGTAGCCGGACTTCTGTCAGAATTCTGGCTACGGTCATAATTCGATGGACGGTCGGTAGCCACGGCGACGGTATGTTGGCACCGTCGCTGTGACGTTAGGCGGCATTTGCCACCAATCTTGTAATGAGGGCCTGAATTCCATATTTGCAATAAACACCATGTGGCAGGCATTTGAAGGGGAGAGGATGGATGAGATTCAGAGTTTATGTGATATGTGTCCTTTCCAAAGAAACCAGAGATACTTTTATTGTGCTTCAAAGATTCAGACTGAAAATCAGTTATCATCATCCAGCCTTGAGTGGTCAGGATATCTCTCTACAGGTGGATTCTCTCCATCTTGAACTCCCAGTATGTCGCCCACTATCTGAGATTACTTGATCTAATTTAATTTTTAATTTAATTTTTCCATTTTTTTTTTTACCCAGGAAAGATAGAACTCAAAGAACTGCTGGGAAAAACAATTCACCATTTCTGCCTACTTCGGGTCCACTGAGACAATACCTTCACAAGAAAAGCAAATCTCTGCACTTTGAGGTTGATTATATTCCTTCAGCATTTGTTCTTTGGCTTGCAGTAACTAGCCTTCTGTAAACAAGATTAGGAAGAATGTGTTTTGGAGCTCTGGCATAAAATTATAAACATGGATAATCTCTCACTCATAGGAAAAAACAGTATCAGGTCATCAGTTTTGCGCTCATAGGTGCATGGACATGGTTTCCATTCTCTCAGTGATGGAACATGACATCATTTGATGTCTGACACAGTGGATTTACTAGGGTCCTTCTCATCTTCTAAAAGCCAGGACGAGGCACTGGGACACATCTGCCGCTGCTGCCAGAGGACCAGCAGGGGGACTCCCGGGCCCAGGCCCCAAAGCACCAGGAGGTGTTGCCTGAGGGGGTGGAGCTGCTTGACACAAGTTTCAAGTCGCAAACAGGACCACTGCAGTGTGAGACGTGTGCAGGCTGCACCTGGGCTGTGCCTGGGCCAAGGGTGGGCCCATCCATGCACATCTGAGCCTGGAGGAGGCTGGGATGGGCAAGCCACTTACGATCTGCTGCTACTGTTAAAGGTACAGTTGGACTTAGGAAAACGGGCCAACAGAATGCTGCGCTGGCTGGATTCCTCACAAACTACTGCTGACTTGATTGTGAAGTTTATTCATTGCCTACTGACATATGATTATCCCATGGTGTCTTATCGAACACTACTGGTATACCTGACCTGGCAAATTAATAGGAAGAATTTCCCAGGCCTGCTGCAGGAACAGGCTTGGGTGTGTATGGTCTTACATACAATACCTATATATATCTGCTAAACATCCCTAAGCGTGAAAACCAAGGATGGGCAAGAGAAAGCATCCAAATACTAAACTTATATCCCCAAAAGCACACTTATCTATATTAAAATGCAACTCATGTGCTATGGGGGCTATTGATAAGCAAATATCATGTGTGGAACAAAGGCTGTTGACGTGTGGGGATTGTTTATCGGTTCCAGCAACACAGACCTGCTCTACAAATTCTGATCTAGACTGCCCGGTTAAGGTAACTGAGAGAATGATCATCGACAAAGATGACAAGGGGTGTGTACAATTCACTACAGATACAATCTCATTTTCTGATGTACATTCATTACCCCCATCTAAAGAAAACCTCAGATGCAACTGGTGGACATTGATTTAAACAAAAAGAAAGTCCAGATTAAGAAGAGTGAAACAAATAAATCACCCAGTAGATTGGTTCTAGCTAAAGATAGTACAAGGCAAATTTTGCAAAAAACAACTCAGAGTACACCAGAACACAGCGTGAACATATATATATGATATAGTTAAAGCCCTGGAATTCTCGGTCAAATCGTCATTAGAGTCTGGCCCTCATTATGACATTGGCAGTAGATGGAGCTTACCATCACGCTGACGGCTGCCAACATACCACCGCAGTGGCGGATATCAGTTTTACATATTATGACACACACACACACCAATCTGACAGAATACTACCACACACACAAATCCGCCAGCCCAAAGGTCAGTGCTAAGGTGGTGGTACCAACACCCATACCGTTCCGCCAACAAAACAACGCCCACCACATTATGACCCACGAATCACCACTGCGGACATTCAGTGGCGGTAAAACATTGGCGGTACATACCGCTGCGCTCTGAATGGACACCCACAAATAAAACAACACTACATTGGCCAATACTAAGAACACACACCTGACATTCATACACACACCACACCCACACCACTATAAAACACACACCCACATTACCCACAAGACTTTGCCAACACCAAAAGATTGCAAGAGTTAGCAACCAACATCACAGAGACAACTACACACACACCACTTGCACCCATACGTCCCTTCCACAACCCACATCACACACCCCACCACATTTCTCAACACATTCTCAGCAACACACAACATACAACACCAATGGCACTACAAAGGCACCCCATTTCACTGAGGAGGAGTTAGGTTTATGGTGGAGAAAATTGTCAAGGTAGGGTCACAGCTGTTTGGAGCACAGGTACAGCAGATTTCCATTGCCCGGAAGATGGAGCTATGGTGGAGAATCGTGGACAGGGTGAACGCTGTGTGACAGCATCCAAGAACAAGGGACGACATCAGGAAGAGGTGGAACGACCTACGGGGGAAGGTGTGTTCCATAGCAGCAAGGCACCAGCTCGCCATACAGAGGACTGGTGGTGGACCCCCACCTCCTCCCTCACAGCTCACAGCATGGGAGGAGCAAGTACTGGCATTACTGCATCCTGAGGGACTCGCTGGAGTAGCCGGAGGACTGGACACTGGTAACTCAACATTTACTATCTATGACCCCCCATACCTGCTTGCATCTACACTGGTAACTCAACATTTACTATCTATGACCCCCCATACCTGCTTGCATCTCACATCCTCACCCTCAGTCCCATCCCTCCACTCCACCCCACTAACCCCAGCGCCAACCCCTGGATGCTATACCAATGCATGGACAGCCCTCCCAGCCCTGCATGGACACCCATCACCAAAGCATACACAGCATAGGGAAACTAACAATCCCACAACACATCACCATACACAAACAAAAGGTGGCAGGGCAACAGCAACCATAGAGGGGAATCCAGGGATGTACAATATGTCATACACATGAAGCATAATACATCACTTATATCCCCACAGGTACCCCAGCCAATGTCAGTGGAGAGGAGGTGCCATGATTATCCAGTCCCCCAACAGAAGATACCTCCAGTGATGACAGCAACTGGGTGACCTACCTGGCCCATGAGGGACCACTGGACAGCCAGTCACCCAAGCCCACTCACAGACCACCACAGAGCCTCCCCCATCAGGATCCTACACCACAGCACCCACCCCGCGTACCTACACCTCTGTCCCCAGGACACGTCAATCAGCAGTGTGCCCACCTGAACAGGGACCCCAGTCCACACCTCACCCCCAAGACAATCAGGGACCTTGGGCCAGTGGCAGTGGGCACACTGTTCAAGGGTCAGAGGCACAGGCCAACAGGGACACTGGGAGGACTGCTGTGCACCAGGGAGAGGACAAGAGCAGGGAACCGACTCTCCAGGAGGCACTGTCTGAGATCCTGGGAGCCTACCAACATTCGCAGGACACAATGGGACAGATCCTACACAACGTGCAGGAGAATAGGCAGCTGCAGGAGGGACAGTATCAGGCGATCAGGGAGGACTTGCAGGCCATCAACACCACCCTGATCTCCATAGCAGGGGTGCTGGCAGACATGGCCAACATCATGAGGGAGGTATCAGCACACCAGCCGGCCCCTACCACTAGCCAGTCCATCGACCAGCCCTCCACATCCGCTGCCACTAATGGGCAGGATGCCCCACCACAGGAACCACAGGCTAACAGCATCCCTCCGAATGCAGAAGGTGAACCACCCCACCAACGTTCCCTGTTACCCAGCCAGAAGCCAGAGACACTTGCCAAGACCACCACCAGGAAATTAGACTCTCCTGATTGTCCCCCTTGTGTCCCACCCTGTCACCTAGTCCACTTTGAACTGCTGTTGCTCACCTCCCTATGGCCCCTTGGACACTGGACCTGTGCTGCAAACAGACTGGAGCAATACCCTGGACTTTCTTCCATCATCACCCCATTCCATTGCACTTTTCCATCAATTTCTTAGCACTACAATAAACACTCTGTGACACAACTCGACTACCTGTATGTCATGTGTTGAAAATGTGTATTCATGGAAACAGTTTCATCCATTGCAAATGTACTGTACATTGTGAGAGCATAGAATGACCTGTAGCTGGCTATAGTCAGCACATCAGTACACAGTTGTTAAATCAACAACATCTGCAAAATGACACAGCCAAACAGAATACACCAATAGTCATAGAAAAGTTAATCTTCACTGTCTCACCTGTGTGTCATTGGAAGCACTGATGGATAACTGATGTTCTGTTGTCCTCATCCTCTTCATCCTCACTGTCATGAGGGTCTACTGCTGCCACAGGGGCATTTCCAGTCTCTTCCTCCTGCAGAAAAGGTACACGGCGTCTGAGGTCCAGGTTGTTCAACATGCAGCATGCCACTACTATCTGGCAGACCTTCTCGGGTGAGAAGCACAGGGATCCACCTGTCAGATGGAGGCACCTGAACCTGGCATTCAGGAGGTCAAAGGTCCTCTCGATGTTCCATCTGGCTCACCCATGTGCCTCATTATAATGTTCTTCAGCCCTTGCCCTGGCATTCCTCACAATGGTCAGCAGCCACGATAGGTTTGGGTAACCAGAGTCATCTGCAAGTATTGAGGGACAACATTTAGCCAAACACAATCCTATGGGGTTGACACCAGAGGCATACACTAACATACAGTGGGTGGGGACCAAGGCTCACCTATTAGCCATACCCTGTGCCTCTGTAGTTGGGCCATCCCATTTGGGATGATGCTATTCCTCAGAACAAAGACATCATACACTGACCAGGATACTTAGCATTGACGTGGGAGATGTACTGGTCCGCTAGGCACACCATCTGCACATTCATTGAGTGGAAACTCTTACGAGTCCTGAACACCTGTTCATTCTGGGTGGGGGGACAAACGCAATATATGCCCCGTCACTCGCACCAATAATATTGGGGAAATGACCCATTGCATAGAATCCGGCCTTCACAATGGCCAAATCTTCCACCTGGGTGGAAGCTATGTTGCTGCACATATGTTTTACCAGGGCAGACAAAACTCTTGCCAGCACGATTGAAAACATTGGCTGTGACATTCCTGAGGCGAAGCCCACTGTCACTTAGAAATAACCAATTGCCAGGAAATGGAGCACTGATAGAACTTGCACAGAGGGGGGATCCCAGTGGGATGATGGATAGCTGATATCAGGTCTGGCACCAATTGGGCACACAGCTCTCTGATTGTGGCCCTGTCCAGTCTATAGGTGAGTATTATATGCCTCTCGTCCAGTGTAGCCAAGTCCACCAGAGTTCTATACACAGGGGTATGTCTCCACCTCCTATTCATCCACAGCAGTAGGTTCTAAGGGACACAAAAGTGAGTAGGGTGTCACAATTGGAACAAAAAAACTACAACGGCAGTCCACATGGTGCACTTATGTATTGGGACAGTGTAAGTGGCGAAATATGTGGCAATCTAATCTGTGACACAGTAATTTTCAACAAGCCTGTCCCACCCCGCCTGAAATCGCGACCGCCTGACCTGTATGGAGGGACAGGTGGAAGTGAGGTAATTCAGTCAACGTTTGCATTGTGCAATTCCTCATTGGATAATAATGGGCTCTATGGAGTACAGTGGCCAATGGGGATCTACGTGGTGGTGACAGTGTACACCGCCACGGACATGACTGCCCTCTTCTGATTCCTCACTTGTTTCCTGACCTTCAATGTAGAACACTTACACTGCGTGTTCTGCTGTGACCTGTATCTGGAACCTACCATGGCCCATGTGACCGGGGAAAGAGCCCTAGCCTTCTCCTCAGAGGAGTTGGAGTGACTGGAGGATGGGGTACTATCCCAGTACGGGCAGCTGTATGGGCCTCCAGACCAACAGATCAGTACATTTTGGGCATGATGCATGTGGGAAGGATGCATGGAGATGTGTGTGCAAGCATCGTCTAAGGTGGTGGGGGTGGGGGGAATGTCTAGTGGTGGTGTACCTGTTGTGTGCTGGGCCATGTGTGTGCCAATGGTGATGAAAACGGGTATGGTGGACCATTTATGTGACAGGCTGGACTGTTTGTCTAATGGTGTTCGCCTATCTAAGATGCCTCTACAGGTCAGTACCCATTAAAAAAAGAAGGGAATATGTCATGCCATCGCCAACGACATGTGGACCCTAGGGCTCTATGTCAGGCAGAGCACCCACTGTCAGAAACAGTGGGAGGACCTGAGACGTTGGGCACGGAAGACTGCGGAGGCCCAGCTGGAGATGGCCTCCCAATGAGGAAGGGGTACCTGTTAGACCCAGACCCCCCCTGATAGCCCGCATACCGGTGGAGGCCTACCCTAAGCTGGATGGGCACTTGAGGGAATCACAGCAGCCACAAGGGGGTGAGTACAGTGGGTATCAATACATATTTTGGCTGGTAGGGTGGTATCTGGGTGGTGGATATGTGTTAGTGGGTGCCCCTAAGGCCGGGCCAGACATTGGCTCAACTGAAGGGTAATGGATGTATGGCAAATACAGGTAAGCTAGCTTGTCAGCAGTACATTACAGCCAGGGCATCGTGGGTCCCAGGAGTGCTGCAGTTGTTGGTGTGTGGTCCTCATCTTGCCTTAGTGACTAGCCATATCTCTGGTAGTGCACTGCATAGTGCTTAAGCCTGTTCCCTGTGTGTGACGGTGATGTGCATGCCAATAGTGGTGTTGGTGCAGTCACTGACCCAGTGTATCCTTTGTCTCCCACCTTTCTTGTTTTGTCATCCTGCCCTTGTGTGCATTAGCATCATCTGGCAGAGGAACAGGGGCACTGGTGACAGAGGGAGCCAGAAGGCAGAGTCCACCAGTGCCAAGGGAACCAGTGAGACGGAGGGCGAGGGCAGCACCACGGCGGAGACTTGAGGAGACAACACAGACTCAGATACCTCCTGCGATGGAAGCTCCCTGGTGGAGGCGGACACCTCAGTGACCGCCCCAGCTGCAGGTACAGCCGCCACCCCTGTACCAGCACCGCTCTGCCAGTAGCCTCTCAGTGAGTTGCCCGTGCCCGCTCACCCAGGAGGGTGGGCATCTCCTTCGCCCCAGGCACCTCAGGCCCTGCCCCAGTGAGCCCTGCTGCCCTGAGTGAGGAGGCTATTGACTTACTGAGATACAGCTCTGTAGGGCAATCAACCATTGTGAATGCCATCCAGGGGCTGGCATCCTAGATGCAGCAAGGCAATGCATTCCTGGAGGGCATTCATGGTGGATTGGCGGCCCAACAGAGATTGATTCAGGCTCTGCCCTCCTCTCTGATGGCAGCGGTTGTCCCTGTTTCTACCATCCCCCCTCCAACTACCACTTCCCAGTCCCATTCTCCTCAACCCCAACCCATCTAAGGCACACAGCCCGATGAGCATGCACACAAGACAACACCCAAGAATGGCACAGGCAAACACAAGCACCAGACTTCATCCCACAAGAACTCACGCAAACACCAAACAGTCACAGACACAACAACATCCACTGCCTCTGCTGTCTCCCCCTCCTCCTCCACCTTCCTGCCAGTCACGTCCACACTCACACCTGCATGCACTACATCAACATCACCACACCAGGCAGCACACACACCTCACTATCAGACACCTCCACAGCATCGATAAGTATATACCAGGGCACACCATGTACATCCAGTTTGCTTCCACATGTATCAATGAAGATTCCAATTCGAAAATGATGTGTAGTTGCATTTATTGTTCATCCAAAATTATACCATAAGGTAGTATCCATCATACATCAAGAGAAACAACAGCCAACAAGTGTTTAGTCAACAAGACTTCCTCAAGGCCAATGGAAAATGAGTTTCCAATTAACAAATGTTACGAAGAGGTAAATTCGAATGCACCAAGACGTCCTATTGGTGCAATTCTTGAGACCATTAGGTAGGAGTCAGGTAGAAATTGAATGAAACAGACAGGACTATGATAAGCCTGCCAGTGCATTTGAGGTTGTTAAAACGCCAAGTCTCAAGTCTCGATGAGACTTTGTTGTTTACCTCCACGACATCCATCCACTTGTCCCCTGTGTCCTCTCTCACTGTGTCTGTCCCCCCTCCTATAGGATACAAACGCAATCACTCAGACACCCAACAGCCGTCCACCTCACACACGCACAATGCCCATGCACCTACACCCAAGTCAAGCAGAAGTACACATCCAAACACTCCCTCAACTTCCACTCCCATCCCTCTTCTGCCCCACCAACCCTAAGAAGCTTTTCCTTGCCCAACTTGACCTCTTCCCTCCCACTCCCCCTCTGTCCTGCACATAGAACCAGGGTGCCAATCAGTCAGCCCAGCACCTCAGCCAAACAGTCCATGGGGATGTTGGAGGCACCTCCTAGTCGTGGAGGCAGGACTGTGAGGGATTCCACTTCAACAGCCAGAAAGGGGAAGCAGCCCACAACACCTACAGCCAGAAAGAGGAAGGAGCCCACAACACCTACAGCCAGGAAGGGGAAGGAGCCCACAACACTTACAGCCAGAAAGGGGAAGGAGTCCACAACACCTACAGCCAGGAAGGGTTAGAAGGCCACAACACCTACAGCAAGGAAGGGAAAGGTGCCCACACCTCCTGCCATGGAATGAGGCCCTCAACTCCATCAGAGGCTGGGAGGGTGAAACTGTGGTCATGGAGCCCACACCGCCAGCAGAGGCAGGCCAGGAGGCACCATCACCTGTTGTCACAGAGCAGCCCTCACCACCACCTGAGGCAGTGCAGCTATCACCACCAGCGGAGGCCATGTAGGCCACCCCCCAGGGATTGCTCCACAAGAGGACCCCTCCAGAACCAGTGGGCATGTTCCCCACCTGAGAGACTGTGACCTTGCACTTCCCAGCACTGAGAAATGGGCATGGAGCCCCCTCTAGAACCAGTGAGCATGTTCCTCAGCTCATAGACTATGACCTTGTACTCCCCAGAAAAGACAAATGGGCATGGAGCCCCTTCCAGAACCAGTGGGCATGTTCCCCTGCTCATAGACTGTGACCTTGCACTCCCCAGCAAAGACAAAGGGGCATGGAGCCCCCTCCAGAACCAGTGGTCATGTCCCCAGCTTAGAGACTGTGGCTTTGCACTCCCCAGCAAAGACAAATGGACATGGAGCCCCCTCCAGAACCAGTGGGGAAAGTCCCGTATTTGGCTGGTGCCCCCTCCCCATACCCCTGAGGTGCCTGCCCACTTGCAAAATGATGCCCCTGCAGTGTTCTCTCTGGATGATGTCAGGATACAAGTTGGGCCTTGGACTGTGCCCTGTGGCCTTGTGTGCCCTTATGACTTTGGACTGGGCATTGGCCCTTTGTGAACATTTGTATATATTTGGTTTTTGTGGTGGGTTTTGTTATGCTAATACATTTTCGGAACATCCGTACTCTGGTCCTTGTGTTATTCTGCTGTGTGTCGTGTGCCATTATTTTACGTCTGCAGCTGGTTGTGTGTATGGTGTGTATGTGTTGGGTGTATGTTGTGCGTGTGTGTGTCACTGTTGTTTTCCTCCCTCCCTCCCTTGTGTGCTAGGCAGCTGTACTCACTGCCGTCGTCTTCGTTGGTGTTCCTAGTTGGAGCATGGCATAGAAGACCATTGGGAAGACTTGCAGTTTGGGCTCCATTGCAGCATTTTCCCTGTGTCTCCGATGGTGAGTCCTTTCTCTTCTGAGCTCTGTTTCTGCCAGTCATTTGGTACCGCCCCGGAAAAGGTGGCGAATTCGTATGTCTTAATATGGTGGGCAGTACTTTGTCTTCCGCCTGGCTGTTGACGGCTACTGCTGTGGTGAGTGTTGTTTCCACCCTGGCAGTTGGTATGGTACATTGGCTGTGTATGGGAGTTATCACCGCCATGGACATAATTTGCAAGTACTTACCACCAGCCAGTTGGCGGTCTTACCGCCATTTTATCACTCTTCACCAGGGTCGGAATGAAGGCCCCTGTGTCCAACCGACTAAGTCAGATAGAAAGCAACATTGTAAACGGCCTGGACATATTAAAGAACTTACCGGTAGGGACTTTGAAGTCATCTGCCCAAAATGGTACAAGGCATCCAAACTTAGCACAGACATGTGACATACAACCCTTGGCAACATCCAAAATTTTAAGGCAACCCCAGGCTGATACGACCATCAAGGAAGTATGCCTAAGCACAGTATCTCTGCCCACTAGCTTAACTAACAGCTTGAGTAATCCTGGTAGGGAAAACATGACCAATTCACCCTTGAATACACTTAGGGGCAAAATTACACTTGTTTTGTGCCATCATTTTTTTACGCAAATTCAGTGCAAAACTAACTCCATATTTATACTTTGGCGCTAGACCCGTCTAGCACCAAAGTTATGGAGTTAAAGTCATTTTTTGGACGTGGAAACCTACCTTGTGTCAATGAGATGCAAGGTAGGCGTTACCGTGCAAGAAATGACTCTATGGCCTTAGCGCCATATTTATCCCCCTATGCTAAAATCACACATGGGGGATAAGGGGGGTCAAATAATGGTGCTAAGCTTGCTTTGCATCATTATTTAATGTCTAGGTCAGGACAGGCATTAGGGGACCTGTGGGCCTATTTTCATGGTGGAACACCATGGAATAAGCTCACAGGTGCCCTCCCCAGGACCCAGGGACACCCACACCAGAGGGACAACAGGGGTGGTCTTGAAATGGGTCCCCCCTACATGGTACGGGGTTCAGTGGCCATCCACAGGGGACCCTGGTCCCCTGTGCTTGCCATTTGGGTGGTAGGCATTACTGCTGTCCTTTCTAAGACAGGAGTCATGTGGTATGGATGGCTTTGTGTCAGAAAATGACGCAAGGCTGTTTAGAGTAATTTTTTTACTCTAACCTGCCTAACGTCATTTTTTGGTGTCAAACCCCCCTCTCTCATACCGCCACCCCCACACAGCTAAAGTCATTATTTTTTACTCTAGCCTACCCTTTGCGCTGGCTTGCACCATAAATATGGTGCCCGGCTGGCGCTCAAGAATGGTGCAAGCCGGTGCAAAACCTTTTGATGCAAAACTGCATTTGTGCAGTTTTGCACCAAAAAGTATAAATATGACCCTAATTTCACCAACTGATCTCATAAATCTCCCTTCCGCTGCAACACCTTATGTAGTGATCTTGGCTAACATTCCCACGCTACTTGACCAGAACAGGGAAACATGGACTGCATTGAGGAACAAGTCCCTGAACTGGATTGAATCCAGAATGGAAACTGGCATGTTCAGTCCTCTCTTTGAAGATATAAAGATGGTGAGGAGAGTCTAGTGGGTTGGCAAGAGTAAGAAATCTTTTCCTGAGAGATTGTGTGGTGCTTTATTTTAAAACCCCAAGCTTGGTAGAAAGAATTCTGTGAAAAGTTGGTGCTGGCCAAGTGTCTTTATATAACATCTCGTTACTCCTTCTACAATATTTCTATCAAGCAAATGCAGGGTGATACTTGCCTAGATCCCAGCCACAGTTATTACCTGGGGAAAAGAATGTTATCAATAGCACAATCTCTACTTATAATAGATAAGAAACTCTATCATCCTTAGAAGGCCTGGATTGAGCCAGTGAATTGTAACAACAATGAAACTAGAACGATCATGCATGGCACTTGAAGGGCAGGTAGAGGATGGTGCCGAGGGCCCCAGGGTCTGTAAATTGAATGCTACTATTGAGCCTGCAGCACTGATTGTGCCACCCACATAAGTAGTCCCTTAGCCATGTCTCAGGCTTGCCATTGCAAGGCCTTTGTGCGTGGTTTTACTGCCACCTAGACTTGACATTTAAAAGTACTTGCCAAGCCTTAAAACTCCCCTTTTTACATACAATTCACCCCCAAGGTAGGCAGGCCCTAGGTAACCCATAGGGCAGGGTGCTATGTAGGTAAAAAGCAGGATATGTACATGTGTGGTTTATATGTCCTGATAGTGGTAAACTTCTAAATTTGTTTTCCACTGCTGCGAGGCCTGCTCCTTTCAAATGAGAGCATTAGGGCTACCTTCATATAAGGTCTGAGTGGTAGATTCTGATCGGAAAGGAGTAACCAGGTCATATTTACTATGGCCAGATTGGTAATAGAAAAACCTGCTTGCTTATTGGTGAAGTTGGATTTTATATTACTATTTTAGAAATGCCACTTTTAGAAAGTGAGCATTTCTCTACACTTAAAATCCATCTGTGCCTGGAAGGGTGAAGGGCCTGACAGTTACATTTCAATGGCTAGTGGCCTGCCCTCACACAATGGACTGCCAAGCTCCTTACTGGGAACCTGACAGACAGACCTGTACTGAAAGGGGAACTTGGGCACTTCAATACCACTCTTTGAAGTCTCCCCCAATCAAAGGCATTTTTAGGTATATAAACTAGGTATCTGACCTCACCAACTCAGATACTTCTGGACCTAAACCTGCAACCTGTAAATAGGAACAGCCTGGCTGCCCAAATAATTAATCTAACTGCTTTGCTGGGAAGGACTGCTGCCCTGCTGTTGCCCTGCTGCCCTCTGACTTTGCTGAGAAATGCTCTCCAAGATTTTGGATTGAGCTTGCCTCTCGTTTTCTGAAGTCTCAGGGCCAAAAAGATTTCAGGCCATATTTATACTTTTTGACGCAAAACTGCGCTAACGCAGTTTTGCGTCAAAAAAATTTGCGCCGGCTAACGCCATTCTGAAGCGCCATGCGGGCGCCGTATTTATTCAATGACGTTAGCCGCCGGCGCTGCCTGGTGTGCGTGAAAAAAAACGACGTACACCAGGCAGCGCCGGCGTAGGGGGATATGGAGCTTGGGCGCCAAAAAATGGGGCAAGTCAGGATGAGGCAAATTTTTCGCCTCAACCCGATTTGCGCCATTTTTTTCGACTCCCAACCCCCATAGAAATGACTCCTGTCTTAGCAAAGACAGGAGTCATGCCCCCTTGCCCAATGGCCATGCCCAGGGGACTTCTGTCCCCTGGGCATGGTCATTGGGCATAGTGGCATGTAGGGGGGCACAAATCAGGCCCCCCTATGCCACAAAAAAAAAAAACACTTACCTGAACTTACCTTAATGTCCCTGGGATGGGTCTCTCCATCCTTAGGCGTCCTCCTGGGGTGGGCAAGGGTGACAGGGGGGGTCCCTGGGGGCATGGGAGGGCACCTCTGGGCTCCTTCCGAGCCCACAGGTCCCTTAACGCCTGCCCTGACAGGCGCTAAAAAACGGCGCAAAAGCGGCCGTACGTCATTTTTTTTGACCCGCCCACTCCCGGGTGTGAATTTTGCCCGGGAGTGTAAATACGGCGCACATGCCTCGGAGTCAATTTTTTAGACGGGAACGCCTACCTTGCATATCATTAACGCAAAGTAGGTGTCCACGCTAAAAAATGACGCAAACTCCATGGACTTTTGCGCTAGACGCGTCTAACGCCAAAGTATAAATATGGAGTTAGTTTTGCGTCGGAATTGCGTAAAAAAATACGACGCAATTCCGGCACAAACAGTATAAATATGCCCCTTCATTCTTAAGGAAACTCCTTGTGCACTGAAAATCCATGCACAGCCTGCCGGAAACAATGCACAGCCGTTTTGCAACCGAGAAATCCTATATTTTTCTAAACCTGTGTGGTGTATTTTTGTGGTGTTTTCACTGTGTTACTGTATGATTTATTGCACAAATACTTTACACATTGCCTTCTAAGTTAAGCCTGGCTGCTCAAGTGCCAAGCTACCATATGGTGGGCACAGGATAATTTGGATTGTGTATGTCCCTGCTTGGACAAGGGTGTTTACCTCTGTCAACTAGAGACCCCATTGGTGATCAGTGGTGAGGATAGGACTTGTGTTTGTGCAGTGACACACAATAGCTATGTTTACACTACCTACCCACAGTTAAAGGTCAATTTGATTTGTTCTCTTTTTGCTGCAATGTTTCCTGCTTGACATTTTAATCTAATCCTAAACATGCCTCTGGCTGGCTCTCAAGGAGGAGCGGGAGAGTTTCTGCAAGGGGATGGGAGTACCTACCTGGGGTGCCACCAGGAAGGAGGAGTACCAAAAGGTGCTGAGGGCCTGGGCAGGAGCCCATTCAAGAGAATGATGAGCTGGAAGAGCCAGAGGATGGCTCTCCAGAGGATTTACCAACAGCAGTGGGGGATGAGTCATGGCCTGAACGCAGAGGAAAAGAGGGAGGAGAGAGGGTTTCAACTGCAACTGGCAAGATTAAACATGGAGGCAGAGGAGAGGACAGGTGAGAGAGAATCCAAAAAATCTAAGAGGGCCTTGGCTGAAAAGAAACTACCTCTGGCTCATGAACTGAGTCTTAAAGAGCTGGACCTCAAGTTTAGGTAGTCTGAGTCCAGCAGTGATGGTGGCAGCATACATACAAAACCTTCTGGAGACAAAAAGGTTTGTATACTCAGAGATGTGATGCCAGGTTGTGTGGTGTGAGATGACACTGATAAGTGGTTTGCTACATATGAAGTTGCACTAAGGGCTCATGGGGTTCCTGAAGAGCAATGGGAGGCAGGATTGTGGAAACACATGCCAATGCTTGGGAGGGACACACTTCTTACACTAGAGGTTGGGGATCTGAACAAGTATGCCCCTGTGAAAGCCATTTTGACTGCCAAATTTGGACTGACCCCTGAGAAGTATCGCCAAAGATTCAGGGACAGTGCAAAGCTCCCTAACCAAACCTGAGTCGACTTTTTTGACTTTCTACCAAGGTACTGATACATGGGTACAGGCAGTAAAGTAAATGATTATGTGGGGTTATATAATCTGATCCTGAGAGAGCAAATGCTCAGCATTTGCTTTACAGAGTTGCACCAGCACCTGATTGACAGTAAGCTGACTGATCTCAGGAAGCTTGCTGAGGAGGCTGACCTCTGGGCTACCACCAGAGTGTCCAAAAAGGTATCTGGGGATAACTCCCACAAAAGTGGTCAGGGTTCCCACAAGAAGAAAGAGGGGGGCGAAAAACTTGAAAATAAGGAGTTCTCCAAAGGACCCCAAAACAATTCCAAAGGGAATAGTGGAAACCAGTCCCAGTCTGAGTCTAAAAAGAAAGGGTTCTTTGACAGTAAGACAGGCAGGTTTGTACCCCACTGCATAGAGTGCACTAAGTATGGTCACTCTAAGGGTGACTCCAGGCGTCCCAAGAACTCACAGCCCCCCACTGGAGGGCAGACACCTGGGTTGGCTAGTGTAGCACTCGGGGAGGAGTAGTCTCAGCTAGCTTTAGGGAACAGATAGAGGTAACACTAGTGTCCCTGGGGGATGCAGAGATGGTGCCAAAAGCCCAAATGCCTGCAAATACCTGCAAGAAGTCACTGATAATCGTGAGAGCTATCTACTGGTAGCTCCGGCTCCCTTTGAGTGGGGGGGTGGTCTCTGGTACTCTAAAAGTAGCTGTGAGTCCTGCCATGCCTGTAGATTGTCTGTTAGGCAATGATCTGGAAGGAGGTAGAGCTAAGGTCGCACTTGGAAATGTTGGGATTGCCTGAGTGCGTCTGCATGACCACAAGGGACATTGCTGCCCAGGAGGGGAGTCAAGGGCATCTGGAGCCTGAAAGAATGGCCCAGACAGCTGCCAAGGAGAGGGGCAAGGGGCATGGGAATCCAGCTACAGATGTTCCCGCGGTGGTTGACGGGGTCCATGAAGAGGAGGCCCCTGAGCCAACCGGGAAGGACATTGCTGCCCTGAGTGACCTACCTGAGCATGCTGGCTGGCAGGATGAGGGTGGGCCTACCTGGGAAGAATTCTGCTAAGTGCAGAAAAAGTGCACCACTCTTGAGGGTTTGAGGCAACAGACCTCAACTCAAACAGCAAGTGAAGCCTCTGGTGATGACCTCATCCATTGGGAGAATGATCTCTTTTACAGTGATCCTAAGGTACTGGAGGCTGGGGCAGTATGCGTGCTAGTGTCCCCCAGTGTTAGCAGGCCTTCCTATTGGGCCTTGCTCACAACATTTCCTTGGCAGGACACTTAGAGCAAGACAAGACCTTTGCCAGGCTTGTCATCCACTTTTATTGGCCCTGAATGCAGACCACCTCAGATACATTTTGTAGGTCTTGTCCTACCTTCCAGGCCTGTAGTAATAAAGGAAAAAGGCTCAAGGCCCTCCTGATCCCACTCCCATTAGTTGGCACCTCTTTGAACGGGTAAGCATCAATGTTATGGGTCCATTGGACCCCAAAACTGTCCTAGGTAACAGGTTTATCATGGTTTTTGTGGACCATGCCACCCGCTACCCAGAGGTAATCCCTCTGAGGATGGTGACTGCACCGGTGGTGACCAGAACTCTGATGGAGATATTTACCCATGTGAGATTCCCAAAGGAGACTGTGACGGTCATTCTGACCCTGGCGGTTGAGAACCGCCAAGGCAGAGTGCCGCGGAAGCACCGCCAACAGGCTGGCGGTGCTTCAGGGGCCATTCTGACCGCAGCAGTAAAGCCGTGGTCAGAAAAGGGAAACCGGCGGTTTCCCGCCGGTTTTCCCCTGCCCCAGGGAATCCTCCACGGCGGCGCTGCAAGCAGCGCCGCCATGGGGATTCCGACCCCCTTCCCGCCATCCTGTTTCTGGCGGTTTTCACCGCCAGAAACAGAATGGCGGGAACGAGTGTCGTGGGGCCACTTCAGTGCCCATGCCACTGGCATGGGCACTGCAGGGGCCCCCTAACAGGGCCCCATAAAGAATTTCAGTGTCTGGAAAGCAGACACTGAAAATCGCGACGGGTGCCACTGCACCCGTCGCACCCCTTCAACTCCGCCAGCTCCATTCGGAGCCGGCTTCATTGTTGAAGGGGCTTTCCCGCTGGGCCGGCAGGCGGCCTTCTGGCGGTCGCCCGCCGGCCCAGCGGGAAAGTCAGAATGACCGCCGCGGTCATTTGACCGCAGTACGGTCTTCTGGCGGTTCCCGCCAGGCGGGCGGCTTCCGCCACCCGCGGGAGTCAGAATGACCCCCTGTGTCTGACAGAGGCACAAACTTCATGTCTGCCTATATGAAGTCCATGTGGGATGCTTGTGGGGTGACCTATAAGTTCACCACACCCTATTATCCTTGTGGAGAGATTCAACAAGACTTTGAAAGGCATGATCACAGGCCTCCCTGAGGCCATGAGGCATAAGTGGGCCGTCCTCTTGCCATGCCTTCTCTTTGCTTACAGAGAGGTACCCCAGAAGGGGATAGGGTTCAGTACCTTTGACCTCCCCTATGGGTACCCTGTCAGGGGACCCTTAAGCAGTGTGAAAGAGGTGTGGGAGAAAGCTCCAAAGGCACTCCCTCCGGATGTGTTCAGCTACATGAGCAGTTCCCTAGCAACCCCCTATGGGTGCTTCATGTAAATTGACTAAAACCTCATTTTGAGATGACCGAGGTCAACATGCTTCTGGTGATAGATGAGGGTGCGGAGGAGGAGAGTGAACCGCTCCCCGACCTCCTCGCTGCTAAGGAAGGTGATGGGTCATTGGAGGGTGTCAATCTCTCTGGCTCTCTGACCTTGGACCAGCGAGGGGACCAGTTACTTGGAGCAGCACTCCTCCCTGTTTTTCTTCATACACGTGTGCGTCCATGATATTGACACAGGAGAGAGTCCCCCTGTAAAGAACAAAATTTACATTTTGTCAGAGTATTGCCCTTTGAGTTGAAAAAATGCCCCTGCTACCTTCCAACGGTTAACTAACGGGGATCCTAGTTGGTAAGGATGTGTTCTGCGCTGTCTACCTAGACCACATCACCATCTACAGTTCCAGCTGGGGGGAACACCTGCTCCACCTCCAAGAGGTGCTCCAGGCCCTGCAAAAGGCAGGCCTGACAATCAAGGCCAAAAGTGACAGATTGGGCAGGGTTCCATGGTGTACTTGGGACACCTAGTAGGTGGTGGCAAAGTGCAGCCCCTCCAGGCCAAGATTGAGACAATCACCTGGCAACCACCTAAAATCCAAACAGAATTGAGAGTTAGGCCTCACTGGATACTCCCAGAGGTTTGTTATGGGTTATGACACCATAGTGGCCCCGTAACGGAACTTACATCCAAAAAGCAACCTAGGTTGGTAAATTGGACTGAGACTTGTCAGATGGCCTTTGACTCTTTAGAGGAAACCATGTGCGTGGCACCGGTGCACAGGGCCCCAGACTACTCCAAGGTGTTTATCGTGCAGACAGACGCATCAGAGCATGGTATAGGGGCAGTTCTAGCACAGCTGAATGAGGAGGGCTTAGACCAACCAGTAGCCTTTATTAGCAGAAGGCTATTACCACAGGAATAGAGGTGGAGTGCCATTGAAACAGTAGTATTTGCTGTAGTCCTGGCACTAAAGAAGCTGGGAGCATACCTGTTTGGGACTCACTTGTGGGTTCAGACAGACCACAGGCCCCTTAAATGGCTCAGGCAGATGAGGGTTGAAAATCCTAAAATCTTGAGGTAGTCCATTTCCCTAAAGGGGCTGGACTTTACAGTGAAACATCACCCGGGGACTGACCACGACAATGCTGATGATGTCTCCAGATTCTTCCTCCTTAACAATGAGAGCTCCCAAGAGGTTGGTTAGGTCTCCTCACTTTCAACTAAGGGGGACACATGTTAGACCTGACAGCCTTAGGGAGGTCATCCCCCAACTTTTTGCCTGCCTCCCTCCACTTTTCTGACACTGTTTCTGTTGGTTTTAGGACTTTGTGCACTTTACTGCTGCTAACCAGTGCTAAAGTGCATATGCTCTCTCCCTTAAGCATGGCAACATTGGTTCATTCCCAATTGGCATATTTGATTTACTTGTAAGTCCCCAGGGCCTGTAAATTGAATACCACTTGTGGACCTGCAACACTGATTGTGCCACCCACTCAAGTAGCCCCTTAACCATGTCTCAGGACTGCCATTGCAAGGCCTATGTGTGCAGTTTCACTGTCACTTCCACTTGGCATTTAAAAGTACTTGCAAGCCTTAAAACTCCCCTTTGTCTCCATATAAGTCACCCCTAAGGGAGGCCCTAGGGAACCCATAGGGCAGGGTGGTATGTAGGTAAAAGGCAGGACATGTACATGTTAAGTTTATATGTCCTGGTAGAGGCCTGCTTCTTTCATAGGATAGCATTAGGGCTACCCTCATATACTGTTTGAGTGGTAGATTCTAATCAGAAAGGGGTGACCAGGTCATATTTAGTATGGCTAAAATGGTAATGGAAAATACTGCTTATTGGTGAAGTTGTTTTTTTATATTACTATTTTAGAAATGCCACTTTTAGAAAGTGAACACTTCTCTGCACTGAAAATCCATCTGTGTCTTACAGCCTCTTTCCAATCAACACCTGGGCTGGGCTGGTTGACAGCTCCCTTGTGCATTTCAACCAGACAACCACAAACACAGGACCCTCGATACACTTGCACTCATCCGCATACTGAATGGGTGTTCCTGGGCTGGAAGTGTGGAGGACCTGACACTTACATTTCAAAGGCTAGTGGCCTGCCCTCACACAATGGACTGCCAAACCCCATACTGGGACCCTGGCAGACAGACCTGTACTCAAAGGGGAACTTGTGCACTTCAAAACTGCTCTTTGTAGTCTCCCCCACTTCAAAGGCATTTTGGGGGGAATAAACTGGGTTTCTGACCCCACCAACTCAGACACTTCTGGACCTGAACCTGCAACCTGTCAAGAGGAGCTGCCTGGCTGCCCAAAGGATGAATCTGGACTGCTTTACTGGGAAGGACGGCTTCCCTGCTGTTTCCCTGCTGCTCTCTGACTTTGCTGAGAAGTGCTTTCGAAGGGCTTGGATTGAGCTTGCCTCCTGTTTTCTGAAATATCATCTCTTCCAGCCGTTTTGCGACAGAGAAATCGCTGCACATCCGAACTGCAATGACCGAGCACGACTTTCCGAGTGAAGATTCAACGCAGCGCCTGCCTTACGACTGGAAATTAGACGCACTTCCCTACAGGATAGACGCACAGCTGGACCGGAATGACGCAGCTGATATTCTGAGTGGAAAATCGACGTAGCGTCTGCAGTGCAACAGAAAATGTGATGCACCTCCACACTGGATCAACGCAACACCTGGGACTTCTTCCTGCATGTCCAGGATTTCCCCGCATTGTCCCTGGGCATCAAAAAGGTCCCCTCATTGCACTGAGGAACCAAGACTGAGCATCGAAAAATGATGCAAAGCCCCTTGCAGCATGGAAAGAAATGACGCAGCATCTGTACCGCATTGGAAAATCTGACGCCCACCCTATTTTTCCACACATCTCTTCCTTTGCAGTCTCAGTGCATGTTTTTTTTTACGCAAACCAGGTACTTTGTGTAATCAAGAGACAACGGTTGATTTCCAAGACTTAAGACTCTTTTTAATCTTGCAAAAGTAATATCTCAACTTGTACTTATTGAATCTTCATTGTTTTGACCTTAGTTTAACCAGATACAAATCCTATATTTTTCTAAACCTGTGTGGTGTATTTCTGTGGTGTTTTCACTGTGTTACTGTATCATTTATTGCAAAAATGCTTTACACATTGCCTTCTAAGGTAAGCCTGACTGCTCAAGTGCCAAACTACCAGAGGTTGGGCACAGGATAATTTGGATTGTGTGTCACTTACCCTGACTAGAATTGTGGTCCCTAATTGGACAAGGGTGTATACCTCTGCCAAATAGAGACCCCATTTCTAACAGCCCTCAATGGACTTTGGAGGATTAGCGTCAACATTTTTTATGCTAATCCTGCACAGCTCCGAACTAGCGTCAAACATTTTGACACTAGCTCCCCTAATTGCAGCCATGGTGCGCAGTTTCTGAGATACTGCACACACATGGTGGCATTAGGGGGTCGCAAGTTAAGTGGCGCTGCACTGAGTGCAGCACCACTTTTCTTAAATCAGGCCTTTACTGTCTGTTAGCCCCGTTACTCCCTTACTGCATCCGTTGAGCCCCCTACTTCAAGCTTTCCAGCCTCATCACACTAGGCAGCCAGGATACTGGATGCTTGATACTGACTGCTAGGTTAGGTAAAGAACACTGGACGGCTTTTTGAATTTTTGGCTGCAGGTCGCAAGCCGCACTGTTGCCGTTTCCTTCCCTCACTGCACCCCTGCTCCTGAGATCCAATGCACGGAGCTACCAGCTGCCCGGCAGGATACAGCTGTCCGGGTTGGCCCAATAAAGGGAGGGCACGAGCATGATCAGCCACTTCCACAGCCCTCAACTTTGGCAATACAGGCCTCTTCTAGCTCCGAACACCAGCGCCACGAGCAGTGCAGCATTCTGCTCTACATCTTGAGCTGCTCCAATACTCTGACACAGAAATAATAACTCACATATCTCTTATAATCTTGCCAGGAGACAATTATGTTAGACATATAACAAATATGCCAAATACTATACAGGCATTTACTTTATTTGCCATGAGTTACTGACAAGTGTTATCCTCAAAAGCAACAATACACAAGACATCCTCACTGTTATTTTTAAAGCTTTGCTTAAAGCCAATTATAGCGCAGAGTGCCTTTAAAAATAGTATTGCAGATATAAAAGAGAAGTGATCAGCAATAAATCAGGTAAATATTATAAAAGGAGACAAGATATTAGAACAAATAATCCCTTTGTACCCAGCTCTATCTAATACATATATAAGCACCAAATGTCTGCCATTCTCTATGGGTTCAGTATTGAGATCTTTGTTTGTGCATATGTGAACTTCATATTTTACAGTCCAAAGCCTGTCTCCAGGACAAGGATAGATTTTGCCTATGTCACCACATCCTGGTATTGAGTGATGGCCTTAGTGCAATGACAGAGGGAATTGATTTGCTTCTTCTAGAATCTCTCTCCCTGACAAAGACACAAGCATTCATTTTATAATTTCTTGGCATTATTTTGAGAAAATTACCCTTGTGACCATGATATAAGGCAGGAAGAAGATTAATCAAAATTTGCTTATGTATTCAATTTGTCTGTCTATAGGTTTATTTCTGTCACAATCCCTTTTAGAGGGCCAATGAGCGTACAGGGGCTACAGGGCCCAACCATGCCCAGCAAGGGTGCATCATATTCCTCTGCATCTTCAGCAGTCCTCGGGGCTAATCAGGGACAGTTCTCTCATTGTGTGTGCCCAACCCACCAAGCTCAGCCTCAGTGTTTTAGTCAGGTGACGGCCCAAACCTCTTTGTAATATTGGTACTGGCAGTCCCTCTTTGCATACAGTGTCAGTGAGCTACTTGGTAATTCAGTCACAGACTCTTCCGGTGTAAATGTCTCTACCATGGCAGTTACAAATCTCAGCACTCCTTCAGCAACAGCTCCACTGGTGGCCTCTCTTGGCAGATGGGGTCACAGAGATACATGCGTAGCAAGACACGCATGGTGCTCAACACTCAACACTCGGCTCTGTCTACAGCAACCCTCTCTTAGCAAACAGGACTGGCTGGAACAACTTGCCTAGACCAGGGCTATGACCCAATCAGTGCACAGTAGAATCCTCACACTTTACACAGGGAGTCCTCACGATAGGGATCTTCAGGGGACCACGCTCCCTCCAACATTCTCCTCTTCCTCACAGGGCACACTGACTGGTCTTGGCAGGCAGGTACTGGTGCTCTAGGCTCCAGGGAAGGTGATCTTTCATTTCCCTGGGTGATGTTCATTCACCCAGCAGGGAGACCAGCAGGCCTTTGTACCCACTCCTGGTTACAGGCAGAGCTTCCCCTTCTCACACCACCCTTGTGGCTGCTGGCAGATGCCAAATTATGGGGTCCCAGTTTCCCCTTCTTATAGTCCTGTCCAGGCACCAAATGTGATTTAGGGGCAAAGTCTTTGAAGTTTTATATTGGAGTTCTGCTTCTTTTGAAAACTACTGTTCTCCTTTTCCTCTTTGCTCTAGAAGAGAAGTCTTTCACAGCAAGCATGACTCTGAAGCTGATTGACCCACAGCACAATTCATGGGAGTAACCAGGATTCACACCTTGATTCAAGCCACACTAATATGCAGACAAAAGATTAATCCCATGCTCCCAGCCCTGCTCTTTATGATTCCATTATCAGTCCTATTTTGTTCCTGAAATGTGTCTAGGCCCCTTCTTTGTGATCCATCAGTGAATCCAGAGCCCGCTTTAGAGCGGCGCGGCTGTTGCAGCCGTACCGGGTGCTGACCTGGAAGAGGGGGCACTGACATCAGGGGGACATTGTGTTCTGCAATAACTTACGAAACTTGGGATTTAAAAGCACATGCTGAAAAGTTTCTTCTGCGTCCAGCCTTCAGGAAGCATTAAAATGCCAAGATAATGCCTGTGATTAATGTTCTTGCTAAAGAGATAGACTGGAGTTGTGTCCAGTGGCAGTTTTGACTTGATATAAAGTAGCACAGAGGGTTAATTTGCTTATGCAAAGAACAGAATTATGTTTTAGGTGGATAGCTGAGTGGACTAGTATAGCCATCTTGTACTAGTGCATTAAAACAAATGAAATGTAAGTGAGATAGGGGCTATGCTGAGATGAGGGGCACTTTTGCGGGGTAGTAGTGTGGTAATCTGAGGAGGAGGTCATGGGGGGATGCCAAAAAAGATTGTCGCACTGGGCACCGCCAAAGCTAAAGCCAGCCTTGACTGAATCAAAGAGCGAACAACCTTTTGAAGTGTAAACGTAGTGTCCCTTACTCTCTTTCCCCAGTGTTCCCCACCTTCTCGGAAAAATGCAGCAGTACACATATTTGTCTGGGCGGATTTCTCTTCTCCTCATGTCTTCACCGGGCAAATCTGGGATTTCCAAAATGGAATCCAGGGTCCTCCTTGTAATGTACCAATGCAGGCACACTTACTCAGTGTACATTCCACATTGGGCCTGATTTAAAGTTTAGTGGAGGGGGTTACTCTGTCACAATCATTACGGATAAACCATCCACCATATTACAATTCCATTATAGCCTATGGAACTTCCTAATACAGGAGACAAGATATCCTTCACGTTTGTGATGGAGTAATCCCTCTACCAAATTCAAAATCAGGCCCTTACTGTCCGGTATTGTTGCCTCTATGCACTGTACCATTAAAAGTACACATAGATTCAGTACACACATTCAGTCTGCATGCCCTGTTCAGCACAGAAGCTTTTCTAAATTGTACCAGGATGCACCATTTACAAATACACACACTACTAGCACTCACACTTACCATGTACACACTGCATAACACTTCGCCTTTCATGTATTGTACTTTACACAAGCACACATTTACCCAGCACATGCTTTCATTGTGCACACCCTACGCAGCACTACATCTCTCATGTAAAGTATTCATCACAGGTGTACATACACCCAGTACATGTGCTAACCACACTTATACTCCACATCCCTGCTCTCTCCCCGTATTGTACCCTTTCCCATTACACATACATCCAGTGCAGAGTCACTACTCCTGCACTGTGCAACACTCTACATCTACCTGATAATTTTCTGTCAGTGGTCAGCTTCTCTGGTCTCCTTGAACAACCTTTGACTTTCATTCAGGCAAGGCAGCTGAGGGTTGGAAAAGCAGTAACATTTTAGCAGGGCTCAGGTTTAGGCCTAGTCTCGAAGAAAAGACAGCAAAAAATGACTAAATCCAAGATGCACTATAGGGTGGTCTAAAAATGTCCGTACCCTCTCCCAAGTTGCTGGAGTAGAGTTCCAACTTATATTGTAAGCCCATGGTCATTGTCAGTAATATCCTGAGGATCCTAATAGTGTAAATGTCCATCATGCTAAGTTAGGTAAGAGGATTCCTCCTTTGCAGATAAGCAAATCTTGCTTGGTACAGGAAGAGTTTACTGAATCCAGCATCCATTGCAGGGCTTGGCAGCTACATATTATTAGAAAAAGGCAAGCCCAAGAAGTGTGCCATAGCAGGAGATCATTGTCTTTACCACCAAAACAGTGCCTGGATGGGAAGAAGAAAGACAATGCGGGGATAGGTTAACACTGTGGTTTTCCAAGGACAACAGCTATCTTCCAGCATATGTTCAGGTTGTTCTCACAAAGATGTTTATGATCATCTAAGGTAATCGCGATGACTGGTGCACTGAAAGTGACTGTAATGATTCTCTCAACCACACAAAAGCAATGCTTTTATGCAAAAAACTGATGAAAGTAAACAATTTTACCAAAATGTGCACTCAGCTGTGAAATATAATAAAATATACTTCAATTTTACGTTTGAGAGCATGTATCTAGAAGATTAATATTATTTTTCAGCAACATACATTTTGTCACCCAATGTCATGGTTTGTATATTAGCATATCTCATATACCTGAGGCATGCACTATAGGGCTGTTATACTGGTATAACATAAATTATATTTCCCGTTATTATATTCTATTAAAAAAAGATAAAAGCTCCTTCAGAACAGGTTGTTTCACATCTGGCAACTAATTTCCTGGATCCAGATCTGCAGAGGCATCAAATCTGCAGAGGCATTGTGTACTTAGCTTCAGAATCCTTGCTTTGAAATGTTGTTATACACACGTGAGCTGGGCTTGTCAAAGATCGCTTACCATGGTCAAAAGATGGTTGTAAACTAGTGATAGCATCAGTTATGTCAACAATACCTTTATGACCCTCAAGCAACATTTGGAACTGATCTATCCATTTGCGCTGATCTATCTATGTGAAGCTTTATGCCTTGAACATTTATAGTGTTGGGGCTTGTGGCACTTTTCTTGCACTCAGTAAATATGTGGTCAAGATTTGGCATTTGGGGGCATATTTATACTCTGTTTGCGCCGGAATTGTGTCGTTTTTTTGACGCAATTCCGACGCAAAACTAACTCCATATTTATACTTTGGCGTTAGACGCGTCTAGCGCCAAAGTCCATGGAGTTTGCGTCATTTTTTAGCGTGGACACCTACTTTGCGTTAATGATATGCAAGGTAGGCGTTCCCGTCTAAAAAATTGACTCCGAGGCATGTGCGCCGTATTTACACTCCCGGGCAAAATTCACGCCCGGGAGTGGGCGGGTCAAAAAAAATGACGTACGGCCGCTTTTGCGCTGTTTTTTAGCGCCTGGAAAAGGCAGGCGTTAAGGGACCTGTGGGCTCGGAAGGAGCCCAGAGGTGCCCTCCCATGCCCCCAGGTACACCCCCTGTCACCCTTGCCCACCCCAGGAGGACACCCAAGGCTGGAGGGACCCATCCCAGGGACATTAAGGTAAGTTCCAGTAAGTTTTTTTTTTTTTTTTTGTGGCATAGGGGGGCCTGATTTGTGTCCCCCTACATGCCACTATGCCCAATGACCATGCCCAGGGGACAGAAGTCCCCTGGGCATGGCCATTGGGCAAGGGGGCATGACTCCTGTCTTTGCTTAGACAGGAGTCATTTCTATGGGGGTTGGGAGTCAAAAAAAATGGCGCAAATCGGGTTGAGGTGAAAAATTTGCCTCAGCCTGACTTGCCCCATTTTTTGGCGCCCAAGCTCCATATCCCCCTACGCCGGCGCTGCCTGGTGTACGTCGTTTTTTTCCACGCACACCAGGCAGCGCCGGCGGCTAACGCCGGCTAACGTCATTGATTAAATACGGCGCCCGCATGGCGCTTCAGAATGGCATTAGCCGGCGCTAATTTTTTTGACGCAAATCTGCGTTAGCGCAGTTTTGCGTCAAAAAGTATAAATATGGCCCTTGATGTCATGAGGACAATATGGGAAATTATCTGGTGCCCTACTTGGTAACCTTACCTTGGTCTGCAAGAAACAGAGAATATGGCAGAGAACCCCCAAATTGGACAAAATTGTGCCAGCCCCAGTAATTTCCTCATGAATACGTACTCAGCACAAACGCTTTACTTGATATCAAAAACTTAATCAAGGACGAGAATGATGTATCAAACACATGACAAAAGCTTGGGTTGCGACAGGGAGCTAGAGATTCCCTAATATACAAAGCTAAATTGAAAGAATGAGTAAAATATAACAGAAGGTGTCAGCAAATAGAGCCTCTCAAAGGCAGAATGAAATGAGAATTCACTCAGATAATTCAGAGTGGAATTGTTCAGGAGTCCAACTCTTTGAGCAGGAACTATGGCACGTAGTCTCAACAGGATGGAAAGGTGCATCTAAAACTAGCTCAGCAAAATGTACAGAAATAAAACACACAAACCTCAATAGTTTGCAACAATCCCTACAGTTCTCCAGCAGAGATCACCAATCCTAATCAAACCCTTACAATAAACCATTAGCAGTGTTCTTCCCAGGCATCACACAAAAGATGTTTTCAATCTCAGGGCTTTCAACAAATAACTCGCAGCAGGATGATAGGTCACGGTCATTTTATGGCAGGCAAAGATGTGAAAATTCACTATTCACGGTCTGCAGAACACACACTGATAACATTTCTCACATAATCCAGAACACTAGCAACATTAAATCATGTAGCTACTGTAGCTTGGCTCCTTAAAGGAGAGAAAGAAATACACAGAACACACCAACCAAAAGTACATTGATATGTTAGCATACGAAAGTTGAAGTGAAGTCTAGATTCTGCACACTTTACCACTTCTAACCAGAGATATAGTGCTTTAGTTTTTTCCTTAAAACATGTTAGATTGGCTTATACCTTATTGGCATATTTAATTAACTTGTAAATCTTTAGTAAAGTGGCACTACCTGTGCCCAAGGCCTGTAACTTTAGTGCTATTAGTGGGACTACAGAACTGATTCTGCCATCCACTCAATTAGCACTTTCAACATGTCTCAAGCCTGCTTTGCAGCCTGTGTGTATGCAGTTTTAAACAGCCATTTCAACCTGGCAGAATAAAACTTTTGCGAGGCCCAACCTTTTATTTTAATACATATAATTCACCCCTAGGATAGGCCCTTGACAGTCCAGAGGGCAGGGTGCAATGTATTTAAAAAGTAGGACATGTAGGTTTATGTTTTGCATGTCCTGATAGTGAAAAACTCTTAAATTCATTTTTCAGTACTGAAGGGTCTACCTCTCCCGTAGGATAAAATTGCAATTACCTTATTACCTTTCATAAGTGTAACTCCAAAATGGGAACATATAACCCCTTCATGTTTGATGTCTCTGGAATCACAATTTAAAATCCTAACTTATGGACAACGCCACTGGAGTAATACGGCAGTAGACCACCAAATTAAGTGGTACTGTTGACTAAATTGGGCAGCAAGAAAAGGCAAATTATGTTGCATAATGTGACAAATTATTTGATAGTATTACTTCATTATTTTGACATTTTATGCACAAAAATACTGTCGGTAAGATTTCACTTCATGAGTGCCGGTTGTACAATCAAATATATAAATAAGCACCTAAAAGATGATCAGTTAACCTTTGTGAAGGGTCTTCCAATGCCTGTGAACACATATCACCATGTTTTCAATAACCTTTGACCAATTTGAGCTAGAACCACTTTTTTTGTTGAAATCCGAAAATTCTGCAGCACAATGGATTATGTGACAAATGTGGCAAATACTTAATTATGCAAAAAAACTGTGGCTGCAAAATCATATAATTCCATTGGCCCTGCTTATGGTGAAGTTGGATTTTAAATTACAATTCTAAAAAGGCCACTTTTAGAAAGCTTGCACTTTCTCCCCTTAGCCATTTGGTGCCTGCGGCCTGCCTCTGGGTCACATGATTGGGTGTAGTTGATAATTGGGCTTTGTGTATATATCCTAGACAGTCACACACAATGGGGAGCTTAGGTGTGGCTGGATGGGGCATCACTGGCAGGATGGGAGGAAAGAGATAGACCCAGCCCCATGTGTACTTCAATAGACTGTATTCCCTCTCCACAGCAAGGGCTGCGTACCCTCTGTAGTTAGTTTGAAGCCAGATCCAAGAAGGCAGGACACCTGTGCACTTCAAAGACATGCCTCTAGAAACTTCTCCCCTCTTCACAGACACAGCTCGGTATAAATACTGGACCTTAGACACCACGGCTTCAGTGCACTTCTTGATCTCTGGATAATCTACCAGGAAGAAGGACCGCTGTGCTGCTGAAAGGGCTGCCACGCTGCTGGACTAATGCTCTGAAGGAAGTGCTGCCCTGCTGTGCTGACCTGCAGCCTTCTTGCCTCAGTGTGAAGAACTGGACCTGCTTCTCTCAAACCTAGAACCCAGAGTGCCTCCCAGGACCAGTTGGCTGGGCTTCTGCTCCAAAGCCCAAGGAACAAAACAGGCTTCCACCATCCTTGCACATGCACCTGGACTCTGCCATCAGTGAGTCTACCCTGCCAAGTGGTGCTACTCAGGTGTGGACCCTTGGAAGTGGGCCAAAGGTGCTCTGCCAGTCTCTGTGGATCTAGCAGAATTGACACATCTCTTCTGCTGCATGGTGCAATCCCGAGCAGAACCAATGCATCTCCACTACTGCATGGATTGGACAAAGACCTGCATCACTGCCACAGCCTGTCGGAACCCCTACTGTGCAAAGCATCCTGGATGCAGGCCCTTGCATCCCTCATCTACGGTAGCATCGACTTGACTCTGGACTCTGAATCACAGCCTCAAGGCTCTTCTGAATTTATGCATCACCCCGACTGTGCACTGCATCCTCAAATCTGGACTTTGCATCAGAAGCCTCATTGATGGGATCCTCAACCTTGATGCCAGCCCTTGCATCACAGCCTTGCCACATCTCAGAACCGATGCATCGCTTGGCTGCACAATGCATCTTAAATGAGGATCCTCGCAACACTCTGTTCATCAGGCCTAAATGGGTCCCTCTAGCCTGTCCATGCTCCATCACAGTCGGACGGTATTTCTGGCTTTGTTCCAGCCTGGCACAACCAGATATCCATAGTTGCCGTATCGTGCTCACTATTTTTGCTTACATCTTTTAAATTGAATATTTCTTGTTCTACTGATTGGATTAGTGTTGTCCTGGCCTTGGTTTATTTAATACAGTAAGTTCTATGTTTCTAACATGTTGTGGTATTCTTTTTGTGTGATGTTTTTCATTTATTACTGTTTGAAGTGCTGCACAAATACTTTACGCCTTGTCTCTAAGTGAGGCCTGGCTGCTCTGTGCCAAGCTACCTGGCACTCAAATTGAGTGGAAGCAGCCAAGCAAATGTTTGCTTACATTGGATGTCCTTCATCAGCCTACCACTTCCTCCTCATGCGGAGTAGAATGCGTTTATTTGTTTTTATCAAACTAGCATCCTGCAAATAAAATATAAGTACATTAAATTAAATCAATGTTACATATTTTACAGAATTAAAACAAATAAATAATTAACAATTAATAATAAATAATCTAACAGCCTTCAAATAACATATAATGAAAATAAACTAGTATTACATCATTTACATAATAAATATCAATCATATAATTAAAAAGAAAGTTACATAATTCTTAAATAATTAACTTCCCACTGTATCTCCCTACAAACCCAACAATGCTACTATAAATTACTCTAAAAAATGAACTAAAAATGTGAATCACAAATTAAAAGCTATAATTTACAAAAAATGATAACATTTATGTTATATTATATTTATATGTAGTAGCACAAAATTAATATATCAACTAAAATACATTTACATAATTAACAACACTATTTTTAACAGCATAGTGAAAATGATATTGAAAATATTGATATTATGTAGAACTGTATTACTTACCTCAAAAAACAATATTCTTGTCAATAATATTTTTGCATCATGATATTTGTGTGTCAGTATATTTAATTTCCAATATTTCTGTTTCCCGATATTTTTAAATTGTTATTTTGTCCAAACACCTCTTTAAAGTCTTCCAATGACGCAAATATCTTCAAGGGAAACAATATTCACCACAATGCAATCCATTAAGGGAACTCCTCCCTCATTATGGAACTAGCTATCCTATCTATTAAGGCACCAACCAACAAGGTCTCTTCTATATCTGCACACATCTTGGAGCACTTACATTTAGCATTCATCTCTATTTTTAAGTGCAGTGACATTAAGTGTAGTTAAGAGGTAAGTAAATGTGGAACTTAAGGACATTTAACTTTACATAGCACTCAAGTAATTGAAAACCCAACTCAAGGTCTGATGCAAGAAACCAATGTCATCATCTCTTCTGGAAAGTAACAAATGGCTCTACCTTTCGCCTCTATGAATCTTACACATAGTCATTCACCATCAATAACTTCCTCTAAGAAGACCCTCACTCTTATGGTAATGGAGATACACACCTAGGATAACCCCTGATCACTCCCTTGGCAGCTTGGCACAAGCAGTCAGGCATATCACAAAGGCAATGAGTAAAGTATTTGTACTAATACACACAGTAATACAGTTAAAACACTACAAAATGGACACCATGCCAGTCTAGAAATATAGGCAATATTTATCTAAATCAAACAAGACCAAAACAACAAAAATCCAACATACACAAGTAAAATTATGAATTTTCAAAATAATATATCCTTACTCCTTTGAAAATGAAAACATTGTTGTTACACAAAGTACCTGGTTTGTGTCAAAAATAAAGCTGCACAGGCGAGTGTGAATCGAAAAAGTCAGTGATGCGTCGTTTTTCTATACCACAAGGGAGCAATGCATCGATTTCCAGACGGGGCAACTTGGGTCTGCGCAGGTTCATGTTGATTTTGAAGCCCATGATGATGGGTGCAAAATTCAGCTACACGGTGATGGAAAACTGTGCTGGGGGGGGTTTCCATCATTTTCAGGAGCCGCAAATGGGTGTTGCGTCATTTTCCCAGCCGAAATGCAGGTGATGCATTGATTTCCCAGCCGCAATGTAGGTGGTACGTCGATTTCAGCTGTCAGGCAGGTGGGGTGTCATTTTTACAGCTGCGTTGCAGGTGGCGCATCAAAATATCCCCCACATGGCTTCTGTGCATGGATTTCCACCTTGGTTCTACCAGTTTCACCTTTCAATGGCCCAGGGACTGGATAGGGCACCACTTGGCAGGGCAGGAGTGTCAGCAGAGTCCAGGTGCTGGCAGAGGACGTCTTATTTGGCCCTGAGACTTCGAAACAGGAGGCAAGCTCAATCCAAGCCCTTGGAGACACTTTGCAAGCAGGAATATACCACAAAGTCCAGTCTTTGTCCTCTTTCAGGCAGAAGCAGCAACTGCAAGCCAACCCAGCAAAGCACAGTCACAGGCAAAGGGACAGTACCCCTCCTCCAGTTCTCCAGCTCTTCTCCTTGGCAGAGGTTTCTCTTGAATCCAGAAGTAATATAAAAATCTGGAGTCTTAGGTCCACTACTTATTCCCCTTTCTGCCTTTGAAGTTGGCAAACTTCAAAGGAAAATCTGTGTTGTTCACAAGATCCTGCGTTGCCCAGGCCTGCCTCCAGACTTAGACCAGGAGGTTAGAAACTGCATTGTGTGAGGGCAGGCACAGCCCAATCAAATGTAAGTGAACACTCCTCCCTCCACTCTAGCCCAGGTGGCACATCAGGATATGCAGGTTACACCCCAGCTACCTTTATGGCACTGTCTAGTGGAGATTCACAAACAGCCCAACTGTCAGTCTGACCCAGACAGGGAATCCACAAACAGGCAGAGTCACAGAATGGCTTAGGCAAGAAAATGCCCACTTTCTAAAAGTGGCAATTTTAAATTGACAATTAAAAAAACAACTTCATCAAAAGTTGTATTTTTAAATTGTCAGTTATGAGACACCAAACTCCAAATCTCTATCAGCTCCCAAAAGGAAACTGTACTTAAAAGTTATTAAAAGGCAGTCCCCAAGGTAACCTATGAGAGAGACAGGCCTTGCAACAGTGAAAACCAAACATGGCAGTATTCACTGTTAGGGCATGTAAAACGCATCAGCACATGTCCAACCTTTAACATACACTGCACCCTGCCCCTGGTGCTACCTAGGGACTACCTTAGGGGTGCCTTACATTTACAAAAGGTAAGGTTTGGTCCTGGCAAGGTGGTACACTTGCCAGGTCAAACTTGTAGTTTAAAACTGCACACACAGAAAATGTAGTGTCAGGTCTGCGCCATGTTTACAGAGCTAATCATGTGGGTGGCACAACCAGTGCTGCGGGCATTTGATTTACAGGCCCGTGCAACGCTAATGCACTTTACTAGGGACTTACTAGTACATCAAATATGCCAATCATGGAAAAGCCAATTACACACACAATTTAAGCAGGGAGCACTTGCACTTTAGCACTGGTCAGCAGTGGTAAAGCGCCCAGAGTACTAAAACCAGTAAAAACAATGTTCAGCACCCAGTCACAACATCGGAAGCAGAGGCAAAAAAGACAGGGAAACCACACCAAGGATGCCAGTTCTAATATGTTTGGTTACTGGTTCTGAGACACTGTAGGGGGAGAATATTTACACTGTAATAAATCTTGCCAGAATCTCTTCTGAGTTGTCTTCCAGGATCTTCTAATAAAAAATAAATAAGTATTAAATGAGGCCATATTTGTATAAATATGTATCCATGTAGATACAAAGAGGGACTTTGGGTAAGCTTCATTGTAAAATTAGTCTGCCTGAGTGTAATTTACACTTTACTAACATCCATTACAGTGAAATGCATGGCGTAATAATTCAATGTGCATCAGTCATTGGCTATCTTGCCCTGTGAATGACGACATTTTCAGATAACGTGTACATCCACCTCAAAATTAGTGTGCTTCAGGGTCAGGGCTGATTGTCAAGTCCTTTAGTTTTGATTTTTTTCTCCTTAGTTCACCTTTCTTTTCTTTGTGTCTTCCCTTTTTATTTTAATGTTTCCTAAGAGAATACTACAGCCCTCCAGGCAGTGCTAATGTTTTGCCTGCTTGGCACTCATTTCATCTGCAGTGCGCCACGTCCCACAATAGCCACTTGCTCTAAACCAGTAGACCATTATGGAATGTGGTTGTTCACAATGTATCTATGTTTTACCATTCAAAGCTTGCCAACAAGAGGATTTTATAGATGGCAGCCATGCTTGAACTTTAAAAGAACAATCAACTCTTTACAATATTGTTAGACATTGGGTCTTGTAGGGGGCTGGCCTGGTTTGTAGTGGATACATTGGGTACTTACACTTTATACCAGGTCCAGTTATGCCTTATTAGTGAAGTGGTAGCTTAGGCTGATAGAGGTAGCTATAGCAGAGCAGCTTAGGCTGAACTAGGAGACATGCAAAGCTCATGCAATACCACTTATAGTTACACCGTACTTATACACAAGTAAAGACCATACTCAGTGTTACCAAAAATAAAGGTAGTTTATTTGGGTGACACAGTACCAAAAATATCTTAGAGGCAATACTCCTTCTGGTGGTAAGTATTATATACAATATATACACTAGACACCAAATTAAGGTAAGTAATTAGACATAGGATAGTGCAAACAATAGGAAATACTATCGAATGCAATGGGAGAAAATAGGAGTTGGGGCAACACAAACCACATACTAAGAAAGTGGAATGCAAATCACGAATTCCCCCCATAGACAAGTGTAGTGTGTGCAGAATCACTGGGAGAGTAAGAATACAGTTAAGGTAAGTAAATTACCCAACACCAGAGCCTAGAAAAGCAGGCGTAAAGTACTGCAAATTTCCTTAGGACACACTTCACCTTGTGATTGGAATATTGCAGTAACCAACCAAGTCTGCAAACAACAACTGCTGGATTCCTGGACCTGAAAACCTGCAAAAGAAGGGGACCAAGTCCAGAAGTCGAAAGAAGTTCCAGGAAGGGCAGGAGCCCCTGCCAACCCAGAAGAGGGCACAAATGAAGAGTCCGTGGTTGGATGAAGACTGCAGGAATGCACCCTAGGAAGATGCCAGTGGGTTCCTGAATGATGAAATGGATGTCCCACGAAGTGAAGTTGGATGCAGACATGATTGTGTGTTGGAAGTCACCAACAAGGCTTGGTTATGACAAAAATGCGTTTTGCATCAAAATAGCGCTGGGTGGACCCAGGAGGGACCACTGGGGCCTCAACTTTGTGTGAGGAGGAAGAAGGGGCTCTCAGCATTTTGAGAACCCTCAGGATGCCAGGCAGCACCCTCGGGAGTCCCAGGACACAGGGACAAGGGAGGTGCAAAATGTGGTTATAGCAGCACAACAAAGGAAGGTACCACGCCGCCGGAGAACAACTCAGTGAGTTGAGCGTTGCAGGATGGAGTGCTGGGGACCTGGGCCAAGCTGTGCATGAAGAAATTTTGCAAATAGTGCACAGAGGCTTCAGGAGGTGAAGAAGATGCAGTACACAGGGGTACCGTCGCTCTGAGGGAAGGCAAGGTCTTACGTTCTCCAAATTGCGTCAGCAGGACCTCAGGACAGTCTATGTTGATGGGGTCCACCCTCTCTGTCCTTAGGAGCATGCTCGTCGCTGTGAGAGGAGTCCAAGTGTACCAGTCATCATCTTGGAAGGTGCCTGCATGAGCAGGGGAGTGACTCTTTCACTCCATGGGAGATTTCTATGGTCCTTCTGGTGCAGGATGAAGACAGGGACTCCTCAGAGCGTGCACACTGTGGAAACTGTTGCAGTTGCTGGCTGGAGTTGAAGTTGCAGAGGAAAAGTATCCCTTGTGGATCTTTGTTGCTGTTACAGTGGTTCCTGGAGCAGGCTGCGATTGATCCAAGGCCAGAGGATGAAGTAGTAGTTCCAGAGGATTCCTGAAGGAAACTTGCAAGCAGAAGAGAACCCACAGGAGAGACCACAAATAGCCCTGAGAGGGGGATTGGCTACCTTATCAGGTATTGACCTATCAGGAGGGGTCTCTGATGTCACCTGCTGGCACTGGCCACTCAGAGCCCTCTGGAGTGCCCCCACACCTTGCAAAGCAAGATGGCTGAAGTCTGGGACACACTGGATGAGCTCTGGGCACCACCCCTAGGGTAGTGATGGACAGGGGAGTGGGCACTCCCCTTTCCTTTGTCCAGTTTCGTGCCAGAGCAGGGGACAAGGGGTCCCTGAATCAGTGTAGACTGGCTTATGCAAGGAGGGCACCATATGTGCCCTTCAAAGCATTTCCAGAGGCTGGGGGAGGCTACCACTCCTCAGCTTGTAACACCTATTTCCAAAGATAGAGGGTGTAACACCCTACACTCAAAGAGGAAATGCTTTGTTCTGCCTTCCTGGGACTGAGCTGCTCAGACCCCAGGAGGGCAGAACCCTGTCTGTGAGGTGACAGCAGCTGTAGCTGCAGTACAAGACTCAGAGAGCTGCTTTGGTATTACTGGGGGCCCATAGTGGAGCCCCCAGGATGCATGGAATTTTGCTCCCCAACACCAGATTTGGAATGGGGGGACAATTCCATGATCTTAGAGATGTTACATGGCCATATTCTGAGTTACCATTGTGAAGCTACATATAGGTATTAACCTACGTATATGTAGTGCACGCGTGTAATGGCGTCCCCGCACTCACAAAGTCCCGGGAAATGGCCCTGAACTATGTGGGAACACCTTTGCTAGTGCAAGGGTGCCCTCACACTTAGTAACTGAAGGTTAGACATGTAGGTGGGTTATAAGTTACTTAAGTGCAGTGAAAATGGCTGTGAAATAATGTGTGCATTATTTCATGCAGGTTGCAATGGCAGGCTTGTGCAAGGGTTTGTCTGAGCTCCCTATGGGTGGCAAAAGAAATGCTGCAGCCCATATGGATCTCATGGAACCCCAATGCACTGGGTACATAGGTTCCATATACTAGGGACTTACAAGGATGGTCCAGTGTGCCAACTGAAATTGGTAAATGAAGTCACTAGCCTACAGTGGCAAAGTTAAAAGCAGAGAGAGCATAAGCACTGAAGTTCTGGTTAGCAGAGCCTCAGTGACACAGTCAAGCACTATACAGACACACACGTTAGGCCATAAACTATGAGCACTAGGGTCCTGACCAGCAGGATCCCAGTGAGACAGGCAAAAACATACTGACATACAGGTAAAAATGGGGGTAACATGCCACAAAGATGATACTTTCCTACAGGTCTCTAGTTGCACCCAAGTAAAGACCACAATCCTAGTCAGCGTAAGTCAGATACACACCGTAAGGAAGCCTGTGCTTGGCACAGAGCAGTCAGGATTAAGTTAAGGCAATGTGTAAAGTGTTTGTGCAACACTTAACTACAGCAACCCAGTGTAATATACCACAAAAAGAATCCACACCAAGTTAGAATAGAGAATATTTAACTGAGAAAAACAAGACCAAAATGATGAAATCCCAATCAGTAGAATTAAAAATATGAATTTTTAAAGATCGTGGGGCATATTTAAGAGCCCCTAGCACCATCTTAGCGCTGCCATAGCGTTATTTTTTTTTTACCCTGTTTTGCTCCACTTTATAAACCCTTGCGCTACATTATGCCTGTGCTCGGGCGCTAGGAGGTTGGCAAAAATGGCACAGTGATATTTCCGAGATTTCACTGCATCATTTTTGGTGTCATTTTTAATGCCTGTTCCGAGCAGGTGTTAAAATGACGCTTCCATAGAAACCTTTGAGGCTACTTGCACTTTGCTACACTAGAGTCAACATTTTTGACGCTAGTGTACCAAAGCGCCACAATAGCGTAATTTTTTTTGACACTATTGTGCTAACGAACCGTCATGGTACACTGTACTAGAAATAAGACTCAATCATGGTGTTGTTAGGTGCCGGTAGGGGGGCTCAGAAAAAGTGGCACACCACTTCTTCTTACATATGGGCCTAAATGTGAAAACAGTGCTTAGAAGTCTACAGGTCAAAAGGTTACTTGAGGTCGTGAGGGACTGGTGCAAATCCAAAATCCAGGCCAACGACGATTGACGGCAGGCCGGCTACAGAACCCCCACAGGGTCCACTGAACAGTGCCTTTGTTGGAGCAATATTACAACGGGAGGACATGATGTATCAACATTTCTGCCCCATTCAGGGTGATGTGCCGCTTTTAAAGTTTGTAGGTACAGAACCCACTTCTGAGGCCCAGGACTGAGGGGGAGCATCTCAGGCAAGGGTAAGACTCACAGATGGGAGAGTACAGCAGCAGCATCAGAGTTGCAAGCAGTCATTGATGTCCCTGAGACAGCAAAAGAACATGGGGGCAAGCCAGAAAGCCCTTGGAGACTCTTGAATCCAAGGATGTAGAGAACAAGTCCAGTCCTTCTTACTGCAGGACTAGAGCAGCAGGCAGAAGACAAACACAGCAGAGAAAACAGCAAAGTAGCAGTCTCTCCTACAGCATAGCACAAAGCAGCAGTAGGCCAACACAGCAGTGCAGTTGCAGAGTAGCAGTGCTTCCTGGCAGCAGAGCAGTCCTTCATCCTGGCAGAGTGTACTTGGTTCCAGTAGAGATCTGATTTGGAGAGATTTGATGTTGAGTATTTATACTGTGGTGCCCTGGCACTGGAAGGTAGGAGAGACTTTCAGGAATTCCTTTGAAGTCCACAACGTCCTTATCTTACCCTCCCTGGCTCCAGACACTCTACAATGGATTATTCAACTCTTTGAGTGGGGAGAGGCACAGCCCTATTCAGGTATAAGTGAGGCAGCGCTTAGCTCCACCCCCACATCTAGCCAGTTAATGGACCATTGAGGCCCATTAAGTCACACCTAAGCTCATTTGTGTGACTGTCAATAGTGAAAAACGAATGTAAAAGTTTTTCACTATCTGGACATTTCAAACTTCAAAGTGCATGTCCAATTTTTTAAATACACTGCACCCTGTCCTTGGGGCTAACTAGAGTCTGCCTTAGGGGTGATTCACAGGTAATAAAAAGGAAGGCTCGGGCCTAGCACCTGGGTACACTTGTCAGGTCGAAATAGCAGTGTAAACTACACACACAGGCTGTGCAGTGGCAGACCTGAGATATGTTTGAAACGCTACTGTTGTGGGTGGCGCAATCTGTTCTGCAGGCCCTTTAGTAGCATTTAATTACAGGTCCTGGGCACATATAGAACACTTTACTAGGGACTTACAAGTAAATAAATGTGTCAAACAGGTGTAACCAATTATATCATGTTTAGAGGAGAGAGCACATGCACTTTAGCATTGTTCAGCACTGGTAAATTGCCCACAGTCCTGAAACCAACAAAAAATGGGTCAGAGTAGGATGAAGGCAAAAGATTTGGAAATGACCCTGCAGAAAGGGCCATTTCCAACAATTACCTTAACAAGAAAGACACCCACTGCTTTGTTTTGCTGTGTTATTATAAATATGCCCGCTGTGTTCAGATTGCAGCATGTTTTCATTTTATTCTACTTGTACTCTTTTAATTTATCTTTAATATGTTGTTGTGTTTATGCATGTTTTATTGTTGTTGTGTTAGAGAGTGAATGAAAAATGAGTTGGTGAATTGATGAATGGATGCTTGCATGGAAAGATGAGTTGCGGAGAAAGTGCATACAAGATGACCTATTGAGTGTCTAAACCAATCAATGACACAAAAGGCACTTTCACTCATAAGCCTGACCTGTTGGCATTGCCAATTCTTTTAATAGATATTCACATGCCAAATCCATTTGTTTTCCATTTGTAGTGTGGTCAACCTAAGAAGCAGTAGCAAAGATGCAAAGCCACCTCAACTGACCTTTGGGCAATCACTCAAAGCATGAAACAGATCAAATTATTTGGTTGAAAACTCACCGGTCCCATGGTACAAAGTCCCAGAAGCAAATATCAAAGACTTTATTACAGTTCACTTATACAGCACAATAACAGAATATTTTGCCCAGCCCTACTTGCTAGAACAAACTCTTCCTTGCACCTGAATCAAAAGTACCAGCATAAACACCACTAGGGTCCTACAAGGAATGGGAAGGACAGCAATGCTGCAAATAATAGAATATATGGATAAAGTACTTCAAATAAAAGAATATATGGATCAAAATCCTGGGACACTCAGGCTAAATGGTAAAATGTACTCAGAAGAAAGCTTCAAATCAAGATGAGTCAAGAGAAAAGAGAAGACAGGGACCTGGTTCAACAAGGCTTGCCCCTCCAGGGGCGGTTGCTTCCTTTAAGCGTTGGGCCACGCACCTCCAATTTTCTTGCTTTATGTGCCCTCAATATTGGTAGTTAAATAATCACACTACACGCTGTGTACTATGATCATTTAATTATCAAGATGGATAGTGTATAAAGTAGGAATACCTACATGGTCACCTGATTCTGTATTACCAGTGCGTGCCCTGTTAGATGAACACTCGGGCCGTCGTTATTCCACTAGGCAGGCACTTTTCACTGACACATAGGCTAGTGCGCATGTGCCAAGCATGTTGGAGTACTCTGGGACTAATTCACTCGAGCCCTGTCTTTCCATTGACTGGGGTCTTTGCAGTCCACCCCAGATAATGTACAATAGCATCTCTTTTTAAAGCAGCCACGGGCTGCATGAATATAAGCCCTAAATTGCCCAGGGCTGCACATCAGTTTTCACGGCCTCTCCACCTTGTACTTGTCCAAGTCATCATAGGGTGGCTGGAGCCAGTAAGCAGGAGCCAGTAAGCATTACTGACCCTTCTGTGGTGTTTACCTTTGAATATTGGAACTTGGAACCCATCTTCGAGAACTGGAACCAGCCCCAGGCTGGCGGTTGACTGCTGACTAGGTGGCTGGGGTTTTATTTGTCTCTGTCTTCATTCCTGAAATAAATTGTGTGATTTTACCGTTGATACTTCACTTTGGCGACGAGCGACGAACCCGACAGAGGAGAGGCGTGTATCTCTCTTATCCCAACACCAAGAGTTGTTCCCTGGATTCGTTCCCTTGTGGTACAAGGATAATCCTTCATTGCAAGAGGTTATTATTGCCGCAAAGAATTTTGAGCATTCATAGGCGTGTTCTGAGATCATGAAGAAGAAATCTGTTGAATCTACTAATGGACTGGAGTTTCGGAAAGGAAATTTAGTACAAGTTGTACAAAGTCCTAAGTCGTCTCACAAAACTGCTGAATTTAATAATCTCAACATGAGTCAAATGAAAGGGAAATGCTACAGATGTGGCTACGAGGGACATTTTGCTAATAATAAAACTTGCCCTGGATGGAAGGCTCAATGTAAAAATTGTGGAAGGAAGGGTCATTTTCCAAGGTGCTGTCGAATGGCGAAGAACCAAAAGAAAGTACAAGAAGTGGACTTTGTTACCAAAGGAGAGGAGTTCGAAGATGAAAACTAAATTTTTCAGATTAAGAGTTTCTCTGGCAATGGCCCTTTGGAGATAGTTAAAGTCAACAGGAATTGTGTTAAAATGTTGTTTGACTCTGGGGCCAATATTAGTCTCATCCCCAAAACATTTTTTGTGCAAACCTTGGCTGGTAGTGTTCGACTCTTTAAACCGGACATTAAACCGAGAGGTTATGGAGGTGAACCAATTCGCCTATTAGGATACTTTTGGGGCACCATAGAATTTAAAGACAGGATTATTCCAGGAAAAATCTACGTCTCCATGAAAGGAGATTCCCTTATTAGTTGGCTACATCAACGGGATCTGAATGTATATTTAGGTCCGAATGAAGGTCCTCCAGTATGTGTCAGAAAAGATTCTATTAAAAATGTGTGTGATGTGATGAGTGTTGTGCGGAATGATGAGGCGAAGTGGAGGCTACAGAATGGTTGTCTCCGGTAGATATAGCGCGGAAGGCTAATAGGAATGCAAGGTTATGTGTGGATTTAAGAGAGCTCAACAAGGGTGTGATAGTAGATCATTATCCTCATCCCAACATTTGCGATTTATTGTGCTCACTTGAGGGGGCATTACATTTTTCATCCCTAGATTTAGCCTCTGCGTACCATCAAATTACTTTGTATCCAGACTGTTAGGAATTAACCGCGTTCGTGACACCTTTCGGTACATTTAAATTTGTGAGAATGCCTTATGGTTTCATTTCCGCAGCAGCAGTGTTCCAAAGAGTAATGGAACACATCCTCAAAGGGCTTGATGGTGTCAAAATATATCAGGATGATGTTCTGATATTTGGTTCTGATGTTGGGCAGCATGATCACTGTTTGCGGAAAGTTTTATCATGGTTGTAGGCTATTGGGTTAACATTGAAGGCAGAGAAGTGAAAGTTTGACGTACAGGAAATTGAATATTTAGGCCATATGGTGAGTGGTAAAGGAATCAAACCTAAAGCCGAGTTAGTTAACACAATCTGCAAACTTGAGAGTCCAAAAAACAAGAAGGAAGTGATGAAGTTTTTGGGCATGGTAGAGTTTTATAGTTAATTTATTCCCAACTTAGCTCAGAAGACGGCAGAGGTTACAGAATTACTGCACAAAGGTAAGGCATTTAAATGGACAAAAGGTTGTGAGGAGGAGTGTGGTATGTTAAAACAGTATTAACTGACGCTAGTTCTAAGGGTGTAGGTGCGGTACTTATGCAAAGGAAGGAGGGTGTCAAGCGTACTTTTCTGTTTGTCTCTCGTGCATTGAGAGGGGCAGAATATGATTACTCGGTGGTGGAGAAAGAAGCCCTTGCAGTCTATTGGTCAGTGCGTAAACTGAGGAAGTTTCTGTGGGGAAAGAGATTTCACATCAAAACTGATCACAACCCACTTAAAGAAGTGTTTGGGAAGAGAGGGATAGATTTAGTGTCCCATTGAATACGGAAATGGGTGGTGGCACTCCAGGAGTTTAATTTTGAAGTCTTGTATATTCCTCGTGTTGATAACAAAGTTGCTGATTGCCTTTCAAGAATGGTGAAAGTAGAAAACAGCGAAGATGGTGGTGAGAGAGAAGATGATGAAGGTGTGAGTGTTTGCAAAATATCAGAAGGAATTATATCTGAAGAAATGTGGCGTGATGCATTAAGAAATGACATGGTATTAGGGAAAGTGATGTCCTTAGTGAATAAGGGGTGGTGCGAGAAAAATAGATGTGATGATACCTTGAAAGGGTTTTGGCAAATCAAGGATGAATTGTCAGTTACAGATGGTTTACTTATGAGTGGCTCAAAGCTTATTCCCCCGACAAGCTTAAGAGTAATTTTAGTGGAACATGCTCATGCGAGTCACATGGGCATAGCCAAGACCAAGGAGAGGGTGAGAGAAGGGTATTGGTGGCCAGCTATGGATGTACAGGTGGAACGCATGGTAAGGGAGTGTCTTGAGTGTTCGACTTGTGACAAAGGGTTGAAGTGCAGGACACAACCAATGGTGTTGAGAGATCAAGCTAGTAAACCTTGGTCTGACATCGCTATGGAAATTTTAGGTCCAGTGAGGATCAATTCATATGATCGTTATGTGTTGGTGTGTCTGGATATGTTTTCGCGGTGGCCAGAAGTTAAGACTGTGAACTCTGTGGAGTAAAGGGTGGTTATTGAATTTGTAGAAGATTTATTTAAAAGGAAGGATTTCCGAGTTCTATACTTTCCGACACCGGTGTGCAATTCACTTCAATGGAGGTTGAAGGTTTCCTTCAGAAGAGGGGTGTGAGGCATAAAAAAGCTGCTCTTTATCATCCTGAAAACAGTGGTGTGGTTGAAAGGTTTGTTAAGGTGCTGAAGAAATGTATTCAACAAGCACTGTCATCAGGGTGTAATTGGGAGGTAGCTATAAGAAAGAAGGTGAGAGAATATCGATTTACCTCACATTCTTCTACTGGTGTTGCTCCGTTCTTGTTATTTAGAGGAAGCAGGCCCAACACAGAGATGCTTCCCTCAGTGGGTCTCTGAAAAACAAAAGATGGTTGACAGTGAAGTTGATAAGGCAGGAGATTGGAGAGAGAGAGAGAGAGAAGATGTTACGCAGGAAGGAGTTGTATGATGTGAGGAAAGCTGTGAAAGAGACTGTGGTGTGTCTGGGTGATTGGGTGAAGATCAAGTTGCCCAGGAAAGGTGGTATTTCCATGTTTAGCCAACCTTTTGAGGGAATCAAGATTTTTAAGAATGCTGTGAAGTTGAGTGATCATAGGATATGGAACTTGAATAGAGTGCAAAGGTTAAGCAAGGAGGTGAGAGCAGTGAGAGTGGTGAAAATGGACGTGAGAATTATAAAGGTGTGATGGGTGAAACGTGTAGGCCCAAGCGGGTGAGGAAGAGTCCGGCATTTCTGAAAGATTATGTTAGATAATAGTTTTTTAGAGTCTTTGAAGGTTCATGCTAGGTAATAAGTAAAAAGAAAAAAAAAACTATTCTACTATTTCAAGTTTGACATGTTTTATTGTTTGTGTCATTAGGTTACTTTCTAGTTTCATCTGTTTTGGGCAATTTGTAGATAGGATATGTGCATTTGTAAGTGGTGTAGTGAGGGAGGTGGTGTGGTGTTTACCTTTGAGTATTGGAACTTGGAACCCATCTTCGAGAACTGGAACCCGCCCGAGGTTGGAAGCAACGGATGAGACCTTGAGGCTGGCGGTTGACTGCTGACTAGGTGGCTGGGGTTTTATATGTCTCTGTCTTCATTCCTGAAATAAATCATGTGATTTTCAACCTACCTGGATTTTAGCGTCGATACTTCACCTACCTCACACTTTCTCTAGTTGGAAAAGGGTGGGGTTACACCGAAGCTTCTAGACTCGGTCGAGGAGGACCAGCCCGTAGACAGGAGTAGAGCTGCAAGTGGCTGCAGAGCTTCCTCTGCACCATTTTGCGCCAGTTGAAAATGATCAAGGTGAGGAGAATACATTTATCTCTCTGATCCAGACACATCCCACCAGTCAGTCATCCAACTACAGTCCAGTAACGAAAGATCTCTAGGTAAGAGATGATATTGTAATAAAGACATTCATTTTACAATATGTTGCTGCATACAAACACCAGTAATCTTGTTCACCAACTGTTAGAAATTGGGTTTTTGGTTGGCAGTCAGGTTACCCCCTGTCCAAGCAAAAGCCCTCACTCTAGTCAGGGTAAGTCACACACAATCCAAGATTATCCTGTGCCCACCCTCTGGTAGCTTGGCACGAGCAGTCAGGCTTAACTTAAAAGGCAATGTGTAAAGTATTTGTGCAATAAATCATACAATACCACCATATAGCACCACAAAAATACACCACACAATGTTTAGAAAAATATATAATATTTATCAGGATAATTGTAGGTCAAAACGAATAAAGTTGCAATGTGAATTTGTAGAGATATCACTGAAAAGTGATATAAAGTGTCTTAAGTCTTTAAAAAGCAAACAAAGTCTCTTTCAAGCACAAGGTACCTGGTTTGGAGTGGAAAATCTCCTCAGAGGGCCACAGAAGAAGAGATACGTGGAAAAAGGGTGTGTGCGTTGATTTCTCCCCAGCACACACGGACTTGCGTCGTTATTTTTCACACGGGGAAGTCGTGCGTCGTTTCCCGGCGCACGGACCGTCTCTTTCTGTGGATCGCGGGGATTACCAGATGTCCCGGGTCTGTGCGTGGATTTTCCTGCTTTTTTTTCCGGCTGCGTCGATTTCTCCTCTGGAGGTCGGGTGGCGTTGTCCTTGCGAAGCTGTGCGTCGAAGTTCCGGTCGTCCTGAAGGCGTTGCGTCGATCAGCGTGGGTGTGCGGCGTTTTTCTCGCCGCGGAACAAGCTGTGCACGGAGCGTTCAAGTGAAAAAGAGAAGTCTTTTTGGTCCTGAGACTTCAGGGAACAGGAGGCAAGCTCTATCCAAGCCCTTGGAGAGCACTTTCACAGCCAGACAAGAGTTCAGCAAGGCAGCAGGCCAACAGCAAGGCAGCAGTCCTCTGTAGAAAGCAGACAGGTGAGTCCTTTGAGCAGCCAGGCAGTTCTTCTTGGCAGGATGTGGTTTCTGGTTCCGGTTTCTTCTCCAGCAAGTGTCTGAGTGAATGCTCAAGGACCTGTCAACTAAACCTAGCCAGACATGGATTGAAGGGCACAGAAAGATTTAAGTACAAAGAAATGCTCACTTTCTAAAAGTGGCATTTCTAGAATAGTAATATTAAATCCGACTTCACCAGTCAGCAGGATTTTGTATTACCATTCTGGCCATACTAAATATGACCTTCCTGCTCCTTTCAGATCAGCAGCTGCCACTTCAACAATGTATGAGGGCAGCCCCAATGTTAGCCTATGAAGGGAGCAGGCCTCACAGTAGTGTAAAAACGAATTTAGTTGTTTTACACTACCAGGTACATGTCCTGCCTTTTACCCACACAGCATCCTGCTCTAGGGGTTACCTAGGGCACACATTAGGGGTGACTTATATGTAGAAAAAGGGGAGCTCTAGGCTTGGCAAGTACTTTTAAATGCCAAGTCGAAGTGGCAGTGAAACTGCACACACAGGCCTTGCAATGGCAGGCCTGAGACAAGGTTAAGGGGCTACTGAAGTGGGTGGCACAACCAGTGCTGCAGGCCCAATAGTAGCATTTAATCTACATGCCCTAGGCACATGTAGTGCACTCTACTAGGGACTTACAAGTAAATTAAATAGCCAATCATGGATAAACCAATCAATAGTACAATTTACACAGAGAGCATATGCACTTTAGCACTGGTTAGCAGTGGTAAAGTGCCCAGAGGTCAAAAGCCAACAACAACAGGTCAGAAAAAATAGGAGGAAGGAGGCAAAACGTTTGGGGATGACCCTGTCAAAAAGCCAGGTACAAAACCAAGCAATTTTACTATAAGGTGCACCACAAGAACACGCAGGTATAATATTTTCATATTCTCACCATGTTACAGTATTTATTAAATTCCATTTCTTCTAGAATCCTGGCCTAGTATTTAGGGTGACATTTGTAGTTCACCCAATTTACGCTCAGAATGGTACTGAGAAAAACTATATGCAGCGCTTCATACAGTACGTCTGTGGATTCTAATCATTGTAAATAAGAGGTGATATTATCAACTATTTAAACGGTACTGCACACAAATGGGGGATTTGTCTTGGTTTCTTTAGAGGAATCTTTGCATTTCAGAACTTGGCTGAACACAATGGTGATTAAATGGGTCGGTTTATATTTACAATTACAAAACCCTACAACACTCCAGAAGTATGTGATGAAATTCAAACTGAAATGGTTGAGCCTATTAAAGTGTCAGTATTTAATTCTCAAGTGCCATACTCTCTAGAGCTCAATATTGCAGTTTGCCCTACGGGCGCTGCAAATAGTAAGCATCACTGTTACGCCCAGTTGATTTGGAGTGCTCTACAGTGGAACCCAGAAGGCTGAAGTGCTGATGTGCCCCTGTCCGGATTCTACCTTGTAGCTTTCTGGTCGTATATCTTGGTGAAAATTGGAGTTCTCTATGCTCCATGCTTTAAGCTGCACCGGACACTATTATATTTCTTTCCCCAGACAGAGATGCTTACACCTTTTTGCTCAAATTGTTTAAAAAAGATAAGTCCACGCTAGAGCTACCAATTAACAAATCATTATGGTGTGGCAATGTGTTCGGACAGCAAGAATACGGTAACTGACTTTGAAACTAGGGCCTTGGGCTTTAAACCTGGCCTCTGCATGACCATTTGTGTGATGCTGCTTAAATCTCTTCCTAACCTTCAGTATACCTATTGTAAATATGTGAAATATAGCACAGTTCAAATGTGCAAATTCCCCCTTCTTGTACTCAGTTTTATTGCTGTTGGTTTAACACTGCCTGGTAGTGCTTCAAAACAATGGGAATCCGCCCCTCCCCTCCCCAAACGTTGCCGTACCCTCATGGAAATGTCATGCTTGTTCATTACATTCTACTGTTAACTGGTCTTACGCCCCTTGGGCTCGCCCGGCGTATTTCTTTTTCAATTGCGCTGAGATTCATGAATACTGGCTTCAAGTCTTTGGGAAGCGAGCAAATTGCTTAAAGTTACCTTGCTTCCTTCTCCCGAACCTACCTTGATATTCCTCAAGTATACACTGGTGTTGTGTACTTTATGGTGGTAAAGGCTAGATTGCGCATTGTATGGGGACTTTTGGATAATGACCCCCCCAATATGTGCGGTGCTCTCAATATATTGATATCTGTGGGATGGGGATGTTAAATATGCAAAATGACCATGAGTATTGCCACCTTAAAAAAAAAAAATGAAATCCTATTATTGCTTCGTGCAGACGTTTATCCTTTTACCTTTAAAACCTATGCATTTATTAATATGTATTAGCATTTATTTACCGTTAAAGGAATGTATAGGCTTTTTTCAATAATCAGCCCGTACTTTTAGTTAATAACGAAATGTATATATAGATCTGCTACTGAATATTTGATGTGTATCTTCTAATATCGTATCACAATTTTGCCAAAAAATGAACTCAAGAGTCTATGGACTGTGGCTGTCACAAAAGATTGCTCAGTTCCGGGTATGAAAACTTTGTTGTCTGTCAACTTGATGATTGGATTTCTGTAATGTAATCTTTTTCATGTGCCCTTTCTTCGCATTAATATGGAGAGGCTGGAAACAGATTCTTGTTTGTGCTAAATAAATGCAAAGTGATTTCTGTCTATTTTCGAAACATAATGAAATATGCCTCTTGCAATCCGGAAATCCCTTGCCTTGGAAATAAAAGAATAGTGTCAATTGATACCACTCACCACTAGATATTTATATAAGTGTTTTCTAAACGACAGAGTAATACAGCATGAATCTTTAATAATAATGCACTACAAAGGGGAATCCTTAAAGAGTCCTCTGGCAATTTTCACCGATTTTTCCAGCTTTCGTTTACTTTGTGCAATGCTTATAATAGCTTCACTTCAATAACAGAGTTTAATAGCTGACATTGTTGCTTTTATTCCTTAAGGAATGTCATTTTAGAGATTATTTTTGTGCTTTCTTTTATTTGAATTCAATATCCCTTTGTATCACTGATATAAGCGATATCTTCCCATTCCTTCAGCCCCTAAAATAGTTTTCGAAGACTGATTAAGAAGTCCCTCAGGCAAAAAAGTACACACTTCTGTTTTGTGGGTGGAAGAATGTTGTAAATGAGAAACTCAACCAAGGAACATTCATTTTTTATTGGAGGTTCTGATATCATCCCCCAGCAAACTTATATATTTAAGTTTTATATAACACTAACATGTCGTCACATGGGCACTTCAGAACACTATGAACAAGGTAAAAACAGTAACAGAAATAGGTAATAGGGTAATAAAATATAGCATCAAGGTAGATACCAAAGCAAAACTAAACAGTGTATTAGGACTGTATCTAAAGTACAATAACAGAGAATAACAATTATTTCCGATCAAGAGATGTGTAGGTCTAAGAATGCTGAGGTGCGTTGTAGGAACTTCTCCTGGATAAGATCTGCCTGTTATATCTCATCTAAAACCCTGTAGATATTTGAATTGTGTATTTATCTCTAACTTGAGGCAAACTGGTTTATTACTGTATTTAATTTTGTACCTTTGATATTAGAAATGGCCTATTTCCACCCACAGTAATCCTACTTGAGCTGCGCTAAGTCTATCAATGTATCCCCGAAAGTTTTACTCCATAGACAATCAGCCTCACATCTTGAGGACGTATGTAGACCACTAAATATAAAGATTGCAGAGCTACAGACTATACATGCTAAGAAAAGCGCTCTAGCCTCAGCCATAAGGCGGCCAAAACTAATGGCAGTTTCCCACTCTAATTCTACACTATTCTAGACGTGGAGTGATAACCTATGATCAAAGTCTAAGATAGCTGACACCCTAACTCTATGTACATGTATTTGGCTGATCAAATTGGAAAGTTCAAACAGCACTTGTTATCTAATGTCTTTCTTTGAAGAGAGCACAAGATACATTTTGAAGGTTGAGTGTCTCACAAGCAATTTTCCTCTGGGTTCCCCCCGAGTAGAGGATAAGTACTGACAAAGGGCTGCCCTTCTTCCAAGATGTGGATGGGGGGGGGGCGGGGTAGCCATTCTTGAATCAATTATTTATATTTAATTGTTTGGGGATATGTGACTTTTTATAAATAGAGTGATTGTTGCTCATACAATGTAATACAATTAATTGATTTATATATATATATATATATATATATATATATATATCAATTATTTTAAATAAAAAACATAAAAACACAATCATTAAGAGAATTACATAAAACTTGTTGCAAATGCCAGATAAAATAATTCCTAAAAATACAATACAAACGTATACTACTTACAAGTTATTATTCAGTCTCCATCTTACATGTGTTCTAATCATGTCCACCTTCAATTAATGTAATCTCTTCCTAACGCTGAATATAGTACATAGAAAATTTGAGAGACTGCAGCATAATTCAGTGGTAGGAAGAGTTTGTAAGTATAAGTAAGCTGGGCAGCATTGGCTTAAGTGGGAGGATCTTAATAATGGATATACAGTTTACAAAATAAGACTATGTGCATTGTCCTTTGTGGTGAAACAGAGTCATAAGGACAATTCACTAATGTCACACTCTAATCATTCATAACAGGAGAGCTACTCAAACAGTGGTACGTGTACAATTTTAATCGAGTAAGAACGGACTGATGCATGGTATTAATTACATGCTGAAAGCAGGGATGCATGCCATCCATGGTCAACATAAGTTGATTCTGATAAGACACTGGGGGCCTGATTTATGAAAAGTTAGCACTGCCTTTATGTCATTTCCTTTACACAAAAGCAGCACAAACTTATAAAATAGATTGATATTTTGTATATTTGCACCAAACTTACAAAATCTAATTATATTTATAGGTTTGTGCCACTTTTGTGTCAAATAATGACGTAAAGGCGATGCTAACTTTTAAAAAATCAGGCCCTGGGTTCCTGCACTTCTACAGACCACCTAAGATCTGCTAGGTGAGTGAGACACTCAGGCCCAGATTTATACTGTGTTTGTGCTGAATTAGCGTAATGTTCTTATGCTAATTCAGCACAAACTTAACTCCATATCTATATTTTGATGCTAGACTAGTCTAACGTCAAAATATTGGAGTTCAAGTCATTTTTTGGATGCGTGAACCCACCTTGCATCAATGAGATGCAGGGTGGGTGTTCCCATCCAAAAAATGACTCTAAGGCCCTAGCGCCTTATTTATCCTCCCATGCAAAAATGGTGCATGGGAGGGAGGGGGGCCTAAATAATGACGCTAAGCCTGCTTAGCGCCATTATTTAATGCCTGGGTCAGGGCAGGCATTAGGGGACCTGTGGGCCTATTCCCATGGTGGTACACCATGGAATAAGTCCACAGGTGCCCTCCCCAGGTCCCACAGACCCCCACACCCACACCAGAGGGACACCAGAGGATTGGGGACCCCATCCCAGGTAAGTAAAGGTAGGTAGTGGTAAGTAGTTTTTTAGTTTTTTAAAAGTGCCATTGGGGGCCCTGAAATGGGCCCCCCTACATGGCACTGGATGCAATGGCCATGCCCAGGGGACCCTTGTCCCCTGTGCTGCCCATTGGGTTGGTGGGCATGACTTCTGTCTTTTATAAGACAGTAGTCACATGGTAGGGTAGGTTTTGCCTCCAAAAATGACACCAGGCTAGTTAGAGTCATCTTTTTTTACTCTAACCAACCTAACATAATTTTTCAGTGCAAAAGCCCCTTCTCCCATACCGCTACCCCCACCCTGCTAACATCCTTTCCCTGACATTAGCCCACCCCTTGTGCCGGATTGCACCAATCTCTAAATAAAATGTCCATCCGGCGTCTTGGAATGGCGCTAGCGGGGGGTAAGCACAGTTTTGCATGAAAAAGTATAAATCTTGGCCTCAGTTCTCAGGTCTTTTCTACTTATTGTAGCCAGTGATTTTGGCATCTCATAGTAATATGGATGACCCAAGTCATTAAAGAAATCCTTAATGTATATCAGCCAGTGGATTCTCAAAGGAAAATTTGAATCTAAACAATCCCTCAAAATGGCATGATTTAGACCACCTTACTCCGAAGTCCAAACTTTCTGCCATACAAGAACTGGCTGTACCATTATTAAGTCAGTTAAAAAGGTAACCCCCATTTCTGTGTGGCAAACAAGCGATGAGGTATCTTTTGGTACAGATAAAAGAGATTTCAGGAAGTCCAAATTCAGCTTTATTCGATAAATTTACCATAAAAGCAACGTAAAAACAAACTAGTAAATAGTACATGAATAAATAGTCATTTTTTGTTTAAATACAACATCTACACATCTATAAATTATTTTAAAATCATTAAAACAATACAAAGCTCAAATTACACATGAAACTCTAAAACTTGTCTAAAAGAAAGAAAAAAAAAGAAATGAAACCTTAGGTTGGTTTTTGGAGATGGCAGCGTGTGCGCCATGCCGTCACTAAATACTTGCTTACTGGAAGAATCGACTGAATTGTGACTTTTTAGCACCCGTAGAGCCAAGGAACAGTTCTTAAATGCCATAGCCCTACAAGTATTGCAAATCCATTTTGATCGCAGTATCGCATAGGCTGGACAAACGAATATAAAATGTTCGATAGTTTCAAAGGTACTGCTACAAGCAGGGCATATATCAGGAAGACTGATCGGCCCCCACCTATGAGTCAATGACATCAGGGCCAAAGAGCCGAAACTAAACCTTGCATATAGACTTTTGCCCTGCAAATCTGGTATGTTGTCCAGATAAGGTTCAAGCTTTGGAGACCATTTAAGATCAATAAAAGAATTAGTTAAACGACCGTGAGATTTACAAGTTATATTGTTATCCCTAACATAAGACCAATAAGTTAACTTTAAAACATTTTTATGCCGTCTCTCTAGTTTGTGGGGATTTTCCCAATAATCGCCCAAACCCAACAAACAAAACCAATGGGACACATGGCAAATCCAGGGGAGAGTATTAGCATTTTGACATTTTAATAGGTCGAGTAGTGAGGTCTTATATATATCTAATTCAGGGGTAATCCATAGCCTGATCCAATATAGAAGGGGTCTTAAAATAACTAGATCTGCTACTCGACTTAACACCAAATCTAAAAATAATGGAAGCAGGGGTGTAGAGCGTGGACACACTATCAAAGCCCTTGCAAAGTTGTTTTCCCCCACTGAGATCTTGTTATAGTTGGAAAAAACCCATACTTCCGCTCCATACAGGGCTGCACCTTGTGCCTTAGCTATATATATTTTTATTGCTGGGGAAACAGCTTTTGTAAAGGAACTTTGATAAAAGCGCAGTATGGATGAAGCTCTGTGTTGTAATAACCCTGCGCTTTTTATGATCTGCTCTTCCCATGATAGTTTACTAGTTAGCCTGACTCCCAGATAGTCTATAGAGCTAACTTCCTTCAAAGGGACTCCATCAATGTGAATGGAACATCTTTTGCTAGGCCCTTTGGATAACACCATCAGTTTAGTTTTATTAATGTTGACCTCCATCCCGTGATCGCTACAAAATAGATTGAACCGGTCAACAAGGATTTGCAACCCCATCGGTGTCTTGGAAATGAGGAGCGAATTGTCTGCGAAAAGCAGGATGGGGATTTTTTGTGTATTCAAGGAGGGAGCATCATTCTGGCATGTGGACACAGCCTTCACTACTTCATTAATAAATAAAGTAAATAGTAAGGGGGCTAGCACACAACCTTGGCGAACTCCCCTTCTAATTGGAATCTGTTCTGTCAGTTCGCCTTGTTCACCCCATCTCACTTGGGCATAAGTATTTTCATGTAATCGTTTTAGCAGGAGTAATAAGTCCTCTGGAACTCCCAGTCTGCCCAGCACTTCCCACAGTTTGGCTCATACCGGATTTGCAGGGCAGGTAGCCATTTTCAACTATTTGTAGCATATTGCACTTGGTATATCCCCCAACACCAGCCCCTTGTGTGACAATGGGCACTCATTTTGCTCTATAGATTTTTAACATATCTTTGGGGAAATTCGTCCCCAACCGCTTGGCAAAGTTCTTTATAGCCATGTTAGCTCTTATCAGCCATAGTTTTCTGGCATCCACACAGAACAACCAGATGTCTTCTCTATCAAACAAAATTCCCAAATATGAGAAAGTTGCTGAAGTGTCACCTTTTCCATTGTTTAGTATTATATCACAGCACTTAGCTACCTTACTACCACATTTCATGATATAAGGTTTGGATTGATTGACTCTAAGACCTAGATTCAGCGTGTGAGTAACAAAGCCTGTAAGAAGTCGCTGGAGAGCCATTGGAGTCCGTGCCATAAGAAAGGCGTCATCTGTATAGAGGAGGGCTAAGATTGCACAATGCCCAGTTCCGGGGAGATCCTTGCACTTGTTTACTAACTCTGTCTCTAGGCCATTTATGTATAGTGAGAATAAGAAGCGTGCTAATACGCAGCCTTGTCATACCCCTCTCTACATTAAATGATCTTGTACACTCCCCATTAGCCCCGCATCTAACCTTAGCACTATATCCAGAATACAACTCCCTTATGAAATGAATTCTTGTCAGGTGTACCCCCAGATCTGCCAAGATACTTCACAGTTTGCCATGAACAATACAGTTGAATGCTGATGACAAGTCAACAAAGGCCAGATATAGATTAACTTTCTTAATCTTAGTATACTTTCCAATAAGGATGCTGGGGTTCAGACCCTGTTCCACCATCCCTACCCCAGGGCGAAAGCCATATTGCAGGTCCGACAGAATTTAGTTTGTTTCCGCCCAGTCCTGTGATCTATTCAGGATAATCCATCTGGCTATTTTAGCTAGTGAGTCAAGGAGAAAAATGGGTCTGTAGCAAGCGGGATTGAGGCGGTCACCCTTTTTAAATATAGAAACCATGACAGATTCTGCCCAAGATGATATAAACTCTGAGGTGCAACATGCCCTCAAGATCAAGATCAACAAAGGGCCCCATAGTGATGTTTGTCTTATACACATCCACTGGGGCTCCATCCGGGCCTGAGGCTTTCCCATTTTTACTTGCGTTAATGGTCCCAAGAACTTCCTCCCTAAAAGTAAAATTATTTATATGGTTGGTTAGACGCGCTAGGGGAACCTGCTGATCTATTTCTGGTTTAGTAGGGGAAGAAGTATATACGTTGAAGAAGTGGCCAACTCACTCTTCCTCCGTTCATGGCAATCTCCATTCTAGGGGATTCCATCTCCCCCGGTGGTAGTGAATTGACTACCTACCAAAATGCTGTGTTGTCGCTTTTAAGACTCGCTTCCTGCAACAGTTCCCAGGTTTCTTCTCTTAAGCATTTTTTATTTTTTTACAGCCCTTTTTTACTCTTGCCTAAGTGCACGGTCCTCATCCTTACATGTAAGTGGTTTACTTAAGGCATCCTTAAGGCTTTTGTGGGCCTTCGTACTTGCCGAGTCAAACCATGTTTTCGGGATGCCCAGAGCTTTGCCTGGTCAAACTGAGACCCTCTTTTACCCCTTGCGTAATCGCGGTAAAGGCCCTGATTCGCATTGATGGATCTGCATCATCCTCAAGGCATATCATAAAATCTTTAGTATGATCACTAAATAGCTGTTACAAGAAGGATTGTGTTTCACCTGGGACCAACATGAAGAATCCCCATTTCGAGATGCCAGTTCAATGTTATTAACCAACCTGGGGGTTTCCTTCTGGCTCCGCTTACCTGGGAATAAAGAGAGCTGTAAATGCTGAGGGTAATGATTGCTTTTCGTTATATCATGTATTTGATGGTTACACACTCTGTGGGAGAAATGGTTAGACATTAAGACAAAGGGGGTCATTCTAACCCTGGCGGTCGGCGACCGCCAGGGCTAAAATGACGGAAGCACCGCCAACAGGCTGGCGGTGCTTCCTTGGCCATTCTGACCACGGCGGTAAAGCCGCGGTCAGAAAAGGGCAACCTGCGGTTTCCCGCCGGTTTACCCCTGGCCCAGGGAATCCTCCATGGTGGCGCTGCTTGCAGCGCCGCCATGGGGATTCCGACCCCCTTACCGCCATCCTGTTCCTGGCAGTTTTCACCGCCAGGAACAGGATGGCGGTAACGGGTGTCGTGGGGCCCCCCAACAGGGCCCCACTAAGATTTTCAGTGTCTGCAAAGCAGACACTGAAAATCGCGACGGGTGCCATTGCACCCGTCGCACCCCTTCGACTCCGCTGGCTCCATTCGGAGCTGGCATCCTCGTAGAAGGGGGTTTCCCGCTGGGCCGGCGGGCGGCCTTCTGGCGGTCGCCCGCCGGCCCAGCGGGAAAGCCAGAATGGCCGCCGCGGTCTTTTGATCGCGGTGCGGTCATTCGGCGGTTCCCGCTTGGCGGGCGGCGACCGCCTCCCGCCAATGTAGGAATGACCCTCAAAATCTATTACAGCACAGGCACTGTTACCATGCTGGTGGGTTGAAATTGCAGATTATTAGTACCCAATTCATTAGCACATGACAAGTCAAATGTATGCATTATTTAATTCATGGTGTTGTCATATTGGTTATGCATAAAGTGGGATTCTGCCTAATTGCCCCCTTCAGCTAGACCACAAACCTTTTCTGAAGATGCATTATATAAATTAATATTAAAATCACCTCCCCATAAAATAATAGACTTTCTACTATTACTGCCATAGAAATTATCTTTTAGTAATACAAAAGGATGTTGAACAGAGCACTGAACAATGCAAACACCCACCCTGAGATCTGGGTTTAATCCATTGTTCTTTTGCTCATCATGCCACCCCGGTTAGGGCCAAGGCATATACAAATCAGTCTTGACCCTGTGCCACATTGAAACAGTCTAGCCTGAACTGCCAGGCCAGATCCTCCCTGGACTGGAAACAAACATCCAGGAATCACTTTCAGGATATCACCCTTCATCAGCCAGGCTAGCTTGAATGCAGTGGAACAATGAGCACGGGACCCATGTCTGGGCATACTCTTCATACTTAGGGCAACATTAGCAACACAAAAGGATGATGGACGGATTGCTGAACAATGCAAACACCCACCCCCAGTCACAGATCTGGGTTTAATCCATCATTCTTTTGCTCATCATGATAGCCCAGTTTGGACCCAGCCGTATACAAATCAGTCTTGACCCTGTTCCTCACGGGAACAGTCTAGCCAGAACTGCCAGACTGGATCCTCCCTGGACTGGAAACAAGCATCCTGGGACCGGTTTCAAGGTATCACCCTTCATCAGCTAAGCTAGCTTGAATCCAGTGGCACAGTGAGCATTAGACCCACATCTGGGCATACTCCTCCCACTTAGGGCAACTTTAGCAACACAAAAGGATGATGGACGGAGTGCTGAACAATGCAAACACCCACCCCCAGTCACAGATCTGGCCTGGAAGTTCCGGATGGACTGCTCCCATGGGGAACAAGGTCAAGACTGATTTGCATATGTATGGGTCCAAACTGGAATGGCATGGCAAGCAAAAAAACTGATGGATTAAACCCAGATCTGTGACTGGGGGTGAATGTTGATTTGTTCTGCATTCCATCCATCATCTGTTGTTTTTGCATTTGTTCCACCAAGTGTGAAGGGTATGCCCAGACGTGGGTCCTGTGCTTACTATCCCACCAGATTCAAGCTAGCCTGGCTGATATCCTGAAAACAGTTCCAGGATTTCTTGTTTCTGGTCCAGAGAGGACCGTGTTTGGTGGTTCAGGTTAGTCTGTTCCCATGAGGAAGAGGATCAAGATTGATTTGCATATGGCTGGGTCGAAAGTGGAATGGCATGGGAAGTAAATAAATTGATGGATAAAACCTAGGTCTGTGACCGGGGGTGAATGTTGATTTGTTCTGTATTCCATCCATCATCTGCTGTTTTTGCATTTGTTGCCCTAAGTGTGAAGGGTATGCCCTGACATGGGTTCTGTGCCTATTATGCCACCAGATTCAAGCTAGCCTGGCTGATGAAGGGTGATCATTGAAACCGGTCCCAAGATGCTTGTTTCTGGTCCAGGGAGGAACTGCCCTGGCAGTTTGGGCCAGACTTTTTTCTTTGGGAACAGGGTCAAGAATGGTTTGCATATGGCTGGTCCCACCTGGAATGGCATGGCAAGCAAAAAAACGGATGGATTAAACCCAGATCTGTGACGGGGGTGAATGTTTGATTTGTTCTGCATTCTGTCCATCATCTGTTGTTTTTGTATTTGTAGACATTTTCTAAGTTGTTTCCCAGCCGTCTTATGATGCTAGGGACCTCACACAGATGAACATTGTTATAAAAATGAATGACTAGCTGGATAGATCTTCATTTATTACAAACAATAATTTGGTAACATGGATCACAAGTTATCATATTTAATTTAGTTAATGGAAGGCTATTTGAGATATTTGTGCATAGCCCCCCCCTTTGGCCTACCATGTCTAGAAGCAATAGCTGGTGTGTGATATGTTCTGAATCCATTACTATGTATGGGGTTCAGGAGTGATGTTTCCTGTAGAATGAATTCCACCCACTCTGTGTTGTTAATCTTAATACAGGGTCCTGCCACATTCCAGTATAGCAAAACTGAATTAGTTATTGCTAATCTCTCTACATGGATTGTGTATTTAACGGCTCCCGTGAGCCTTTGAACTGACGAGCTCTGGTGAAGCACCTGTGCGCCTACTGAGTGATACAAAAACCTGAGAATACGTTTAGGCGGCATTTCAAGCAACCCCGTCTGCCACACTTTGCTCTCCGCTGATGATGGCCAAAAGCCAGAAACACGTATCCTGAGATACGGCATTCGCAGCACCAACTTATGGTGAAAAACTTTCTACAACGTTACAGCACTTGCTGCACCCATTTATCGTGAAAGACTTTTTTAAATATTATTCAAATTAATTCTAATGACTGCATTTATCATGATGTTTTGGGGATATTCGAGCTGAAATGTAGGACAGGGTGTTCCCTTTTTGGATTGTGTATTTAACGGCTCCCGTGAGCCTTTGAGCTGATGAGCTCTGGTGACGCACCTGTGCGCCTACTGAGTGGTACAAAAACCTGAGAATACGTTTAGGCGGCCTTTCAAGCAACCCCGTCTGCCACATTTTGCTCTCCGCTGATGACGGCCGAAAGCCAGAAACACGTGTCCGGAGATACGGCATTCTCCGCACCAACTTATGGTGAAAAACTTTCTACAACGTCACAGCACTTGCTGCACCCATTTGTGGTGAAAGACTTTTTGAAATATTATTCAAATTCATTCTAATGACTACATTTATCATGATGCTTTGGGGCTATTTGAGCTGAAATGTAAGACAGGGTGCTCCCTTTTTGGATTGTGAACTCTCTACGTGAGTGTTAAAAGTAGCCATCTTTGCCTTGTCATATACAGGGGGGTGGATACAATAGAGGGGCAACCATCTTTACCAGGGACTTAGAAGTAAATCAATATGCAAATTGGGAATGAACCAATGTTACAATGTTTAAGGGAGAGAGCAAATGCATTTTAGCACTGGTTAGCAGTGGTAAAGTACGCAGAGTCCTAAAACCAGCAAAAACAGTGTTAGAAAAGTGGAGGGAGACAGACAAAAAGTTAGGGGATGAGCACCCTAAGGATGTGAGGTCTAACAAGGTCCATTATAAATAATGGTGTGCCTCCTTTTAGCACCTGCTGTGAGCAGGCATTTAGGGGCATATTTATATTCTGCACTGAATTAGCGTCATTTTTTTTTTACTCTCATTCGGTGCAAAACTAACTCCATATTTATACTTTGTCGCTAGACCTGTTTAGCGCCAAATTTATGGAGTTAAAGTAATTTTTTGGACGTGGAAGCCTAGCTTGCCTTAATGAGATGCAAGGTGGGTGTTCCCATGCAAAAAAATGACTCTATGGCCTTTACGCCATAATTATAATCCCGTGCTAAAATGGTGCACGGGGGGAGGAGGGGTCAATACATGGTGCAGACCTTGCTTTGCCCCATTTTTTTACGCCTTGGTCAGGGCAGGCGTTAGGGGACCTGTGGCCCTATTTCCATGGTGGAACACCATGGAATAAGCCCACAGGTTCCCTCCTCAGGCCCTAGGGATACCCCCACCCACACCAGAGGGACAGCGGAGGATGAGGGAACCCATCCCAGGTAAGTACATGTAAGTATTTTATTTTATTTTTTAAAGTGCCATAGGGGTCCCTGAAAATGGCCCCCATACATGGCACAGGGTGCAATGGCCATGAACAGGGGACCCGTGTCCCCTGTGCTGACCACTGGGGTAGTGGGCATGACTCCTGTCTTTTCTAAGACAGGAGTCATGTGGTATGGATGGTTTTGCGTCAGAAAGTGACTCTTGACAGGTTAGAGTCATTTTTTTACTCTAACCTGCCTAACATAATTTTTTGGTGTAAAAACCCCCTTCTTCCATACCGCCAGCCCCACCGACTAACATAATTTTTTTACACTAGCCTTCCCTTTGCACCGGTTTGCATCATTCCATAAAAATGGTGCCCAGCTGGTGCACAGAAATTGTGCAAGCCGGTGCTAAACTTTTTGATGCAAAACTGAGTTAGTGCAGTTTTGCCCCCAAAAAAGTATAAATCAGGGCCTAAAACTGCTGCAAAAAATGATGTAAAAAAATCTCTTAGATTTCTTTGCAACATGTTTTCAGCCCTCCTAACGGAGGAACACCCCCTTTGCATACATTGTGCCTGTAGCGCAAAGGGTCACAAAGTGGCGCAATGCATGCATTGTGCCACTTTGTAAATTTGGCGCTGCGATTATGGCCTCGTTGGGCACATTAACGTTAAAAGAAAATGACGCTAATGTGGTGCAAGGGGACACTGGGGGCTCATAAATCTGCTCCTAAGAGTCATGGTGAGAGGTGATGCAAGCAGGTTTTCCTGCTTTGCGCACCGTGCACCCCAATCCCAAACGTGAGCCTGATGTTTCTGATATGTACTGATACTGATATGGCTTTATATTGCCTGGCTTGGCTTGCTCTGGCCGCTGCTGTATGTGTGTAGGAAGCACTCATAGACACATCCCCTTAGTTACTGCCCTTCACTATTGCTTTTACATTGACTTGTCGATCTGCATGTTCATAAACACATAGATTTACCTGTATAGGTTTTCCTGCAGGCTTATATCCCATCAAGTTGTTCTTCTACCTTCAACTCAGTAGTGACAGTTCATCCACGCAGTGCACAACTACGCATAGTAGATCCAGCTTTCGGCAGAAGACCGACAGAAGTGGAAATAAGAGTGGCGAGGTGTAGTCTACTTTACTGCTGCAGCATAGTGTGGTTTTCTCTGAAGCCCCTCATTAAGCCCTTGCTGCGGTAGAACCAACAGGGTTTGAGGGAGCCCACTTGGCAAGCAAGTTACAGAGTTATGAGATCCGGCAAGATCTGGGGCGCTACCAATTTAGCCAACAATCACAATTACAAGGGCAAAAATTGAAAATAAAAGCAATATTATAAGCATTAATAATCAAGAGATGCACTAGTTGGTCTCTTTGTACTATTCTCCAAGAAGTGCCTTCACGTGCACACCTTGACGTTATATGATCATCGTCCTACTTGACGCTATGATTGTATGCAAATGGGACAAATGCCATTAAAACCTAATTTACTGAAAAAAACAAAGAAACAAGCAACGCTCCAATACAAGAAGATGCATCACCTGTCACAAAAAACAAACATTACAGATTTTTTAAGCCTGCTATTAATACCGGTGGAAACCTTCATTACAATGTCAAGGATTGTTACAGAATCCAGCAAGCGACCCAGGAACCCTAATCGTGTAGTATATCACAAGGACAACTCTCTACGCCCATGGGGATCAGGATCAGTATTTACTACTGTACTGCCATTTGTTAAATTTTGTTTTGACCAATGACTTTGTGTTTCACCACTGCGCATATTAGTTGCTCAGTGTTCACCAGTAGCACATGGTATGTTTTGTTCAGTTTAGCCGCCTATGGGCTTTGACATTGCATTAGTCATTACATTCTGTATTCTGCCTATTGGCTTTGACATGGCATTAGCCATTACTTTCTGTATTCAGTTGAGCCGCCTATGGGCTTTGACATTGCATTAGCCAGTACATTCTGTATTCTGCCTATTGGCTTTGACATGCTGTATCCAGTCTAGCCGCCTATTGGCTTTGACATTGCATGCCTATTGGCTTTGACATGATGTACTCAGTTTAGCTGCCTATTGACTTTGACATGCTATTAGATATTCTGCCTATTGGCTTTGACATGATATTATATATTGCATTTTATATTCAGCTTAACTGCCTATTGGCTTTGACATCATATTATACATTACACTTTGTATTCAGCTCCGCTGCCTATTGGCTTTGACATGATATTATACATTACATTTTGTATTCAGCTCCGCTGCCTATTGGCTTTGACATGATATTATACATTGCATTTTATATTCAGCTCAGCTGCCTATGGGCTTTGACATGATATAAGACATTGCATTTTGTATTCAGCTTAGATGCTTATTGGCTTTGACATGACACTAGACATTGCATTTGATATTTAGGTTAGCTGCCTATTGCCTTTAACATGACATTGCATTTGATATTTAGGTTAGCTGCCCATTGCCTTTAACGTGGAGTTAGACATTGCAGTTGAGAATCCAAGCTGTATTTTTCCAAGCTGTGTTTTTGCACCAGAGAACCAAGATGTTTTTCTCACAGTAGACTAGACATGATAAGAGAGAGTACATGGGTGTTGTTTTCTCTTCGCTTGAGCTTGGGAACAGGAGTAGTCTTGGAGACCTGGCCAGTCTCCAAAAGGCTTGCTCAGTTTCCCAGGTCTGAGGGGAGGGGGCACACCTTTGTAACGAATGTAACAGGCTGCAGAGAGTCAGATTCGAATCTGCCGGACCTCGTGCTGGAGCTTGGCGCCAGCTGCCAGCAATCCCGTGTGGGGAGATGAATCTCTCTTTCTCGCGGCTGACAGGGGTCATCAGCTTGCAGACCTTAGAAAGATGAAGCTGTAGATAATTCCCACACGGTGAAGTATTTGTTTTGCTTTGCATTCAATATCTTATAAATATAACCTGCTGTGTATATTGCAAACTGATATATTTTGTTTGATTAACGCGGACTTGAAAGCTACTAATTCGTCATTCATAAAAATTGGGGTTGGGGAAGAATTAACAACAATAAAAGTCTTCTTTGACCTCACAAGTGCATTTCTGTTGTGTTATGTTAGTGCTTAGAAACTAGATAAGAGGAAAGCACTACAACTATGTATACAATGCACTATAGGTCTCATTTCACATGTGGGAAACCCCATAGGCTATTAAGGGAGTCCAACATTAAGGGCCTCATTCTGACCCTGGTGGTCCTAAACCGCCAGGGCCGCGGGCAACGGAAGCACCGCCAACAGGCTGGCGGTGCTTCAGTGCCCATTCTGACCGAGGCGGTAAAGCCGCGGTCAGAAAAGGGGATCCGGCGGTTTTCCACCGGAATACCCCTGGCAGGGCTGAACCTCCATGGCGGCGCTGCAAGCATCGCCGCCATGGGGATTCCGACCCCCTTTCCGCCATCCTGTTTCTGGCGTTTTTTACCGCCAGGAACAGGATGGCGGGAACAGGTGTCGTGAGGCCCCTGGGGGCCCCTGCACTGCCCATGCCACTGGCATGGGCAGTGCAGAGGCCCCCTAACAGGCCCCCAGCATGATTTTCACTGTCTGGATAGCAGACAGTGAAAATCGCGACGGGTGCAACTGCACCCGTCGCACCCCTGCAACACCACCGGCTCCATTCGGAGCCGGCCCCTGTGTTGCAGGGCCTTTCCCGCTGGGCTGGCGGGCGCTCCTTTGGCGGGCGCCCGCCGGCCCGGCGGGAAAGTCAGAATGGCCTCCGCGGTCTTTTGACCGCGGAGCCGCCAAATGGCAGTGACCGCATGGCGGGCGGCAACCGCCGCCCGCCGCGGTCAGAATGACCGCCTAAATGCATTCATTTAACAACCCTGTAATGAACTCTTTCTTAATTCAAATGTAGATAAAGAAAACAAAAGACTGAAAAGTTTCCAGTTGCTGGTATGTATTGTCCAAAATACATGCCATAGTCGGTATGACATTGCGTAAAAAGTGCAGATGACGCGGTGATCGTGTAAATAAATGCATAAAACATATACACATGAGGCACTGGACAAGGGCCTTAGTTCAATAAATTATTTTTATATGTATGTTCGTGAATTAATAAACATCCCACAGTCTCTGGAGCTGAGAGCATCAGTGTAGTCTGCGCTTCAGAGTGAGACGGGTGGGAATTGTGGAATACATCAAAAGAGTGAAGTGCTGCTTGGAAGGAAGACTTGAAGGCTTGCTTACCTCCTCATTTCAAAAACTAGAAACTTCAGTGAGGAAAGAGTAATCCCTGAGGAAGCCACTTTGATGCCAGGAAGGGCGTTGATTTGGTGCGTGGTGACGAAGAGACTCCGCGGAGAGGCGGAGCTGTCGCACAAGCAGGCAGCAGGAAGGCAGAGCAGTAGCGCGACAGAGTGTGCTCTTTTCCACACTCCCGTCCGGATGCCATGGAGAGACGCCGTGAGAGAGGCGGAGTGGTAGCGAGGCAGAATGTGCTCCTTTCCCCACAGAGTGTGCTCCTTTCCCCTTGGCCAGCAGACAGCCCGCGAAGACAGCGCCCACAGGTGAGAGGCTCCTGTTGGGTCCCGGGAGGAGCCTGTGGTGTGGAGAGGCGGAGACGGAGCCTCGTAAGGCAATACCATCGAGGACACTCCTCCTACTGAGGCTGGGGCTTGGTGGGTGGAATTGGGCAGAATCGGGCCGATTTGGGCAGACTGTCTCAGGAAGTCATTGATAACAAAGGAAAAGGTCTCCGTGGAGCTGGGACAGTTAGGACAAGGCTGCAGCTTTCAGCATTCCAGACTTTGACACACTGTGGATTGTAGCTGTTCCCTGGCTTACCACTCTTTTCCTTACTCCTTTTCACCTGGGCTTGCTTTGCTCTGCTCTGTTGAGCTTCAGCCAGTGTGTACCATTATAGAGCGGGTGACTTGAGGCCCGTGGACTGTGATTTTTGGAGATCTTGGGGGCGATTGTAATCTAGAGTGCAGCAGCAGGGTGCAGCCAGAAAAGCTGCATTGATTTCTGTACTAGGTCCTGGTGAAAGCAATTATTGGTCTGCTTGGAGAGTGGACTTAGGAGCAAAGTAGAATAAAAAGGAGTAAAGGATCAGAATGAATAAAAATGACTTCCAAACACATGAAAAGAAACAGGTCTTTCCTCAGTCTGGCCTGTAAAAAAACAAAATCGAACCCCCTTAAGAAATAAGGACACTCAGTATTTGAACGTAAAAAGTTTGAACTCTATCCTCCCATTTGTAAAAAAAGACCCATGTGAGACATTGGTTGGTAAGGGGGAAGATTATCTAGGTACCAACAATAATATCTCCCAAGGTTCTGACCAGGATAATGATTTAAATCTCTTTATGGATCAGGGCGCTGCTGACAGGGGGGATTAGTTGATGTCGCTGCCTCCCCTCTCTTTAGTGGGGCCCACCAAGCTGAAATTCGGGAATTTACCCTCCGCGACTTTGACCTGGATGAGGTGCCCGGCCCTAGAATTGTTCCTCCATCCTTTCCAGTGACACCCGTAGCAGTTCAATTCAATTCTTGCTCTCTCATGTTAAAACATTTTAGTAGTACTCCTTCAGACTACTTCCTTTCGGATTTAAGGACTCAGCAAACCTCAAATTTAGCAAAAAAAATCACATTTTCCCACATTTCTGTGTAGGATCACCGCACCAGGGCAAATTTCCTACCACCCAACGTTCCCCTCAGTCTCCCAGTAAAACTGATACCTCACTTGTGTAGGTGGGCCAAGTGCCTGTGACAGGGAAGAGACAAAAACATGTCGAAATGGAGGGGGAACCAAAGCGGGTCCAAAAGGGCAGTTTGAAAAAAAACATTTTAGGCTGACAAGTGCAGCAGAATATTTATCGGTATAGATAAGACAATGTTGGGTGGTAGGAAGTTTGTGGATTCCTGCAGATTCCGGAAGGTTCCATCAAAAAAATGTGGGATTTCCAGCAAAGTTGGAGGTTTGTAGGGCATTTTGGGTAAGAAAATGGTGCAGGTGCATGTGAAGTACACCCCCCTGGAATCAACCAGATGTCTAGGTCTTGTGGATTTTTCTACATGGCAAGGTCCCAAAGTCCAAAAAGTGTGGCCCTCATCATTCCAACTGGGACGATTTTGAGAGTTACTGAGCTCTCATGGCCCAAATGTCAAACCAAAACCCAAACTAATCAAATGTCTTCTTGCTTGCCATGGGATAAGATGTTTTAGTGTGCGGTGAGAGCTGAAAGACTCTTACTTCCTTCAGTTGGGGTGGGGGCATTACCATGTCCATACTGGTTGGAAGCCACCACCCACAATTTTTTTTTATTCCCTGGCCTCTAGTAGACTTTCTGCCCCTGGGGTGTGGATCGGGGCTAATTGCCCAATCTGCCCACTGGTGGGCAGAACAACTTTGTCCCCTTTTATTTGGGGTGGGGGATGGCCATACCCCTAACCTCTTATTTTGAAAAGAAAATCTTCCCTGGTCTCTGTTGGGCTATCTGCCCCCATCGGGGGCAGATAGGCCTTCCAAAAATAGGCCAATCTGTCCCCAAGGGGGGCAGATATAGCCAACAGTAATGTGCCCCCATGAGGAGTGACTCTTGCCCAAGGGGATGCCCCCCCAAACAAAACACACAAACACACCAATCCCTGATGTCTAGTGGATTCTGCCCCCCTTGGGGGCAGATTGGCCTAACAAAAATAGGCCGATCTGCCCCCCTTGGGGACAGAAATGGCCTAAATACAATTTGTCCCCAGGGGAGCGACTCTTGTCTAAGGGGTATTAACATAAAGTAAATTAAAGAAATATATATATCCCTGATATCTAGAGGTTTCTGCCCCCCCCCCGGCCGCATATTAGGCCGATCTGCCTCCAAGGGGGGTAGAAATGACCTAAAAATAATTTGGCCTCCGTGGAGCAACCCTTGCCTAAGGGGTCGCTCCCCACATATAAAAATATATAAACAGAACAAAAATGTATCTCTGGTGTCCGGGGGTTTTATTCCCCCCTAGGGGCAGATCAGCCTAATTATATTAGGCCAATCTGCCCCAAGGGGGGGCAAAAGTGGCCTAAAAATATTTTGCCCCCGTGGGGAGGAGCCCTTTCCCAAGGGGCTGCATCCTTATGCGTAAGTATATAAAAAAAAAAAACTGGTGTCTAGTGGCTTCTGCCCCCCCGGGGACAGATTGGCCTAATTATATTAGGCCAATCTGCCCCTAGAGGGGAAGAAATGGCCTAAATATATTTTGCCCCCTGTTGGACTTTTGCTTATGCAGGGTCATCCCCAGACTTTTTTGCCTCCTGCCTCCTATATTTTTCTGACATGTTGCTGTTGGCTTTTCAACTCTGAGCACTTTACCACTGCTAACCAGTGCTAAAGTGCATATGCTCTCCTGTTTAAATTGTATGTAAGTGGTTTATCCATGATTGGCATATTTGATTTACTAGTAAGTCCCTAGTAAGGTGCACTAGAGGTGCCAGGGCCTGTAAATCAAATGCTACTAGTGGGCCTGCAGCACTGGTTGTGCCACCCACATAAGTAGCTCTGTGATCATGTCTCAGACCTGCCACTGCAGTGTCTGTATGTGTATTTTTACACTGTAAATTCGACTTGGCAAGTGTACCCACTTGCCAGGCCTAAAACCTTCCCTTTCCTTACATGTAAGGCACCCCTAAGGTAGGCCCTAGGTAGCCCCAAGGGCAGGGTGCAGTGTATGGATAAGGTAGGACATATAGTAATGTGGTTTATATGTCCTGACAGTGAAATACTGCCAATTTCGTTTTCACTGTTGCAAGGTCTGTCTCTCTCTCATAGGATAATATGGGGGCTACCTTTAAATATGATTAAAGTGTAGATTCCCCTAGAGAGTAGATGGACATGTGGAGTTTGGGATCCCTGAACTCACAATTTAAAAATACATCTTTTAGTAAAGTTGATTTTAAGATTGTGCGTTTGGAAATGCCACTTTTAGAAAGTGAGCATTTTCTTGCTTAAACCATTCTGTGACTCTGCCTTGTTTGTGGATTCCCTGTCTGGGTCAGTTTGACAGTTGGGTTGTTTTTCACCTCACACCAGACAGTGACACAAAGGGAGCTGGGGTGTAATCTGCATTTCCTGATTAGCCATCTCTGCTAGGAGGGAGGGGTGGAGTGGTCACTCTCATCTGAAAGGACTGTGCCTGCCTCTGACAATGCTGTCTCCAACCCCCTGGTGTGTGTCTGAGGCCTTGCCTGGGCAAGGCAGGATTTCACAAGAAGGTGTGAGTCCCCTTTGAAGGAAGGTGACTTCAAAGACTAAAATGGGTATAAGAAGGGCACCCAAACTTACAAACTTTAGAAACACTTCTGGAATCAAGGGGAACCTCTGCCTGGAGAAGAGCTGATCGCTGAGGAACAAGTGCTGCCCTGCCTGTGACTGTGCTTTGTGGAGCTTTCCTGCAGTGCTGCTTCTGCCAGAGTAAGAGGGCAAAGACTGGACTTTGTGTGCCTTCCATCTTGAAGAAGAAATCTCCAAGGGCTTGATGTAGAGCTTGCCTCCTGTTATTGAAGTCTCAGGGATAGCAAAGACTTCTTCCTGCCAGCACCTGGAGTCTCTGGAGAGACCCCTACTCTGCTCTGTGGTGCCCTTCCAGTTCCTGGGACCCTGAAAGGAGAGGCTGGCAGCCTAAGGACAAAAATACACGCACCGAGCACCGTGCAGAGAAAAGATCGACGCGAATCCGATCGCGGCTGAGAAAACGACGCGACGCCGGCTCCGCAGCTGAGAAACGACGCCGCTGGAAACGCGACCGGAGAATCGACGCCCGGAGCAGGAGAAACGACGCGCAGCATCGCTGACGAAGGCTGAGAGATCGCAACCAGCGCCGCGGGACTTCGGGCCGTCGCATGGCTGGCTTTTTCGACGCGCCTCGCCGAGCCGAGCTGTTTTCGACGCATATATCCGTGCCGGGTTATTTTCGACGCACACCGCCCGTGCGGGGTTATTTTTGCCGCAAACCAGGTACATTTTCACGCTAGCAGCGCTAGTGTGGTGTTACAACTACCTAAAGACTCTTTTTATTTTAAATCTTTTAAAAATCATAACTTGACTTGTGTATGTTGGATTTTTGTCGTTTTGGTCTTGTTTTGTCTAGATAAATATTTCCTATTTTTCTAAACTGGTGTTGTGTCATTTTGTAGTGTTTTCATTAAGTTACTGTGTGTGTTGGTACAAATACTTTACGCCCAGCACTCTGAGGTTAAGCCTACTGCTCTGCCAAGCTACCAAGGGGGTAAGCAGGGGTTAGCTGAGGGTGATTCTCTTTTATCCTAACTAGAGTGAGGGTCCTTGCTTGAACAGGGGGTAACCTGACTGTCAACCAAAGACCCCATTTCTAACATTGGTGACCAGCGGTCGGGATTTGGACTTGTATTTGTACTTGACATACAGTAATTAAGTGTACACTACTGTTTTGATCTCAGACCACTACGTGACCACATACTACTTGTCTTGTGATTCTGCTTTTTGTTCTCTGATGTCCTCCTGGAAGTATTGATAATATTTTTGGACTTTGGTTTTTGGTTGTGAAGCCTTTGCAGAATGGAAGTCAATTTCTGGCACCTATTTATGTATAAAAAGTGGCAGCTTAAAGCATTTTGCATGGAAAGGGGACTGGCTGTGAACAGGAAATCCAGAAGGGAGGATCTTGAGTCAGCCCTGTTTCAGTATGAATTGAAACGTTGTCAGGCAACACCACCAAATGAGTCTGAGGAGGATGACTACTCCGAAGAGGAGGAAACAGAAAGAGATGAGTGGCTCCTAGCTCGAATCCGGAGTCTGGAAGAGCTAGATGCAGAGCTTGAGAGGGCTGAGGAGGAGAGAGCCTTAGTCCTGGAAAAAGAAAGGATTGCAGCTCAAGAGCTGAGCTGTGAAGAGCTGAAGCTGGAGGCCATGAGGGCTGAGTCCAGTTCAGATGGTGGCAGCAAAAATCTTGTATCCAGTACTGCTGAAGAAGTGCACATGCCCAGAGATGTGGTGCCCTACTTGAAGGAGGGAGTTAACACACGCCAGGAGGTTCAGGGGTATGAGGTAGCTCCAGTGATGCACAGGGTCCCTGAGGTGGATTGGGGAACTGGCATGGGGAGTCATATTCCTACTGGTGGGAGGGACACTCTACTGACTCTAGGTGAGAGTGACAGGGAGAGGGGTTCCCCCCAAGTAGAAGTCCTGGTTATGGAGTGTGAAAACATCCCAGAAGAGTGTGGGTTGAGTGTCAGGGACAGTCAGGTACTGTCTCACCAGTCTCAGGAGGGTGATGTGGGGTGCTTTGTCAAAGCAGAGTCACTGGATGGTTGGGTGAAGGGTACTTTGGTTAATTCATGTGAGGGGCTGAGTGATGTAATTGCTGGAGAGCATATGTCTAGTCCTTATTTTCCAGAGCTATGCCAACACCAGGTGGAGTGTGAGTTCTCTGACCCCAGGGAGCTTACAATGGAGGCAGACTTCTGGGTGAGTACCAGAGAGTCTGAAGAGGCATTTGGGGGTGCTCCTGAGAGGAGTGGTCTAGGTAGTTCCCAACCAGGTGAGGTAGGGAAGGATTGTAGTGTCCCAGGTAGGTCCCAGTGTAGTGGGATGGGTGAGGGACCCCATGTCCAGTCTCAGAGGAGAGGGAATGGGGATGGGTTGAGGCCCAAGGTGCCCGAGATCCGGTCCCAGGTCCTGGAGGGTTCCCTGCGGGAACCCCAGGAGGGGAGCCTAGCCTGTACCATAGGGCCATCTGTTGAGGGAGACCCCACAGTGTCAGGAGAACTTGGGGGGGCGGCTGTAGCCAGCGTCCCACCAGTTCTGGTGTCTGGCAGTACCACTCCTAGTGAGGGGTTGCAGAAGTCCAGACAGAGGGTTGAGGGGGGGTTGCGGACCCCAGTGGAGAACCTGGAGGGTCAGGGGTCAGCTCTGAGAGCAGAGCCCCCCATGAATGACCTTGGTGAGACCATTTCTGGGCTGGGGGGAATCCAGACTCTGTCAGATGGGCAGAGGTCAGGAGACCTGCGCCAGCCAGACTCTTGTGTGGCCCTTCGGGACAGTGTGTCCCTTGAGGGGGGTAAGTGTGCCCCCCTGGAAGTCCTGGTGTGCCAGGCAATGGTTCAACCGCAGGGTGGTGACTCTGGGTTGAATGATCAGGTTCAGGGGGTAAACTCTGACCTGATGGGGGGTAAGTGTGCTCCCAAGGAAGTCCTGGTGTGCCAGGCAGTGGTTCAACCGCAGGGTGGTGACCCTGGGTCGGATGGCCAGGTTCAGAGGGTAAACTCTGACCTGGTAGGGGGTAGGTATGCCCCCCAGGAAGTCCTGGTTTGCCAGGCAGTGATCCAGTCTGTGGGTACAGACCCTGGATTGGGAGGCCAGGTTAAGGGTGTCCCCCCTGACCTGGAGGAAGGGGCTACTGCTAACAGTGCCCCTACCATGTTGTCTTCTGGGGGGGTCGCTCCTAGTTGGGTGGTTCAGGACCCCAGAAGAGAGGGCAGGGGGAGGGAAGCCTCACCCCTGGCCCTGGTCCAACCTGAAGGTACAGACCCCAGGTTGGAGGATCAGTTGCAGGTTAACATCCCTGCACTGATGGAAGAATTGTGCAGGACTGCTTCTACAAGCCCCCTGACAGTTTTTGACTCTGGGGGTGCCGCTTCTGCAGGGAGGGTACAGAGCCCCAGAGGGGAGGACCAGGGTCAGGTTGTCATCCCTGACCTGGTGGAAGAGAGAGTGGTCAAAGGGTGCCAGGCACCTGGGGCTACCACCCCCCACTCTCCACAGTCACAGTGGTTAGAGAGGCCTGAGGTCGGGCTCTCATCCCTGACAGTTGTCTGGGGCCACTGTGGCTTGCTGTCCTGGTGGACAGAGTTGCCCCTGGGGGGGGGAGGACGAGAGTCACACCCCGGGGGTGGAGTGGGCAACACCACTGTGTTGGCCCTGGTGGTACTATCTGCCCATTGCAATACATCTGTGAGCAAAGTAAAGTTAGGTGTTGCACAGATGGTGTCTGTAGATGTGGAGAAGGATTCCCCATGGGTTAGCTTAGTGGGCCCTGAGAGTATGGACAGAGGGATCCAACTGGAGTCAGGAAGGCGTAGAACTGGAACATGCCCCTGCTGTTGTGGGCCTGGGTCCCTGTTCTATCGCCCCAATCAGGGAAGTACATCAAGGTATTGATTGTTCTCCCCTGGCTTTAGGCTGGTAGGGGGTCGTGTTGGACTTTTGCTTATGCAGGGTCATCCCCAGACTTTTTTGCCTCCTGCCTCCTATATTTTTCTGACATGTTGCTGTTGGCTTTTCAACTCTGAGCACTTTACCACTGCTAACCAGTGCTAAAGTGCATATGCTCTCCTGTTTAAATTGTATGTAAGTGGTTTATCCATGATTGGCATATTTGATTTACTAGTAAGTCCCTAGTAAGGTGCACTAGAGGTGCCAGGGCCTGTAAATCAAATGCTACTAGTGGGCCTGCAGCACTGGTTGTGCCACCCACATAAGTAGCTCTGTGATCATGTCTCAGACCTGCCACTGCAGTGTCTGTATGTGTATTTTTACACTGTAAATTCGACTTGGCAAGTGTACCCACTTGCCAGGCCTAAAACCTTCCCTTTCCTTACATGTAAGGCACCCCTAAGGTAGGCCCTAGGTAGCCCCAAGGGCAGGGTGCAGTGTATGGATAAGGTAGGACATATAGTAATGTGGTTTATATGTCCTGACAGTGAAATACTGCCAATTTCGTTTTCACTGTTGCAAGGTCTGTCTCTCTCTCATAGGATAATATGGGGGCTACCTTTAAATATGATTAAAGTGTAGATTCCCCTAGAGAGTAGATGGACATGTGGAGTTTGGGATCCCTGAACTCACAATTTAAAAATACATCTTTTAGTAAAGTTGATTTTAAGATTGTGCGTTTGGAAATGCCACTTTTAGAAAGTGAGCATTTTCTTGCTTAAACCATTCTGTGACTCTGCCTTGTTTGTGGATTCCCTGTCTGGGTCAGTTTGACAGTTGGGTTGTTTTTCACCTCACACCAGACAGTGACACAAAGGGAGCTGGGGTGTAATCTGCATTTCCTGATTAGCCATCTCTGCTAGGAGGGAGGGGTGGAGTGGTCACTCTCATCTGAAAGGACTGTGCCTGCCTCTGACAATGCTGTCTCCAACCCCCTGGTGTGTGTCTGAGGCCTTGCCTGGGCAAGGCAGGATTTCACAAGAAGGTGTGAGTCCCCTTTGAAGGAAGGTGACTTCAAAGACTAAAATGGGTATAAGAAGGGCACCCAAACTTACAAACTTTAGAAACACTTCTGGAATCAAGGGGAACCTCTGCCTGGAGAAGAGCTGATCGCTGAGGAACAAGTGCTGCCCTGCCTGTGACTGTGCTTTGTGGAGCTTTCCTGCAGTGCTGCTTCTGCCAGAGTAAGAGGGCAAAGACTGGACTTTGTGTGCCTTCCATCTTGAAGAAGAAATCTCCAAGGGCTTGATGTAGAGCTTGCCTCCTGTTATTGAAGTCTCAGGGATAGCAAAGACTTCTTCCTGCCAGCACCTGGAGTCTCTGGAGAGACCCCTACTCTGCTCTGTGGTGCCCTTCCAGTTCCTGGGACCCTGAAAGGAGAGGCTGGCAGCCTAAGGACAAAAATACACGCACCGAGCACCGTGCAGAGAAAAGATCGACGCGAATCCGATCGCGGCTGAGAAAACGACGCGACGCCGGCTCCGCAGCTGAGAAACGACGCCGCTGGAAACGCGACCGGAGAATCGACGCCCGGAGCAGGAGAAACGACGCGCAGCATCGCTGACGAAGGCTGAGAGATCGCAACCAGCGCCGCGGGACTTCGGGCCGTCGCATGGCTGGCTTTTTCGACGCGCCTCGCCGAGCCGAGCTGTTTTCGAAGCATATATCCGTGCCGGGTTATTTTCGACGCACACCGCCCGTGCGGGGTTATTTTTGCCGCAAACCAGGTACATTTTCACGCTAGCAGCGCTAGTGTGGTGTTACAACTACCTAAAGACTCTTTTTATTTTAAATCTTTTAAAAATCATAACTTGACTTGTGTATGTTGGATTTTTGTCGTTTTGGTCTTGTTTTGTCTAGATAAATATTTCCTATTTTTCTAAACTGGTGTTGTGTCATTTTGTAGTGTTTTCATTAAGTTACTGTGTGTGTTGGTACAAATACTTTACGCCCAGCACTCTGAGGTTAAGCCTACTGCTCTGCCAAGCTACCAAGGGGGTAAGCAGGGGTTAGCTGAGGGTGATTCTCTTTTATCCTAACTAGAGTGAGGGTCCTTGCTTGAACAGGGGGTAACCTGACTGTCAACCAAAGACCCCATTTCTAACACCCCCCCCCGGGGATTGGCCTTTGCCCAAGGGGCCGCTCCCTTTATGCATAAGTATAAACAAATAAATATTCCCTGATGTCTAGTAGGCAAAAATGGCCTTAAAATAATGTGACATCCCGGGGAGCGACCATTGCCTAAGGGGTCGCTCCCCACATATAAATAAATAAATAGAAAAATATATATATTCCTGGTTCTAGGGGTTTTCTGCCCCATTGGCGGGGGGGCAGAAATGGCCTAAAAACAATTTGCCCCCCATTGAGTGGCCCTTGACTAAGGGTTCGCTCCCCACACATTAAAGGAAAAAATAAACAATAAAAAATGTATCCCTGGTGTCTAGGGGTTTTCTGCCCCCTCCCCCCCAGAGGGAAGATTGGCCAAATTGTATTAGGCCAATCTACCCCCGGGGGGCAGAAATGGCCTAAACATGATTTGGCCCCCTGGGGAGCGATCCTTGCCCAAGGGGCCACTACCCCCATGACAATTACAAAAAAACAATAAATTCCATGGTGTCTAGTGGGCATTTCTGCTGCCCGATCGCATTTCTATCGAGTAGCAGAAATGCTTGCAGAGACATGAAAGGAAAAGCCCTTCCTTTCCTTTCATGCCTCTGCCGGGCCCCTCCTCCTGAGCGGAAGAGAAATGCTTTTGAATTTCTCTTCTGCATCGTGCTGGAAGCATGTTTCCAGCACAAAGTGAGGTGACCCCTGATGAGGTCAGCATGCAATTGCGTGCTGACGTCATCAGACAACACTGGAGGGGTCAGGGGGGTCGGGGGTGGAAGGGGAAGCGTTTCTCCTTCCCGCCCTGACGTGGGGGGTGAGGGGGTGGCCATCAGGGGGAGCGCCAGCGCTTCCCCCGATGGCTGGTACCTGGACGTAGTGGTTACGTCTGCAGAGCCTGAGAGGCACAGCCACGGACGTAACCATTACATCCATGGCAGTCAACAGGTTAAGGAGATAGGGGTATTTCTTCTAGAGGATAAAATATGGACTGTTCATTATGTTGCGGCACAGATTCTGGACCAATGGGGCATTGGTATGAAATAGATCGATAATTGAAGATTGACTGGCCCTGGACCATGATCATGAGAACCCATGATTGAGGGAAGTTAGGGACATGGCCAGGGCCCAGTCTATACTATACTTATTTGGAAACCCAACAACTCTTTCTTCCTTGAGCAAAATGGCTATGAGGCATATGTGTTACTCATTATATAGGGCTGCAAGGTAGTATACTGCCATGTCATTTCCTTCCTCTCATTGGCCCCTACCAACAGCCCCTAGCATTTCTTTTGCGCAATGCACAGCACCATTACATTTTTATCTTATTGAGGTTTAGAGTGAGCCTATGTCATAGACTAGTTGTTCCCCCTGTTGTAATAGTTGAGAGTATATCCTTGCAACCAGGTTTCTTCACAAAGCACTTTACATATAATGTTCTTTTGCAGTTTTTACTCTAATCCTAGACTTTGCACTATCAGAGCCCTTCTGAACAAACATTCTACAGGACATTGCCCAAAGGTACTTTATTTCCTTCAATGTCTAGCGGCAATAGTCACAGTCTATTCGTATCTCAGACTTATTATTATGATAAGGAAGTCTCTTGAACTTGATTCTAGGCAATATGCTAGCATCGCTCTCTGATCAGTGGGACTACGCTGTGATGATCTTTATGATCTCTTGAATGAGTAGGACCAAATAGTGGACCCATTTATATGAGGTTTTTGTCCTCTACTTTTAGTATTGGTTGCCAGGTCAATGTGTTCATTTGTCTTAGAGGGTCATGATTTGGAACTGGTACCTCTGAACATTATGACCCTCATTACAACCCTGGCAGTCAGTGGAGTAATGGCGGTAATACGGCCAACAGGCCGTAGGAAAAAAAAAGGCATTGCAAGCATGGCAGTGACCGCTATGCTAAACCGCCACTTCTCCACTCAGACCGCCAGGGTGTTAATGACCAATGGGCTGGAGACTTCAGTCTCCGGACCAGCAGCTGTCACAACACAGCCGGCGGTATCATGACCCTGCACACCACCATGGATTTCGTTGGTTTCTGTACCACCACAAATTCCTTCACTGGCACTGATATGGGTCCCTCCACACCCCTGACCCCCCTCAACCCCCCAAATGTGGCAGGACCCCCGCCCAACCCCAACACCATCGACGCACACCCCCTACACGCACACAGACACTACAACTACACATACCTCCACACTTACTAACAAACATTCGAACAGACACACACACAGACATACACGCACACATACTCACAGACATACAAACAGACAGACATGTACACATTTTCAAACACACATCATCCCCCTCATGCATACACGCACTCACACACCCCCTCTACACACTCACACTCACACCCCCATGCACGCACACACCACACAACCCCCTCCCACCCCCCTCCCCTAACCTCATCACTACAACACCGCCACACCGAATCGTGGGATGTGATTCGGTGGGCGGTGCTCTGATGACGTGGCAGTGGAGGTGGAGCAGCCTCCACTTCCCCGCCGACCGCCAGTATGGCTGCTGGCGGCTCTCCATCCGAAAAAGGACAGAGGGCTGCCAGCAGTCATAATACACTGTGCGGAAAACCGCCTGCACTGGAGGTCTTCAGCACGGCGGTACCTCAGCGGTCTTCCAAAAAGACTGCCAAGGTTAAAATGAGGGGCTATGTAATTATTTTTCTAATTTCAATGTTTTGAAATCTGGAGCTGCTGAAGGTTTTTGAATTGTCCTTATTTGTACTAATTCTGAGTATATCCTGTTGCCTCCAAATGATGGCCTCCAAACTGCTTTGGTACGTAATGCATAACACTATCAACACTTTATTTCTTTTGAGGCTTATAGTTATTGCATCTTATAGGATAGTTACCCATTTTCCTAATTTGTAGGGCACCCTTGTTCTTCGTCTCTGTGACTAGGCTTCTTTATGAAGCCATTTCTATTTAGGCTGGTCCACTGCAGTTTTTATACTATAACTTAGATTTTGCACTTCCGTAGCATCTGTGTTTAAACTCACCTCAGATGATTGCACATAGGCACTCTGACACCCTTAGGGCCTCATTCACAAGAAATGATGCATTGCTGCCACACTGCAGCGATGTATAAAACATGTAACACTGCTGTATGACAGATCCTAATGCCTGGCTTGCATTGTATTTACAATATAGCGTACCATGGTGTTAGGTTCCTAGCTGCAGCAAACAAATAACGCTACCTGTGTACCGCGACTGTAGAAAAAATGTTGCTGCAAGTGGAAAAGTGATGCTAGGCTTGATAGCGGCATGTAACACAATGCAAGCCATCCTAGCATCACTCTTGATGGTGGAAAGTGTCAAAAACAGCTTAAAAACACCACATTTGGAAAAAAAAGCACACTCCATGAAGTGGTGCTTCTGATTGGCTAGGGTATGTATTAGAAAAATATATAGAGTCTTTATAGGCTTAGGTACATTCCAAAAACAATGATAATCCAATTAGTAGTACTTCAGAATGTGCAACTTGAGAATAATTCAATTACCAGTACTTCAGGCTATGCAACTCAATAATAATTCAAGAGCAATGTGTCAGGCACGTTCACAGGGTTTTGAAAGTAATAGTCGAGGAGCTTTAACTTAGGGTGATATGATAGTTTTCTCCCGGTTGTGCTCTCCTTTGCCTGAGCAGCCGGGAAAGGTATCTCAATGGAAGCCCACTCCTTTGTGGGGTCAGCGATTTTCAGAGATGCCTCGCCCTGGGTTATTGTAACTGTTCCCGGTCAATCACTCCCTTGTTTGAGCCACCAGGGAAGGGTGTCCCAGCTGGAGCCCCGCTCCTTTACTGGGCGTGCAATAGGTGGAGGCGCTTTGCCTCAAGTAAATACAGTTGTTCTCCTGGCTAGGCTCTATCCTCTTGAGCAGCCAGGACGGAGCTGCTAGGCAGAGATGCTTCAAAGTACCAGTGCCGCCCTCAGCCTCACCAGATCAGGTGAGGGGCAGGCAGGGGGAGATCACTGGTGCAGATGAAGGCAGCGCGGCTTCTCCGCTGAAGGCAGCCACAGGTACTCTGTTTGGCTGGATCGGAGACAAATCCAGACGGCGCTGCAGATGCAGGTGGACACGGATATCTCGTAGGGTGCTGGTGGGTTGCAGTGCATGCCGGGTCACCAAGAGAGATGGCTCTGGGGCCAGTACCACAGATCAGATGGCCCAGCAACTGTTGATTGGGGGGGTGAAGATATATGGCTCAGATGATGGCCGGTAGTGACTGGCAGTCGTTCGATGGTCTAGGTCTTTGAGCAGTCCGGGCACGTTGGACAGGCCCTGCAGTCACTCTGGAGTGCCTTGAAGAATCCTTACAAATTGCAGGCAGAGATCAGTAGTCAGCAGGGCAGCAATGCAGGTCAGAGCAGCAGTATCTGGGAACAGTCAGGTCGGCAGAGTGGTTATCCTGGCACATAGCAGCCTTTGCTCCAGCACGATCATGAGGGGTCCAGAAGTGTACTACTGAGCGGGCCAAGAGGCCCACCATTTATACAGAAAGGTGCCTTTGATGTGGGGGACGACCAACAAAAATGCATGTGAAGTGTGCAGGTCCCCCATTCAAATCAGTCTCGGCTCCAGACAGCCAGTGGAGGTAATCAGCCCTTAAGCGTTGACCCCAGCCCTTATCCTTTGAGATGTGAGTGTGAGATCCTTCCCCACCCTTTCCCCAGGAAGACCCATCATTAAGCAGATGACTGCAGATATGGCTAAGCATCCTGTGTGTGGGTGTATGAAAGAAATATACAAGTGGAACTGTCACCCTACCCAAGCCAGACGTGTATTAGAGGGAGGCTGTAGGCTCAGAGTGAAGTGAGTCCAGAGCAATGTTCGCATTCTAAAAGTGACATTTATAGATTAGTAGTAATAAATCCCACCTTATGAGTAAATGGGATTTATTATTACCATTCCAATGCTAATAAACATGACCCAGCCACTCCTCTCAGGTCAGGAATTACAGCTTAAATTTCTAATAAGGAATTCCTAATGCTGGCCTATGAGAGGGGTAGGCCTCACAGGATTAAACACCACTTGGGGGATTTTCATTATCAGAACATGGAAACTGTAAGTATACAGGGAGTGCAGAATTATTAGGCAAATGAGTATTTTGACCACATCATCCTCTTTATGCATGTTGTCTTACTCCAAGCTGTATAGGCTCGAAAGCCTACTACCAATTAAGCATATTAGGTGATGTGCATCTCTGTAATGAGAAGGGGTGTGGTCTAATGACATCAACACCCTATATCAGGTGTGCATAATTATTAGGCAACTTCCTTTCCTTTGGCAAAATGGGTCAAAAGAAGGACTTGACAGGCTCAGAAAAGTCAAAAATAGTGAGATATCTTGCAGAGGGATGCAGCACTCTTAAAATTGCAAAGCTTCTGAAGCGTGATCATCGAACAATCAAGCGTTTCATTCAAAATAGTCAACAGGGTCGCAAGAAGCGTGTGGAAAAACCAAGGCGCAAAAAATCTGCCCATGAACTGAGAAAAGTCAAGCGTGCAGCTGCCACGATGCCACTTGCCACCAGTTTGGCCATATTTCAGAGCTGCAACATCACTGGAGTGCCCAAAAGCACAAGGTGTGCAATACTCAGAGACATGGCCAAGGTAAGAAAGGCTGAAAGACGACCACCACTGAACAAGACACACAAGCTGAAACGTCAAGACTGGGCCAAGAAATATCTCAAGACTGATTTTTCTAAGGTTTTATGGACTGATGAAATGAGAGTGAGTCTTGATGGGCCAGATGGATGGGCCCGTGGCTGGATTGGTAAAGGGCAGAGAGCTCCAGTCCGACTCAGACGCCAGCAAGGTGGAGGTGGAGTACTGGTTTGGGCTGATATCATCAAAGATGAGCTTGTGGGGCCTTTTCGGGTTGAGGATGGAGTCAAGCTCAACTCCCAGTCCTACTGCCAGTTCCTGGAAGACACCTTCTTCAAGCAGTGGTACAGGAAGAAGTCTGCATCCTTCAAGAAAAACATGGTTTTCATGCAGGACAATGCTCCATCACACGCGTCCAAGTACTCCACAGCGTGGCTGGCAAGAAAGGGTATAAAAGAAGGAAATCTAATGACATGGCCTCCTTGTTCACCTGATCTGAACCCCATTGAGAACCTGTGGTCCATCATCAAATGTGAGATTTACAAGGAGGGAAAACAGTACACCTCTCTGAACAGTGTCTGGGAGGCTGTGGTTGCTGCTGCACGCAATGTTGATGGTGAACAGATCAAAACACTGACAGAATCCATGGATGGCAGGCTTTTGAGTGTCCTTGCAAAGAAAGGTGGCTATTTTGGTCACTGATTTGTTTTTGTTTTGTTTTTGAATGTCAGAAATGTATATTTGTGAATGTTGAGATGTTATATTGGTTTCACTGGTAATAATAAATAATTGAAATGGGTATATATTTTTTTTTGTTAAGTTGCCTAATAATTATGCACAGTAATAGTCACCTGCACACACAGATATCCCCCTAACATAGCTAAAACTAAAAACAAACTAAAAACTACTTCCAAAAATATTCAGCTTTGATATTAATGAGTTTTTTGGGTTCATTGAGAACATGGTTGTTGTTCAATAATAAAATTAATCCTCAAAAATACAACTTGCCTAATAATTCTGCACTCCCTGTATGTCCTGCCTCTTGACTTACATGGCACCCTGCCCTATGGGCTCCCGATGGCCTGCTTGAGGGGTGACTATATGTAAGAAAAGGGAAGTGTAGGGCTTAGCAAGAGATTTTAAATGGCAAGTGGAACTTCACATACAGGCTCTGTAGTGGCAGGCTTGAGACATCTTTACAGGGCTACTTAGTGGGTAGCACAATCAGTGCTGCAGACCCACTTTTATCATTTAATTTACAGGCCCTGAGCATAAGATACACCACTCTATGAGGGACTTACAGATAAATTAAACATGCCAATTGAGGTTACACCAATGTTACCATGTGTTTAGGGAAGAAGCACATGCACTTTAGCACTGATTAGGAGTGGCAAAGTACTCAGAGTACTCAGAGTCCTATGACCAACAAAAAGATAAAGCAACAAAACAGAAGGGAGAGGCAAAAAGTCTGGGGTAATATCACCCTAAGGATGCCAGGTCTAATACTCCAGAAGCAGCTATGGAGGACAGAGGAGACCAGAGACCTGAGGACAACACCAGCATCCCTAGTACCAGCCCAGGTGTCTAGATAGACTCCCAGGAGAAAGGGAAGAGGAAGAGCAAGTTTAGTGAGGAGGGGAATAACACCCTGATCACTGAGGTGACCCATCATCAACACCAGCTTTTATCACCTCAAAATTGCCATTGGGGAGAAAGAGGCCATATGGCAGTCCATTGTTGACAGGGTAAACAGTATGGCAGAAGTCAAGAGGATAGTGATCAATAGTAAGAAGTACTGGCACGATTGCATGTGGGAATCTGTCTAGCAACTGCAAGGCAGCATTGCAGACTGGGGGTGGAAGTCTGGTGCCCACAAGTAACTGGGTGAGTTGGAGGAGATGACGGCAGCTGTCATAGCTGAGGAGGTGGTGACACGATTCCTGGGACAGGACACTGAGGTCCATGATGAACAACAAGAACCACAAGGTAAGTCACCTATGGTTACAAATTAAATATATGTAATGCACACTGACCAGTCACAATTAGCACAGCCCAGTCCAGATCCATCACCTTACTCTCTGCAAAGTGTGAACTGCGGTATCAGTCCACGGTTATCTTTCTTAGTATTCTGGCACTTGCAGTGCAATGTACAACACTACTCACCATCACTACATCTCCCAGAAAACACAGCAAAACATGGACTGTAACAATACATCAAGCAGGCACACATCTACCCTGCACAACCTGACTGTGACAATGCAGGCCACCTTGCTTCATGTAGCTACTCAGTCTCACTTTGGCCCATGCACACTAATCTAGAATGTAAATCCTCAGAATGGAATGGCACAGGAGAAGTAACATGTCTGATAACTGAGAGAGGTGGCAGGTTTGGGCTACGGGAACTATCTATTCATAGGTCCATGGCAAGAGATACATCTAAAATACCCTGCATGAAACTATATTGCACCTAGCTGATCTGGCATGCAGGGTGAGTGCACACAGCTGCCATTGAAGGGAACACAGGAACTCCTCTCATCAAATTATTTGGATTGGATGTGCGGGGGAATGCAAGAGATGCACACCAGAGGACCATGTGCGCACACACTAATAATGATGTATGGGCATGGTAGGCCACTGCTATGGCTGTGCATTGTAGGTGCTAACTGTGCATGTAAAACTGCCATGTGGTCTGAATGGGGAGACTGTGCATACTGGGGAGGTGAGAATGGGAATATGAAATGCAATATAGCCTCATAAATACACATGCACTGCTTGGTCAAAATGTGCAGCACTTGTGTCACACCTGGAAAAGGATGGCAGAGAACAGCCGATTGGGGGAACCACAACCTACATGTCATGTGGACCTGGGGGAAGATGAAGCACATGCCAGGAGGGAGTCTAATGCAACGTTGTCACAAGGTGCTACATGTATAAGTAGGAGGATGTCAAACAGGGACCTCACAAGGGATACCAAGAACCGCTTAGCTACCACAAATTAATGAGCCATGGAAGCACCCAGGCTGAAGTCGGTGGGCATAGTGATCTGAGAATCGTGTAGTTATTTGCCGCTAGCTACAGCACTTCTACCATGTGGGGTTGTTGTGAGAAATTTTAGTTATTGCTTTATACACATTATTTTAACAAACTAGGCCTGCCACTGCGCACTTTGACCTAGATATATTTTGTTCAGCTTTGTTTATTATTTTAACCATGGCCACATTTGCGGTCTTGTTTTATTTCTCTCAATCTAGCTGTTCTTTGCCTAGGTCAGTACTGTGTTCTTAAACAAGACATTTCTGTTACTCTGTGCTTTTCTCAAGGCTGCAGTAAGATAGGTTGCCTGCAAATGTGGTCAAGCTTTGTCTCTCGTGTTCGTAGAAACATACACACTCTTACGTAGGGATCCTTTCTTGGAACATCAGGTGGTTTATTATAAAAACACTACCTTGACCCATGTACATTAGAGGGAGATTCCAGCCAGGTGACCAATACTGTATGCTGATTGCTGGGTGCTTTGCTGCAGTTGCTTATGTAGACTACAGGCCTCTTGCTCAGGTATGAGGGATGATATCTTCCCAGAGGAACCTGAAGGGCAGAATTAGAGCTTAACATGCTGTGCTCTAACTTAGCCTAGGTAGGATCTATTTTAACGATTCTAGTGACAATATGGTAGTGTTATTTTTATGCTTTACTCTCCTTGTCACAATTTTAATCCTGTCATGCTTCATCGTCCTAGTTATTGCAGTACATGCTTTATTATCTAAGATGCACTTGCTTCAATAAAACCTTATTGAAATATATTCTGTCTCTGATTGTCTTTGTATACGTGAGACTAATGTAACTGAGAGAAATGGATGAGAACTGAGTGACCGCGATCTCCCTGAAGAGTCAATTATGTCATGCGCTCGGCTGCCCAATCATCCCTGCTCTTCGGTGGAGATGAGGCACTGCTAGTTAGCCGGAGCCCAACCCAGATTAGGCTGACAGGTGTCACCTGTAGTGGGTTCAAACTCAGTCTTCCACAGCGCAGGTGATTCTGCCACTCAAATCCAGTAGTCTCATTAGTATAATGAGAGCCTACATGACATGGCGCCCAATGTTTGTTCATGCTCCAATTTTCAGGTCCTCCTGAGTATCTCTTTCTCACTACATACAAAGACACCTCAGTATTATGTATGGAGACGTCAGTAGTATTGAGGATTTTCCTCCTCAGCTAAGTAGGGAGTACCTAACTAACGCTGCAGGTTGTTCAAGATTGAACTATGAAAGGATAATCCCCATTTGGTGTGCTTATCTCTGAACAAAATTTACCATTCATCATGGCAAACCCCCAACAGGTTGCAATTGCAGTCAATATGCGACCACCCCTTACTGCACATTTATTGGCACATGGCCTAACAGCCCTGGGGGGCCAGTCACATTTGTTGTAGAGACTCATCCAGCCTAGAGAACAGAATGTTTTTATTCTTGGGTCACATTTCCAGCAGCTGATGGGAACACAAATACATTTTATCATTATACACCTGCAAACACACCTGCACAATACAGAGTATATGCATATCTAGAAATATCTCTATCTTATCAAGAACATATTAATTGGCTTGATGGCACCCTACCCCATACAATTCTACACGTTCGGTTAGGTCCTTTAAGTAATGATGGTCCTACCTGGCCTTTATTGGCCACATATACACCTCACCCTGCTGCAGCGATTAACTGCAGCTGAAGTCCGTTGCTTATATGCTGAGCTGACAGCAATATAAAGATGACTAGTACAGTTTGTAATGCAAACTTTAAATACAGACCCAGCACACGCTGCTCTGGACGCAACCACATGCAGTAACGCCAGGCATTAATCCGGCAACTGTACCTTTGATCATGGGTAAAGTACCCGCCAAACAAGCAGAGATTCTGTTTTGGTTAGCTCAAAAAATAAATTCAATGGAAGCAGTATTTCCCCATACGAGACCTCGGGATAAGCATAGAATATTAACTACGTGCTTGCCATTTGGGATAGTTCCCACAGTAGATAACTGCAATACTTGGGGCATGGTATTTGTCACACTCTATACTACCGCACATGGTACGCCAACACTTCCCAATTTACTGGAAGTGTTAAAACAAATTCAAGATGAATACGGGGCTGCCCCGGCCCTGGGTATGGGAATGCAATTTATGGGCAATTTTGCCACAGTAGCTTCAATTATATTAAATAACCTTAAAGGGGAATCAGTTGCACTAGCAGTGCGCATGCGGCTCCGGGATGTTCCTCCACAGGATCAAGAAAGTAAGGTGCCAAAGATTATCACGGAGACCTACTCTAGTATTGGTCAAGATAGTCTGGGGGCCAGACCTACAAAACCACAATTTCAGGGTAGATCTAATAAAGATTCTACCAAGCAAGCTGCTGAGGGTACTAAGAAACACTGGGATAAAAAAATAACAAACACCTAAAAAAGAAATGGGAGAATCTCTGCATACGGAGACCCCACAGAATAGATAAAGGCCCTCATTATGAACATGGCGGTAAACCCCTTTCCCCCCTGTGGCGACGCTGAACAGAATCCCACCATTGGCGGTGAACAGAAATTCGCCATATAAAGATGCAAAAATCTGAATCCGCCAACATTTTCACAGCCACCAGTCACCACCAGGATATTGTCGGTGGAAATGCAGGACATCCCACCCCGCCACCGCCGAGCACACAAACGCCCCCCCTCCATATAATGATGCACAAATCACCGCGGCAGTCAGTGGAAGTCGAACGACCATTGGCGGTACAGACCGCCGCTGCCAGCAATGGAACTCAACAGTAAGAATTCCACACATTGGCAAGTTTGAAACCCACACACCTGACACACATCCACAACACTATAAAACACTCACAGACACACCCCACAATCCTTTGCATCACCAATAGAAAGACTGAGATAGAGAACACCACAAGCAGACACTGAACGCCACAATACACAAATCACACACCCAACCACACAACAGCACCCTCACCTAGATCCACACAACACACCACACACAACACACACCATGGCATCCCCAAACACCCACGCTTCACAGAAAGGGAGCTAAGGACCCTGGTGGACGAGATGCTGAAATTTGAGCCACAATTATTCGGGGCATAGGTCCAGCACACACCCATCGCCAGGAAGATGGAGTTATGGCAGACAATAGTGAACAAGGTCAACGCAGTGGGACACCATCCACGCACGAGGGACGACATCTGTAAGAGAGGGAACGACTTGTGAGGGAAGATGAAGTCCATTGCATCGAGGCACAACATTGCAGTCCAGAAGACTGGGGGAGGACCTCCACCAACACCACCCGACTACAGTGACTGGGAAGAAAAAGTAATGGCCGTCCTGCACCCTGAGGGCCTCACTGGACTCACTAGAGGAATGGACTTGGGTAAGTCATCTACAATTACCCCTTATCCACCACACCTGTAATTCATGCACCACCCCACCCCTCCAACATCCTCCAGGACCACTACCACAACCAGGCCACAATCACTACAGCCAGTCACCCTTCATGCCCACAAATCCATCAACAGGCCCACACACCTCCCCCTGTGCACAGCCACCCACCCCTGCAAGGAATCACTGAGGCACTACACCACCCACAATGCACTACCACATCCTAAGCAAAATGCAATGGCAACCTCACAAAGGCATCCTACATGGTCAAAAGGTGGAAAACACGCACAAAACATCCCAGCCTTGTGCCCCTCATCTGAATATGCATCTGTAACAGACATTTCCTTTCCTCCCAACAGGCACTACCACCCATGCCACCCTGACGGACAGGACAAGGAGTGGCAGTGCCTCACATGGAGACAGGGGTACCACCCAGGACACTTGACAGTGAACCCTGGACAATGAGGAATGCCCTGCCCCTCACACAGTCCTGGACTGTCACCATCCAGCAGCCCCACCCAGGACACCACTGACACCCCTACCAACCAGCCACCAACATTAGGCCAGGGCAACCGGCCCCACACCTGTGTATCCAGGCCACAGACTAGTGGAACACAAGGTCAGAGGCCACAGTCACCCCCTACCAACAGGCAGGAAGATGATGGCCCCAGTACAAGTGGTACTGCCGGACGTGTGCAGGGGACACAGGCACAGGGGGCTAGGCCCAGTGGGAGGGCATTAGTGGCCCAGGGGGGAGGCCACAGGATGGATGCTGCAGCCCAGGACATGGCCTCTGAGGTCCTGGGAGCATACCACCATACCCAGGACAGATTGATACAGATTTTTGCCACCCTGGAGCAGAGTGAGAGGCTGCAGAGAGCCCAACACCAAGAGACCAAAGAGCAGTGGAAACTGCACAATGCCACCATGGCCACAATAACAGGTGCGCTGCTGCACCTTGTCCCAAACCAGCCTGAGACCCCACCCGGACTAGGAAGCCCCTACTACAGGCCAAGATACAGACCGACAACAACAGCAGCAGCAGCAACTGGACTTGTGCCACCATCCCAGGACACACAGGAGTCCTGCACCTCAACTCGTTCAGGCCAACACCAGGCATCAAAATGGTCCCTCAACCCAGATATGGCACTGGAACACCTGCCAAGACCAAGGCCCCCTCTAAGAAGTGACTCTGACAAGAACTGTCCTCTAAGTGTATCACTGAACCACCATCCACAACATGCAACAACAATCCCCAAAACTTTAAATAACAGATGGACTTATTACCACTGCCAACAATCGCTGAGACCATGTAGCCAATATGGACATCCACCAGTAGCCCCCTCCCATTACTGTAAAGAGCACAATGGCATCCCTGACACCAAATAAAACACCTGTTCAACAGTGTAAATGTCCTGTGTCATTATGTTGAATGAAAATGAAGTGTGCATGCAATTGTCTCTGAAATCATTTATTCATATCTTAATAGCAGGAATGGCACCCCACGCACAACATGTGGTTGTGCCAACAGAATTGTCACACAAGTTGTCCATAATGTCACATGTCCCTTGTAAACATGGTCACAGTGACAATGTCTATAGGCCCAACACCCCCATAGAGGATAAGGCATACTGACAGTATGCTGCACAGACAGCAACAGCAGCAAATAGTACTGGAAGTACAGTTGGATCAGTTGGTTCCTGGAGTGCACATCTTCCCCCTCCTCATCAGCACAATCACTCTCATCCAATCTCTGAGGAAGTTGGTCTGGATATACAGCACCTTCCTCCTCCAAGAGGGGAATAGATTTCCTCACAGCCGCGTTGTGCAGCATGCAGCAGGCCACCACTATTCTACACTCCTTTTCAGGCTCATAGGCCAGGGATCCCCCAGAGATATGGAGGCAATGGAATCTAGCCTTCAGGAGACCTATTGTGTGCTCTATCACCCTCCTAGTACGTCCAGGGGCCTTATTGTAATTCCTCTCTGCATCTGTCCTAGGATTCCTCACTGGTGTAAGGAGCCAACGCATGTTGGGGTAGCCAGAATCACCTGAAAAAGGGGCAAAACAGGACTGTCACTGACAAACCTCTTTTGCAGACTGCCTGGCTGTCTGCTATGTGCCAAAAAGTGTCAGAAACACTTACCTATGATCCATCCTCTGTCCCTTTGTAGTTGTTCCATCATGTTTGGCACTCTGCTGTTCCTCAGCACAAAGGAATCATGGACTGATCCAGGGAACATGGCATTCACATGTGAGATGTACTGGTCTGCAGTGCACATCAATTGAATGTTCATGGAGTGAAAGTTCTTCCTGTGTCTGTGCACATGTTTACTTACTCGTTGCGGGATGAGAGCTATGTGGGTTCCATCGATGGCACCTATCACATGGGGAATGTTGGCACAGGCATAGAAGTCTGACTTAATTGCAGGGAGGTCAACACTTTGGGGAAACCTCACATATGTCTGCAGGTGTCGTACAAATGCGTTCAGGAATCTGGACAGTATAATGCTAAACATTGGCTGTGAAAAACCTGCACCCATGCCCACTGTCACTTGAAATGAGCCTGTGGCCAAGAAATGGAGTGCAGAGAGCACTTGCACCTCAGTAGGGATGGCATGCTGATTCCGATTAGTCGGTTTCAGTGCTGGATCCAGTAATGCACAAAGTTCATGAATAGTAGCACAGTTGAGTTTGTAATTGATAATGATGTGACCCTCCACCATGGTCCCCAAATCAACAAGTGGTCTATACATCAATGGGGCCCTCCCATGCCACATGGGTCTGTACCTAGGAGGAGTGGAGAACACATGTGAGGAACACACATACATCTGACCACAATGTTAAATATTCTGGACTGCTGGCATACTAGTCAACGACACATGCATAGTAGGATGTTAACCTGGAGTGACATGTCCTCAATGATACATGAGGACCGTTGTGGTGAGTAAATTCATATTTGAAAATGCCTATGGGGGTTGGGGACAATAGGGCCTGCAGGGGGCAAATGAGGAAATAATAACTGCGTAGTAATGACCAAAATGTCTTCCCCCTGTGATCCAGAAATGCTGTAGTGGAAGTGACCTCATGCCGCTAGCGGTTGTCTTAATAGCATGAGGTGGTGTTCACCGCCGTGCGATCATTCATTGGTTAACATGGTTGTCAATGGGGATTGTTAGCGTATCATGATCACCGCCGGCCCTGACGGTGCACATTGCTGCGGAGCGTACGCCATCTCGTCACCCAAACTTCACTTGACTCCCGGAATACGTGCATGCAGGTATTCCACTGATTGTGCTGCTGTGTCCTGACTCTGGTCCTGGAAATGGCACGAGAAGCACGGGAAAGGGCCCCGGCCTTCACCAGTGAGGAACTGGACAAACTCGTGGATGGGGTCCTACCCCTGTATGCTAACCTCTACGGTCAACCAGAGGTACAGGTGAGTAGGTGGATTGGGGGCATGGATGTGTGGAATGTTGGGAGATGGCTGTAGGCATGTGTGCACGTTTGACACTGTACAGTCGTAGGATTCATGACATACTGCGTGTGTGAGGTTGTGTTATGCTGTTGTAGGTGTCCGTCTCATAGGGGAGATAGAGCCAGCCGTATCTAATGGGCATTGTCTGACCTCTATGTTACTTTTTCTCTGTGTCACATGTAGGTCAGCGCCCATCAGAAGAGGGGACTCTGGCATGCCATCACCAGGGAAGTGCGGACCCTGGGTGTCTACTACCGGCGGAGCACCCACTGCAGGAAGTGGTGATAGGACCTGTGGCGCTGGGCGAGAAAGTCCTGCGAGTCCCAGCTGGGGAAGTCCTCCGAATGATGAAGCGGTCCCCGTCGGGCACTGACCCCCCTAATCGGGCGCATTCTGGCGGTGGCGTATACAGACCTGGATGGGCGCTTGAAGGCTGCACAGCAGACTCAAGCGGGTGAGTACAGAAACCATCATATGTCTCCTTGATGGATGTGTGAGTTGGCTGTGGTATGTATGCAGTCTATTGGCAGGGACTCTGTCTGATGTTCTTTTATATAATAGCCCCTGTGTCAACACCAGAGCAGTACGCGCTCTATTGGCGACAAAAATGCAAAAACCCAACACTCTCAAAACAAAGTAATTTATGCATTGTGCTGAAATTTTGTGGTTTAACCTTTTGCATTGCAGAGTTCAATCCTGAAAACGTATTTTTAATATGCTTACAATTACTGTTTCTTTGCAATGTATTACTGCAGGTTTTCAGAGTGTGTTAGGGTGTGGCCCCTTTCCAGGGCCTTCCAGAGACTTTCCCTGGAACATGCCTGGGCGTGGTTCTGGGCTGGGCCAAGACTCTATAAAAGAGAGCCAGCCCAAGTCCCAGTGCTCACTATTCAGAGGTCCCGGTGCAGAGCAGCAGCTTCTTCCTGAGCTCCTGTCCCGGCGGCCTATTTGGATCTTCCAGTCTTCTGCCCTAATCCTTCATTGGTGATTATTGTTCCAGGTGGTAAGACGGTGGTTGGACTGTCCCTACACCGTTATTTAGAATTTTCATATTCTTGGTTTAAGTTCTTAGATGAGTAACAGATTACTTGCGCGCTACCATTTCTTGACATTTATATGGTAGTTTACAAATAGGCAAGACCCGTGATTTATTTCATAAAGGTTTGACTTTGTTATTCATTGCGCGCTACCATTTCTTGACATTTACATGGTGGCTTAAGAATCAGCAAGACGCGCGATTCGTTTTATGGTGTTTAAACATTGTTGTCCATTGCGCGCTATTATTTCTAGTCATTTACATGATGTTTTACGAATTGGCAAGACGCACAACTCGTTTCATGGGCATTTAACTTTGTTGTTCATTGCGCGCTACCATTTCTTAACATTTTACATGGTGGCTTAAGAATCGGCAAAAGAAGCGCGATTGATTTTATTGTACTTTGATCTTGGTATTTATTGTGAGCTGTTATTCCTCGACATTTACATTGTGTTTTATGAATCGGCAAGACGCTCGATTCGATTAATGATGATTTGACTTGGATATTCATTGCTTGCTACCATTTCTTGGTATTTTACATGGTAACACCCGAATTGGCAAGACGCACGATTCTCTCCTCAAGTTTAATTCATGTTGTTTATTGTATGCTTCTATTCTAAAATATTTATTATGTAATATTCGAGTTGACAAGTTATGTGATTTGTTTCCTGAATCCATATTGTGTTATTCATGGTGCACAATCCTTTTATGGTGTTTACTATACATATATATAGGTGTATATATATATATATATATATATATATATATATATATATATATGTACAAAATGAAAGGTTGTCCTGATCAGCGTGTTTACGGCGCACTTGTTTTTCCGGTGGTGCAGATTTTAGACAGGACATATCATATTATAAAGAAAGGATTCTCTTTCGATTCAAAAAGAGAAGAACCGCACTCCATCGTTGTGCCATAAATCATTCGATTTTAATTGCATTAGTGAAATCTTAACAAAACAAACAAGCAGGAATCTCCTGACGCGTTTCGGTCACACCGGACCTTGCTCACAGGTGTTTCCTGTGCATAGATTTGACGCTTTAAATAAACTACACCGACTTCTATTAAAAAAAGCCCCCAAAATAACACACAAATATAATCAATTAATTCCAAACTTCACTGCAAATACTAATACATATCTATAAACAAAACATAATAACAAATACCTGTTTGCAATTATGATTTCACTTTCAAAAATTAAAATTTACAAAAAATCTGAGATGTTTTCCTCCTCCATTTTTGACATTGCAATTTAAAATGGAGGATGAAAACATCTCGGATTTTATGTAAATTTTACTTTTTGAAAAATGGGGGCTGCTGTCCCCATTCTTGCAGTCACCACAAAATCAGACATCCATTCATGCACTCCAGACACGACTTTAGTTGACACGTGCAGCACACTCACTAAACTTGCAGACACACAGACAACATACATTTACACTGGCAGCCTGTCTTGTCCCACTGTGTCCACCCCCCCTCTTCCCATGACACTCAAATGCTCTAAGACACCCGCCCAACACACATCTACCACACCTCAGGATACTGTACAGTTACCTGCACCCATGTCACACACACCTACACCTGTCTCGACCACTCCCTCTACCTCAACTCCTACACCTTCCTCCAGGTTCACCCGATTGCCTCTAAAAAATGTTTCCTATCCCGTGTTGACCTCTTTGAACCCACTGGCCCACCCCGTCTAGTCCCTAAACTTGCCCACCTCCTTGCTCTGTCCACTCCTCCCACATCACAGCCAGCCCCTGTCTGCCTTTCCCATTTCCGTGCTACTTCACCTGTATGCAAAAGACCCCATGCTGGCCCAGGAACATCTGCCGCACCCAAGTCCCAGGCCGCTCCACCAGCTTCTAAAACCAGACCAAAGCCCTCTCCACCTCCCAAATGTAAAGCCAAGCCCTCCCTCCCAGTTGTAAGTCCCCACCCCCACCACCCACTGCCCCTGTCCCCTGAGGTGCCTGGATGCCCCATTGTTGCCCCCATGAGGTGGAGTACCTTTTCACTTGTGGGAGTCAAGTTGGGGCCATTTGGGCCCCTCGGACTTCGGAGTACAGACTGGCCATTGGCCTTCTGTTGGACTTCTGTTGCTCATGGAGCTTCATTAAAGTTTGTGTGGCCAGTTTTGGTTTTGGTACACTCAGGATCCGTGCTTCATAGTTTCTTTGTGTGGGGGTGTTGTGCACTTGTGTGTACTTTGGGCAGGTTTAATTTGCCTTGTGTCTGGTATGTACATCTTGCTGTGGGGTGTATGGCTTGTGCTGTTGTGAGGCGTTGCGGGGTGAGTGGAGTGGGTGGGTATCTAACTGTGCCCTTTCTTCCCTTGTTTAGTAGGTTGCGGTCTTACTGTCATCGTCTTCGTCAGCGGTCTCGGTTGTGGAGCTAAATGGCAAGGAGCAGGACTGGCATGATTTGGAACTCTCTATCCATGTCTGCTCCGGAACTGACGGTGGTCTAGTGCTTGATTATTTGATGAGCGGGTAGGGCCTTTCCTTCGGCCTGTGGATGGCCTCTGCCGCCATTGTCGGCACTCCTCTGCTGACGGTGAGTGGTTTTCAGGCTGCCTGTTTTTCAGGTGGTTCTTTATTCGGCAGTCCAGACCGCCTGACTGTTGATGGTAATTACTGCCACCACTGGCGGAGCGGTGTTTACCGCCATGTTCATGATGAGGGCCTTAATCTTTAGAAATAAGTGAAAACACAGTTAGTGCACAAAAGTACCTGGGTGATGTCAAAATAAAGCCGTTCGGGGGAGTGTGCATCGAAAAAGGCCAGCGATGTGTCGATTTCTCACCCGCAAGCGAGAACGTGCGTCTTTCCTCCTTCAGTCGGGTCATCGTGCGTCGTTTCTTCTCTCCGCAAAGAGAGCAATGCGTCAAGCCGGACGGGCAGGCTTTGTGTTGATCTTCTGCACCCAGCGATGTTGCTTTGTAATCCGGTCACACAGTGTCAAGAAACAGCACAGCATGGGGGCTTGCATCATTAACAGCAGCCTCTGTGGGTGTTGTGCATCGTTTCTTCAGCCTCGTTGAGTCGATCTTCAAGCTGCGATGCCAGTGAAGCATTGATTTTAGCCAAAAGGCCGGCGGCGGATCATTTATCAGCAAGGAGGCGGGTGGTGTGTCGAAAGTTTCCCTGCACGGTGGGCTTTGCATGGATTTTCAGTTCTTAGCTGCCATCTTTACCTCTCAAGGGCCCATGGAATGGATAGGGAAGCACTTGGCAGGGCAGGAGTCTCAGAAGAGAGTACAGGTGCTGGCAGGGGAAGTCTTTGATGGCCTTGAGACTTCACCAACAGGAGGCAAGCTCAGTTCAAACCCTTGGAAATTCTTCTCAAGCAGGAATGCACAACAAAGTCCAGTCTTTGTCCCTTTTCACAGGCAGAAGCAGCAACTGCAGGATAGCACAACAAAGCACAGTCACAGGCAAGGGCAGCACTTCTCCTCAGCTCTTCATCTCTTCTCATTGGAAGAGGTTCCTCTTGATTACAGAAGTGACCTCATTTTCAGGGGGTTTGGGTGCTCTTCTTATACCCCTTTCTGCCTTTTAAGTAGGCCTACTTCAAAGAGAAGTCTCTGCTCTTTTCAAGATCCTGCCTTACCGAGGCCAGGCCCCAAACAAACACCAGGGGGTTGGAGACTGCATTGTGTGAGGGCAGACTCAGGCCTTTCAGGTGTAAGTGACCACTCCTCTCCTTCCTTCCAACACAGATGGCTAACAAGGATATGCAGGCTACACCCCAGCTCCCTTTGTGTCACTGTCTAGAGAAGAGGTGCAAACAGCCCAACTGTCAAACTGACCCAGACAGGGAATCCACAAACACGCAGAGTCACAGAATGCTTTAAGCAAGAAAATGCTTACTTTCTAAAAGTGCCATTTTCAAACACACAATCTAAAAAACAACTTCACTAAAAGATTTTTAAATTGTGAGTTCAGAGACCCCAAACTCCACATGTCTATCTGCTCCCAAAGGGAATCTGAGCTTTAATCATATTTAAAGGAAGCCCCCATGTTAACCTATGAGAGGGATGGGCCTTGCAACAGTGAAACCCGAATTTGGCAATATTTCACTGTCAGGACGTGTAAAACACACAAGTACTTGCACCACTTTTTACATACTCTGCACCCTCCCCATGGGGCTGCTTAGGGCTTACCTTAGGGGTGCCTTACATGTATAAGAAGGGAAGGTTTAGGACTGGCAAATGGGTACACTTGCCAATTCGAATTGGCAGTTTAGAACTGCTCACACAGACACAGCAGTGGCAGGTCTGAGCCATTCTTACAGGGCTATTAATGTTAGTGGCACAACCAGTGCTGCCGGCCCACTAGTAGCATTTGATTTACAGGCCCTGGGTACCTCTAGCACACTGCACTAGGGGCTTACCACTAAATCAAATATGCCAATCATGGAAAGTCAATTACACATGCATTTTACATAGGAGCACTTGCACTTTATCACTGGATAGCAGAGGTAAAGTGCCCAGAGTAACAAAAACAGCAAACACAGCAAGTCCAGCATACATCAACAACCTGGAAAACAGATGTAAAAAGTTAGGGGAGAGCACGCCAAGGATTCCAAGTCTAACAATTTTCAAATTATGTTTTTATAGGAGACCCGGGCTAGAAAGCCCTTTACAATAGGCAGGTATGTTGCCTTTATTTCCCCTGCACTAAAGGTAAAAAAGTTTGGACATCCGAGTGGGGGCCTAGCTACCTTTATAGCTGCAGGATTAATCATATTCTGAATACAACCAATGGATGACAATGATGAATTTCTGGTAGTAAAACTTCCCGAATGGCATACAATCATCAGTGTAAGAGGCTGGCCTGGCTTGTAGTGGGTACCAGAGGTACTTACACCTTGTGCCAGGTCCAGTTATCCCTTATTAGTGTAGAAGAGGTGTTTCTAGTAGCTTAGGCTGATAGAAGGTAACTATGGCAAATCAGCTTAGGCTGAACTAGGAGACATGTAAAGCTCCTACTATACCACTGGTGTCATATGCACAATATCATAAGAAAACACAATACACAGAAGAACTAAAAATAAAGGTACTTTATTTTTATGACAATATGCCAAAAGTATCTCAGTAAGTACCCTCAGTATGCGGATAAGTTATATACACAAGATATATGTACACAAACCAAACTTAGGTAAGCAATAGCAAGAAAAGTAATGCAAACAGTGAAGAATTACAATAGATTGCAATAGGAGCACATAGGTATGGGGGCAACACAAGCCATATACTCCAAAAGTGGAATGCGAACCACAAATGGACCCCAAACCTATGTGAGCTTGTAGAGGGTCGCTGGGACTGTAAGAAAACAGTGTGGGTTAGAAAAATAGCCCACCCCAAGACCCTGAAAGGTAGGTGTTAGGTACAACTACTACTCCCAGAGAGCACAGAAGTCGTGATAGGGGGATTCTGCATGAAGAACAAACACCAGCAATGCAACAACAGTGGATTTCCGGACCTGAGTACCTGTAAGACAAGGGGACCAAGTCCAATAGTCGTGACAGTGTCGAGAGTGGGCAGGAGCCCAGGAAATGCCAGCTGAGGGTGCAAGGAAGCTGCCACCTGTTGGAAGAAGCTTGGAGTTCTGCAAGAAAGAAGAGGACTAGGAACTTCTCCTTTGGAGGATGGATGTCCCACGTTGAGTTGAAGCTTGCAGAAGTGTTCCAACGCAGAAAGACTGCAAACAAGCCTTGCTAGCTGCAAGGGTTGCGGTAGAGGTTTTTCGGTGCTGCTGTGGCCCAGGAGGGACCAGGATGTCGCCACTTGGAGGAGGAGACAGAGGGGGTGACCCAGCAACTCAGGGAGCCCTCACAGAAGCAGGCAGCATCCACAGAAGTACTTAAATAGGCACTTAGAAGAAAAGTGAACCGGAGTCCACCCAAAGTCACAAAAGGGAGTCCCACAACACCGGAGGACAACTCAGAAGGTTGTGCACTGCAGGAAGGAGTGTCGGGGACCCAGGCTTGGCTGTGCATGAAGGAAATCCTGGAAGAGTGCACAGGAGCCGGAGCAGCTGCAAATCACGCGGTACCCAGCAATGCAGTCTAGCGTGGGGATGCAAGGACTTATCTCCACCAAACTTGGACTGAAGAGTCACTGGACTGTGGGAGTAACTTGGACAGAGTTGCTGAGTTCCAGGGACCACGCTCATTGTGCTGAGAGGGGACCCAGAGGACCAGTGATGCAGTATTTTGGTGCCTGTGGTTGCAGGGGGAAGATTCCGTCAACCCACAGGAGATTTTTTCAGAGCTCCTGGTGCAGAGAGGAGGCAGGCTACCCCCAGAGCATGCACCACCTGGAAGCAGTCGAGAAAGCTGGCAGGATGAGGCGATACAAGGTTGCTAGTAGTCGTCTTTCTACGTTGATGTGGTTTTGCAGGCGTCCTGAGCAGTCAGCGGTCGATCCTTTGGCAGAAGGTGAAGAGGGAGATGCAGAGGAACTCTGGTGAACTCTTGCATTCGTTATCTGGTGAGATCCCCAAAGCAGAGACCCTAAATAGCTAGAAAAGGAGGTTTGGCAACCCAGGAAGGAGGATTGGCTACCAAGAGAGGTACGAGCCTATCAGAAGGACCCTCTGACGTCACCTGCTGGCACTGGCCACTCGGAGCAGTCCAGTGTGCCACAGACACCTTTGTTTCCAAGATGGCAGAGGTCTGGGACACACTGGAGGAGCTCTGGCCACCTCCCCTGGGAGGTGCAGGTCAGGGGAGTGGTCACTCATCTTTCCTTTGTCCAGTTTCATGCCAGAGCAGGGCTGGGGGATCCCTGAACCGGTGTAGACTGGCTTATGCAGAGATGGGCACCATCTGTGCCCATCAAAGCATTTCCAGAGGCTGGGGAAGGCTACTTCTCCCCAGCGTTCACACCTATTTCCAAAGGGAGAGGGTGTTACACCCTCTCTCAGAGGAAGTCCTTTGTTCTGCCTTCCTGGCCCAGGGCTGCCTGGACCCCAGGAGGGCAGAAACCTGTCTGAGGGGTTGGCAGCAGTAGCAGCTGCAGTAGAGACCCCGGAAAGGCAGTTTGGCAGTACCCGGGTTCTGTGCTAGAGACCTGGGGGATCATGGAATTGTCCCCCCAATGCCAGAATGGCATTGGGGTGACAATTCCATGATCTTAGACATGTTACATGGCCATGTTTGGAGTTACCATTGTGACGCTGTACATAGGTAGTGACCTTTGTACAGTGCACGCGTATAATGGTGTCCCCGCACTCACAAAGTCTGGGGAATTTGCCCTGAACGATGTGGGGGCACCTTGGCTAGTGCCAGGGTGCCCACACACTAAGTAACTTTGCACCTAACTTTCACCGGGTGAAGGTTAGACATATAGGTGAATTATAAGTTACTTAAGTGCAGTTGTAAATGGCTGTGAAATAACGTGGACGTTATTTCACTCAGGCTGCACTGGCAGGCCTGTGTAAAAATTGTCAGAGCACCCTATGGGTGGCAAAAGAAATGCTGCAGCCCATAGGGATCTCCTGGAACTCCAATACCCTGGGTACCTGAGTACCATATACTAGGGAATTATATGGGTGTACCAGTATGCCAATGTGAATTGGTAAATTTAGTCACTACCCTGTTAGTGACAAATTTGGAAAGCAAAGAGAGCATAACCACTGAGGTTCTGGTTAGCAGAGCCTTAGTGAGACAGTTAGGCATCACACAGGGAACACATACAGGGCACACACTTATGAGCACTGGGGCCCTGTCTGGCAGGGTCCCAGTGACACATAGACTAAAACAACATATATACAGTGAAATATGGGGGTAACATGCCAGGCAAGATGGTACTTTCCTACAATCAGGAGCCCACTTTTACTAATGAATGTTTACATTCATCCTGATGCCCACTCTCGGAGTCTTGTGTCCTCTAAACTGGTAGAAATAATACTAACTAGCCTTCAAGAACTGGTTGCCCCGGAGTTCATAGTAGTGGGCGATTTCAACATGAAATTGTTATATCCTTTTGAAAGAGAGGGTCCGATTATCCAGCAGGACCTCATGTGGGCAGTCCCACAACAATCTATGGGGTCTACAGGCTTAGGTAAAACTGATGCCAAGGCAGTCTCCTTTTTAAAAAAAATTGGAAGCCCTTGGGTTCAAACACCTGACTGGGAGATTTCAACAAGATACTCCTCCCGCACCCTCCTGATATGTCTTTGGAAGCCAAGCAATAATCAACTATACAGCGGTCTCCCTGCCCTTATTATCTCTTATAACCGACTATCACCTTATAAAGACAGATAAGAGTGACCATGGTCAACAGAGAATGGAGATTGTTTATGGTTTCCCTACTTTTAAATCTGCTATTACACCCCCAGGGTATATTACTACTACAAACTATAAGAAACTTAGCTGGCATGAAAGCTCAATGGAAACTATAGGTGAACATTCAATTGTGCTGTACAACCAATGCAGGAATGACTCGTCTAATGACCCAATAACACTATGGTCAACATTCCTAGTTAAGTTTGCAGACAAATTTCTTACTGAAAGATCAGTTTATCAGGGCCATGAGTGCGATAAAGTTAAAAATAAAATTAAAATCTCAGCCTCCATTAATCTATGAGGAAGTAAGAGGAACAAACTCTTAAGGTTAGCCAAGAAGAATCAAACCGACTGCCAAATTAAAATTAATTTAAAAACTATTAATAATATTTACCAGATACAAATTTGGGATTATAAGATACAGAAAATACATGATTTTTGGGTCAAGGCATTATTGAAGTAAAAAAAAGTAGCTCACAGGGGTTCTCGAAAATGGTAAATGAACTAAATAAATCACCCATAACCCTAACTAGCTCGAAAATGTCAGAATCATCTTGGATTGATTTTTTTAACTCAGCACTTCAATCAATTTAATGAAAACAAAAGAAACATGTTTAACTTGGGAGGCGCAAGGGGTGAGTTGTGGTTAGGAGTGAGTATTCATCCCCCCCCAAGTTCAAAAAGGCGTTACAGAGTTATCCTGCTTGGTGGCGCGGGTTACTTGACTAATAAATAAGAGCAGGCATGTAGGGGCCCCAGGCCCAAATGGGATCCAAAATGCACTACACAAATTGAACCTGGAAATCTGGGCAGAAAGGTTGGTTTAGGTTTTTAACTATTCTTTAGAGCTGGAAAGTATTCCAAGCCCTTGGAGGGGCTCAATAATCCATCCAATATTTCAAGGAGGTAACCGATCCCAGCCAGAGTACTATAATTTAATTCCCTTAATGGACTGCGAAGCCAAATAATATGCAGGTTCATTGTTAGAGCACTTTCGTAGCTGGCCGACTGGGAACAATATTATTCCGCCCATCCAGTCAAGCTTCGTTAAGGGGCCCAGAAGAGCGGATAATATCTTACCTCTCTCCATCATTATTGATAAGTGTAAGAAAAAAATCAACCTTGTACTTTTACTTTGTCGATTTTAAATCTGCCTTTGACTTGGTACAGTGAAATCATCTATGGGAAAAGTTAGCCTCTTGTTGCATCCCTGCGTGATTACTAAAAGCCAAACAGATTTTATATACTGACACATGGGTCAGAGTGAAGATAGGGGATGGTTTCTTTCTATCGAGGAGAATTGAAACAAATCAAGGACTGAAGCAGGGCTGCGTACTAGCACTGTATCCCCTTAATCTTTTTTTAGCAGATTTGATGGTTAAGCTTAATGAGGTGAATGTGCCTCCCCCAAAGATTGGCAATATGCACATTTAAAATCTGCTTTCTGCTGATGACGCATTCCTTCTAAGTCAAACCAAAGTAGGACTACGTCAGCACATTGTTAATTTAACTGAATTTGCAGAGATGAATGGAATGATAATAAATCAGAATAAAACCAAAGTCATGGAAGTCAGTAAGAAAATACATAAAATTAGTAAGTGATATCTACAAGGGAAAGAATTAGCACAAATTAAACTTGACAGATATTTGGGCGTCTAATTTGATGAGAGGGGATTCTTTCTTCCTCAAAAGCAGAAAGCAAATGCACTACTGCTTGGTTTCCTTACATTGAAAAGGTCACTTGATGGCCCTGGCTATTGACCTTGGCTACAAGTAAATGCCGCTAAATAAACATCCGTCATCGGGTATGGAAGCAAAGCTTTGCGAGGAAGAGATGCTAGTATTCCTAATGGGATAGTTGGAAAAGTGTTTAGGTCCCTGTTTCAACTACAAGGGAATTCATCCCAAGCTCGGATGAGGCTAGAATTTGGGTATTTGAACCAAAATATAGCAAGGAAGGGCAGTTATTTAAGTTTGGAAAAACATACAGCAAAGAAAGGTGAATCAACTTTGTCAGGCACTTTGGAAAAATATATGTTTGAACGCCTTGACCAAATCCTGGCCCTTGAAGATTTTGAGGTCTGGTCATTGTAGAATGAAAGTCTCTCCTAATATGCTTTTAAAAAAATCATAAATCGCATAGTGAAGAGAAAATCATTAATTTCTGACAAGGGTCTTTTTGCAGTCAGATCCCACTCATGGATGATAATAAACAAGCATAAAACCCTAAAATATAAGCCATTCCTGGAGGCGGGGTAGTCAAAAGCTGACAAGGACTTATTTATTAAACATTGATTTGGCCTCATCCCAGGCTGCGTCCACTCAGTCCCTTGGGAACGCTCTGGTTTAAACCCTTGGTTCAGCCTATGTGGTTTGTGGGGTAGAAGGTGCCATCCATCTGATTTGTCTGTGTTGGGGGTTAATAAATGAGTGTTGAAGGCTGCTTTCAATCAGAGAGGTATATGACCCTGCAGAGAAGCGGTGATCATCTGTTGTAATCTATCCAATACTACTTGGAACGCTAGGTTAACAAGTTTTACATTTGACATCTAAAAAATTCCTATTTGCACATAGTAAGATAAATTCAAATGCAGCAGCCTACTAATGATTTTATGCTTGATGGATATTGTCTAAACTGTCTGATATGATAATGTTTTATTTCTATCCCACGTTTATCAGGTGGACGGACAGTGTGGTAGACATGTGATGAGTACACAGGCTTTTAGGCTAAATATCCTATTCTGCACTTTAATGTTACATTGGCGGGTTGATAGGGTTAAACCATGTATATTATTAGGGGATACATTTACAGTAAACATAGTCTACATTTCAAATCTGTTTCATTTTAAATGTTATTTAACTTGTCTGACATAAGCCATATGGCCTGTGGAATATGATGTATGTTGGTACTTATGTTTCTTTTTCACAGTGTTTTTTATGTATTATTTTAACCGTTAATGATGTTATGGGTTTACAGTAAAAGGTATTTATTAATTTGAAATTATTTTATTTCTATTGCACAGTGTATTGGTTTTGATTAACTATGCACTTAATAAATAAATTGAATTGAAATATAATTGGTGAAATGTGCAGAGTTAGAAACCCAACAAAAATGAGGTGAGAAAAAGAGGAGGAAGGCAAAAAGTTTGGGATGACCCTTTAGAGAGGGACATTTTCCAACATGCATGTAATGTGTGGTTAGTTGAATTTGGGTGATGGGTATGCTTTCAGACACAATGTTCACCTGCAAAGTTACAGCCACATCAAGACAACATATTTTGAGATGCATCAGTGCCTGACACCTTGGGTGGATGAACCTGGCTTTTTGTAATTTGTAATGGACAATTGTTTCATACTCAGAATCTTGGTGTTGTGTCTTCATATTTGCACTAAGACAGTACTCATGAGAGTGAAGCCATCATTTGTATCTGAGTGCAACACACAAACATCGTCGCCTATATCATTTTTCCATTGGCATCATGGCCTAGTATGTTAAATGTGGGCACATTGTTACTAGGTAGACACTCTTGCACTGGCAAAATGTATTACTTAGCATTTGTATGCATGATATGAGATCTACAAATGGATATGATACGTGGTTGCAGATTTGTATGTTGCATAGGTAGAATCTAGGAGTTGGAATGCGTTTCCATGTACATACTATGTGGATCACACCATAGTCATCGTACTGTGAGTGAACTCTACTATCCACCACAAATATGAGGCCGTACAAATGGCTAGCTGTACAAGAGACACAAACACAGTAATTGACACTATCTACATTAGCACACCATGTCCACTGTGTTTGGCAATGGAGGACAACTGGGGACAGGCTGTTGCCAGGCATACTAATTTAGTACAAGATGTTGTACAGTGCTGTTAGACTCCACGGGGGAATTCCAGTGCTGTATAATGACTCATTTTGCCAACAATATGGCTAGATTACTAAGATTACTGTGGTCAGGGAGGCAGGGTTCTCGGATGCAGACCCAGCATACATTACACAGGCATATCCCACTGGTCATGGCCAGGTATGGTTGTCATCAGTGTGACTATGCCCGTCCAGTATGTGTATATTGCAGGGCTGGACCATAGCTTATGTGGGCGATCTGCAACTAAGGCCTTACATCTAGCACATATTGAGGAGGAGATGAGAAAGTTGACCCAAAGCTTGTGGGATGTTAAATACACCCTATGTAGCATTGTGAATGGTAGGAACTTAGACCTCGTGTTGGAGGAGACATTTCTGGGGTATTCTAGTATGTGTGCCCAGTCCTTGTCCAAGGATTCACAGATCAAGTCCATTTCCCATTTAAGTGAGAGGGGGACATGGAAGACCCTAAAGTGCACCTTGGTTCCATGGTAAAGCCAACGTACATGGTGCCTACCATGTCCCATTGTGTGTAATGCTTGACGTAATAAGTGTGTGAGCAGCTCTGTCCTATCAAGGAACCAACGTTAATGGACATAACAGAGTAAACAAGCGAGAGTAAGAAACAAGGAGGCAGCTTTACAAGTCGCCCCTGCCTCACCTAAAGACACCATTGGTGTGAAGTATTTATAATACGGTGCACGATGGTGCACATTAGGCCCAAAGCATCAAAATGTTTGACACTATTGTGGTGCATGCTGCACTAGCGTCAAAATGTTTGACGTTAGTGCAGCAAAGTGCAAGGCAGCATATTGTTTAAAATGGGTGCATCACTTTAACACCTGCTTTGAGCAGACAATAAAAATTACACCAAAAATTGCGCAGTGAAATCTTGTAGATTTCAATGCACCATTTTTGCAGGCCTCCTAACACCAGACCACCCCCCTTGCATTCTTGTGCCACTTTATGCCTGATGCAGGCATAAAGTGGCACAATGGGGTCTCAAAGTGGCACAGTGTATGCATTCCACCACTCTGAGAATATCCCACAGGGAAAATTGCCTCCTTGATCCACATTAGCGTAAACAAATGGCACTAGTGTGGTGCAAGGAGGTGCTAGGGCCTTGTAAATCTGGACCAAGGTCTCATGAAAGCCATGGGTAAGAATAAAATCAGTGTGGGTCATAAGCATCCCATCATGAAACAGTGAGCTGATCATCAGTTCCCGATTCTGTTCCCAGACACTCCACTGTTGTCCTGTCAGGGTACCTGAAGGAGTGGGAAGACCAAGAAGTGGGATGTCCAGTGCATACATCTTAACAGGAACAGCACATCTCACAGCTAGTCTCCAATAGGGAAGGGCCACTTGCAAAAGAAGCAATGTGGCCGCTGGTGGTGTTACGCCAGGGCAAATTAGTTTGTGTAATTGGTCCTGGCTCACCTGTGCCATAGTAAATCCTATCTCTATCAGATTGAGTCTGGCCAAACAATAGGCTAGCCACTGAATTTGTCCCGCCAGAGTAAAGCTTTGAAGTCCAGAGCCCCATGCCTCCAGCATCTGTGAAAATATGCAGTTTGTCAATACTAATCCTGCTGTAACCTGGAGCCCAGGTAAGTCCACCAATATCGTGTTCACTACCCTGACTACCCATGCAGGGACAACCACCAGGAGATCAATGTGATAATATAAGGGTCACAGTAATATTACCATTTTAGCCAGCGAGAGACAGCTGACTACAGACAAGGGCAACATAACCCAGAAGTCATTTTGCACTTTCGGTGAATGTATTGGCCATAAAAAGTTGCCTTCAAGAATTTCCTATTTTTCACTGTAAATATTGACACCTGGATAGTGAAAGGAATGTGGATGGACCTGTACAGCCATGTCTATAAACGGCATGGTAGGGCCCACTCTTACTGACATGAAAGGGAATGCACATGATTTGTCCACATTTATCAGGAGACCAGAAAGTCGTCTAAAGGTGTTTAGTGCCCTCATAACGTCTCCCAAATCTCTTCAAAGGTCTTTTTGATATAGTACCATGTCATCAATGTATGATGAGATTGAATGAAGTGTACAATGCATTGGAATCCCCCTCTCTTGAGAGTCTTGTGACATGTACTGCACTAGGGGTAATATTGCTAGCACAAATAAAAGTGAGAATAAGAGAGAACCTTGTTGTGTTCCATGAAAGACTTGATTTGACCTCAAAATGTGGCAGCCTGTCTGATCGCTGACCATGGGTGATGGGTATGACAGGTTAACTCATTTACTGAAGGTTGGAACAATTCCAAAATGGGCTAATGCCACCAACATGAATTTTCACCCCAGAGTATCAAATGCCTGGCAGACATTCAGAGATATACAGCCAGCATATGGATAATGATCCCAAACAGCCTCTTACACTAAAAAGCCACCGGATATTTAAGGAGGTGCTGCGTGACAGGGCAAAGCTGTTCTGATCTGGATGGATCAGTTGTAACAGCACAGGGAGGAGTCAATAGTCTAGTATGTTGTACTCTGTGCTTAGAATTGATAACTGTCTCTGAGGAGTAGGTTCAGTGTGCGCCTTTTCCAGGATTTAAGAGAGAGCTCACTAATGCTTCCCTAGTGGTGGACGGGAGTCCACTTTCTTTGATGGAAGAGTTATAGGACCTCTCCAATTCAGGGACTAAATGGGTTAGTCCACTTGGCGTTATGTGTTTACACTACATGTATTTACGGGGCAGAATGTGGATGAGGCTTTTTTCTTGGAGGTCCTCACTAGGTAGATGGTAACATACCACACATGCCTTACACAGACACTTGAATGGATTCATGGTCATGCAGATATTGATGGTGGGTTACATGACATTAGTACGGGCCTATCTGTGTCAAAGATTATCCATGGCAGCTGACTTGATCCAATCCACACAGTATACACTCACACATACCAACTGAATGAGATGATTTTGCAACTGCCACTGCCAGATCCATGAGTGCATGTCACAGTGGGGGAGCTTTGTGCACATGTGTGATGGCATTGTGCCCAATAAGTGCACACAACACAAGGATCCTGAAGATTTGGGAGTGGTCCTCTGCAGTTTAGCTATGCTACTTCTTGCACTGCACGACAGCTCTGGGAAGAGCAAGTAGTACACAATATTTCGGTCATCCTGTACCTTAAAATTCCTTCCAAATGGACTTGCACACAAGTTACCTGGCAGGTACACATTCACACTTGCATCAGAGGCTGTAGGGGTTTTTCATTGCAAGGCTGCTGCCTTAGAGGCATGGTGAGTGATGGATGTGTTCTGCATTACACAGCACACATGGGAAATGGGAGTGATTGATGATTACTATTCATTTGGACACTTACACATCACCTACCCATGAGCTGTGGTTTGTCACCTTGCATCTAGTTCCTGGTGTTGGATCCATGACACACCTGATGGACCATGGTAGTCGCATTAAAACACCCCTACAATGGTCATGGAACACCTCTCTTACATGGAGTGATGGTAGCAATAATTCCTGCCCGTCATGCATTGCTCTGTTCCTTTCTATAATGCAACATCTACAAAACTGGCTTTACACGTATTCACATGTATGGCTGGGGGATTCGCATTGGATATGTAACCAGATGCATGGTGTGTATGTAATACAGCACTCATACTGAAGTCCCTATCTGTGTTGGCAGACTCTGAGAGGTGTATTGGGTCAACCATTTCAAATAGTTAGTGGATCTGTTAGGTACTTGAGTTTTGCTTACCTACAAGTAGGCGATTTCCATATTGTCAATTGCTGGTTCATGATTGAGTGCCAGATTATGTATTCATCATGCACACTGCTAAGGTATTTTGTCAGCACATTTGTCAATAACCCACCAATGGTCAACAATGGCCTGACATTGATGGAGTATGTGTGTTTCCTGTTGTGGTAGAAATGGGCAGCTGCAGCAGGAGGAACTAATTGCACATGTGCAGCCATGGCACCCAGCAGATGTGGGAATCCAGTGATGGCATAACATCCTCATTTTATCTCCTGCTGCTGTTCTTGGGAGTGGGGGAAGAGGATTTAGTGTGGTGTCAGATGGATGATGTTATCCAGGACAGAGGGTAGCAATGAGGAGAATGATGGCTGAGAGATTCTGCCCACTCAGGCTGCTGTTATCTGGAAGAACCCTAAGTGGAATGCCAGAAATCTTAGTACAGCCAGGAGCTTTACCTGTGGAGGGATGTTGGTAGCCCTGTCTACTGGTGCCTGGAGTCTTGGCGAAATCAGGTGTGGCAGCTGTAAAATGGACTCCCTCCTCAGACGGTAATAGGTAATAACCTCTTTCTCCCTAAGTCCAATTAGCGATGTACGCTGCTGATAGATGCGATCCCTTCTCCTGTGATGCCTCCGTGGTGCAGGTGGTGGTGATAGTGGTGGTGATGGTGGAGGTGATGGTAGTCTTCTTAGTGGTCCAAGCTTCTGTAGGTCCATGGTGTCCTATAGCTTTCCAGAGTGATTTGGGTGTTCTCATCTTCTTATGTACAAGTGTCAATGTGTCATTTTTACGCCTGGTCTGGCAAGGCATTACATTAATGATGCATTGGAGATTCTGTGCGACTTTTACCAAGGGAGCGTCATTTTTCAATATCCTTCTAAATATGGCTGTGTCAGTTTTTAAATACAAGATGGAACACCTACCATGCATATCATTGTTGTTACTTGACTCAGGCAACACAAAAGGATGATGGATGGAGTGCTGAACAATGCAAACACTCACCCCCAGTCACAGATCTGGGTTTCATCCATCGTTCTTTTGCTCACCATGCCACCCAAGCTTGGACCCAGCCATATGCAAACCAGTCTTGACCCTGTTCCCCATGGCAATAGCCAAGCCCAAACTGCCAGACCATGCCCTCCCTGGACAGAAACAAGCATCCTGGGACCTGTTTCAGGATATCACCCTTCATCAGCCAGGCGAGCTTGAATCCAGTGGCACAGTGAGCAAGGGACCAACGTCTGGGCATACCCTTCCCACTTAGGGCAACTTTAGCAACACAAAAGGATGATGGACGGAGTGCTGAACAATGCAAACACTCACCCCCAGTCACAGATCTGGGTTTAATCCATCATTTTTTTGCTTACCATGCATGCCACCCCAGTTTAGACCCAGCCATATGCAAATCAGTCTTGACCCTGCTCCCCATGGGAACAGTCCAGCCCGAACTGCCAAGCCATGCTCTCTCTGGCTTGGAAACAAGCATCCTGGGACCGGTTTCAGTTTATCACCCTTCATCAGCCAGGCATGCTTGAATCCAGTGGCACAGTGAGCAAGGGACCCATGTCTGGGCATACCCTTCCCATTTAGGGCAACTTTAGCAACACAAAAGGATGATGGACGGAGTGCTGAACAATGCAAACACTCACCCCCAGTCACAGATCTGGGTTTAATCTATTGTTCTTTTGCTTACCATGCCACCCAGTTTGGACCCAGCCATATGTAAATCAGTCTTGACCCTGCTCCCCATGGGATCAATCCAGCCGGAACTGTCAGGCCATGCCCTCTCTGGACCGGAAACAAGCATCCTGGGACTGGTTTCAGGATATCACTCTTCATCAGCCAGGCTAGCTTGAATCCAGTGGCACAGTGAGCAAGGGACCCACGTCTGGGCCTGGGGGTCTCAAGTTTGCGTGAGGAGAAAGATGGGGCTCTCAGCACTTCAGAGAGCCCCCAGTCAACCAGAGAGAACCCACGGGAGTCCCAGGACATGGGGACAAAGGAGGTGCCAAATGCGGTTGGAGGTGCCAAAGGAAGGTCCCACGCCGCCGTAGGTCGACTCAGCGAGTTGAACGTCACAGGACAGAGTGCTGGGGGCCTGGGCCAGGCTGTGCATGAATGAATTTAGCAAATAGTGCACAGAGGCCTCAGGAGGTGAAGAAGATGTGGTGCACAGGGGTACTGTCGTACTCGGGGAAGGCAAGCTCTTACCTCTTCCAAATTGGGACAGCAGGACCTCAGAACAGTCTGTGTCGAAGGGGTCCACCACCTGTGTTCCAAGGAGAACACTCGTCACCAGGAGAGGAGTCCAAGAGAACCGGTCGTTGGCTTAGAAGGTCTCTGTGTGAGCAGGGAAGTTACTCCGTCACTCCACAGGAGATTTCTTCGGCCCTTCTGGTACAGGGTGAAGACAGGGAGTCCCCAGAGTGTGCACACCATGGAAACTGTTGCAGTTGCTGGCTGGAGCTGAAGTTGCAGAGGAAAAGTAGCCCTTCTGGATACTTTGTTGCTGTTACAGTGGTTTCTGGAGCAGTCTGCGGTTGATCCGAGGTCAGAGGATGACGTAGTAGTTGCAGAGGATTCCTGAAGAGAAACCCACAGGAGAGACCCTAAGTAGCCCTGAAATAGGGATTGGCTACCTTATCAGGTATGGACCTATCAGGAGGGGTCTCTGATGTCACCTGCTGGCACTGGCCACTCAAAAGCCTTGAGAGTGTCCCCACACCTTGGAAACCAAGATTGCTGAAGTCTGGGACACAATGGAGGAGCTCTGGGCACCACCCCTGGGGTGGTGATGGGCAGGGGAGTGGTCAGTCCCCTTTCTTTTGTCCAGTTTCATACCAGAGGAGGGGCTTGGGGTCCCTGAACCGATGTATACTGGCTTATGAAAGGAGGCACCATCTGTGCCCTTCAAAGCATTTCCAGAGGCTCAGGGAGGCCACCTCTCCCCAGCCTGTTACACCTATTTCCAAAGGGGGAGGGTGTAACACCCTCCTCCCAAAGGAAATGCTTTGTTCTGCCTTCCTGGGACTGAGTTGCTCAGACCCCAGGAGAGTAGAACCCTGTCTGTGAGGTGGCAGCAGCTGTAGCTGCATTGCAAGCCTCAGAGAGCTGGTTTGGCATTACTGGGGGTCCATGGTGGAGCCCCTAGGATGCATGGATTTGGCTCCCCAATACCATATTTGGAATGGTCTTAGACACCTCACATGGCCATATTCTGAGTTACCATTGTGAAGCTACATATAGGTATTGACCTATGTGTAGTGCACATGTGTAATGGCATCCCCACACTCACAATGTTCTGGGAATTGGCACTGAACTATTTGGGGGCACCTTTGCTAGTGGAAGGGTACCCTCACACTTAGTGACTTTGCACCTAACCATCAGTAAATGAAGGTTAGACATATAGGTGACTTATAAGTTACTTAAGTGCAGTGAAAATGGCTGTGAAATAGTGTGTGCACTATTTCACGCAGGCTGCAATGGCAGGCCTGTGGAAGGGTTTGTCTGAGCCCTTATGGGTGACAAAAGAAATGCTGCAGACCATAAGGAGCTCCTGGAACCCCACTGCCCTGTGTACCTAGGTACCATAGACTAGGGACTTATAAGGGGGTCCAATGTGCCAACTGAAATTGGTAAGTGAAGTCACTAGCGTCTAGTGACAAGTTTAAAAGCAGAGAGAGCATAAGCACTTAGGTTCTGGTTAGCAGATCCTCAGTGACACAGTCAAGCACTACTGACAACACACACATTATGCCACAAAATATGAGTACTGGGGTCCTGACCAGCAGGATCCCAGTGAGACAGACAAAAACATACTGACATACAGGTAAAAATGGGGGTAACATGCCAAGAAAGATGGTACTTTGAATTTGTAGTTCTGAATATTATTAAATTCTTTTGTTTTTGAAGATAGTTGGAACCTGGAGCCGCTGAAGTATGATTCCATTTTTAATTGTATTTTTTATATGTGTATTATCTCAATTTTCTTAGGCAATATTGTATTGGAATGTATTTTATGATTCTTTTATGATCTAGTTTTAACCAGACCAAATAACGTTTTTGAGATGAACTGAGGGATATCTTCCCTGCTTAAGCTGGTAATTTGGTGTACCTGCGTTTTCTTAAGGGCTAAAGGAAATCTACAGGGTTGTGGTAAGGGACTACCCCGGTAACACTAGAATTTTTTCCTGAGTGTCAGATCACATGTAAACCATTAGATCTATCCCTCCTGGAGGCATAGTCAGTGCTTGGTGGTACTCCTAGATTTGGAATGCTATACGCTCATGTTTAAATCATGTTGGTTGGAAACAGATAGCATGAACCTATAAAGAGAGTTATTTCTGATCAATCTACTGTTGGAAACACTACAGCGCAAACATTAGGAACCAAGATTTTGTAAAAGGTTTCAACTACAAATACCAAATGGGAATTAACTCTTCTGGACTGGAAGAATGATCACTGTAAATATGACACCTTGGAAGAGAGACTTCCTCTCCCCGTTAAACATTTATGGATTGACGAGACATCTTTAGCTGTAACATCTGAGTAAGATATATGTCTGCCAATGTGTAATCTTTCATTTAGAAGAACACACAGCAAAGATGGAAAACTACAGAATTGTCTTTGAAATTAATGAAATGTCTTTATTTAATTAAAGTGCTTCATTCTAGCTGTGGCTTACTGATGACATGAGTTTAGAGACTTGTCGTGGGCATTGTTGGCACCAATATTTTGGCTCGGAAAGAAAATGTTATTTTCTGTAGTGAGACTGCATTGGGACTGGCTCTCTTGCCATTTTTCAGATTCCTTTATAGATCTTCCTCTCCCTCTGTACCTTGCTCAATTGGATATCTCTAGTGAGTGATGAGTTTCTCCTTGACAGACCTCCATACTTATTCACCCTAATAAAGACCCTCCTGCTTTGGCTTTCAACCTATGTGTCCAGATAAACAGTGAAAAGTGAATGGCATCTTCATGTGGAGTATTCCTTGTTTGGTCCTTGAAGAGTATGGAAATCTATGGTGTCCTCACCTACTTCCTCTAAGTGTGTAGAACTAACCACATTTTCCCCTACAGGATTAGAAGCCAGTCTTCAATGCCCACAATCCTCCACTACCAGGGACACATGCTATATCATTCACTGTGGGATTTGTTGTACTGAGATTTTATTAAGATAGCAATACAGTCACTTGAAAGGGGACCATACCCACTCTTACTATGGCATCAGTGACACCAAAGAGAACAACACCTGTGCTTATAGGCAGAACCTTAAAATGTGAATTATATGGCTCTGAGGTTGTTTCTTTCATAATGAGACCTCTGCAACTATTTGGACTATATATACATACTGTTTTTTGGTTCAGAGATTAGCTGTATGGTAACACCAAGTTTGTTTCTGGGCAATACTATGTGTACCTACTAGTTAGGGTTGTGTGGCCATCAAGCAAGTTAACAATACCATCACATCTCATGGGGGACTTGTCTACTGTGGGGGCAATGGTTCCCAGCATATAACAACACCTCTGCTCTGCAATTTCTACGGTTATGTTCAAAGTAGCAACATTCTCCTAAGTGGGCAGACCCTTCAACTTACTTCTGTGGGTTTTGAGAGTTCCTAGATTAAAAACATCATTCTTCTGGGTTGATTAGGGGTGTCTACCTGGGCTTCAAAAGTATGACCATCAGTTATTCCAGGGCAAACAGCCTACACATTTTGCTGGTTACTTACAGTGATACTTGTGTGGTGACCATCTATCATTTATGGTGCTATAAATAATTTACTAGTTGCTCAACAGAGCTTCCTGTGAGATGAACTTTGATTTTTCCGATGCAAGCCTTTGTTGCAAGGCCAGGTTTTGCTTCTGAGTAGGCCTGTCTAATATAATTTTATGGATTAATCAGCAGTTGTCAGAAGAGTGTCAAAGATTGTCACTCAGTGTCACTTTTGGGATTTCTTAACAATGTTTCCTATAGGTTATCCTCAGTCACACTTGAAAGAATTATAACAGTGGTCTAACAGTGCCTCTGGTGGGTTACCATCCGCAAATCCAGTATAAACCCTGTGTTACTCCTGGCATCCTCGGCGTGGTCTCCACTAACATTTTGCCTCTACTTCCCAGGTTGTTGCTGTGTGCTGGACTCTGTTTTTGCTGTTTTTGTTACTCTGGACACTTTACCACTGCTGAGCAGTGCTAAAGTGCAAGTGCTCCCTGTGTAAAATATGTGTGATTGTCTTTTCCATGACTGGCACATTTGATTCACTAGTAAGTCCCAAGTAAAGTGCACTAGAGGTGCCCATGGCCTGTAAATCAAATGCTACTAGTGGGCCTGCATCACCCACAGGAATAGACCTGTAAACATAGCTCAGACCTGCCACTGCAGCGTTTTTGTGTGCAGCTTTAAACTGACAATTCGACCTGGCAAGTGTGCCCATTTGCCATGCCCAAATCTTCCGTTTTCATACATGTAAGGCACCCCTAACATAGGCCCTAGGTAGCACCCTGGGCAGCGTGCAGCGAATGTAAAAGGTGGGACATGTGCTGATGTGTTTTTACATGTCCTATCTGTGAAATACGGCCAAATTCAGTTTTCACTGTTGCAAGGCCTATCTCTCGCATAGGTTAACACGAGGGCTGCCTTTAAGTATCATTAAAGCACAGCTTCCCCTTGGGAGCAGATAGAAATCTGGAGTTTAGGGTCTCTGGGCTCACAATTTAAAAAATACATCTTTTAGTGAAGTTGGTTTTTAAATTGTGTGTTTGAAAATGCCACTTTTAGAAAGTAGGCATTTTCTTGCTTGAACCATTCTGTGACTCTGCCTGTTTGTGGATTCCCTGTCTGGGTCAGACTGGCAGTTGGGCTGTTTGTGCATCTCCACTAGACAGTGACATAAAGGGTGGTGGGGGGTAGCCTGCAGAGCCCAATGAGCTATCTGGGCTAGGTTGGAGGGAGGAGCAATCACTTACACCTGGAAGAGCTGTGTCTGCCCTCACACAAAGCAGTCTCCAACCCCCTGGTGTGTGTCTGGAGCCAGGCCTCTGCAAGGCAGGATCCTGTAAACTACAGAGGCTTTTCTTTGAAGTTGGGCAACTTCAAAAGCAGAAAGGGGTATTCGTATTGGAGCCAAAACCCCAGACTTTAGATTACTTCAAGGATTCAAGCGGAACCTCTGCCAGGAGAAGAGGTGAAGGAGAAGTGCTGCCTCTGCCTGTGATTTGTAGGGCTATCCTGCAGTTGCTGCTTCTGCCTGGAAAAGGGTACAAAGACTAAACTTTGTTGTGCATTCCTGCTTGAGAGGTATCTCCAAAGGCCTGGTCTGAGCTTTCCCCCTGTTTTAAAGTCTCAGGGCCATCAAAGACTTTCTCTAACAGCAACTAAACTCTCTTTTGAGACTCCTACCCTGCCAAGTGGTGCACAATCTGCTCACTGGGCCCTTGAAATAAGAAGCTGGTGGAAAACCAAGAAGAACCAAGTGCACTGACTTCAGATGACTCCGGACTGACGCCACTGCCGAATTCCGTCCCGTCACCTGCAATTGAAGCTGTGGTCTTCACTGGAGAGCGATGACCCTGCAGGTCTGAAGCTGCCACAGCCTCACTGAAGTCCACGACTCTGATAGTCCTGCAGTGCCATGTCACCAACATCCGTGACACCTGACTTTGCTGCACCATGCCCGGGCTGCCGGATATCGATCCCGCTGGAAGTGTGCAGTTGCAACGCTTCACACCGATGCTGCCTCATCACCACAGCTCTGCAGCAAGGACCCGACAACTCACACCAAGGCCTCTGTTTCTTCGCTCTGCAGTACCGGAACCAATGCCACACCTGATCCAGTGACGCCTCGATCCCCAACTCCATGCACCAGCTTGTTTCCTCATTTTTACAAGGTACTGTACCTGTGTGTCTCTGTGACTCCGTTACCAGCGCCATTAGCACCAGATTGTTAAGAACAATTCTGTCACGATGCTGTGATATCACCAAATCGAAGCACTTGTGTTTCTAAGCGCTATATTAAAGTTTAACCTTCAAAATTTAATAACTTGGCTCGTGTCTGTTGGATTTTAGTCGTATTGGTCTTGGTTTGATAAGGTAAATGTTGACTGTTTTTGTAACCTGAGGCTTAGTCTTTTTGTGGTATTTTCACTGTATTACTGTGTGTTTGGTACAAATACTTTAAACATTGCCTTTGAGAGAAGTATGACTGCTTGTGCCAAGCTACCCAGGGAGTGAGCACGGGTTATCTAAGTGTGTATCTCTAATGCCCTGACTAGAATGAGTGTCCTGCTTAGACAGAGTGCAAACTGACTGTCAACCAGAGAACCCATTTCTAACTTTGGTGACCCGCGGTGAGGTTTGAACTTCTTTTTGTACTTGACATACAGTTATTAAGTGTAAACTACTATTGGTGAGGAGGTGCACAACAGCCATGCAGGTGTAGTAGAGGTACCTGTACTGCCTGGGGGAAGGTCTCCAGGGGAGGTAGCAGTGTGTCCTCTAAAGGTCTGACTCTTGAAGAGTTGCAGGTCAGACCGGCAGAGAGGGTGCACCAATTGAATTGGAGAAGCTCAAAATGGAGATAGAGGCTAGGCAGCTGACCATTAAGGAGAAAAAGATACTGCTGGCTCATGAGCTTAGTTTAAGGGAACTAGATCAGAGGAGCCAGTCTAGTAGAGCCCGAGCCTGAGAGAAGGGTGCACATTCCCAAAACCTAGCTACAGATGACAAGAGGGAGGATGACATATACTTGTGGTTCAAAGGGTATGAGTCTGCTCTCCACATGAACATGGTCCTTGAACCACATAGGGTGGGGTGGGACTGTGGAAGCACTTTGAGGTGGAAGGGAGGGATACCTTGACATCCTTAGGGGATCCTCAGGGACCCACCTACACCATAATGAAGGACACCCTACTCACAAGGTATGGCCTCACCCCACAGCAGCATAAGGACAGGTTTAGTTAGAATGTGTTGACTCTTTTTGCGGGTCACTGGATGGTTGGGCGAAGGGAAGTAAGGTAATAACTTATGAGGGGCTTTACAACTGAATTGCTTGGGAGCACTTGTACATTCTTTTCTTTCCAGAGCTACACCAGCACCTACTTGACAGCAAGTTGACTGACCAAGGAAGTGTGCACAGGAAGTAGATTGTTGGGAGAGAACCAGGGTCCAAAAGAGGTTTGGGGGAGACCATGCCAAGGGTGGGAAGGGTCCCCATCAGAAGAAGTGGGGGGTAAGGTAAACAGGGGGAGTTCTCTAAAGGGCCCCAACCTAGTTCCCAAGGTAAGTATTCCCAGCCCCCCAGTGAAAAGAAACCATAGGGCGCTACAAGGAAACCTGTAGAGAGTGGTCCCTGCATGTGTTATGCATGTTACCAACTGCGTCATGTGAGGGTTGCTCCTGAATATCGCAAGTAGACACCGGCACCCACTGGTGCTCAGTCACATGGTTTGGACAGTGTAGCGCTTGGGGAGGAGTTGGTTGCAGGTGGGTGGGAGCCAGCTGAGATGACCCTTGTCTCACTAGGGGACAGTGAGATGGCCCAGAGTACTCTCATGCCGGAAAACACTAAATAATACAGGCAATGGGTGACCACCAATGGACAGATGGTAGAGGCTTTGAGAGACACAGGAGCCAGTGTCACTACTGTGAGAAGTCATCTGGTGTCTGAAGAACAGGTAGTTCCCCATGCACTTCACCAATTAGTTGCAGTAGACAACTCAGAGTGCCCATGCAGAGTGGCACAGGTTCCCTTTAAAATGGGGGGGGGTCTCAGGTGCCTTGAGAGTAGCTGTGAGTCCAACCATGCCTGTAGATTGTCTGCTTGGCAATGACCTAGAGAATTCCCCTTGGAAGGAGGTGGAACACAGGTCAAACTTGGAGAATTCGGTTTGCCTGGGTGGGTGTGTGTGCCCACCCAGTCAATGGCAGCCCATCAGGGTGATCTGGAGGCCCTGGAGCCTGAAAGAATGTCCCAGGTGCCTGCCAGAAGGAGGAAGGGCAAGGGGCATGGGAAACCCACCCTCAGAAGTTCCCATAGTCTGGGAGGAGGCTGAACCTGAGGGGAATGCCCCAGAGCCTACAGGGGAACAGGTTGCTGAACTGGGGAAGGTAGTCAGGCTGACTCAGTGGCAGCAGGAAGGGGGACCCACCGAGAAAGCATTCTGTGAGGCATAGAAGTTATGCCGTACTCTGGAGGGTTTGCGGCAGCAGGCTGCAGACTAGGAGTCTTTCAAGAAATAGTCTGTTTCACACTTGATCTATTGGGAGGATGGCCTCCTATATAGCAAGCCTAAGATTGCTGAGCCTGGGGAAGCCTGTGTGCTGGTGGTACAACAGTGCTTCAAACCTTTCTACTGGGTCCGGCTCATGATGTGCCTTTAGCTGGACATTTGGGGCACAATAAGGTCTTTGACCAGCTTGTCACCCACTTTTACTGGCCTCAAATGCACAGGCACTCTGATGAGTACTGTAGGTCTTTCCAAACTTGCCAGGCAAGAGGTAAGAGTGGGGGGAAATGTAAGGCTCCCCTCCAACCTTTTCCTGCAGTCAGCACCCCGTTTGAAAGGGTTGGTATTGAAATTGTGGGGCCTCTGGACCCCAAGACAGCCATGGGCAACATGTTTATCGTGGTCTTGGTGCATCATGTTACCCGGTACCCAGAAGCTATACCTCTGAGGACGAACACAGCTTCTTTGGTGGGACGTGCATTGATGGGGTTTTTTTTACCCGCATTGGGTTTCCTCAAGAAGGTGGTATCTGATGGGGTACCAACTTCATATCTACACATATGAAGTCTCTGTGGAAGGAATGTGGGGTAACCTACCAGTTTACCACTCCTTACCACCCCAAGGATACGGTCTGGTTGCGAGATTCAACTGCACCTTAAAGGACATGATTATGGGCCTGTCAGAGCCCTTGTGGCATAAGTGGTATGTCCTCTTGCCATACCTTCTGTTCGCTTACAGGGAGGTGCCACAAATGGGCCTTGGTTTCAGCCCTTTTGGGTTGTTGTATGGCTACCCTGTGGCGTGGTCTCCCCTAACTTTTTGCCTCACACTACCCAGGTTGTTGCTGTGTGCTGGACTCTGTTTTTGCTTTTTTGTTACTCTGGGCACTTTACCACTGCTGACTAGTGGTAAAGTGCTAGTGCTTCCTGTGTAAAATATGTGTGATTGGCTTTTAAATGATTGGCACATTTGATTTACTAGTAAGCCCCTAGTAAAGTGTACTACAGGTGCTCAGGACCTATAAATCAAATACTACTAGTGGGCCTGCAGCACTGATTGTACCACCCACAGGAGTAGCCCTGTAAACATGGCTCAGACCTGCTACTGCAGTGTCTGTGTGCGCAGTTTTAAACTGCCAATTCAACCTGGCAACCAAACCTTCCCTTGTCATACATGTAAGGCACCCCTAAAGCAGGGCCTAGGTAGCCCTAGTGCATGTTAAAGGTGGGACATGTACTGATGTGTGTCTATATGTCCTAACTGTGAAATACTGCCAAATTCATTTATTATTGTTGCAAGGCCTATCTCTCTCTTAGTTTAACATGGGGCTGCCTTTAAATATCCTTAAAGTGCAGTTTCCTTTTGAGAGCAGCTAAAAAGTTGAAGTTTGGGGTCTCCGAACTCACAATTTAAAAATACATCTTTTAGTGAAAGTGATTTTAGGTTGTTAGTTTGAAAATGCCACTTTTAGAAAGTGGCCATTTTCTAGCTTAAACCATTCTGTGACTCTGCCTGTTTGTGGATTCCTTGTCTGGGTCAGACTGACAGGTCGGTTGCTTGTGCATCTCCACTAGACAGTGACACAAAGGGTGCTGGGGTGAACCTGCATATCCTGATGGGCCACCTAGACTAGGCTGAAGGGAGGAGTGGTAACTTACATCTGAAAGGGCTGTGTCTGCCCGCACACAAAGCAATCTCCAACACCATGGTGATCTGAATTCTGCAACGCCGCCTAAAACTGAAGCTGTGACCCTCTGTGGCATGTGATGACTCAGAAGGCCCGATGCTGCTGCAGCCTCGCTGAAGTCCACAATGCTGTTAGTCCTGAAGTTCCATGTCACCGACTTCCGTGGCACCACGCTGTGAATGCCGGATATCGACCCCGTCAGAAGTACACGGATCCAACGCTTCGCACCAACACTGCCTCACCTCCACAGCTCTGCAGCAAGGACCCGACGCCTCACACCGACACCTCTGCTTCTTCGCTCCGGAGCACCAGAACTGACGATCCAGTGACGCCTCAATCCCTGACTCTGTGCACTGGCTTGTTTTCTCATTTTTACAAGGTACTGTACCTGGGGGTCTGTGTGAGTCCGTGACTGGTGCCATTAGCGCCAGATTGTTGGGAACGACTCCATCACGACACCATGATATCACCAAATCGAAGTGCTTGTGTTTTTAAGTGCTACATTGAAGTTTAATCTTTAAAAAAATCATAACATGGCTTGTGTTTGTTGGATTTGTGTCATTGTGGGCTAGTTTTATTCAGATAAATATTGACTACTTTTCTATGTTCCCAGTGTTGAGTCCTTATGTGGTGATTTTACTGTATTACTGTGTGTTTTGGTACAAATACTTTATACATTGCCTTTGAGATAAGCCTGAGTGCTTCTGCCAAGCTACCAAGGGGGTGAGCAGGGGTTATCTAAGTTTATATCTCCATTGCCCTGACTAGAGTGAAGGTCCCTGCTCGGACAGAGTGAAAAGTGACTGCCAACCAGAGAACTCATCTCTAACACCCTGAATAACACTTGTTGGTTGATCAACTGTGCTCCTAGTGTTTCCCATTTACTACTCCTGAACAAACCCTTATACTATCCCGGGTTAATCAATAACTGCTGAAGATTTAGCACAACTTGGGGGGTCATTCTGACCTCGGCGGTAAAAGGCTCTTACCGCCGGTCAGAAGACCGCCATTCTACCGCCACGGCCGCGGTAACCCGCCACGGTCATTCTGACCAACAACTGCCAAGCCGCCAAAAACCCGACATCCACGGAAGGCCGCCTCATCAGCGGGCAGCGATAAACTGGAGATGACCAAACCTCCACCGCCACGCCAACACAAACACGCCCATGCCATTACGACCCACGAATCCACGCGGCGGTCTTTCAACCGCGGTATTCCATTGGCGGTACACACCGCCGCGGTCAAAACACACACCCAGGCTCCAAAACCCAGCCACATTGGACAATTTGAAATACACACACCTTATACACATACAAACACCACCCCCACACATCCAAGCAACTATAAAACACACACCCACATCACCCACAAACCCCCACTAGTTGGAAATCGGAGAGAAGGCGAGAGAGAGAGAGCGAGCGAGCACAGCAATCGAAAACCCCAACACACACAGGAACCCAACATCATCAACCACACCACATCTACGCACACATCACCACACACCACCACTCAGATCACCGCAAACACCACCCCACACCTCATCCACACCACCCCATGGCACCCCAAAGACACCCCAGGTTTTCGGACCAAAAACTCCGGGTCATGGTGGAGGAAATCATAAGGGTAGAGCCCCAGCTCTTCGGCACACAGGTGCAACACACCACAATAGCCAGGAAGGCGGAGCTATGGCAGAGGATTGTCGACAGGGTCAACGCTGTGGGACAGCATCCCAGAAACCGGGAAGACATCAGAAAGCGCTGGAACAACCTACGGGGGAAGGTACGGTCGATGGTCTCCAGACACAACATCGCTGTGCAGAGGACTGGCGGCGGACCACCACCCACCCCTCCTGAATTCACAGCATGGGAGCAAGAGGTCCTTAACATCCTGCATCCTGCGGGCCTCGCTGGAGTAGGCGGAGTAATGGACTCTGGTAAGTCTAGTCTCAACTACTCCCCCGCCCCCAACCACCAGCATGCCAACCCACACCCCCACCCTCACCCCCAACCCCCCAGCACGCAGCCTCCCTGCCAATGTCTCACCAGCACAACCCACCCAACCCAAAACCAACCCCGGAATGCCAACACAAACCATGGACACCCATCACCTATGCATGACCACTGCACATACCCATCCCCCCCACAAACCACCCTCACAACTCCTGCCACAAGGGAATGCCAGCACTGGGGGACAAGGGCACCCACAAATCGCACACCATGGAACACACAGAAGCAATAACCATACTCTTTCACCCCTGCAGGGCCCGAATGCCAACACACCGGCCAGGAGGGTCCAGATATGTCCATCCCACCCCCAGAACAGGCCCGCAGTGAGGACAGCAGCTTTGTCGACCTGGAACCTGATGACCAGCCCGGACCATCGGGGACCTCTGGACAGTTGGTTCCCCACACACAGACACAGGCCACAGCAGACCTAACCTCCTCTGGGAATATCAGCACCGCTCCCACCCAGCGGGCCCATGCCTCTGTCTCCAGGACAGGTCAATCAGCGGTGTGTCCGCCACTACAGGGCACCCAGGCTGACCCAACACCCCAACAACAACAGGGACCTGGGGGCAGTGGTAGTGGGCACACCGTCCAGGGGACAGAGGCCCGGGGAAACAGGGCAACTGGGAGGGCTGCAGTGCGACAGGGGGGGGAGGACAGGCCCAGGGAACCGACTCTCCAAGAGGCCCTCACCACCATCATGGGAGCATACCACCGCTCCCAGGAGAAGATGGCTACGGTAATGGCCAGGTTCCAGGAGATCCAGGCACAGCAGGAGGAACGGTACATGGGGTACAGAGAGGAGCTCAGGAACATCGTCCAGGCCCTGAACCTAATAGTCACCACATTGTGGGACCATGTGGCACCCCAAAGGGCCCCTGTCACCAGCCCAGACCAGGAACAGCCTACCACCTCCTCCGGCGCTAATGGACAGGAGGCCCCCACACAACGAAGGGCCACCAGAACCCCACCTCCTGCTGAAGATCAACCACCCCGCAAGAGGAGCCTGAGATCACAAAGGAAGACAGAGTGGGATGCCAAGACCCCCGCCAGCCTAAGATCCCCCCGGATGTCATTCCACTGTCCCACATCGTCACCCTGTCCAACCTTGAACTGCCCCTGCTCCATCCTTCCACAGGCATATGGACAATGCACCTGTGCGACCGAGAACTGGACTCTGCCATGGACATCACTCCACCCCCACCCATCACCGTTTTACTATCATGGACCTATATGTAGCACTTTAAATAAATCACTTATTGCACTTAAAACACTCAGGAGTCTGCTTGTATTCTTAACAAATGTATTACACATAACGTGTCAAAAATGTACAGTTACATTGTGATGACAACATACCAATGTCAATTTGCTTTACTCCATGGCCGAACAAACCAGAAGTCACGCAGTGGGTCATACAGCTCTGAAAAGCCAAGGGAAAGTCACAATTCAGTTGAAAGGAACTTGGGGGAAACACAGAAAGTAGAGATGCAGGAGGCCAGAAGTAAATGTAAAATGACGTGGGGGATTCTTACCTGGGTGCTACTGAAAATACTGTTGTATGACCGTGTCCCTGTTGTCCGTGTCGTCCCCGTCGTCTTCCTCCTCTTCACTCTCCACAGGCTCCACAGCTGCTACAACACCACCATCTGGACCATCCTCCTGCAGAAAAGGCACCTGGCGTCGCAATGCAAGATTGTGAAGCATACAGCAGGCCACGATGATCTGGCACACCTTCTTGGGTGAGTACATTAGGGATCCCCCGGTCATATGCAGGCACCTAAACCTGGCCTTCAGGAGGCCGAAGGTCCTTTCTATGATCCTCCTAGATCGCCCATGGGCCTCATTGTACCGTTCCTCTGCCCTGGTCCGGGGATTCCTCACTGGGGTCAGTAGCCACGGCAGGTTGGGGTAACCAGAGTCACCTATTAGCCACACACGGTGTCTCTGTAGCTGTTCCATCACATAGGGGATGCTGCTATTTCGCATAACATACGCGTCATGCACTGACCCAGGGAACATGGCATTTACATGGGAGATGTACTGGTCAGCCAAACAGACCACCTGGACATTCATCGAATGGTAACTTTTCCTGTTTCTGTACACCTGCTCATCGTCTTTTGAGGGTACTAAGGCCACATGGGTCCCATCAATGGCACCAATGATGTTGGGGATATGTCCAAGGGCATAGAAGTCAGCCTTCACAGTGGCCAAATCACCCTCCTCAGGGAAAATAATGTAGCTCCGCATGTATTTCGTCAGGGCAGACAACACTCTGGACAAAATCTTAGAAAACATAGGCTGCGACATCCCTGATGACATGGCCACTGTTGTCTGAAAAGACCCACTTGCCAAAAAATGGAGGACTGACAGAACCTGCACCAGAGGGGGAATTCCTGTGGGTTGGCGGATGGGGGACATCAGTGCTGGCTCCAGCTGGGCACACAGTTCATGTATAGTGGCTCGGTCAAGTCGGTAGTGAAGTATTATATGACGTTCCTCCATTGTCGACAGGTCCACCAGCGGTCGGTACACGGGAGGATTCATCCTTCTCCTTGCAAGTCCCAGAGGACGGTGCCTAGGAAGGACAACATGGAGCACAGAGTCAAGCAATCCACAGGTACGTAACTACAGCTTGCACAGTACACGATTGCCAATGCATTGAATGGCTTGTATGAGTGGCAATGCAAGGCCTAGGCCTGTGTGACGCAGTAGTAATTAAGCCCTGTGGTCCCTTGTAATGGCGGCTGCCTGACCTGAGAAGTGTGACAGTGGGATGTGAGGTCAATGCGCTGGCGTGACACACCGTGGCGGTAGGCGGTCGAAGACCGCGGCGCAAAGCCGCAATGGTTAACATCGCACCCTATGGGTTTCACGAGCCAATGACTAGCTGCGCCGGCAGTCCCGTAACGCACTGCGGCGGTACGCGCCACCGCGGGCGTGACCGCCATTTTCTATCTGGTTAATCACTCGAGACCTGATCATCCACAGGAGAGGACCTATACTGCAAGTGCTGCTGTGACCTCGGTCTGGGAGATACAATGGCTGCTGCGACTGGGGAAAGGTCCCCTGCCTTCACTACAGAAGAGTTGGAGAAACTTGTGGATGGGGTCCTGCCCCAGTATGCGCGACTCTACGGTCCTCCAGACCAACAGGTAAGTACACTGTGTGCACGTTGAATGGGCTATGCCTGGGTTGTGTATGGTGGATGTAAGATGGTGGGGTGGGGGGACAATGACGAGTGCAAGGCACGACAGATGAGAGTATGTGCCACATGGCAAGGTTGGGGATGCGGATATTTGATGATATTTCAATTTCCACCCTGTACATGTCAAATAGGTCAGCGCCCATCAGAAGATCGACATTTGGCGTGCCATCGCCAAGGAAGTCCGGAACCTGGGGGTCCACAACAGACGGGGCACCCACTGCCGCAAGAGGTGGGAGGACATCCGCCGCGGGACCAGGAAGACTGCCGAGTCACTGCTGGGGATGGCCTCCCAACCTAGGAGGGGTGCCAGTCATACCCTGACCCCCCTGATGTCCCGGATCCTGGCGGTGGCCTTCCCCGATTTGGATGGGCGCATGACGACATCACAGCAGACACAAGGGGGTGAGTACCAGCACATTCAGCTATCTTTAGGCGCAGTGGAGGTGCCTGGGTGGGGGAGGAGGGCTGTGGGTGACATTAGGCCAAGGCGCTTTCTGTATTGTATTCCTCTCCTTTAGCCATGTCCCTGTGCCCCCGCCCCCCACCTCTGTACGGTGCCAGGTACAGCTAGCCATGGTCCTGCATCACCCATGTGCGCGTTTGTTGTCCCTAGACCTGTTGGCCCAGTCACAAGTACTCAGTAGTGTACCCCGATTGCGCGGCTTAGTGCATGAGGCTCCTGTGTCTGTCCTCTCTGCCAACGGTGTTGACAATGCATGTACTCAACCTTTTATTATGTCTCCCCCCACCCTTTTTCTTTATCTTCTCGTGCATGTGTGCTTCAGCATCATCAGGCGGAGGAGACTTGGCACCGGAGCACGAGGGAGCTGCGACTCACAAGGCCCCGGTGGGCCATGGCACAAACACCGAGGCCACCAGTGATATGGAGGGCGAGGGGAGCTTCACAACGGGGAGCCGTGGTGAAACCAGCGACACCGACACGTCCTCGGATGGGAGCTCCCTAGCGGTGGCGGCAACATCTGTGCCCCCCGCCTCTACAGGTACAGCCGCCTCCCAGCGCACCAGCTCCGCCCTCCCAGCAGCCCCTCAGCCTACGCTCCGTGCCCACTCACCCAAGAAGGCGGGCATCTCCTTCGCCCCAGGCACCTCAGGCCCTGCCCCTGTTACCCCTGCTGCCCTCAGTGAGGAGGTCATTGACCTCCTGAGGAGCATCATTGTTGGGCAGACTACCCTTTTGAATGCCATCCAGGGGGGTAGAGAGGGAGGTGCATCGTAGCAATGCATACCTGGAGGGCATTCATTCGGGTCAGTCTGCCCATCAACAATCGTTCAATTCTCTGGCCTCAGCACTGACGGCAGCCATTGTCCCTGTTTCCAGCCTCCCTCTTCTAACTGCCTCCACCCTGTCTCTGTCTCCTGTTCCTCTGCCTATCCCATCCACACCATCAGACCAGCCTGCACACACCTCAACACCCAAGGGCAGCTCATCCAGACATAAGCACCACAGATCACACAAACATTCACCCAAGCAACACCCAGATGCAGACATGCCAACAGCCACTACCACCTCTGTGTCCCCCACCTCCTCGTCCCTCTCCTCCCTCCCTGTGATGTCTACACTCACACCTGCATGCACACCACCAACAGCCAGTACACCCATCACCAGCACACCCTCCAGTACAGTCCGCACACGTGCAGTCACCACCCCCACTGCCGTTTACACGTCCCCTGTGTCCCCTCCCACTGTGTCTGTCACCCCCTCTTCCAAGACACACAAACGCAGGCAGCCACTCACCCAACAGCCAACCACCTCACGACAGCCTGCAGCCCACGCACCTTCACCCAAGGACAGCACACCTGACTCTCCTACAACCACCTCCTCTTCCTCCACTCCCATAACCACTGCACCTACCGTTTACCTTGGTCCTAAAAAGTTTTACCTCTCCAATCTTGACCTCTTTCCCTCACCTGACCCACCCCCTCCATCTGCTAAGAGTCCCAAGAGCACCTCAGCCACCACCAGCCCGGGTTCACGTGTCAGCGTAGTCCATGGATTTTGGAGTCCCCCCTTTGCCAGCAGTGAGATATCGGTCAGCAGCAAGGGGACAGCCAGCCCCCCCCTGGAAAGAGGACCCGGAAAGTGAGGGGCCGCCGCGGGAGGAGTGCCACGGCTGCCCCAAGGACCAAAGTTCGGACACTTCACCTGCCACAACATCGAGGGGAGGCAAGGCCCAGAGAGCCACAGCGAAGGAGGGCAAGGGCAGCAGGGCGGAGAAGTCAGGCAGCAGGAGCGCGGACCAGGAGGGCCCCACAAGCCCCATCCCGGGTGTGAGGGAGGACACCCAAGGGCCCAGGACACCGTCACCGAAGGGTCCAGCAACTGCACGGTCGGAGGGCGACTGAGCAGGGAGTCCTGCCCAGGTCTGACTCCCTGGAATTACAGGACAAACACCGCTGAAGAGGGCCCCGCCGTGCAGGAAGGCACCGCTGAAGAGGGCCCCGCCGTGCAGGAAGGCACCGCTGAAGAGGGCCCCGCCGTCCAGAAAGGCACCGCTGAAGAGGGACCCGCCGTCCAGAAAGGCACCGCTGAAGAGGGCCCCGCCAAGACAGGCCCCGCTGTGCTGGGCCCTTCCTGTCAAGCACCGCTCCGCTGGGCCCTTCATCTCAGGCACCGCTCCGCTGGGCCCTTCCTGTCAAGCACCGCTCCGCTGGGCCCCGCCGTCTCAAGCACCGCTCCGCTGGGCCCCGCCGTCTCAAGCACCGCTCCGCTGGGCCCTTCCTGTCAAGCACCGCTCTGCTGGGCCCCGCCGTCTCAAGCACCGCTCCGCTGGGCCCTTCATCCCAGGCACCGCTCCGCTGGGCCCTTCCTGTCAAGCACCGCTCCGCTGGGCCCTTCCTGTCAAGGACCGCTCCGCTGGGCCCCGCCGTCTCAAGCACCGCTCCGCTGGGCCCTTCATCTCAGGCACCGCTCCGCTGGGCCCTTCCTGTCAAGCACCGCTCCGCTGGGCCCCGCCGTCTCAAGCACCGCTCCACTGGGCCCTTCCTGTCAAGCACCGCTCCGCTGGGCCCTTCCTGTCAAGCACCGCTCCGCTGGGCCCTTCCTGTCAAGCACTGCTCCGCTGGGCCCTTCATCTCAGGCACCGCTCTGCTGGGCCCTTCCTGTCAAGCACCGCTCCGCTGGGCCCCGCCGTCTCAAGCACCGCTCCGCTGGGCCCCGCTGTCTCAAGCACTGCTCCGCTGGGCCCTTCATCTCAGGCACCGCTCCGCTGGGCCCTTCCTGTCAAGCACCGCTCCGCTGGGCCCTTCCTGTCAAGCACCGCTCCGCTGGGCCCCGCCGTCTCAAGCACCGATCCGCTGGGCCCTTCATCTCAGGCACCGCTCCGCTGGGCCCTTCCTGTCAAGCACCGCTCCGCTGGGCCCCCCCGTCTCAAGCACCGCTCCGCTGGGCCCTTCATCTCAGGCACCGCTCCGCTGGGCCCTTCCTGTCAAGCACCGCTCCGCTGGCCCTTCATCTCAGGCACCGCTCCGCTGGGCCCTTCCTGTCAAGCACCGCTCCGCTGGGCCCTTCCTGTCAAGCACCGCTCCGCTGGGCCCCGCCGTCTCAAGCACCGCTGGCCCAATGACTGTGCCGGTTCTGTGTCGTGCTAATGTTCACGCTGCACTCGGCCCACCCTGCCTCCTCCATTGCCTGTGGAGACTGTTATCCACTTGATGGACTGTGACTTTGCACTCCCCAGGATATGACAGTGGGCAAGCCACCCACTGTAGAGACTTGAGAGACTGATGCTTTGCACTCCCCAGGATTGAACAGTGGGCATGGTGGCCCCTTCTTGGATCTGGCGTCGTGGACTCATGTGGCTGTGGTGCCCCCCCTTCCCTTCCCCCTGAGGTGCCTGTAGTTTTGTCATCTGATGCCCCTGCAGTGTTCCCTCGAACTGACTCAGGTCTCCTGTGTGGGCTTTGCCCATGTGTTGATATACTTTGGCCCACGGACATTTGCAATTTCTGTGACTGTGCGGGACTTTCTGCTTCTATTTCTCAGTCACGCAATGTTTACATTTGAAATTTTTTCCATCATTTTCCTATTTTACCATGTCTTCCATGAACCTATTTTGTACATAAATGTTGTTTCTCACTTGAATCATATCTTTTCGTTATTCCGGGGGGTTTGGGTGGGGTCACTTTGACTTGGTGCTCTGCATTGGTGTGTAGATAGTTGGGGGGTGGGTGTGATGCGTATGTGTGTGCCCGTAACCCTTCCTCCTCCCCCCCTCCCCTGTGTCGTAGGTGCGGTACTCACCGTTGTCATCTGCGCCGGAGTTCGTACTCGTGGTAGATGAGCAGGTAGACGAGAGCGGGTAGGATGTGTAATTCGGGCTCGATGCTGTCCTCCGTCCTCGTGGAGTGTATAGAGGTGAGCGTTTTCCCGTTCGTAGTCTGTTTCCGCCGTGTTTTTATCGGCGGGGCTCCCGCCCCGGATAAGGTGGCGGATTGGTGAGTTTTGATAGGGTGGGCGGTACATTGTCTGCCGCCTGCCTGTTGGCGGTGACCGCCGCGCTGTTTGTCTGTCCCGCCGTGGCGGTCGGAGTGGTAAAGTGGCGGGCTCTGTTGGCGGTTCCCGCCAGGGTCAGAATTCCATTTTTTTAACCGCCAGCCTGTTGGCGGGTTGGCCGCCGCTTTATCACCGGCCGCCAGGGTCAGAATGACCCCCTTGGTGTCTTAACTGTACTACTAGATTAGTTTGGACCATTGGGCTTTGGGTTAAGTATAAATTTACCCTTTTAGCTGAACCAACTCACACAACTCAGATGGTTACAAATGTTCACAAGCAATCAATCTCCCCAAGATATCCCAGTAGCTGAGCTTACACAAAGCTAAACATTACACTGAGTTAGCATATATTGAAACGTTGTCCCCTTCAGCAGCCTAGAAATGGTTTGCGACTTTGTAGGAACTCAAGAGGCTCTAATCACTAACAGTTGTCACTATAGAGAAAAACATCTGCAAAGAAATATCTTCACATTAATAAGGTGGTGCCAAGAGTGCAACTGTAACAAGGCGATCCAGCTTTTTTGAGTCTTATTGCTAGGCTTCTGATAGGTAGCAGTTCTCACTAATCTAAGTATTCTGTTGACCCGTCATCCAGAATTCATCAATCATGACATCTCCAATGGCAAAACTCTTTTTTTATCCAAAAAAATGATGGCTCAATCTGCTGGCTGAAAAATTCCCCCCTTGTTGTTTACTCTCCATAGAGCTTCCAAGCTCTGTCTGTGACAACATTGTTGATTTACCTTCCTTTTTCTTAACCTTTAATGTTCTAATATTTCCTGTTACTTGCTTTCCATTCCCTCTTCTTCCTGCAGTCCCCTTCTTAAACCCACTTCCTCTAAGGCATTGCACTCTGTCCTACTCGCCACATCACTCCACTGATCCTCCCCATCAACTTGCAGTCATCCTCTTCTACAATCACTGTGGTATGTAAATCTTACAAAGCCTCTTTAATGGCTTCCCACCACCGCCTCTTACTCAAGCTCCCTGCCAAAATGTCCTTCAGAAAAGATGGAGACCAGGCACAGTTTCACTTCCGCCTCTCCTAAGTTACTTTCTCTCCTACCTAATCCTATCTTTCATACCTTTCCTTTGCCTTACCTCAAGACACACTTCAGTGCTGTCTATCACCTATCTACAATAACTGCTCCTCAATAGGTTTCCACCTCCTAACCTTTACCTCCTGATGCCCTCCCTCTAAAACATCCTAACACTCATTCTCTTCATGTCCATCCCAATTCAGTGACATCACTTGCCTGCCTTATCTCAAAACCAGGTACTCCTAGACCTACACGCTCTCCAGAGCATAGGTGGATACACCAACGAGAATTGCAGTAATAGGTACATTGACAGCATGGAGAACCGTCATATGAAAAATCTCTAGACACACATTCAGAGCAAGCAACTAAATAATCATCTCAGAACATCATTTAGAGTTTGATGGGCCACCTGCCATGTGCAATAGTTGCAGAGGTCATCAACTCTGCCACCCTGACAAACTAATACCCACAATATTTAGAAATCTTCACCACCCTGGCACAGATCCCTATGCCTTCAGAAGCACTGTATGTTTTCTGAACGGACACCATGTTTCCTGTAGCTAATAGGCATTTTTGTTTTCCAAAACACTAACCTCCAAAGCAGAAGATTGCTTTTGAAAACAAGCCATTAATGACTCTGACACCATGGAAGTGTTCTTCTAGGATGGTTGCACATTTTTTTAAAATGTTTTGGAACCCAAGGCTTCTCCTGGTGGTCCTGAACAGGAATAAAGTATGTCACACTCTGCCACAAATAGGGTGGCTCGTCTGATGCGCTTACACTGACAGTTCCTCCTATGTTGGGCCATTGGTGTATCATTTCTGCTGATTGAGCAAACCGAACAACTGGTGGTGGAAACATGATGGTCCACCGAATTCTAAATAGAGCATGCCAACTGTAAGATTGGCAAAGAGGGTAATCTGCTTTTGAGGATGTAAGTCTCTAGGATGCTCAAACTCATTGACCACATCAACCTTTCCATGGCATACTCTAATGCAAGACAAACCAGCAATATATTTTCAGCTTCCCTACCCATGAATACAATCTAATCCAAAGGGAGAAAAGGGTGAAATTGAGTCAACAGTTAGACTTTGTGGGCACCTTCTAGAGAAATCACTGGAGGAATCAAAAGAGGATTCAATAGAGGATCCATAGATTACTTTTGCACTACAATTGTGCATAACGCCTAATTGCCAGTCATCACTGCCCTGTGAACCATAGCTATCATATACTTTATTTAATCAAGCAAGGAATACACCCTCCATTATTAACCACACTATAAATTATTAATGCCTGATCTGACCTCAGCCATCAGCAAAACCTGTTTAGGAGACAGTGCTGCACCAATACTTCCAAAGTCAATCACTGATTGATATACAGCTCAGAACAAAAACTGCTTGCTCAAAAGAAGTGGTGGATGGCTAACAGTGTTTTACAAAAGCATTGGAAGATTAAATAATTTCCCCTAAATCACAAGCTATTGAGCCAAAGCCAGGGCTCAAATCTGATTTCCCAGTTGCAAAGTCAGCAGATGTCACCCTTAAGCCACAACTTCTTCAGGACCACACTGTTCATAGCTACTAACCTAACTGTCTCTAGACCCTAGAATAATTTAGATGTAAACACCTTGCAAAACAAATCTCTTCTACCTGGCCACTGAACCCAGAAATGTTCATAAAGAAATTACACCTATGGTTGACTAAGGCCCTTGACACAGTGGTCTACTCTAAAACAAATTGACATTGAAATTTTCTTCAAAATTCAAGAAAGCCTAATGATTCCATGATGCACATTTAATTTCTGAGTCTTGATACCCAAGTAAAGAGCTCTTTAAAATATACTCTAAATTTCATAACCCAGCATGCAGTCACGGGGCATAGAATACACCCAGTAATTATGTAACTCTCTGGTAGGCCACATCATCTAAAAAGCTGGTGTTCTTTAAATTCACTTTCTCCTAAAATAAAAAAATAAAACCTCTCTGTAATCATTATTGTCAATGAAGCATTGAAATGTTTATCTAAAAACCACTGTCAACAATGCATTGTTTAATCAAGCATTGCAAAAATACATTGCTGTCTTTCTTAAATCATTTTAGACCACAGAACTCGCAGCCATATGTCTATGCACACCCAGGCTGTAGAACAAGCATTCCAGGCTTCAGAGGGCTTACATCTTTTGTGAACAACCTGGGAGTCATCAATTCCTTGACCCTGGAAACTTAGAGTCATTCATCCAAATCACTTCTATGGGGCTGCTGCATCTTCTGATAACCCCTCCTGATATTCATTTTATTCTGTTGGTGGTGCCCTTGCCATCTGGAACTCACCATTAAGAGGAAACTTTAGGCACATGAAGCCCCGCAGGGCATTATGAAGTGCTCCCTCCAAGGAGAGATTCATTTCAGATAAACAGCTTCAGGCTGCTGTTTACAGGCATGCGGCCTCATGACAAGTGCTTTTCTCTTTACTTTTCCTTTCCTTTATTTTTGATCACAGGTGTCCATGCCAAGCAGGCGCCTGGGTGCTCCTTGGGGACTGCCTGGGGAGCTCTTTCTGTCTGCGCCAGCCAGCTTCCCTCTCAGCTGGCACTGCTGTTTATTGGCAAAGTGACGACAGATGCATGGTCCCTGCTTGCTCCTTGTGGGCAGGATGTTTGTTCTGTGATGCCTTGGTCCCCTAAATATGGCCACGGAGAGCAAGAGCAAGCTTTCTTGACTCAGGAGCCCGGGAATGGGGTGCTGGACCCCTTCCTTTAGGTTACCAGATTTCTTTGTCTTTGAGGTCAGAGGATGGGGTCCAGGGCTCCTTCCTTAAGCATGCCAGATTCCTCTGGCTTTGGGGCCTGGGTATTGGGTTCTGGGCACCATTTGATCATACAACGGCCCTGGATATTGCAGATCTCTGGGGACAGGGCCACATGAATGTTCCCTCCTGGACATTAAATATTGATAAAGCTTGCATCTTCTCCTGAGCACAGGCATGCCATAGGAGGATTTGAAGGTAATAACAGCAGAGCCCCACTTGCCTGTTTTCTTGTTTTGGACATGTTGGAGTAGATGCATAACTTGGGCCCGTGGGCCTATTTCCTTGATCTAGAGCATATTTTGCTTCTGGTAGCAAACCTTAGCCTCCTGAAGCGTCCTGACCATTGCAGGGAGCTGGCTTAACTGGCTTCATTCACCAGCTCTTCTCCTTTGCTTAGTCTCTTGTGTTCTCCGTCTACTGGGGCACAGAAGTCCAGATCTGTCCCCAAACTGGTCCTTACGTGATGGAAGGGAGCACGCCTCATTAGCTTTAGTCCCACTGGTTCTGGGGTCAGTTGCAGATAGAATCTATTAGTGCATAAGGGAGCTTGTTCTTTCAGCTGTCACTTGTGGTTCTTCTGTCCAAGTCGAGGATCTAACTCTGTCTCTCCCTTATCCGAGAGGTTTCAAGTGAGGGTGAAACTTCTAGATGCCTGGCACCCCTGGCTAATCCTGGGCAGCCACATCACCCCTCAACCCCTGTCACAACCCTCCTGCAAAGCATGCTGGGACAATCGAAGATGAGGCCATCAAGTGGTCTATGTACATATCTCCGCTGGTGTCCTCAGCTCCACCCCTAGCTGACATTACTTTCCCACCAAAACCTCAAAGGGGAACCGTCTGCGGTGTTGGCTACAGATGTCTGGGCCTCCTCCATTGTTCAGTGGGCCTGGGCTATCCCAACCCTGGTATGTGTGAGGCCTGGAAAAAGACTAGGCCTTAGCTTCAGCTAAGTTAATTCTACAAATGAATGCAAAAATAGGTTATACATTTCAATATGACATATTACTACATTATTCTTATGCATTCTCATTATTTCACACATTTTTTGTTATTTTAGTACAACTTTCGTATAAGTGGCTGTCATACCCTGTGGGCACATTTTCAAACGTGCACATTTTTTTCTCTCTGGTTAATTTCTCTACGAGCTTTTCATTAATCAAAACACATAAACATTTATTAATAATTTCTAATTAGCATATCTGCGTCAACAGTCCCTCCTCTGATGACTAAATGTCATCACACCTTTCTTTTATCCATATTTGAAGGTTCTGTTTCACTTGTATTTTGTCTCCTTCTCAAATCTTCCCTATACATTCTTTCCCTGTTTTGTTCTTCTCTTCTCTGAATATTTTTAGATCTTTTTAAATGTATCTTTTGACATAATTGACATAAACCCCATAATCCTACTATGCAAGCAATCACAATTAATATTCCCTGAATGATTTTTAATAATTTCCAAATTTGACTAAGCCAATTTCCCACTGAAGCAAATCCTTTTCCCACCTTTTCCCAGACACCTGGTTCCTTCAATTGTTTCAAATCCTTATTTGAGTTAGTCAAGTTAGTGAGTTGGGGCCAGATGTAGGTACCAAAAAATTAGCGACTCGCAATTTGCGAGCATGTGCGACTCGCAAATTGCGTGTCACTAATAGGAATGCAGGTACAATTTCCATGGACAAATTGCGACTCGCACCCGGAGTCGCAACGCAGATAGCGAGTCCGCTGTCTGCGAGGTCGCTTTTTGCGACCGTGCAAAAAACGGACACGCAATTTGCGAGTGGGTGTCGCAAATTGCGAGTATCATGTAAATTGATTGCAGGTGCTGCAGAACACTCCAGAAACCACTCCAGAACTCTCTGGAAACACTTCCTGGCACATGATGATGACATCACAGCCAGGAAGTTTACTAATACACCTGGGAGGAGGGAGGACCACACCCTTTTTAACAGCAGAACTGCAAACAGAGCTACAGCAACAATGGCAGACACTCCTAGAAAGAGGAAACTAAACTTTTCTGAGAAGGAGCTGGAGGTGCTGACAGAGGAATGCTGTCAGCACTATGATGATCTTTTTGGGAAGGCAGCCCTCAATGTGCCAGACTCAACTAAAATACAAATCTGGCCGGATATTCAGGAAAAGGTGAACTCCCTGGGGGTCAGCCACAGGAGTGTGGATGAGATCAAGAACAGGTGGTATGACCTCCGCTCCCAGACCAAGGAGAGGGTGGCAGAAAGGCTCCGGGAGATGAGAGGCACAGGAGGGGGACCATCATCCGTACCACCACCCACACCCCTGGAGGAAAGGGTGGAGGAGACCCTGGAGCAGGAGGCAGTTACAGGATTCGGAGATCTGGACACCTCTGAGCCCACAACATCAACCGGTGAGTACCATGTGATATGCCTGTACCCCCAGCAATGCCATATCCCCACCCACCATGTACACAGGGGCATGCACAACCAAGATAGCTCCATTTCAGGGTAGCAAACACCAGAATGATGCATTATGGGCAATGTAGTCAAGTAGGCAGTCAATAGGCAAATGTTTATTAGGAAGTGTGCAACAGATAGTAGACACTGACAGTCTGTTCCCCATGTCCCACAGGTCCCTCACAAGACACCACCACCAGCCACAGCAGCCAGGTGCCAACAGTCAGCCAGCCCCATGAGGAAAGCACAGGAGCTGCCAACACTCCCACCTGCACCACCAACACCATCCCCTTGATGACTACACCTGCTGCAACAGTGGTTCCGAGGCTGCACCAGCAACAGCCAGGAGTGCCACGGTACATCCCACAGGGCATCCACCGCTGCGCAGGCGACGCAGGTTGAGGAGAGCAGGGATGCAGGCTGAGTCCGGGCGTCCATCCACCACCATGACCGAGGCACAACTGCTACGTGGTCAGCGCCTGCAGAACCAAATGTTAGGGAGGATTAGTGGGGTTCTGCACCGCTTTGTAAGGAGCAATGAGACCAGCATGCAGCAGCTCCATGCACAATTGGACGTCATAGGAAACAACACTGGGGACCTAGCCCTGTCCATGCGGGAACTGGTGGCTGGACTGCTTTCACAGAGCGAGGGTGGGCGGCGCAGGGACCGCCAGCTGCTCCAGAGGCTGGACAGGATGGCCTCATCAATTTGCAGACTGGCAGTCAACACCACTGGGCTGTCAAGAAGGACAGTCGGCCTCCAAGTGGAAATGGGCCACTTTGCTGGTGATGTGGCAAGAGGCCTGGGCCGGATCACCCATGTGATCGATCTAATGGAGGCACAGCATGTGTCCAGGGGTACAGGGGACACCCCACAGGACAGCGAAGAGGGCTCCACTGTGAGCAGTGTCTCTGCTGGTGACACCAGGGTGCTCCGGAGTGGGAGTACCAGGCAGAGCACTGCAGAGCAACCTGGGACCAGCCAGGCTGGCAGAGGCCGCCGTAGGTCATAAACTAAACCCTGTCCCTGATGTTGGGGTACATGACGACAATGTGCCCCTTGCATGGTTGGCTTTCAGAACTCCCTGAACAGTTTGTCATTGTAAATAGTTCAATTTCTGTACATATTAAATAGTTTTGTTGTTCCACCTAACAAATTGAGTTTTTGGTCAATAGGTGAGTATGGTTGAAGTTGACATGTACCTTCCAAAGTATTGGGTTGCGATGTGTTGCTGTCTCAGTCTGCCTTGATTTGCTATGCTCCTATCCACATGATGGCGATGTGGTTGCTCCTGCTCTTCATCCTCAGAATCTGGGTCTGCAGGGGTGAGAGGTAGCCCACGTCGGGTGGCAATATTGTGCAGGATAGCGCATGCGACAACAATTTTGAATGCTGTAATGGGGGTATACTGGAGGGCACCTCCACTTCGGTGGAGGCATCTGAACCGTGCTTTCAGCAATCCGAAGGTGCGTTCAATCAGGTTCCTGGTCCTCTTATGTGCACTGTTGTATCGTCTCTCACATTCATTGCTGGGTGTTAAGTACGGAGTCATAATTCATGGCCGTAGTGCATATGCACTGTCACCTGTTGGGCACAAACAGTACACTGTTAGAAAGTCCTGGTTGGTGTGCACATTGATCTGCGTGTATGTCTACAAGGTGTATTCAGCTCTACCTAGGAGGTATCCGTCTCCAAACTCCCCACGTTCCAGGCGTTGGTGTATCCCACTGTGCCTAAAAATGTAGGAGTCATGAGTACTGCCTGGAAATTTTGCGACTATGTCAGTGATGACATAATGGGCATCACAAACAACCTGAATATTGAGTGAGTGGGTACACTTTCTGTTGCGGAACAGATATTCCAGGTTTGCAGGGGGGCATATTTGAATATGTGTCCCATCTACACACCCTATGACATGGGGAAAGTTGGCAATCTGTTAAAAGTCCAACTTGGTGCTGTTAATTTCTGCCTCATTCCTGGGTAGGTATATGAAGTGAGACATGTGTGTGAGTATGGCATCTAGGAATGCCCTGAGTAACCTTGATAGTGCACTTTGAGATACCCCACCTGCCATAGCAATGACCTCCTGAGGCCAAGAGGTGCAGTGAGCATAGCACTTGCACATGCGTAGGGATGGCGCAGCCGCGCAGAGTCTGGCATTCTAGCTGTGGTTTGAGTAATTCAATTAATTCAAGTATAGCTGCGCTGCTAAGTCGGTATTTGTCGTAGATTTCTTCCTCAGTTTGCTGAAAAAGAGTCTGCCTTGTTCTGTAAATCTTCTCCTGTCTCTGGCTCCTCCTCCTCCTCTGCTGGGCTGCGTGGACTCTCCTCCTCACTGCTATCAGGTATATCTCCGCCATCTTGAGTAACCCAGATGCCTTCTGGGTCTCCTTTTATACTTTGGTAATGATTACCACCTGCTCTGAGTTAGTGGTAAATGGGACATGCAAACTGGGCTTTTTGCGACTAGTCGCAATTTGCGAGTTGCAATTGCATATGGTTTGCGACTCGCAAATTGCGACTTCCTATTTGCGGGTCGCAAAATGGGGTCGCACATTTTGTGAGTCGGTAACGGCTCGCATCGCTTTTTGCGAGTCGGAAATGGGATTTTTGCATCCCATTTCCGATTTTGCGCTGTCGCAAATAGCGATTCGGGCCATTTGCGACTCGCAAACCTTTGCTACATCTGGCCCTAAGTCTCCTATCTCCCTATCATTATCTGGGATATAGGAACAACAATGCCTAGCATTAATCATTCTACAGACTCCGCCGTCTTTCGCTAAAAGAATGCCTAAAGCAAGTCTATTTTGAAGCGTCATAGCTTTATCAGTGGCTAATTCAGTATCTAACAGGAGAATTGCCCCTGTAAAATTTGTCAGCATGTTATCCACAATAATTGATAACTTTCGTATCTTGATCGAATTTAAAATGACTCCCACTGAAGGAATCACTGCACCAAAAATATCTCCCACAATTGCAGAAGAGGTTTCCCCCCTCTGTCGCTTATGATGTAATTCAGTCAATTTCGGAAACTTCTTTAATTCATCTATCTTGTAAATTTTAGGAAAAACTATCCCCAAATAACATGTCCCATACCATCCTCTAGGAAGACGGTAATAAGCATTAAGTCCACAAATATAGTAGATTCCATTAATAGCAGGGTCCTGACCATTCAGCATAAAAGTCAATTTACTCTGAAACAAAAACAAATGCCTACATTCACTCGTTACCACAAATAAAGTGTCAGTGCATGATTTTGGCCTATATATACAAAGCTTCCCTCCGTGTAATGCATCTAATGCTAATTTTCCTTGCGTTTTAATAGCAGTGTAAGCATAATCATTCTTGTAAGTTCTTTTCTCTAACCCTTTTTCTAATTTCTCTTTCAATGCCTTTCTCCTATCCTCAGTGTGCCCTATAAAGGTGTAAGCAAGCATGTAAGATTATTACGGTGAATATAGGCAGTCCTAAATGTTAATGTTGGCTCAAAACAAACCCTACCTGGTACTATATCATGTTCTCAGCTATACTATTCAGATATCTAATAATAGGAACAAATGAAAACAATACATCGTAGTTAGAATATAAATACTGTATGTACTCTTGGTTATAGAATCTTGTTAGTAGCAAACTACAGCTTATTCTGTAAGTTAACGGAAGGCTATGGTACGTAACTTTTTCCTCTACTGATGAAGGGATTTGTGTACAGACAAGACAATTCCTCGCATCCATTGTCTCAACTTACTCACTCAACTAGCGATAGTAAACATTAGAAGAAAGCTCTCCTTGATCATTAGTATAATCATGCAAGTATTTTTCATCTAATTTAAACTTCTCTAAAGCTGTTAGTGTAGTAGTTTTGGGAGCAGAAATAATAATAGCCCTTTTCATATCATGAACAGACATTCCTACAATCATTACTGTAAACATTATTCCACACACAATTGTCAATCCAATGCTCAGATATCTACAGCGCCTAATATTTCTATTTTGATTATTTAGTTCAGCCATGATCTGTAAAGAATCAGAAATCAGAAGCAACTCTTAGATAAAGTGCAGTAAAATTCAAAAAATGAAAAAAAAAGTATTTTCTCACAGTTCAGTTTCACATCCAGGAACACCTTTTTCTTTGTCAAATCGATTAGTAGCTTGTCACATCTGGTTTTCAATTGTCATATCAGGTTATTAATGTCTCTTCCATTTTTTTTATTTTCAAACAGTCTCATCTTATGTTTTTCAGATTAGCTAAACAATTCAGTTTCTCGATCACCTTCTTGTTACATCAAAATACTGACTCAGAACTTCTCTATCAAAACAAAAAGACTTAGGCCCTCATTACAACCCTGGTGGTAAATGCTGCTTACCGCCGTGCAGAAGACTGCCAAAATACCAATGCGGCCGTGGAATTCCGCTACAGGTATCACAACCCACAGCTCGGAATACGCCACAATACAGACACCCACACAAGTCCGCCACACCAAAGGTCAGTGATAAATTGGCGGTACCCAAACCTCCACTGTCACGCCAACAAGAATACTCCCACAGTATCACGACCCACGAATCAATGTGGCAGTCATTCAACCGCGGTAAACCATTGGCGGTACACACCGCCGATCTCAAAATACACACACACTAAGAAAACACAACCACATTGGACAAATCGAAATACACATACCTGATACACATACACACATCACACCCACACACCCAATCCCAGATAAAGCACACACCCACATCACCCACAAACCCTTACAACCAAAGTTTTGAAAGAAGGCCAGAGAGAGAGACTACCTAAAACAACACCAGCAGCCACAGACCCACAACACCATCACTTACACAATACCAAGCACCTCAAACAACACACACCAACACATCCCCTCACCCATCACAACAGACACCACCCCACCCCACACATCACCCACACGACATCATGGCACCTCAAAGACACCCCAGGTTCTCTGGGGAGGAGCACAGGGTCATGGTGGAGGAAATTGTCCGGGTAGAGATACAGCTATTCGGATAACAGGTGCAGCAGACATCCATTGCAAGGAAGATGGAGCTATGGCGCAGAATTGTCAACAGGGTGAACGCAGTGGGACAGCATCCAAGAACACAGGATGACATCAGGAAGAGGTGGAATGACCTACAGGGGAAGGTGCATTCCGTGGTATCCAGACACCAGATTGCTGTACAGAGGACTGGCGGGGGACCTCCAACTCCTCCCCCACAACTAACAACATGGGAGGAGCAAGTCTTGGCGATCATGCATCCTGAGGGCCTCACAGGAGTAGCAGGAGGACTGGACTCTGGTAAGTCATATCCTACTACTTTATCCCCCACCCCACCTGCATGCCATCACATACTCCCACACTCACACCCATCACCCCACCAACCCACAGATACCCCACTAACACAACCCACACATCCCAAAACAAAGCCCTGCATGTAACACCAATGCATGGACACCCATCACAAGAGAATGTCAGGTACAGAGACTTACTCATGCCTGAAAATCACCAATCACACACTGACCACAGCAGTAATGCAAGCACAGGAGTAGAGGGTCACTCATCCATTGCACAAGATGGCACACACAGATACAATAACTATGCATTTACACCCTAACAGGACCCCTACCCAACGTCACCAGACAGGAGGTGCCAGACATATCCAGTCCCCCCACAGAAGAGGCCCATAGTGACAACAGCAGCTGTGCATGCCTTGATCAAGATGACCAGCCCGGCCCATCAGGGACCTCGGGACAGGTGGTTCCCCTGACACAGTCACAAACCACCACGGAAACTGCCCCCTCAGGAAACACCAGCACAGCACCCACCCAGCGAGCCCATCCCTCTGTCCCCAGGACATGTTAATCAGCAGTGTGTCCACCACTACAGGGAACCCAGGCAACCCCACTAACACAGGACTATCAGGGACCTGGGGGCAGTGCGCACACGGTTCAGGGGACAGAGGCACAGGACAACAGGGAAACTGGGAGGACTGCTGTGCGACAGGGGGAGGGCAGGCCCAGGGAACCAACACTCCACGAGGACCTCTCCGACATCATGGGAGCCTACCACCATTCCCAGGAGACCATGGGCTCAGTACTGGCCAAGTTTCAGGAGACCCAGCGGCTGCAGGGGGAACCCTATCTGGGGATCAGAGAGGACTTGAAGTCCATTAACAAGACTCTGGTCACCATTGCAGGGGTGCTGGCAGACCTTCTCAACACCAGGAGGGACACAGTGGCACACCAACGGGCCCGTGACACTAGCCTGGACGATGAACAGCCCTCCACCTCCGCTGGCGCTAGTGGACAGGAGGCACCACCATAGGAACAACAGGACACCAGCACCCCACCCCCTGCAGATGGAGAACCACCCGCAAACGGTCCCTGAGATCCAGGAACAAGACAGAGAACAGTGCCAAGATCCCCGCCAGGAAATAAGACCCCCCTGAATGTCCCCCTTCTGTCCCACTATGTCACCCTGTCCACATTAAACTGCCATTGCTCCCCTTCCTATGCCCCTTTGGACAATGCATCTGTGAAACAAATAGACTGGACTATGCCATGGACATTCCTCCACCATCACCCCAGCCCCTTTTACAACCCCCTCCACTTATTTGAACAGAAATAAACACACTTCAGTCACAAAACAATCTAGAGTCAGTCTGTGCTTATACAAATGTGTAATTGCAATATCTATGTAATATAGCAAGGTCAATGTACATGTTCACATACCAATGTAACACAGCTGTAGGCCAGCAGTAAGCATAGCAGAGGGCACAAAGTGGGACCCAGATCTATGAAATGGAAAGTCAAAGTGACAAGTCAGGTTCCATACACTGAGTGAAAATTACAGACTTATGCTAGCTCCAACAATAGTATGAGATGTGGGAAGCTGTTACATCTTCTTACCTGTGTCTCACTAGAAGTATTGCATGATGATGTTGTATCTATTGTCGATATCCTCTTCTTCTGCCTCCTCTTCTTCACTGTCCACAGGCTCCAGAGCTGCCACAAGACCACCATCTGACCCATCCTCCTGCAGAAAAGGTACCTGGCGTCGCAAAGCCAGGTTGTGCAGCATACAGCAGGCCAGCATTATCTGGCACACCTTCTTCAGTGATTAGTATAGGGAGCCACCTGTCAGATGGAGGCACCGGAATCTGGCCTTCATGAGGACGAAGGTGCGTTCTATAATCCTCCTAGTTTGCCCTTGTGCCTCATTGTAGTGTTCCTCTGCCCTTGTCCTGGGATTCCTCACTGGGGTCAGTAGCCATGACAGGTTGTGGTAACCAGAGTGACCTGCAAATATCGAGGGACAACTGTTAGTATTCCTCCAAACATTAGGGAATCTCACGTACCCAGACCCCTAATGAAACTGTGTAGGGACTTTAGGCTCACCTATTAGCCACACACAGTGCCTCTAGAGTTGCCCCATCACATAAGGGATGCTGCTATTCCTCAAAATGTCATGCACAGAGCCCGTATACTTGTCATTCACATGGGAGATGTACTAGTCTGCCAAACACACCATCAGCACATTTAGAGAATGGTAGCTTTTCTGGATTCTGTACACCTGTTCATTCCTGTGGGGGGAGGGGTACAAATGCCACATGTGTACCGTCAATGGCACCAATGATGTTGGGGATATGCCCCAGGGCATAAAAGTCACCGTTCACTGTGGGCAAGTCTTCCACCTAAGGGAAAACAATGTAGCTGCGCATGTATTTTAGCAGGGCAGATAACACTCTGGACAAAACGTTGGAGAACATTGGCTGGGACATCCCTGATGCCATGGCCACTCTTGTTTGAAAAGACCCACTGGCCAGGAAATGGAGTACAGACAGGACCTGCACTAGAGGGGGGATTCCTGTAGGATGGCGGATAGCTGAAATCAGGTCTGGCTCCAACTGGGCACACAGTTCCTGGATTGTTGCACGATCAATGCGCCGAATTTGCGTCGTTTTTTTCGACGCAAATTCGACGCAAAACTAACTCCATATTTATACTTTGGCGTTAGACGCATCTAGCGCCAAAGTTCATGGAGTTAGCGTCATTTTTTTACGTGAACACCTTCCTTGCGTTAATGATATGCAAGGTAGGCGTTCCCGTCTTAAAAAATGACTGCGATGCATATGCGTCGTATTTATACTCCCGGGCAAAAATGACGCCCGGGAGTGGGCGGGACTAAAAAACCCACATTGGCGCCGGATTTTAGCGCCTGGGTCAGGGCAGGCGTTAAGGGACCTGTGGGCTCAGAATGAGCCCAGAGGTGCCCTCCCAAGCCCCCAGGGACACCCCCTGCCACCCTTGCCCACCCCAGGAGGACACCCAAGGATGGAGGGACCCATCCCAGGGAAGAAAAGGTAAGTTGTGGTAAGTATTTTTTTAATTTTTTTTTTGTGGCATAGGGGGTCCTGATTTGTGCCCCCCTACATGCCACTATGCCCAATGACCATGCCCAGGGGACAGAAGTCCCCTGGGCATGGCCATTGGGCAAGGGGGCATGACTCCTGTCTTTGCTAAGACGGGAGTCATGTTAATGGCGTCTGGGCGCCCCAAAAAAATGGCGCAAATCGGGTTAAGACGATTTTTTTGCCTCAGCCTGACTTGCCCCATTTTTGGACGCCCAAACGCCATTTTTCCCTACGCCGGCGCTGCCTGGTGTACGTGGTTTTTTTTCATGCACACCAGGCAGCGCCGGTCGGCTAACGCCGGCTAACGCCATTCAATAAATACGGCGCCCGCATGGCGCTTCAGAATGGCGTTAGCCGGCGCTAATTTTTTGGGCGCAAAACTGCGTTAGCGCAGTTTTGCGTCAAAAAGTATAAATATGGCCCCAAGTCTGTAGGTGATTATGATTTGTCTCTCTTCCATTGTCGACAAGTGAACCAGGAGTCTGTACACCGGAGGATGCCGCCATCTCATCACCTGCCCCAGCAGACGTGCCCTATGGAGGAGAACAGTGAGCAGGGGGTCATACAACACATAGGGGGTCATTACAACCCTGGCGGACAGTGTTAAAGGTGCGGTAATACCACAAACAGGCCAGCGGACAAAAAAAGGGAATCGTGACCCTGGCGGAAACCGCCAACAAAGAGAGCCACTTTAACACACCGCCCGCCACGGCGGTACAGACAAGCAGCGTGGCGGTCACCGCCAACAGACAGGCGGAAGACATTGTACCGCCCATAGTATCACAACCCGCCAATCCGCCACCTTTTCTGGGGCGGATTCACTGTGGATAAAAACATGGCGGAAACAGTTACTGCAATGGGAAAACGCTCACCTCAACACATCCCACGAGGAACGAGGACTCCATGGAGCTCGAATTACACATTCTTCCGGCCCTTGTATTCCTACTCATCTATGAAGACCAACAGCGGCGCAGCCGAAGACAATGGTGAGTACAGCACCTACGACATGGGGGAGGGGGGAGGCAAAAGTTAGGGGGACACCCACGAAACACTCCCACCCCCACCCTCACTTATTACAACATACACACCAATGCATCCAAAAAAATCACAGTAACAACCCACAATCCCCCCGGAAGAATGCAAAGACAAAGCGAAATCTGTTCAAACATTGTAATGTATCAATATACATGTCTGTCAAAAATATACAGATATATACGAAAATCAGCCAGAAATATTTACATTACGAGAAGTAGTGCAGATATGCACATAGCAATGTCCGTGCACCACTAGTCCAAAAATGCATGGGCGAGGCCCACAAAAGATACCTGTCCTCAATCAGAGAGAACACTGCTGGGGCATCAGATAGAAATACTACAGGCTCCTCAGGGGGAAGGGAAGGGGGGGCACCTCAGCCGGATGACTGCAAAGCCAGATCCACGACGGGGCTCCATGCCCATTGATGTATCCTGGGGAGTGCAAAGCCACAGTCTCTCAAGTCTCTACAGTGGGTGGTTTGCCCACTGTACCATCCTGGGGAGTGCAAAGCCACAGTCTCTCAAGTCTCTACAGTGGGTGGGTTGCCCACTGTACCATCCTGGGGAGTGCAAAGCCACAGTCTCTCAAGTCTCTACAGTGGGGGGGTTGCCCACTGCACCATCCTGGGGAGTGCAAAGCTACAGTCTCTCAAGTCTCTACAGTGGGTGGTTTGCCCACTGTACCATCCTAGGTAGTGCAAAGCCACAGTCTCTCAAGTCTCTACAGTGGGTGGGTTGCCCACTGTACCATCCTGGGGAGTGCAAAGCTACAGTCTCTCAAGTAGATAACATCCGCCAGTGGCTCTGGAGGGGGACTGGTGGCCAGACTGGATCAGTCTCCCCGTGAAAATTCCTGTCCCGTCACTGTCCCAGATGCACATGGGATAAGGATGCTTGATGTGGCGGTCTTTACATTCTTACCTGGTGCATGCCCTGTTCAGCGGTGCTTTGCCATGGCGGTGCTTGCCCTGTTCAGCGGTGCTTTACCATGGCGGTGCTTGCCCTGTTCAGCAGTGCTTTGCCATGGCGGAGCGTGCCCTGTTCAGCGGTGCTTTGCCATGGCGGTTCAGGACTGTTCAGCAGTGCTTTGACATGGCGGTTCTGGACTGTTCAGCGGTGCTTTGCCATGGCGGTTCAGGACTGTTCAGCGGTGCTTTGCCATGGCGGTGCTTGCCCTGTTCAGCGGTGCTTTGCCATGGCGGTGCTTGCCCTGTTCAGCGGTGCTTTGCCATGGCGGTCTCTGGACTGTTCAGCGGTGCTTTGTCATGGCGGTTCAGGACTGTTCAGCTGTGCTTTGCCATGGCGGTGCTTGCCCTGTTCAGCGGTGCTTTGCCATGGCGGTGCTTGTCCTGTTCAGCGGTGCTTTGCCATGGCGGTCTCTGGACTGTTCAGCGGTGCTTTGACATGGCGGTTCTGGACTGTTCAGCTGTGCTTTGCCATGGCGGTTCAGGACTGTTCAGCGGTGCTCTGACATGGCGGTTCTGGACTGTTCAGCGGTGCTTTGCCATGGCGGTCTCTGGACTGTTCAGCAGTGCTTTGACATGGCAGTTCTGGACTGTTCAGCGGTGCTTTGCATGGCGGTTCAGGACTGTTCAGCTGTGCTTTGACATGGCGGTTCTGGACTGTTCAGCTGTGCTTTGCCATGGCAGTTCAGGACTGTTCAGCAGTGCTTTGCCATGGCGGTCTCTGGAACGGACATTGGTGTGTGGCATGACGATCCCTAGACTGGGCATTGGTGTGTGGCATGACGTTCCATGGACTGGGCATTGGTGTGTGGCATGACGATACCCAGACTGGGCATTGGTGTGAGGCATGACGTTCCCTCATAGCGCACCGGGGCTGTGGCAGCCGGGTCCCTCCTGGGCACTGACTCCGGCGGTGATCTCCTGACCAGTGACGATCCTTGGGCCCTCCTGGGCACTGACTCCGGCGGTGGTCTCCTGACCAGTGACGATACTTGGGCCCTCCTGGGCACTGACTCCGGCGGTGGCGGTGGTCTCCTGACCAGTGACGATACTTGGGCCCTCCTGGGCAATGACTCCGGCGGTGGTCTCCTGACCAGTGACGATACTTGGGCCCTCCTGGGCACTGACTCCGGCAGTGGTCTCCTGACCAGTGATGATACTTGGGCCCTCCTGGGCAATGACTCCGGCAGTGGCGGTGGTCTCCTGACCAGTGACGATACTTGGGCCCTCCTGGGCAATGACTCCGGCGGTGGCGGTGGTCTCCTGACCAGTGACGACGGTGCTGGCGGTGGCGTCTCGACCGCCAGGAATGATGCCGCCCTTCTCTGCCGTGAGACTCACAACAGGCTGGGCAGACTTCCTCTGGCCCTTCCCCACCTTTGGTGGAGTCACAGCTGACTCTCCAATCCCCCTGGGACCCCTGTGAGTTGTTTTCCCACCAGGAGTCTTCACACGGTCCCGTCGTCGGTGGCAAAAAGGTCAACTTTACACAGGGACAGTTTCTGATGAACACTGAGATGGGTAGTTGGAGGGGGTCTGGGAGTGGAGGAAGAGGAGGTGGTTGTAGGAGGTGTCACTTTAGGTGTTTTGGGTGCAGGTGCAGGTACTGGAGGCTGTCGTGAGGTGGATGGATGTTGGGTGTGTGGGTGCCCGCGTTTGTGTACTTTGGGAGGGGGCGTCACAGACACACTGGGAGAGGACATAGGGGACGTGTAAATGGCAGTGGAGGTGGTGAGTGCAGGTGAGCGGCTTGTGGTGCTGGGTGTCCTGGTGCGATTCCTGGTGCCTGTAGATGTGGTGCATGCAGGTGTGTGTGTAGACAAGACTGGGAGGGAGGAGGGAGAAGAGGAGGAGGGGGACACAGTGGAGGCAGTGGATGTTGCTGTGTCTGTATGTGGGTGAGGCTTGTGTGAGAGCCTGTGGGTTGTGTGGTACATATGTTTGCTTGAGCTACTTGTGTGTGCTGACTTGTGTGCATGCTGGTCTGTAGGTGTGCTTGGGATGGGCTGGGGTACAGGGGATTGGGTCTGGGTGGAGGAGGTTGGAGGGGGGAGGCTAGACACAGGGACAATGGCTGCCATCAGTGCTGAGGCCAGAGATTGCAGGGTTCGCTGAAGGACAGCCTGACCAGAATGAATGCCCTCCAGGAATGCACTACCATGTTGCAACTCTCGTTCTACACCCTGGATGGCATTCACAATGGTAGACTGCCCAACAGTGAGTGACCTGAGGAGGTCAATGGCCTCCTCACGGAGGGCAGCAGGGGTGACTGGGGCAGGGCCTGAGGTGCCTGGGGTGAAGGTGATGCCCACCCTCCTGGGTGAGCGGGCACGGGGCGAACGCTGAGGGGCTGCTGGGAGGGCGGTGCTGGTAGGGGAGGTGGTGGCTGTACCTGTAGAAGTGGGGTGCACAGATGGTGCCGCCACCACAAGGGAGCCTCCATCGGCGGACGAGTCCGTGTCGCTGGTTGGTGATCCGGTGGCCGACGTGAAGCTCCCCTCGCCCTCCGTCCCACTGGTGCATTCTGAGTCCGTGGTGTGGCCCTCCATGGCCATGTGGGATGCAGCTCCCTAGTGCTCCGGTGCCACTGTACCTCCGCCTGATGATGCTGATGCACAAAAGAACAGGGAGAGCACAAAAAGGGGGGGAAAGACAGAAGAAGAACAGGTTGAGTGCCTGGCATACCGCTACCGTTGGCGGACAAGACAGACACAGCAGCCCCCTGCATTACACCGTGCTCCTGGCATCTGAATATGCAATTCCTGGGATATGGCCTACATCGCTATGGTGGACATCTGCACACATGGATGCCACAGGGGCAACTATACCTGTACTTGGCACTCTACTGAGGTGGGGTAGAGTGCCACAGGGGCTGCATTACAGAAGGGCCTAGTCTACGCATTTCTGGCTGGCCTAGGTACACCCACAGCCCTCCTGCCCCACACAGACCCTTCTACTGCGCGCAAAGTCCGCAGAATGAGGTTGTACTCACCCCCTTGTGTCTGCTGTGATGCCCTCAAGCGCCCATCCAACTCCGGGTAGGCCACCGCCAGGATCCGGAACATCAGGGGGGTCATAGTGCGACGGGCACCCCTCCCACGTTGGGAGGCCATCCCCAGCTGAGCCGCCGCCGTCTTCTTGCTGCAGCGGCGAATGTCCTCCCATCTTTTACGACAGTGGGTGCCCCGTCTCTGGTGTGCGCCCCCAGGGTCCGGACGTCCTTGGCGATGGCACGCCATATGTCCCTCTTCTGGTGGGCGCTGACCTACATGACATGCACAAGGGAAGAAGAGAAGTAATTACCAACTGCACCGTCGAGGTGAGTGGCCCCCCTCCCTACTCTAGCCATGTGGCCCATTCATTGACATGCATTAATGTTCCCTGAACTCTGCCCCCTTCCCTCTTACACCCAGCCCTCTACACCCAGGCCTAGCCCATACAACGTGCTCCCTGTGTACTAACTTGTTGGACTGGAGGACCGTAGAGTAGCGTGTACTGGGGGAGGACCCCGTCTACCAGTTTCTCCAACTCCTAAGCAGTGAAGGCAGGGGCCCTTTCCCCAGATGCAGCAGCCATCGTCGCTTCCAGACCGAGGTCACAGCAGCACTTGCAGTGTAGGTCCTCTCCTGTCGAAGGTCAGGTATCTAGTGATTGAACAGATAGAAAATGGCGGTGACGTCCGCGGCGGTGACGTCCGTGGCGGTGCATATCATCACCGCCGGTGCACCTGTTCATTGGCTCCTGGGACCCCTAGGGTCCTATGTTAACCAATGCAGCATTGCGCCGCGGTCTACGACCGCCTACTGCAACGGTATACAACGCCAGCGCAGTTACCCCACAATCCCATTGTCCCAGTGTAGAGGTCAGGCAGCCGCCATTTCAGGGGCCCACATGGCTTCATTTAATTCTGCGTCACACATAGCTAGGCCTACACTCAACACACATAAAGGTAGGGTTTTGTGTGTGGTGTTGTGTTCTGTGTAACTGTGGGTACATACCTGGATGAAAATTTACTTTATCGTCGCTCTTGTCCTTCGTAGGCGCCGTCAGCTGGGACATGTGAGAAGATGGCGGAATCCTCCAGGGTACCAACCGCTGGTGGACCTGTTGACAATGGAAGAGCGACATGTAATCGTCACCTACAGGTTTGACCGTGCCACAATCCAGGAACTATGTACCCAGTTGGAGCCAGACCTGATGTCACCAATCCGCCATTCCAATGGAATCCCCCCTGACGTGCAGGTGCTGTCGGTGCTCCATTTCCTTGCAAGTGGCTCTTTTCAGACAACAGTGGCCATGGCATCAGGGATGTCCCAGCCTATGTTTTCCAACGTGTTGTCCAGAGTGTTGTCTGCCCTGCTGAAACACGTAAGGAGATACATCATTTTCCCTGAGGTGAAGGATTTGCCTACAGTTAAAGGTGACTTCTATGCCCTTGGACATATCCCCAACTTCATAGGTGCCATTGATGAGACCCATGTAGCTCTGGTCCCCCCCCACAGGAGTGAACAGGTGTACAGAAACAGGAAGAGTTATCATTCTATGAATGTACAGATGGTATGTTTGGCAGACCAGTACATCTCCCAGGTTAATGCTATGTTCCCTGGCTCTGTGCATGACGGCTACATCCTGTGGAATAGCAGCATCCCTGATATGATGGGTCAACTCCAGAGGCACCGTGCATGGCTATTAGGGGACTCTGGTTACCCCAACCTTTCCTTGCTACTGACCCCAGTGAGGAATCCCAGGACCAGGGCAGAGGAACGCTACAATGAGGCCCATGGGCGGACTAGGAGGGTGATCAAACGCACCTTCGGCCTCCTTAAGGCCAGGTTCAGGTGCCTCCATATGAGAGGTGGTTCCCTATTCTACTCACCGAAGAAGGTGTGCCAGATCATCATCGCCTGCTCGATGCTTCATAATTTGGCTTTACGACGCCAGGTGCCTTTTCTGCAGGAGGATGGTCCAGATGACGGTGTTGCGGCAACTGTGGAGCCTGGGGACAGTGATGAGGAGGAAGCTGAGGAAGAAGACAACGACAACAGGGAGTCAGTCATACAGCAATATTTCCAGTGACACACAGGTAAGAACATTTTCAGATTTTACATTACATTCACTGTCACACGTCTTCCTCTATCCTGTGTGTAATTACTTGGGATTATTTGGTAATTGAGTTGTTTCTTTCCATTACGGTTTCACAGGTGTGGTTACGAACGTGTGTCATCTACATGCATCCTTCAAGGACTTTTGATGTGTGACATTGGGATGTTGCTTTTACATCTCACAACGCATTTTCACACTGTCATTGATATTACACTTTAACAAATCATAGACTGACTCCAGATTGTTTTGTGTTTCAAGGGTGTTTATTGTAGTGCTCAGAATTGTGATTCAGGGTTGTTAAATGGTGATGGGTGATGGCGGAGGAATGTCCATGGCAGAGTCCAGTCTATTAGTCTCACAGGTGCACTGCCCATCTGGGCATAGGAAGAGGAGCTGGGGCAGTTCAAGTATGGACAGGGTAACAAAGTGGGGCAGTGGGGGGACAATCAGGGTGGTCTGGTCTCATTTCCTGGCGGGGGTCTTGCCATCTTGCTCTGTCCTGTTCCTGGATCTCAGGGACCGCTTGCGGGGTGGTTGTCCGTCTGCAGGGGGTGGGGTGCTGGTGTGGTGGTCCTGTGGCCGGGTGTCCTTTCCACTAGCGCCGGCGGAGGTGGTGGGCAGTTCATCGTGCTGGATAGTGTCAGGGGCCCCTTGGAGTGCCACGGTGTCCCTCAGGGTCTGCTGTATGTCCTTCAGCACCCCTATGATGGTGCCCAGGGCGGAGCTGATGGTCTTGAGCTCCTACCTGAACCCCAAATACTGGTCGTCCTGCAGGCGCTGGGTTTCCTGAAACTTTACCAGGACCGTGGCCATCGTCTCCTGGGAGTGGTGGTATGCTCCCATGATGGAGGTGAGGGCCTTGTGGAGAGTGGGTTCCCTTGGCCTGTCTGCCCCCGTCGCACAGCAGCCCTCCCAGTTCCCCTGTGTTCCTGTGCCTCCGTCCCCTGGACCGTGTGCCCACTACCACTGCCCCCAGGCCCCTGTTGTTGTTGGGGTGGTGGGTTTGCCTGGGTTCCCTGTAGTGGTGGACACACCGCTGATTGACCTGTCTTGGGTAGGGAGGTTTGGGCCCGCTGGGTGGGTGCTGTGCTGGTGTTACCAGAGGGTGGAAGGTCAGTGTTGGGCTGTGCCTGTGCAAGGGGAACCGACTGTCCTGAGGCCCACGATGGTCAGGGCTGGTCATCAGGCTCCAGTAGGGCAGAGCTGCTATCATCACTGTGGGCATCTGCTGGGGGTGGAGTGGTGTTGTCTGGACGCTCTGGTGTGGTGACGGTCCTTCGTGTTCCTGCAGGGGCATAAGAGCATGATTATTGCATGTGTGTGTGTCATGGTGTGCAATGGGTTGGTGACCGTGTACCCCAGTGCTAGCATTCCTGTGTGGGGGCTTGTGTGATGATGGTTAGGGGGTTGTTCTGGGTATGTGCAGTGGGCATGCTTAGGTGATAGGTGTCCATGCTTCGTTGTGTCATGCAGGGCTTGGTGTTGGGATGTGTAGTTTGTGTTATTAGTACATTAGTGAGGATTTGGGGTGATAGGGGAGGGTGTGAGGGTGGGGGTGTGTGATAGCATGCAGGTAGGGTGGGGGATATGTTAGTTAAGATTTGACTTACCAGTGTCCCATCCTCCACCGACTCCTCTGAGGCCCTCTGGATGCATGATGGTCAAGACTTGCTCCTCCCATGTTGTTAGTTGTGGGGGAGGAGGTGGGGGTCCACCGCCAGTCCGCTGAACCGCGATGTTGTGCCTGGAGACCGTTGAATGCACCTTCCCCCGTAGGTCGTTCCACCTCTTCCTGATGTCCTCCCTATTTCTTGGGTGCTTTCCCACAGCGTTGACCCTGTCCACTATTCTTCGCCATAGCTCCATCTTCCTGGCTATTGATGTGTGCTGTACCTGTGAGCCAAAAAGCTGTGGCTCTACCCGGACAATTTCCTCCACCATGACCCGGAGCTCCTCCTCGGAAAAGTGGGGGTGTCTTTGTTGTGCCATGGGGTGGTGTGTGTGATGTGTGGGGTGGTGTGAGTGTTGATGTGTGTGGTGATGTGTCGTGGTGTGTGGTGTTTTGTGCGTGGATGTTGTGTTGGTGATGGTGTTGTGTGCCTCTGCTTGGTGGGATTGTCTGATCTGTGCTGTGTCTCTGGCCTTCGTCTCTCATTTTTGGTCGTAGGGGTTTGTGGGTGATGTGGGTGTGTGTTTTATATTGCGTTGGGTGTGTGGGAGTGTTGTTTGTATGTGTGTCAGGTGTGTGTATTTTGAACTGTCCAATGTGGCTGTGTTTTGGAGATGTGTGTGTATTTTGAGCGCGGCGGGGTGTACCGCCAATGGAATACAGCGGTTGAAAGACCGCCGCGTGGATTCGTGGGTCGTAATAGCATGGGCGTGTTTCTGTTGGCGAGGAGGTGGAGGTTTTGTTATCGCCAGTTTATCACTGACCTTTGGTGTGGCGGACTTGTGTGGGTGTCTGAATTTTGGCGGTTTCCGAGATGTGTGTCATAATAGCTGTGGCGGACTTCCGCGGCGGCGGCGGTGTATTGGCGGTCTTCTGCACAGCAGTAGGCGCCTTTTACCGCCAATGTTTTAATGACCCCCATAGGCTGTTTAGCCTTGCTGTTCACAAGGCTGTTTACCACTAACGTTAAAATTTCTCTATGTGCCTTTGTTTGTCGGTATTCCTGGCCTAAATAGGTGTGATGCAGTTATTTTCCCTGCCATGTGGCCCCCTGAAATTGCGGCTGCCTGACCTGTAAGGTGGGACAAGGGGAAATGAGGTAACTGTGCTGGCGTTGTCCACCGTCGCGGTACGCGGTCGAAGGCCGCAGCGCTATTCAGCATTGGTTATCATTGGGCCCTATGGGTTCCAGGAGCCAATGACGATGTACGCCAGCGGTGACGGTACACACTGCCACGGACGTGACCGCCATATTCTGTCTGTTCACTCACGTGATACCTGACCTTCAACAGGAGAGGACCTACACTGCAAGTGCTGCTGTGACCTGTGTCTGGAAGCAACGATGGCTACAGTGTCTGGGGAAAGGGCCCCTGCCTTCACTTTGGAGGAGTTGGAGAAACTAGTGGGTGGGGTCCTCCCCCAGTACACACAACTGTACGGTCTTCCAGACAAACAGGTGAGTACACTGAGCATGCTGCATGGGCAATGCCTGTTTTGAGTGGTGTGGATGGAAAATACATGGGGGGGTCTGAGGCCTGCATGTACGGATGGTGAGTGTATGTGCTTCAGGGCATGGATGGGAACTGGTGGGCAATAAGTATGACTGTCCAGATGGGTGAGTAATTTCCTTTCCCCCTGTACCATTCCTCTAGGTCAGCGCTCACCAAAATAAGGGTATTTGGCGTGCCATCGCCAAGGACATCCGGACCCTGTGGGTCTACCACAGACGGAGCACCCACTGCCGTGAAAGATGGGAGGACCTGCGCCCCTGGAGCAAGAAGATGGCGGAGGCCCAGCTGGGAATGTTCTCCCAACGTGGAAGGGGTGCCCGTCGCACCATGACCCCCTTGATGTACCTGATCCTGGCGGCAGCCTATCCGGAGTTGGATGGGCACTTGAGGGCATCACAGCAGCCACAAGGGGGTGAGTACACTCTCATTCAGCTGACGCTGTGCGCATTACGAGGTGTCTGGGTGGGGGAGGTGGGCAGTGGGTTCCCCTAGGCCAGGGCGAACTTGGTAGGCAAGGTCCCTTGTCAGGCAGGCTATGTGGCACCCCAACACCACTAATGGTAAGAGCCATCTACACCTAGTCAGGCTCCTGTGACTTCCAGTGTGCAGCAATTGGGCTTAGGCCTCATACCCCATGGGCATGTGCATTTTCTAGGAACTGTTAGTGCATGGCATAGTGCTGAGGGATGCTCCCTGTGTGTTTTGTCCGCCAACGGTAGTGGTGTTGCATGCACTGAACATGTTTTTCTTCTGTCTCCCCCCCCCTTTTTGTTGTCTCCATGTTCTTGGGTGCAATAGCATCATCAGGTGGAGGAGCAGTGGCACCGGAGCAGGAGGGAGCTGCAACCCACTTGGCCCTGGAGGGTGAAGCAACGGAGTCTGAAGCCACCAGTGGGACGGAGGGCGAGGGGAGCTCCACAATGGGGACAGGAGGATATACCAGTGACAGTGACTCGTCCTCTGATGGGAGCTCCCTTGCGGTGGCGGGCACCTCTGTGCCCACTGCATCAACAGGTACAGCCATCACCCCCCCTGCCAGCACCGCCCTCCCAGCAGCCCCTCAGTGTGTGTCCCGTGCCCGCTCACCCAGGAGGGTGGGCATGTCCTTCGCCCCAGGCACCTCAGGCCCTGCCCCAGTCAGCCCTGCTGCCCTCAGTGAGGAGGCTATTGATCTCCTGAGATCCCTTACTGTTGGGCAATCTGCCATTTTGAATGCCATACAGGGTGTTGAGAGGCATTTGCAACAAACAAATGCATACCTGGAGGGCATTCATTCTGGGCAAGTGGCCCAACAGAGAGCATTTCAGGCTCTGGCCTCAGCACTGATGGCAGACATTGTCCCTGTGTCCAGCCTACCCCCTCCAACTTCCACTCCCCAGACCCAATCCCCTGTCCCTCAGCCTAAACCAAGCACACCATCAGATCAGCATGCACACACATCAACACACAAAAGTGGATCAGAAAAACATAAGCACCACACATCCCACAGGCACTGACACAAGCACCATCCCCATGCAGGCACACCAACATCCACTGCCTCCACTGTGTCCCCCTCCTCCACATCCTCCTCCTCCCTCCCTGTCTCATCTCCACTCACACCTGCATGCACTACAACCTCAGCCACTACCTCCATCACCAGCACGCCCATCACTACACACCGCTCACGTGCAATCACCACCCCCACTACCATTCACACATCCCCTGTGTCCTCTCCCAGTGTGTCTGTGAGCCCTCCTCTCAAAGTACACAAATGCAGGTACACACCCACCCAACAGCCATCCACCTCACAACAGCCTCCGGCCCATGCACCTTTACCCAAATTCAGCAGGCGTACACCTCCTACAACCACTACCTCTTCCTCCACTCCCAAACTCACTCCATCTTCCCATCCCAGTGTGTCTAAAAAACTTTTCCTGGCAACCCTTGACCTCTTCCCTTGACCTCCCCTCCGTCCTTCCCCTAGGGCCAGGTTTTTCAGGTCCCAGTCCAGCACCTCAGCCACCAAATCCCCAGGCACAGTGGTGCTAGTAACTGCGGGGTCATCAAGTGCGCCACCCATCAGGGCTGCCAGTGTGCCATGTAGTGAGGGCAAGGACATTCCGCCACCTGCCAAGGTGAAGAAGGTGCCCACATCCCGGAGGGAGAAGCCACACCTACCGGCCACCAAGGGCTCTGCAAAAACAAAAGGGGATAGTGGCAAGACACATGCGGCACCATCAAAGGTGGGGAAGGGACAAAAGCAGAAGAGCAGGTCAGGACAGGGCACGGTGGCATCGACTGAGGGACCAGTGCCACCCCTTCTGTCCACGACAACACCAACCTGTACGGCGGCAAACACCGCAAGCTGCCCTGCCACCAGCACCGCCACTTGAACCGCCACCTATACCGCAACCTGCACTGCCACTGGCTTGTCTACAGCCTCAGCGACAGTCCCCAGCATCTTCCCCAGTGGGCAGCTGTCCGAGGCTGCAGGAGACATCCTGCTGTGTCCCTCAGCAGGTGCTGACCCATGCACCACCTCCAGCACCGCTGCCACAAACACCGCTGCAAGCCCCGCCACCAGCTCCGTGACGTGCCCCGACAGTGGCACCACCGCTGACTTGGCTACCATCCCCAGTGGTCAGTTGTCCGAGGCTGGAGAAGAGTTCCTGGACCCTGGTCAGCTTCCATGAGGCATGACTTCCATCACTGTTTGCACCTGCAGGTGGAAGGTGAAGCCGCAGCAGTGTGGTGTATGTCGCTGCCTCCATGGCGTATCATGCTACCTGTTCCTCAGCAATCTCATGGCACACACACCCAGGTGAGGGAATGGTACCGGCCACACTGCACGTGGAAGACTCTGGGCACCAGGCCCCCTCCAGAACCAGTGGAGAAATACATCCTCTACCTCAGTCCTTGGCAGGATGAAGCACTCTGGGCACCAGGCCCCCTCCAGGACCAGTGGAGAAAGGCATCCACTACCTCAGTCCTTGGCAGAATGAAGCACTCTGGGCACCAGGCCCCCTCCAGAACCAGTGGAGAAATACATCCACTACCTCAGTCCTTGGCAGGATGAAGCACTCTGGGCACAAAGCCCCCTCCAGAACCAGTGGAGAAATGCATCCAATACCTCAGTCCTTGGCAGGATGAAGCACTCTGGTTACCAGGCCCCCTCCAGAACCAGTGGAGAAAGGCATCCACTACCTCAGTCCTTGGCAGGATGAAGCACTCTGGGTACCAGGCCTCCTCCAGAACCAGTGGAGAAATACATCCACTACCTCAGTCCTTGGCAGGATGAAGCACTCTGGGCACCAGGTCCCCTCCAGAACCAGTGGTGAATGACATCCACTTGAACGACTGTGGCTTTGTACTCCCCAGGACCATGCAGTGGGCAAACCACCCACTGGAGAGACTTGAGAGACTGTGGCTTTGCACTCCCCAGGATAAAGCAGTGGGCAAACCACCTACTGGAGAGACTTGAGAGACTGTGGCTTTGCACTCCCCAGGACCATGCAGTGGGCAAACCACCCACTGGAGAGACTTGAGCGACTGTGGCTTTGCACTCCCCAGGATAAAACAGTAGGCAAACCACCCACTGGAGAGACTTGAGAGACTGTGCTTTGCACTTCACAGGATAACGCAGTGGGCAAACCACCCACTGGAGAGACTTGAGAGACTGTGGTTTGCACTCCCTATGATACAGCAATGGGCATGGAGCCCCCGTGCAGCAGTGGCGTCGTGCGTTCAGCTGGCTGAGGTGCCCCCCTCCACCTGAGGTGCCTGTTTATTTTCGATCTGATGCCCCAGCAGTGTTCTCTCCATTTCCAGTCAGGTATCTTGTGTGGGCTTTTCCCATGCATTTTGGGCCCACTGGTCCACGGACAATGATTGGTACACTATCCAGACTTGTGTAATTGGTGTGCATATTTGTATATACTGAATTTTGATTTTTACCATCAGATTTTTCCTGATTATAATTGTTGCAATCATTTACTTTTGTCCTTGCTTTCTTCCAGGGGGTGGGGGGGAGGTATATGTAATGTTGCTGCATGCATTTGTGTGTAAGTTGTTGTGGGTGAGGGTGGGGGTGGGGCTATTGCGTGTTGCGTGTGTGTGTCACTTTCTTTTCCCTCCTCCCCTCCCCTGTGTTGTGCAGTACTCACCGTCGTCGTCGACAGCGTCTGTCCTGCTCCTGATAGAGCAGGAGGAAGAGCAGCATTGGTAACACCTGTAGTTCGGGCTCCATGGCGTCCTGGTTCCTCACTGGGTGTCGAGAGGTGAGGGTTTTCCCTTCTGTGTACTGTTTCTGCCGTGCATTTGATAGCGTTGGTTCCGCCCTGGAAAAGGTGGCGGATAGGTGTGTTGAAATACAGTGGGTGGTAGTTTGTCCTCCGTCTGTCTGTTGGCGCTTACCGCTGCAGTGTTTGTTTCTACTGCCGTGGTGGTCAAGTGTTAAAGTGGCTGTCTTTGTTGGCAGTTTCCACCATGGTCGTGATTCCATTTTTTTTTCGGCGGCCTGTTGGCGGTATTACCGCCGCTTTAACACTGACTGCCAGGGTTGTAATGAGGGCCATAAACTCATGTTGCCATTCATTGGTGGCTGCATATGCCCATTCAGGACTTGCGTATTGTCGACTTGCTATTCTCTTTCTTTTCAACCTTCGGTAACCACTTAATTCTCCTTCGCTTAATTTTTCCTTTCTCGTAGTGTCTACTTCTTCTTCTATTGTTTCATTTATGATCAGGTCTTTTTTTCTTCCCAATCTGTGATTCAGGCCAGTTGTCTCCTATTCTTGTTCCTTCTGTCAATATTTTTCTCAAGATTGGATTCTTCTGCTTTTCTTTTTCTATGGTGTCCTCTCTTGAGGGACCTGCAATGGGCTCAGGAGGAATCTGATTACTTTGACTTTGATCTGTCTCAACTGTTTCACCCTCTTTGTCTGGCACTTGCTCTGTCTGCTTCTTAGCACTGTCTGCTTCTGGAAGAACCTCTGTTGAGCTAGGCTCCCCTGCTGTATCCATCGAGATAGGTTCCTGCACAACCTCCTGTAATCCTTCACCTTCGTCTTCTACAGGGGTAATGGAACCATTTTCCACAAGCTCTTGTTCAATTTCAGGTTCTGTTGGCTCCTTTTTTCTGGCTCAGGTTCAGCGACCTCCTTCCCTGTTGTTGGTGCTCTCAACGATTCTTCATGATCTGGTGGACATACCACTCTCTTTGTATGACTTGCATGTATCCAGTTCGGGAGTCCTGCACACTTCACAGCTGTCATAGTTGTTAACACCACCTGGTAAGGACCCCTCCAACGTGTTTCCAAACAGTTCTTGAGAACATGCTTTCTGACAACGACCCAGTCTCCGGCTCTCAGATTGTGACCTATATCATAGATGGGTGGCAGGGTAGTAGCCTGCACCTGCTGAGAGAAAGAGCGAACCACATCAGCCAGTCCCTTGCAGTAGTCCAACACCATATCGTCTGTAATATTGACAGGTGCATTGGCTGGTACTGCTGGTAATCTCATTGCTCTGCCCATGAGGATTTCATGGGTTGACAGCGCTGTTTTCCTGTCAGGTGTGTTTCTCATTGACACCAACACCAAAGGCAATGCATCTGGCCATTTCAGATTCATAGCTGTACACATCTTTGCAATTCTTAATTTTAGAGTACCATTCATTTGTTCCACCAGTCCTGATGCTTCAGGGCGATAGCTACAATGCAACTTTTGCTCGATGTTTAGTGCTGTACATAAGACTTTAATCACGTCATTATTGAAGTGAGTTCCCTTATCTGATTCTAAAGAGATCGGACACCCGAATTGTAGTATCAACTCTCTAAGCAACAGCTTTGTCACTGTGAGACTGTCATTTCTTCATGTAGGGTATGCTTCGATCCAGTGACTAAAGACACACACAATCACCAACACATACTTCAACCCTCCACACGCAGGCATTTCAATGAAATCCAGTTGCATTCTGCTGAATGGACCTCCTGCTCTTCCAATGTGGCTTAAATTCACCACTGTCCCTTTTCCCACGTTTAGTTGTTGACAAACTATACAGCGATGACATACTGCCTCTGATGCCTGCCTGAACATAGGGTTAAACCAGTCAATCTAATCATGGCATCTCTCCCAAAATGTGTCTGACCGTGATAGTATCTGGCCATTTGCAACAGTAAATTATTGGGCAGGATCATCTGACCCTCATCAGAAACCCAAATTTCATCAGGACATTGGACACATTTTAACTTAACCCAGAGACGTTTCTCTTCTTTTTCAACATTATCCTGCAATGTTTTCAACTCCTCCAATATATCAATCACCTTCAATGCAAAACTTGTACACATATTGTCTTCTCCGGGCATTAATTCCCACTTTTTTCTTTAAACGATATACAGTTCAATGCGCTAAACCTTGTGACTTGATCTGCATATCCATTTCCCAGTTAGATGTAATCCTGTGCCTTTTGAAGTGCACAGCATTTTACCACAGCAATTTCTTCAGGTAACTGCATTGCATACAGCAACTCTTTTATCTTGTCATCATGTCTTACTGGTGTACCAGGAGAGGTTAGAAAACCTCTTTGTGACCATAATTGAACAAAATCATGAACAATTCCAAATACATATTGACTGTCAGTATAGATGGTGACTCTCAGTCTTGCAGAGACATGGCATGCCCTAGCAAGAGCTACCAGTTCTGCCACTTGTGCAGAATATACACCTCAAAGCCAGGAAGCTTCTAATGTACCTTTGATTGTTCATACAGAATTTCCTCCTCTTAATGTCCCTGTACCATCTCTGAGACATAAGCCATCAACAAAGACAATTTGATAATTTTCCTCCAATCGAGTATCTCTGATATCAGGCCTTGGTTTTGTACACAGTTCAGTTACCTCAAGACAATCATTCTCAATGTCTTCCTCTTTTTCAGTTTTAAGAGTATCACTTGGGAGTAATGTTGCTGGGTTCAACACTGTGCATCTTTTCAATGTTACATTTGGAGCACCCAATATGCTTGTCTCATACTTTGTCAGCCTTGCACCAGTCAAGTACTGTGTTTTGTCCTTGTCAGTAAAATCTTAACAGAATGTGGTGCCATTACTGTCAAAGGGTATCCCATCACTTCTCCCTCACATTAAGAAAGACTTTGACCAATTGCAGCAACTGCACGAAGACAGCCTGGTAAAAAGCTGCTGCGACTGGGTCCACTGTAGCTGAAAAATAGGCTACTGGATGATAAGCACCTCCATGGACCTGTGTCAAAACAGACAAAGAACAAGCATCACGCTCATGACAAAACAATGTAAATGGCTTTATGTAATCAGGCATTCCCAACGCTGGAGCTCTGCACAAACTCTCTCTCAATTCAGTAAATGCTTTCATCTGATCTTCCTCTAGCGTAATGGGGTCAGTGACTTTTTTATTTGTCTGCTGCTGCAATGGTTTGGCAATCTCAGCAAAATTTGGAATCCACTGTTGACAATAACCTACCACTCCCAGAAATATTCTGACATCTTTTTGTGAAGTCGGAGGACTTCTATGCAGTATCATTGTAATCTTTTCTCTGGATATTCTCCTTGACCCTTTCTCAATGTGGTGTCCCAAGTATTTCACTGACTTTTTACTGTACTGCAATTTCAAAGGTGATACCTTATGTCCAATGTTTCCCAAATGATTCAACAGGGGAATCGAGTCATACTTATACTCGTCCCTTGTCCTGGATGCTATCAGCAAATCATCAATGTACCTCACTAGAGTCGATTGGTACGGTAGTTCCAAAGACTCCAAATTCTTTTTTAAGATCTGATTGAACAGAGACGGTGTGGAAGTCTGCACCAGCTGTAGACTGTCTAGGAATTTGCAACTAAAAAGAAACTGACTACCCTCATGAAGAGGCACAGAAAAGATAGCTTGTGACAAATCAACCACTGTGAACCACTCAGCATCACAAGGAATCTGAAACAGTATCACTGCTGGGTTCGGCGCTACAGGACAAAACTTGACCACCATGTCGTTCACTTTTAGCAAGTCCTGCACAATGCTCACTTTTCGTCATGGCTCCTTTAAGCCCATTATTTGTGAATTACATGGACTGCTCAACACTTCTTTCAAAACCCCTTTTTTTTAAAAATCTCCAATTATCAGCGCCACTTTCATCAGAACATCTTGTGCCACTTTATACTCTGGAAGCTGGGGAAACGCTACATTTGGTTTCAAAGTTTTATTAATCAGCTCCACTCCTTTGATTAAGCCTATTTATTTACCTGTCAGGTCCCACACATTTTCCTGTACTGTTCCCTGCAAGTCTGCATGCAATTCTTTCACAGTAAACATCAGGAAAAACTCAATCAATGGGTATTCCTCATTAACATTTTCATTTGCTGTTTCAGAGATCAATTCTTTCTCATCGTCACCATTAGTCTGAACCTCTATTCCAGCAGTCAAACAACCAATAGAGCATTTTGCCTCACACAGTAAGTCCCTTCCCAGTAGGGATACCGGACTTGAGTCACAGACTAAAAACGTATGCAGTCCCTGGTAGTTACCAATCTCAACCTGTACTGGATCTGTGATTGGATTTGTCAACTGTCTGTTTTCTTCCTGAACTCTTCTGCCTGAAAGAGGTAAGTTCGGAACTTCTGCACTTCTTACTGTAAAGCACATAGCTCCTGTGTCCACTAAGAATGAGACTCTGTGACCCATCACTTTTCCCTTTCCAAAAGGTCCTCTCTGGTCTACCTCTAAGGACGCTGCAAGCATACATGGATCCTCATCCGAACTCATCCATTCATCGTTTATTTCACTCTCACTTTGTAATGGGAATTGGTGCACTGTGTCATTTCTTCTGTCTTGTCTCTGACCTGTGACCTGCTGAGTGAGCATCATCTGTTGCTGTTCCATTAGGGCTTGAGGTATCTGCATTTGCTGTCTAGGTACCATGGGAACCTGCTGCTGCATTTGTTGCTACTGTGTCAATTGTGCACACGGCACTTGCACCTGCTGCATGGGTTGAAAATTCTGCACTTGGTTCTGAATATTCAGATTAAGGCCTCTCATTCTAGGAACTTTCACAGTTTGAAATGTATTGACATCACCACCTTGCTGAACAACACCATCCTGCACCATCATAGGACACTCCTGCTTCCAATGTCCCACGTTTCTGTACAGATGACACGGACAACATCTTTTTCATCCCTTGCACATAATTTTGAACCACTACAGTACTTAAATCTGGACCACGATTAATATTAACTCCACGACTCCTACCTCTCATCTGAGGTTGGAACATGACAGTTCACTGCTGCTGTGGTATCTGTTGCTCTCCTGTAGCTCCTTGCACTCCTGTTTGTGCTGCCTTAATCTGCATCACCATTGCTTTCTCCTTCATCCTTTTCTGCTTCAACTCAATCTCATCACTAAATGTCTTTCGGCTCAATTTCTTCTTTACCACTGTACTCTTTAAATGCTTTCAACAACCTCTCATAATAGGTATGTATTGACTCTTTCGTTTCTTGTACTGTTCTGTCAATTCTCTACCAATCAATATTTTTAGGAAAGATTCTCGTCTTCAGGAACTCAATCACCTTATAATAATATTTCATCACTTCAGGAGATGGTACACCTATATCTCTATCCCTTTCCGGTTCACTCGTCGGCCAATCCACTGCTCTCTTGCACTCAACCCCCAAATCAGCTGGAACCACTATTTCCAACAAAGTATTCAAGTCTTCCCACAGACATTTAGATAGCTTTACAAATCTATCTCTCTGCTGGTACCACTCGACCGGTTTCTCTCTCAGTTTTGGGTAATCATTTGTGAATGACATTATATCACTCCTGTGCCCTGGGACATGAACAAACTGTCCCCCTGGAATTTCCCTCATTGGTAATATCTTTACTGGATCCTTTTCTTTCTGAACACCTTCAGAACCTTCTTGTGAATCACATTTCCATTTATCCTTCTTCTTTGCCCATCTGCCTTCCCACTTCTCTAATGCTCCCCAAATCTGAGCACTCTGCAATAATCCTTTTAGATGCTCTTTCATCCCTGCTGACCTCATGTGCTCGAAATCCTTTGCCTCAAAATCTAACCTGGAACTCCTTTTCAAATGCTTTGTTTTCTCTTTTTCTATGTCATGCTTATCTGCCAGGTCTGCCAATTTTTTATGTATCTTGCTCACTTCCCTTGTAATCCTTGGACACAAGTACCTCAACTCTTCTTCTGTGTAGAATTCCAATCTGTTCACCCCCATCGTTCCTTCAACTAGCTCAGCTATTTCTGTAGCTAATCTTACACAATGTATCTGCTCTTCACCCTTGGAAGTATTTCGAGGAGTATTTAAACTATCCTACCTTTCACTCAATTGTTGTGCTGTCAATCCCTGTAACGAGATGTTACTCGCATTTGGCATTGGCACCTGTTGTACCACTGTACTTGGAGTCTGCGATGTCAAAAGCTTCAAGCTCTGACTTGCACTCGGTTCATTTACTGCATCTAGAAGCTCAACAAGTGGACTAAGATCCATTAAAGGTCTAGAGCCATCAAATGTCTGACCCATAGACGATACCACCTGCACATGATCACTCACTCCCCTCCTCACAAGGCTCTGTGACATTTCACCCTGATCTCCTACAACTGTTTTCTTTTGTGCAAACAATGGTACCGATGGACCAACTGTAATCGGTAGCGATATTGCATCGGGTGCTGTTCTGACACTCACACTTTGTGGAAGGGCTACTCCCATAGCCTGATTCATCACTGGTGTCTCATCTGACTGTGTCCCTGTCATTGGCGTAAACTTTGGCAAACCCTGTGGCTGTGCCTGAGGCAACACCATTGGAGTCGGTTCTGTCTGAACTAAAATTGGCCTAGGAAGCATTTGCCCAGACGGCACAACTAGGTTCGCAGTTGTCTCAAGAACTGGAACATCTGGATAAATTATCTGTATCAATGGTGGGTGCATCTGCACTTGGACCACTGAAGTAGTCACTGCATTAGGAGTACTCTGCACTACCCCTTGTATCTGTCCATTATCTGTCTGCACTGGTCCCATTGTCCCCAACACATGGGCTGGAGCAGATGGGGCAGAACTTGTACTTAGACCCCCTAAATGCGCCGCATATGGCAGAGGTCGGTCCCTCAACAATTGTGTAGTAAGATCCTCAACATCTGAATCTTCTTCTTCCAAATAGGTCTTTTCCTTTTTCTTAGTCCCTGAATTCTTATCACTCTTGTCAGCATCTTCTTTTTCTGACTTATCTTCCTCTGTGATAGCAGGAAACAATTTAATACCTTGCAACGTTTTCGTTCTCCACTTCTTCTGCTCCCAATCACATCTGGCCTCTGTCAAGGACTTTTCTACCTTTCTTATTCTTGTCTGGCTACAACCTCCCAAACCGCTAAAGCCTCAAACTGTGCTGGCCTCGGAAGTCGCTTCGTCTCATATAATGTCATTCACAACTGATCCAAAATTCTCAAATTAAACTTTCCATGCTCTGGAAATGCTAAAGCTCCCTGTTTCTCTGTCAACTTGCACCACTGCTTTAACCAAAGACATGGCACGACACCTCACTCCTCCATCACAATATATGCCGGAGAATTTTCCGGTGGGGTCGGCTCCCCAACTGTTGCCTTAATGTAAGAATCACCCTTCATGGCACTTCTGAAAGCTTTGAAAAACTTCATTTTTTTTTCTGTTGTATTTATTTCAATTCAATAAGGAAATGACTTTTCCTCCCAAGGTTCCCTTCACCTGCTTTCTCAACCAATTGCCTCTTGTGGACGGCTGCCAATCCGCTCGTGACTCTTCTTAGTATCCAACCTATACCAGCGCTGCTCACTCTGACGTCACACTCACATATTGCGAGCACCAATCCAAAAACCAATAACCAAAAACAAATCAGCTGGTTTACTACAGGAAGGTACACAATCGCTCCAGAGACCTTACAGATTTTCACTAATGGCCCTTTTCATCATGTAGCTATTCCTCTTTCTCAGTCTCCCACATTCGCAAGCAAAATTTGACCCGCAAATTTCACTCTCAACTGATCAATGGATCTGTCCTGGTACACATAGGACTCGTCAAATCTCAATCGGAAATTTCTCTTACTCACTTAACTTACACACTGACTTGTTGACCACGCCCGATCAGCCTACTAAACCAGACAGATTACAACATATAACCAAGTGTCTCCTACACTTGTCAATATACTCCGGAGTCTTAGACCACGCAAGGTCCGTACATAACCAACAACCATGTGGACAATTTTTTAGCACAAAGTGCCACACACATATGAAGTTCGACGACTTCCCTACTCTCATACTGCGGAGTACGCACACTCCTACTAAACCTCAACTGGAGTACGCTAACTCCCTATTTTACCTCTCACACATCAGAATTCACCTGCAATTTGCTTAAGCCTTTTGCAAGCGCAACCTACCACTTTCACACTATCACAAGTACGCTGAGAACATACCCATCTTTTCTAGCAGGATTCAGGATCTGAGAAAGTCATTTCTGGGCTTAAGGGAACATCATCTTTGCTACAATTGCCATTTCAGAAAAACAAAATTCAAACCTCATAAAATGAACAATTAACCCTAACTTAAACTACCACCATAACCACTGATCATCACATAACCAGTTCTCCAAGGAAACAAACCATCAAGCTGCTACCAAAAACTGTTAGTGCGCCTGGTCCTTAATAAGTAAACTTACAAGGGGACGTGTATAGGTCGATGAACCTTTTGGATTGCATTGAGTATCCTGATCACGTAGTGACCAGTGGCATCAATAATCAATGTAATCAATCAGTAACCACTAAGATAATCATTAGTTAATCAACAATTATAATCAACATTCATGAATAACCACAACTCAATAAGCGTTTAACAAATGTATATTTCCCTATTAATTACAATTCTAATGCATTTGGTTAACTCAAACTTCATTTAGTCATCTAAAAATTAGTTTATTAGCAACCACCAATAACACAATCTAATCAAAACGTGAGAAAGCATATGCTTGACTGCTTCAATATAAACCAATAAGATGAATATAGCAGCATTAATAGCAGACTTCAGCAAACCAGTTCGTCAATCATTTATCACTGTCAAGTCACCCGAAAACCCCTTAACTAACCCAGATTGGCATCAGCCTGTGGGACTTCATGCAAAACAATTTAGAAAAACATGAATTTGGAAAACATTTAGCTAAGAGGAAAACTATAAAACAGCGCAGTTGGTACCTAGAAGAAAAGGCACAAAGTTAGTCAGTCAAATTTTCATAGCTACATATCCACGGAATGGATCAGCAACAAAGTCAGTCTTCATCTTCAGGTCATCAATAGATCAGCAAACATCAGGCTCTCAAAAGCATAAGCCCAATGACAGAATCTCGAACCGTGTCTCCTGACGTCATCAATTCTCCCCTCACATCTCCTGCATCTCTAGTTTTAGCCCATTGTCATGACTTTTTATTAGAGTTTTCCAGTCCATCCCTCTAATTCCTAATTGGTCAGTCAATCGGCAGATATGACTCTAACCTATATTATTGATTTTTAAAATCTATAAGTTCTAATATTTCTTCTTTCACAGTTCACGGATTGGTCCACTGTACGATGTCTTCATCATTCGGCTCTTCAGTTATCGAAAATGTTGCATATTCCTCTTCAGTCAGTGCTCCCATTGTTCAAGTCCTGGTAAAGTACATTTAGCCTACTCTACACATAATTGTATTCAATTGACTTCATCATCTCCTGTCCGTCGGTACATTGCAGAAAATTCTACCTAAGCAATTTCAACATGGGGTGGTTCAAGGACGGTTAATGCAACGACTTCTCTGCAGTGCGCTAGAAATTTAGTTTCTTGTGTGAGGCCTGGAAAAAGACTAGGCCATAGCTTCAACTAATTTAATTCTACAAATTAATGCAAACATAGGTTATACATTTCAAAATGACATATTACTACATTATTCTTATACATTTTCATTATTTCACAATTTTTTTTTATTTTAGTACAACTTTCATATAAGTGGCTGTCATACCCCATGGGCACATTTTCAAAGTGTACATTTTTTTTTCAACAATTAATTTCTCTACAAGCTTTTAATTAATCAAAACACATAAACATTCATGAATAATTTTTAATTAGCATATCTGCGTCAACAACCTCAAAGGGGAACCGTCTGCTGTGTTGGCTACAGATGTCTGGGCCTCCTCCATTGTTCAGGGGGCCTGGGCTGTCCCAACCCTGGTACACTGTGAAAGCTAATTCACAGATGCAAATATTCCTCCCAAACTGTCCCTCCTCAGAAGCTGAGTGAAGCACTGGTAATTGCTCATTGTGTGTGGAGAGGCCTTTGTTACCTCTGCTGAAGAGCTCAGTAATTAATGGCCTGGAATTTGATTCTGAGCTGAGCCAGAGCTGAGCTGAGCCAGAATAATATGACAATTCAAGATGACCCATAATGTGTACATGTAGTTTCTTGGAACCTACATAGTCAAAGTTGGCATATATGTTTCACCCCAGTTTGATGGCTCACCATAATGTGTAGGCCTAATTGAAGCAAAACCGTAATCTAAAGCAGATGTATTATTCTACGTGTAATACAGTGACACTACAGATAAACCACTACACCCAACTGAGCTTAACCACACTAGTATTATAAGGCTTACCCCATGTCAACATCTATCCTGGCAGAGTCTTCTCGGAACCAGGCTACCTCTTCTCAATTACTGGGCCGCATGCAACCATAGTCTCACACATGCATCCCGCACAAGTGTGTAACCAGCCAAGTGGCCCTTAGCCTAGCTGCGTCGCAGGATCCTTGAGTTAAAAGGTGGGACCTTGCAGTAAACATACACAGTCCAATTCCCAAGTGACTACTGTGGCGGAGACTAGAGGAGTGACACTCACCCATCCAAAAACTGGGTAATCCAAAAAGCAAAAAGTTTGGGTAGATCAAAAAAGTGGAACCTATTTCACTACATCCTCCAATACAAATGGCAGCAACTCATGTCACCTCGTACTTAAAATATCCAGTATGCTCCTTTTACCTGCTAAAAGAAGGGGATCGAAAATCTATGTTACGTCTGCTATCTCCACACCAAAGCCCAGCCATTAATAGTTTTTGCCCTGAAATTAGGAATAACTGGTTAGATCCAGAGTTACTGGGTACTGTACCTAGCGATTTTTCCATATTTTACCAAAAATATCCAGACAATTTCCAACTACTATGAGCAAGTGAATTGTCAGTAGGAATGCAAGTGGGCGGTCAGGACAGTGGGGGTTCTAGAGGTGTAGGGCATGATTGTGCCTGTTCCAGGGGAGCAGTGCCTGCTCTCTCTGGACTGCTGCAGTGTGCTTGACTGGCTGAGTAGTGCTGCTGCTCAACATTGCTTCTTTGCAGCAACTTTAGTGTCTCTAGGATTGAAAGGGTCTTGCATTTCGGATTCTCTATTTTCAAACCTGAATACACTTGGAATTGTGACCTAGGATATTCTACTCAGAGTTATTGCTCCAGGTAAAATACCCCAAATTACAGAGAAAGCCAAACTATGAATTGCTGATCAATCAGACCTGGAAAACGTCTGACTCAAATGTAATGAGCCTTTAGTAGATCTGCTAATCCAAAAGGCTATAATCTCATGAATATCTGGGTTAATTTCAGAGTATAAGTCTTATCTGAGAAACCGACATGATTTAGACCATGAAGGAATATTTAATCAACATTAATGTCAATCTTAGAGTGTCTCAAGAATGCTAAACAAACAAATGGAGTCTCAGCTCCAGTGCCTTTGGCTCTATCGTCATCCGACAACAGAATAGGCCACCAACTACTTTTATGAAAACTAAGTAGCACAGGAATTGAAGGTAGTGGACGCACCTGTATAAAATTTTGGCTTAATTACAAAGGCAAAGTTACAACTTCCATCTGCTCGGTGCTATTTACAGCTGCTATAGGCATTGCGCAAGGATCAATAATTGCACTTCACCTATTAAAAACTTAGCATATCCCACCTGTAGAACATAATAGAATTAGTGCCCTCTATCGACATGGACACTAGAACTATGACTATCACCAACCATATCAAAGGAGGTGATTATGGACTCCAATGTTTTATTCAAACCCAAGATAACAAAGTAACAAGAGATGGGTTCTTCTTGTAACTTCTCTTACTTTGGCTTTCAAAAAAGATTCAGATATATTTTGCTTAACTGTTGTCACAGCTTGACTATCCAAATGGTCTCAACATTGGACTATCCAATGACTCCATGTTTTGCTTGGAGTAAAGGACCAATGTGCCTTTTGTGATGCCTGTGAGCGGAATAAACAGGACCAGATGGCCCACTCATAATATGGAGCCTGATTGTACAAATAAAACAGGCTGCAAATACATTTTGCGAGCTGTATGTAATTTTATGCTGTGATCTAAGGACTATTAGATTACATCGCCAAATGTACAGGTGCAAGGTCGCAAAAACTCCCAGCCTAATGGGTATTAATTAGATATTTTGCTATTTGCTACCCTCTGTGATGAGCTATAAATGCAGAAACAGCAGACCAGCAGACCTGTGTTTGTGTTCAAAAATGGGAAACTTTTTTAAAGGGGCCAACTGTTTTTTTTAAAATAAAGGAATGTTTCCTTTTGAGAAATGTTAGGGGGAAGAGGCAGTGGTCGCTGTGACCCCTGCCTGAACCCTCTGAGGCCTCTTGACATGCATCGTAAAGAGAAAGCTCTTTAACAGTGACAACATCCCTTATGCATATTTTTTACAAACTGCTTTTGAGGTGATAACATTTCAGTGGTTTGCGACACCAATTGCTATCACAAACCATGTGATTGCAACAAGTTTTGAAATGCTCCCTTCTTCCTCCACCTAACTACAATAATGTGATTCATGCAAAGCTTTTTTGAATAGCAACCGTTAGTAACATTTAATTGTGCATACCTGTAGCGGGCACTACTATGTCATTAAGCCTGTTGACTCCCTGCCGTGTTGAAGTAGAGTGTTAAGACCCCGCGGTCATATGTACGAGAGCTAATAAAAGTTTAAGGGGCATATTTATACTCTGTTTGCGCCGGAATTGCGTTGTTTTTTTTTACGCAATTCCGACGCAAAACAAACTCCATATTTATACTTTGGCGTTAGACGCGTCTAGCGCCAAAGTCCATGGAGATTGCGTAATTTTTTAGCGTGGACACCTACTTTGCGTTAATGATATGCAAGGTAGGCGTTCCCGTCTAAAAAATTGACTCTGAGGCATGTGTGCCGTATTTACACTCCCGGGCAAAATTCACGCCCGGGAGTGGGCGGGTCAAAAAAAATGACGTACAGCCGCTTTTGTGCAGTTTTTTAGCACCTGGTCAGGGCAGGCGTTAAGGAACCTGTGGGCTCGGAAGGAGCCCAGAGGTGCCCTCCCATGCCCCCAGGGACCCCCCCTGTCACCCTTGCCCACCCCAGGAGGACGCCTAAGGATGGAGGGACCCATCCCAGGGACATTAAGGTAAGTTCAGGTAAGTGTTTTTTTTTTATTTTTTTGTGGCATAGGGGGGCCTGATTTGTGCCCCCCTACATGCCACTATGCCCAATGACCATGCCCAGGGGACAGAAGTCCCCTGGGCATGGCCATTGGGCAAGGGGGCATGACTCCTGTCTTTGCTAAGACAGGAGTCATTTCTATGGGGGTTGGGAGTCGAAAAAAATGGCGCAAATCGGGTTGAGGCGAAAAATTTGCCTCAGCCTGACTTGCCCCATTTTTTGGCGCCCAAGCTCCATATCCCCCTACGCCGGCGCTGCCTGGTGTATGTCGTTTTTTTTCATGCACACCAGGCAGCGCCGGCGGCTAACGCCGGCTAATGTCATTGAATAAATACGGCGCCCGCATGGCGCTTCAGAATGGCGTTAGCCGGAGCTAATTTTTTTGACGCAAAACTGCTTTAGTGCAGTTTTGCGTCAAAAAGTATAAATATGGCCCTAAGTGGCTGGCAGGGCGGCGTCAATGATGCCCACGGACGTGAGCGAGAACCTGCCGCAGCTGAGCCACCACGAGAAGCAAATAACTTGTGTCCGTGTGAGTTCATAAGGCGCTGCCTGCGCGCTGCATTCGCCGCACCGTGACATCAAACATATCCATAGCCAGTGATTTTATGAACCTCAAGGTTTGTGATCACAAATTTCTTTTAGTACAACAGTCCCCTGGTAAATTGGAATATAATTACAATTAATGAATCAATCATGCATTCAAATTATTAAACTACATTGCCTCTGAGGAAAATCAACATTTCAGGCACAGTTTGTGTTAGTTACTAAAGAGCACGAAATAAATACAACTTTCGTTTTGCAGATTCTGTTTCACTGACCTGAGTTCAACAACAGCATGGCATTCGACAGCGTTATCATCCAACTACTAAAAAAAGCAGATATAGACATGGACTACCTTGGTCAGTAAAATGGGGGAGGGGTGGAGAGTATGGGGGGAAGGGTGTTTGAGCTTCAGATTTCTCAACAATCACGCTGGCATTTAATGTCAAAATACATTATATGGCAAACAGGGCAAATGAGAGGGAATAAAGGGGCAGCGGAAAGGGAGACAAATGCGGATTGGTAGGGGTACTAACTGAGAGAAATCATATTTTGTAAAATAACCAACCTGTTTGAAGTCTTTCAAAGTAGGGAGGAAGAATGTTTTTGTGAGTTTTGGTCTGTGCTTGTGTAAACATTATTTGTGAAATTCGATAAGCACATCACCATACCAGACTGAAAGCACCTGGACCCAACTGTTTTCCCAAAAATACATTTATTGGTGGGGGGGGGGGAGAAACACCCTGAACAACCTTCCATCCCCCGAAGCGAAGCCCTTTGATATAGAGCTACAATGAAATACAACTTTTATATATTAAATAAGCCCCTTTTAAATCACTATCCAAGATAGCAAAAAATGGTCCCCTTTACACCAACGTATTCACACACATTAATTGTCAGGTGCTTTCTATATAAAAGTAATCTTGTCACAAACACAATTATTTTTCAAATGTTACTTTAATCTGCATGCCAATATGACCTGACAGACACCTTTGATAACAAAGCTTGAAAAATATATTTCAGAGTTAATTGAAAATGATTGCACTTACACTGTTTGTACCAATAATTAGCCCTCTTCCAATTAATAGAAGTATCCTCATCCACCATCTTGACATGATATTTATCCTCCTCAGAGTAGTAATAAAACATGTGAAACTTTTTAGAATAATTCTCAATGACAAAATGGTGACACAGCTTGTGTGATTTATAAAGGGCCACATTTAGCACTGGATTGTAGGGCAGCCAAGCAGCTTGGAGACTGGAGGTCATGCAAAAAGCATGCCTGCCAGAAGCAATGTTATGTCAAGCCACTCAACATTTTTGGTGTTTACGGAATAAACTTCCAAACAAGGCCTTACTACTAAAATCGAAAAACCTGAAAGGTTTCTGAGACTCAGTATGTTTTCCCCAGGGGTTTCACAGTGTTAGGTTTTGCTTCGCAGCTTCAGCAAGCTGGGAATGGCAGATTCAGGCAAAAAAAATAAGGTGCATGTTTATCAAGTAGTTGTGTCATCCCTGCTCGACACAAAGGGGTGTAAGGGCAACACAACTACTAAATTAGGTTATGCAAGCCATGCAAGGCTAACTTGCATGGCCCCAGTAGCTTGATAAATCTAGAGTAATGCAACGCTAGCGCAAATTGCTGGGTTGTGTTACTCTGCTCCAGGAAGCTGTTCCAATGGTGGAGCATGGGCGTTCCCATGCATCTACCCATTGATTTTGGATCATTCCCAGATTTACCATAACTGGTATACCTGAGAACGTGTCAAAATACTACGCCATCCCAGGTGAGGGGTAACAAGGAGAAATATCTGTTGCTCTTCACTATTTCCTCTTCCTATGTGTGCTGCAGAAAGAGGATGATTGCTTTGTGCAGTAATGTGCCCCTCCCTACACAAAAACGATCCTGTTTGCAATACAGGCATCTTTGCACCATGGCTCAAGGATGCCTGTGTTGACTCCAGAAAGCCAAAAGAGTGCCAGCAAAAGGAAATGACAGGAATGCACTGTATTATGTCAAAAATGGTGCATTTGTGCCCTTTCCCTTTCACCCAGCTAAGCACAGCAATGTGACTTGCTGCTCTGCATGAAAAATTGAGAGATGTGCCCCTAAATGTCAGTGGCCCGGTTCTTAGGGCAGTCCTGCCTATGATCAAACTTTATGAGTTCTGTGATCAGTGTGCAATAAGTCACAGGTGTCCATTGACAAACCCAGGTAATACTCAACAGTCAAGAACCTAAGAGGTTTCCACCTCTCAATGAGGCAGGGAACTACAGAATTGGTGGGGAGGGAGCTCCATTAACTTATGACGGGTCTGCCACTCCATCAATCCCTAAATGCCCCCGATCACTCATGGTCTTAAAGTTTACTGTTCCAATTCACAAATGAATGCATGACATATTCACAAAAACATTTTGTGATAACTAAATTTCCACAAATGGCTATTTACAAGATTCTTGCTTGGGAAAGGGACAAGCACTGTGAGAGACACAAAAGGGCATATTTATACTCTGTTTGCACCAAATTAGCATCATTTTCTTTTACTCTAATTCGGTGCAAAACTAACTCCATATTTACACTTTAGCGCTAGACCTGTCTAGCACCAAATTTATGGAGTTAAAGTCATTGTTTGAACGTGGAAACCTACCTTGCCTTAACGAGATGCAATGTAGGTGTTCCCATGCAAGAAATGGCTCTATGGCCTTAACGCCATATTTATACTCCTGTGCAAAAATGGTGCACGGGAGGGAGGAGGGGTAGCAACAATTTGAGCTATAAATTAATATGAATTCAGGACCACTGTTTCAGGAAGAATAGCGCATGTATGTAACATATAGAAATGAGTGGCACCATATTGACAGGGCATAGGCAGAGGCCATTGCTGGCATACTCACATTTAGAAGCACCGACAAACCAACGGGTTTGATGAACGTTTTCTATACACATGACAAACATAATGTAACATAGAGCAAATATGTTAAGGCAACACTGCAGCTACCATGTTGTGTGTAAGGATATGAATGTAGGTGTTTCCAGAGGTCTGATCAATTTGGATATATTATTCGGATGTCTAAGACAGTACATCATTGAACTATTTGCTAGTATAGAATATTGTATGAATCAAATATGTCAAGTTACCAAAAGCAAAACTCTAGTGACAATCTTCACTTAAGACTTAGGACATATTTACCATGTTCAAAGCTGCACTAAAGCTGACATGGCAGCATGGTCTCATCACTATTACTGCTTGACAACAAGAGCTCTGCACGTTGGGCACAGGTAAATTGTTCAATTACACTACTTTGTCAATATCCAAATATATATGTACTTATTGCCAAAGCTCTCTCTGGACACAACACATGAGCAGGGTGTAACCTGCCATCGAAGACACATCATGATGGCTTGAAATTATACGTCAAGTGTTACTACTATAATGGAGACATCAACTCTTGCTATACTGATGAACTTGACATTGGTTTAGACAGCCATAGAAGACATGCCAATTGTAAGAACATTGAATTATGGCAAAACTGTGAAAGTGTATTTTTGACACTTGTGCTGAAATTAAGTGCAAGTGGAAGTGTAAAGATCCATTCATATATATGTGTAGCAAAGTCTGTTATGACAGTGTTGGAGCGGGGATCTCTGTTAAATGTTGGTTTACGGAGTAAAGATTACCAACCCTTCAGGGAGAGATCCTAGCATCTTAGGCCAATGGACGTTTGACGTTATATGAGATTAACTAGGAGCACTGCATCAATTAATTAATCAATCATGCACTTTTTCTTTTCAGCCAATGAGAGTTGGTGTGAGCTTGCATGCTTTATTTATCAGTATTATTAACAGTGGATTTTATTTGAAATCAGCATATTAGGCCAATAATATCCATCATTAATGAATAAATGGTAGTTACAGCCCCAATGCAGCAGTATGTTCTGTGCCTAAAGTACTACTTAGCACAAGTGGCAATGGTCTTCCATCTCCCCACCAAAAGCTATGTTCAGTACTACTAGCAAAAGCTGCTGCATACCATTAAAATCTACATCGATACTAGCAGGAAAACCTTATAGCATAGTCCCATCAATGGTTGTACCCAGAGGAAAACTAGCACCAGCCACAGTATCTGCAAAATTCTCTTGTACCGGCATCAAGGCACCGACCATTGCTGTCATCTTCACAGATGCCCACATTGCTGGCACAATACCTGCCTCTATCACAGTTTCCTTAGCTCCAACTACCTGTGGCTGTTATTGTCACTCACCAGTGCCACTCCTGTAATAAGTGATGCTTTTCTTCACTAAGGATCCATAGTGATGTCAAATAGGCAACCTCTACAGCTACCTCTGTAGCACGTACTGAGCTTCCTTCACCATACCCAAGATGGATATGACAAGTTTGTATCTAAAACGCATTGGCCCCCAGAGTAGTTTTGAGGGCGGCTGACATCTCTGCAACAAAGGTATTTTAATTCCTATTTCCATATTAGTCAATAAATGCAACATCTTTGGAGGAAAAGTGTATTGAGGCAGTGATACCATCTGAAGTGCAGGTAGGGTTCAGCCCACCAAATCTCACAGGAGAGGATGACAGCTGACACCTCCTCCAGATAATAACATCATACTACTATATCCTCACCACAGCACGAGATAAGACAACAACTGTTATACATAAAGGAATACCAGGTATTCTCCTCAGTACCAATGGGAGACAGGCTGAAATTATGTCTGCTGTTCCTAAAATTAGGGATATCTTAAAACAGCAGCTTGAAGATATGGGGTAGGCCTAAATGGCAACACAGTGACACAGGCAACAGCAAAGTTACCAAGCACATGAAGAGACATGTTCCCTTGACTGGTTCACTGCCTCAATTCTGACCCTGGGTTGACAAATGGTGTAATGGCAAACATCTACTTACTCTGCTATGGACAATCCAGCAACATTTGTAGAAAGGTAAGAGATGTCCTTTTTCTTATGACCCACCTTGCACCAAGAGAAGCTACAAGACCACCCATCACACCATCAAACCCTCCTCCATCTGGCAGATTTCCACCCTGCATGATAGATGACTTTCATCATGTATGGCACTACTCCTTGGATCTCGGGAGGATCCAGTATATAAAAATGAAAAGAGCAGATATTTTTTACAGTTGCGGAACCATGGTTGGAGGATGTTTTGATTGATGTTGATTGACTTAGGGTACCTCTGTTTGCAGATAATATATGTAGTGTATGTAACACCCCTCACCCCCATTATCTGAACTCTGTGTTGTGTTGACGACATTCATGTAGTTCTGAATTAAGAACACAATCATGATATTGTCATGTAATTTTGTATTACTTCTAAATTAAACAGTTCTATAAGGATGATTTTGTGTGGTGTACTTTTCAATCAAGTATATGAAGAGTGGTGATTCTGCTGCAATGATATTATACATGGTTGTTTCCACTGTCCAATGCACAACTATATATATTCTCTGTAGCATCATGAGATCATTCTATTAATGTATTGTAACACTAATCCGCTTCATATTATTTCCTCCACCAATTATCTTATGCAATATAGGCATTCAGAGCTCTGTATTATAAGTGCTGTTGGTGAGTGTAGGGCCTGCCAATTTGGTAATCGAGCAGTAGTGCACAATGTGAATTTGGTCCCCTGTGTCGTTAGGAGGTATGTGTGATATGTATCAAATGTAAAATGCAGGTGTTTTGTGGTTCTGTACACACAATTTCGGGAGTCCACAGGACATATCAGACAGGTGTAATTTGTCTGTTGACAATTGGAGAATCAGAACTTTGGTCAAAGTATGACACGCAATGCAAACTAGAAATGCACTTGTTATAGAGCACAGTAGTGACACACAAGCTTTTCCATAAATCAAGCTGGTTTACGACAGATGTGATAACTTCTCCAATTGGAGACTCACATTCCAGCACGTATGTGACACTGTGAAACTCCTATGAGGATACTTCCACAATAACCATCTGCTTTCAAGTGGGGAAATTGTTCATGGATAAATTCTGCTTGATTACTTTGAACCACTTTACTTGTAATGCACTTGTGGTAATTATCCCGTGTTGTATCTACTGCAAGTTTTGTTTACAACATGTGATATTAATCGGCCTGCAGAAAATAATGCAGGCGTTATTCAGCTTGTAGTCTCGTGGATGGATGGGTTGTGTTTTTTATCAAGTCATGCAGGGCCGTGGTGTGGAATATCCACAAGCAGCAAATTTGATTTGTAATTAGAAAAAAAGTGTAACTCTAGCTTTTGTTACTCCTACTGATGCAGTCAAACATTTAAATCCACTAACAGGCCCACCCTAGTACAAAACAAACAAAGACAAAATTGCACTCTTCCTATATTTCTTTAAATACTTCTGGGAGGAAGGTGTGCACTGGACAGGGCACAGGCAGCAGCCCAGATTCCACCTCTCATGGTGGACCTCCTACGATAGCGCATTGAACGAAGTAGCCTCACCAGGTAATGCTACTGATAGGTGGTCCATCTCTGTCCATGTAGCCTTTGTGAGATACCACCCATCCTTTACCAATGTATTGAAGTATCAAAAAAGAACAGAGCCACCAAGGGCTAAAGCAACAAAAAAATCCCCAGCCAAAACTGTTCTAAAGTATCGAAGCAAAATATACACATCCACAACGTCCTAGCTAACAAAGTACAGCTATTCCAAATCCATAAAGCATAGAAGGCCTAGACTACTTAGAATATTTAGCCTAGGGTACTGTGATCTTTTTGATAAAATTTCCTTTATCAACTTACCCAGAATGTGTTCCACTCTGAAGCCTCCAAAACAAACTAACTTTATCAAATACTTGGAAATTTACACGTAAAAACTGGGACTGTAGATTGAATTCCCAAACTATTACCTACAAAATATAAATATGCATTACATCTAACAAAAAAATTAAAGACTTACCCAAAATGACGAACGCCTTTTAACAATTACATAACAAAACAGCACATTGTCTATAAAGTAAATAAAACTCACACAAAACATATCTCACTTTCATAAGCAATGATGACTAAACACAGATTTATCATTATTTGACACAGCGCAAGACAACTTGCTGATCTGAGCTGCATCAATTAGAGAGGAAACGATTGCAGTATATTTAGGCCCAGATTTATGGTGGCCTAATGCCATTCCAACGCCGCATTAGCGTATTTTTTTTAATGCTAATGTGGTATTGGAAGGGCAAAAACACAGCACCATATTTACAAAGTGATGCAATGCTTGAATTACACCAGTTTGTAACCCTTTGTGCCACATTATGCCTGCACCAGGCATAATATGTGCAAGGGGGACGTTACAGAGCTAGGTGGGCCATAAAAATGGATCTATGAGATTCCTTTGCACCATTTTGATCAGCATCTTTTAACGGACACTAAGAAAAGGTGCTAAAAAGAGGCTCCCATTGTGCTCAAAGGCCACTGGGTGCTTTGCAGGATTAGCGTCAACATTTTTTACGCTAGTCCTGCAAAGCGCCGGACTAGCATAAAAAATTATGACTCTAGTCCCCCTGACTACTGCCATGGTGCACTGTATTTTAACTATGATGCACAAATGGAGGTGTTGGGGGGTAGGAAGGAGAGCAAGAAAAGTGAAGCTGCACTAAGTGCAACGCCACTTTTCACAAATCTGGGCCCTACTCTATTAGTGCAAAAACTGCTGCCTTGAGCCATGGGAGGCACCCTTGCACCATGATGCAAGGGTCCCTGGTTTGCATGCAGGTTTGATTTCATGCAGGAAGTGACACCTCTCTGCACAAAAACAATTCTTAGAGGTTTTACCCTCTGACTAAGTGTGCTGCAAAATGCAGCACACCTAAAAAGAGAAAACAGAGAAGAGAAATAAAGATATTTCTCATTGTAGGGCCTCTATCAGGAAAGCGTAATTTTTTTTACTCATTCTCAGGTTTACTACTATTGGCAGATTTGCGAATGCAGCAAAAAGCATGGATGGATACATTGGAACACCCGCTCTCCACTCATGAAATGCCTTCCATGTGCAGAGTAATGCAAAGCAGTGACATGAGCTGCCTTCCACTACGCAAGATTCCCCAAGCCACGCTAGGTGGCTTTGCACGGTTTTGTAATTCTACCTTAAGGATTGGATTGCTCTTGCATCACCTTGTGTGCCATCTGTTTAAAGTCTCATTTTTAACTAGAGGTTTCATAGCAGATGCCAGGGTAAACTGAGAAGCTGTACTCAGTATGAACTTTGACAGACTTCATATTCTTTGCCTTAGAAAGCTTAATTCTGAAATCCCCACAAATCATCAATATCTTGCATGGGTTAACAGTGAACGGAACAGAATGGGGTCTGGTGATGATAAGATCCACCAGTGCATCCATTAGGGTACGACCTTCTAATTGCAAATCTTAATGGATTGGAACCCCCATTTTTTAAATCAGGAAAGGCTTTTGTGGCTCGCAAAATGTGGTAGTATATGGAAGTACCCCCTTGTGCAGTGCAAACAAAGTGATATTCTGAATGGCAGGCTGTGTGAGACTACATAGGAGTTTTGTACCGGTGCCCTAAGTTTAATAGTTTGCTCAGGTTTAACAATGGAATCAGGCCCAGATTTATGAAAACAGATGCATGTAGCAATGCAGCGGTACGTCAGAAAAACATGTGCTATGGTGCGGCACTTTCTTGGGACATGGCTGCATCATATTTATGGTACAGTGCACCATGTTGTAAGATCCCAGGCTGCATCAACAATGTTGGCACATTGGGGGGAAGGATGTGTACAATGTTGTAACACATTTGCTCCAAAAGTGGCACAAAGCTTATTTGCAGCACTGAAAGCAATGGTTGCATGCTGCAAGTCAGATTGCGTCACATTGGACTGAACTGTGGATTAAAAAAGCCTAAAAGATTATCAAACAAATGTTCTACAAACAATACATGCAAGAAATGGAGGGAGCAGCAAGCACAATCAGGGAAGGCAACAACCCCAACACCAGCCAAGATGTCAAGACAGAAGTTCAGGGGAAGAGGAAGAGCAATTTCACTCAGGAGAAGAACCAAATATTAATAGCTGAGGTGACAAAAAATGAACACCTTCTCTTTGTCACTCAAAATTGCCATTAGGGAAGAAGGAAGCCATATGGCAGTTTATGGTGGATCTGTTTTTATGGTGGATAAGTTCAACAGTGCGGACCAAACAAAAGGTCTGTGTCTGAGCTGATAGAAAGGTGGCATGATTATAAGCACAGGACCAAGGAGAAACTGGGCAAGAACCTGAGGGAAGCCATGTGGATAGGAGGAGGACCAGATGAACAGGAGGAGTTGGACCCATTGGAGAAGCAGGTGGCGTCATTTATCCAAACAGAGTTGGTAGCAGAAGTTGCCATGCAGAACAGTGCTGCCATTAAGGACCAGGATTATCTACAGGGTAAGTGTAATTAATTAATCATATGGCTAAACATGTCATGTTGTGCAGTGCAGCAACACACCTTGTTGTGCTGCCTTGCACTGAGCTATGTCCAGAGAAAGAACAGGAATGTCTAGAGAGTCAACATATATATCACCAAAATGTTAGTCACTTTGAAAAGTGACAATTTGTCCAGTCCAGTTGAGCTCAGCCAACTTTCTCATGTCCATGCATAATGTGCTGCCCCAGTCCAGGTTCTCCTTTGAATATTGAAACTTGTGGTCTAAGGTTTTACATGAGTGACCAGGTTTACAAGTCCAACAATACAAAGCAAAAAAACTGTAATGGAGCAGAACATCATGCATGGACGTGAGAAACCTGCCAAACCTGACTGCTACAACACAGGTCCCCTGCACAATGAGGCAAATATGTTTGTATGGGGGCTGCATAGACAAAAGTGGAGTGTAAGCTAATGGAATGGAATGGGGTTGTCAGAAGATCAACTTTTTACCTGGGAGAGGGTCCAGGCCTTCACGAATGTGGAGTATCTCCTAGAAGGATCATGTGAACAGCGATGTGTACAGTCACTAGCTTCAAACCACAATGCACATAGTTGTCTTGATGTGCTGGTACAGATTTCACAGGTGCTGTCTGACATATTCAAGTCAACACTGCCTCCTGATTTGTACAAATTAATATTGGAGGGGTGGGGCAGTTAATCAAATTGATGCCACCCAGAGGTCCATGATTGTTTGTTAGAAGCATAGATGTTGTGAGACCTTGGTGCGGCCCTGTTAGTATGGTGTAGTGCCCTTTAGGTGTGCCAGAGCACATTGACCTGGCAATTGGTCCGAATGGGGAGCCACTGGATCTCAAGGATAAGGGATGATGTATGAGTGAAAGTTTTGCACTGCTGCTTTTTGATAGTGTTGCACATGTGTAGTGACTGGGAAGGTATGCCATGGAAGAGGGCATGAGTGCACTACTCTTGACATATGATATGGCCTGGCAGAAGGTGTTGCAGGTGACTATGCTACATATGTCAAATCAGGAGGCTACTAAACATGGAAGTGTGAAGCGACATGATGAGTCAGTTGTCCAGGATGACTGGCCGTTCTTGGGGATGGTTGGATGGTGAATTGTCTGGGTCTAGTCGTGTTGGAAACCAGGGTAGGCAAATGCCACAGAGTTTCATCAGTACTCTCTTGTGAGGTTTAGCATGAGGCCTAGTTCTGACATACAGGCCAGGCATGTTGGTCAATTGCATTTTGAAACTAATGTGTGTTGTGTTGGGTGTCCTGCCTTCATTCATTTGTAGCAATGCATGTTCAACACTGCTACATGTAACATAAAATGATTGTTAATCAAGTATGTTTGTCTATTAACATACTATAGACAACAACTATAATAGATCATGATAACAATGCATATAACTAGCTTAATTGCAGGTGGACATTCAACACCTCATGTACACCGACCTGTTCTAAATAACTCACCTGCTGGTGATGAGCTCCTGCCTCCTATGGATGATTACACCTTCCAGCAACTCCTGGATTCCATAGTATCTCCTTCTCTAGACCTGTCATGAGATGACAGCATTGCAGGTTCTCCAGATGAACCACCATCCACAGAAAATGCCCCATCTGACAGTCCAAGCAGTGGATGGTTGATGAGGTGCATTCAGGGATTGAGACCATAGTGGGCACCCTAGAAGAAGTCTGTAGGTGCCTCAGTCCAAATATGGTACATCTGAGGCTATAAAAAACACCAACATTTGCCTCCATAGTATGGGTCAGTTCATAGCTGACATTTCCGGTGTCATGAGGCAGAGGGAACAAGATCAGCCCTCTACTTCTGAAACCAGTGAAGTTGCTATGCATCTGGGGCCAGCTGTAGCATCAGGCAATCCATGGATCGCAAGTTGGACTCCTACTTAACAACAAGGGGTGACCTCAATCACAACACTAATGCTTTGTTGGCCAGCCACCAGACCCTTTTCAGGGATTTGCTGGCTGCCTCAATGGCTCAAACAAATGCTGATGGGGACAGAGGAGCCACATCTTCTGCATCTGGTGTGTCTGTGCCTCACATTGTCCTCACACAAACACCACCAACTGCAGAGGAGGCAGAACACCCATCTGAGGATGAAGTTGTGGATTTCTCCAATTTCTGTCAGAAAACTGCCAGGCAACACTTGTCTGTACCCCTGGACAGTTCCCCATTGGTCCAGCGTCCATCATCATTTACCTCTTTTGTCACCGAGAACTGTGACTCTTTGTTTGTGCACCTGTTAATCTCTTCCGCCTGGTCATGCTACTAGGCAACAATCTCTGTAGCACGACTCTGACCCTTTTATCAGACTGTTTGAGGAACCTTCCACCACCAAAAAGTTCAATAAAAAGTCTTGGGATATGGTTGGTCACTAGCCTCACTGTGGGCCATCAAGTAAAAAAGCTTGCTGCTACCTGCTTCAGGGTGCGGAGGCTTTTGAGGAAAATCTTCAACCTCCTTTCTTTTCTAGCCCCAAAACTGATTGTCCAGGCCCTTGTAATCTTGCATCTCGACTATGGTAATGCCCTTTATCTAGGCTCACCTCAGTATGTGGTGAATATGCTGCAGGTAGTTCTGAATGCTGCCACCCACCTTCTTATGAACATCCTGAGACACCAGTCTACTAAAAAAGCTCTGGCAGATCCCCACTGGCTTCCAGGTGGAGCAAAGAGTTCCATTCAAGGACCTTTGCATTATACACAGGGCACTTCACAATAGGGGCCCATCTCTATTAAGATCTTTGATCTCCTACTATATCCCTCGCAGGTCCCTCAGATCCTCCAAGGCCTTCTTGTTGAATGTCTCCAAAATCCATGGGTCTCAATGGGGAGGCCATTCTACAGGAATGCTAAACTCTGGAATACTCTCCAGCTGGAGCTTCATCAACTTGTTCATGAACTGTCTTTAAAACTAGGCTGTTTAGGACTTCGTTTGGGGGGTGGCCGGTAACCTACAATATCGGCTCTAGCGCTGGAAAGCCTTCTGGTAATCATGCGTTATATAAGACAAACAAACTGAAATAAACTAAACCTGTGGACATGAGAAGTGGCCTACTTTCCCTAATGGCAATTGGTATTTCCTTACTGCAATTCTCAGAAACTCTACATGCCACATGTCTCCCAAATAGACTCTGCTGACTATCTAACCCACACATGTAAATAAATTCACTCCTATAAACCTGGATGTCTGTTCAGAAAAGAATACTTATAGCATGGTTTATGAGTACACATAGAATCAACATTTTAGCATCTCAAGGAGAAAGAGCTCCAGTCACTATCACCTGCCCCAGTTGTACATTCCGAAGAATTAGGTAAATCCACTGCCATTGCATTATGCGGAATGTCTTGTCTATGAATTCAAAGTCATGGTGTGAAACTAAGCTTCAGTTACTGGACTGCCACACTTTGAAAAGGCCTGACAAAAGACACACAAATCTGTACATGGTTAAAATGGAGTCTGTGAGGCATGTGTGCTAAAAAATATGTTTCACTCATACACAAAGTATGAGCTCTGGGAGCATGAAAACATTTGTTATTTACTAGCACTGATAACATGCAGGTACACATGGCCACACTCCTTAAGATTTAGCACCATACCTATGCTGCACAAGGCTGTACATGGTAGGGCAAACACCTTGGATGTCAGTATATATGAAATGCAACTTCAAATTATTGCTTGCCCATTTAGTAATGATAACTGCTGCTGAAATGTCCAATGAAATACGTAGGATTTATGTGTCCTTCTGTCCCTTAGAGTCCTTACATGTATTGGGTGTAGGTGTAACCACAGATGACACTAATTTTACTACATGCCCACATATAACAGATTTAGAGCCAGGTCAGAGGCCCAGGAACAAAGCAGAACCTCCCCAGGCCAAGAAAAAATGGGAGACTCAAGTGTTAAAAACATTGCAAGTTGTTACACAAAGGGGCATATTTATACTTAGTTTGCGCCGAATCTGCGTTAAACATTTTGACGCACATTCAGCGCAAACCTTGCCCCATATTTAAACTTTGACGCCCAAGCCAGCGAACGACAAAATTCTGCCGTGTGTGTCAGTTTTTGGATGAAGCAACCCGCCTTGCGTTATTGATCTGCAAGGTAGGCGTTCCCGTCCAATAAATTACTTAAACGGCCAGGCGTCATATTTATGCTTTCGGGAAAAATGACGCACTGCCGGGAGGTGGAGCCGGAAAATGACGCACAGCCCGATTTGAGTAAAAAATTAACAACTGGGTCAGGGCAGGCGTTAAAATGGGGCAAACACACCTGTATTTAATCAGAACACACAGAAGCAACAGCAGAGCAGCAGAGCAGCAAAAGGGAGACATGGAGGTGATTCTCATCCAGCATGCATGCAGACGCAGAGCCCAGCAGCAACAACAGCAGCTACCACAACACCAGCAGGGGCCCCAAAGGCAGCGCAGAAGGCAGGAGAGGATATTCCACCCCAGAACAACCCTTCATGGCCTCAGGGAACATGACTTCATCCAGAGGTACAGGTTGAACTGGCAGGCCATTCAGCAGCTGCTGCGCAACATTGAGCCGCAGTTGGCACCCACTTTGCTGACACCCCGCACCATCCAAACAGAAACCAAGCTGCTTGCCGTACTTCACATTCTGGCAAGTGGCTCTTTTCAAACAACTGGTGCCCTGGTTGCCGGAATATCACAGCCATCATTCTCTGCCTTTTTGCCCAAAGTACTGGATGCCATCATCGGACTCACACCCTGCCAGTTCTGCTTCCCTAACACACTGCAGAAGCAGCAGGAAACAAAACAGGGGTTCTACCTCATTAGTGGCTTCCCACATGTCCTTGGTGCAATCGACTGCACACATGTATGCCTTGTGCCACCTGCTGCAACTGAACACTTCTACCACAACAGGAAACACACACATTCCATCAATGTGCAGGCCATTGTCGATCACCAAGGATTGATCACCAACATGACTCATTCATCATCAATGAACACTTCCAGGATGGACGGTATGGCAATGGACTACTTGTTGGTAAGTACAAAAACCTATTTATATACACACTGCACAGCAACCCTCTAGGACACACAACACAAACACCACAACAGCAACATGTCAACAGGAAACACTGAGGTTGTGACATCGCTAGCCATGTTTCTTAGGTCACCATTGAACCTGTCAGTCAGTCAGTCAGTCAGTCAAATAACTTTATTCAGCGTATTGCCATAAAAGTACACATGCATACATATAAATCATCATAAAAAACAATACTTATTGCATATTTCAAAAAGCAAGACTCTTCAATCTACAGGTCTATGGTACCTAAACGTGCCACTTGAACCTACTAAATATAAGATAATAAATACTTATAAAATCATGTACAGCAATAAAACAATGCCTAGATTCCATTAATAAATAATCACATTACTGATTCATTTCGATTCCTAATAATAATAGCTGATTTAATAAAACTTAAAATGGAGCTACATATTTGTTTGGACGAGAGGCTTTGAATGCCAATCAATCCTTCTTTATAAGATGAGGTGTGCAAATTACGCAAAATAGGTAGTAAAAAAGTTTCCCTAGGAGCTGAATAGAGTGTACAAAATAAAATGAAGTGACATGTACTTTGTTTCGAAAAATTGTCACAAGGGCATGATGGTAATGTTTTTTTCCCACACGCATTTTGTTGGAAACGCCACTCTAAAATGTATCATATTGAGTCTAAAAAGTACAAGTAAAGAGTATAGGGAGGGAATCGGTAACTAAACAAAATAAGGTTCCAACAAATTTGAGGATGGAATTTGTACATATGAACCAAAAGAACTCAATTTCTCTGCCGCTTGATATCTAGAATTCATAACATACTCTTTATATCGAAATTTAACAATTTCCTTTGCATTGGCGAGCAAGAGCTCTGGTTTAAGATACATAGACTCCAAGTCCAAGTTTCAGAAGCAGTTATGAACAAAGTTTAACCACGGAATTTTGTTATGGTTTGCTAATGAAATACAGTCTTTTACACACTCATGTGTTAAGGTAGCCACCGGATTTAACCATACTTTTATCCATAACAGAAGGGAGGCAATATCTATCAAATCTGTAATGTAACCAATCACCAATCCCCAGCTCCTCATGGCATATAATATTCGCTACGTTCTTGGGTACCATAAGTAGCCGGTGAAGAAATGTATTCTCTGCCCGTTGTAGAGTAATTGAGCTGGTATATCCCCAGAGGCCATCCCCATAAATTGCCGCCGAGACACATTTAGACTTATAAAGCGTAATGATCTGGTGAACCGGTCTATGCCCCAGTCTGCGAGCGAAGCGAAAAATTGCTTCGACATTTCTTTCCATTTGTTGAAGTTTAAAATTCAAATGAAATTTCCATGACACAGAAGAACTTAGGTGCAGACCTAAGTAACAAAAATTGTTTACCTTTGTTAGAGTGTTCCCTCCAATTATCAAACTTTTAGTGCGTGTGTCCTTGGAACCGCAAATCATAACATGCAACTTTTTAAAATTGACTTCCAGATCGAGATCCTGAGTGTGTGTTAAAAAAAGGTCCAAAAGGATGTGTCACACATCTGAAATTACTGTACAGCCTAATGTTAAGACTTCAACGATCACAACGTTTGGAGTGGGTTGCCTAAATGTCACCTTGCAAATTGTAAGTGTCTCAATTATGTTTACATTAATCCATTGCATAAGTCTAAAGGTATGTGATGTCCAGGGTACATTGATATGAACATGTGAACAACACTATCAATCTTAACCTGTGTATGGAACTATCATCTCACCCCCAGTGAAGACACAGGGACACCTGTATCACAAGTCACAATGCTAGGGAGGGCACACTGTACTGCAAATCCCAAAACATACTGCTGACAACTGGTTAGCAGCCAAACACTTGTTCAGCCAAGGAAACACAATGTAGATGGTACATCCCACTAGCCTAGGATGCGACATAATAACACAAAAGAGTCACAGACAACACAAGAAAACTACTGCCATGAAAGGTGATTTCAATAGGGCTAGCTACATCAACATGATCCCATTCATTTTCTCTTGCAGCTGATCAGGGGTATGGCATCCAGCCATGGATAATGACACCTATTGGAAACCCGAGTACTGCAGCAGAGCGTGCCTACAATGATGCACATATGAGGACACGCACCATAGTCGAGAGGACCTTCGGCATCCTCAAGTCAAGGTTCTGGTGCCTCGACATCACTGGTGGTAGCCTCTTTATTCCCCGGAAATGGTCTGTAAGATCATCCTAACGTGCTATTCTGCACAACATTTGCATAAATAGGAACCTTCCCCTCCTAGAACCCAAGCCACACATGCCTGAAGAGGAGGAAGAGGAGGATGGTGTCCTGCAACATGAGGGGGAACAACAAAACACGGCCGCTGGTTTACGTAGGAGGCAACATATCGTGAACAATTTCTTTTAAGTATAATCACCATCAACACTTTATGAACTAATTTAAATAAACACCTATAATAATCACCATATCATCGTTTGGCTATTCATTTTGGGTAGGTAAGACGTTTCCCTCAGTTTCCTCTTCTGTGATTAGCATTTAATAATAAATATATAGTTAACCCTTTACAGTATGTGTTAAATGCTACTTGATCATTGCCTTGGAATTAGTGTACATGAATGTTGTTCTTTTACATTTGTGTCCTATGCTACAAACAAATCCCAACTGAGCTGTAAGATTGGCAGCTACCCCAGAGCTACCTTGCAAAGTTTACACCAATCATTGCAACCACCAATCACAGTTTATATGGATCCCAACGTGTTTCTGTCGATAAGTATGTTTTCTACGTCACAAACAGTGCTTCCAGACTTGGTATTGGGGCAACAGTTTTAGGTCTGACTACAGTGTGATGTTCAAGGACACCCTTGTAAGAAGAGTTCTTGTAAGCACTCTTGTATTCTTGTCTTTATGACTCACATTGATAATTTGTGACACAGTTCAGCATGATTACCTATTTGAATGTAAACTCAGACAGCTTCATTCATGCAGGTTTTGTAGTGTTTGCTTAGATTTGTGTGCACTATTATATGTGTTAGTATTGCATGGTGACAACATTTTGCGGCCACTATTTGATGACTTAGATATCCCTTGAGGAAGCATTATTCTATCCAACACAGCATGATGGTGTATGGTTTCTCACTTCATCAGATATGTCCCTCAGGAAGGGCAGAATATGATGCAATCATGGCCACTGTGCAGATTTATCTGACTACATAATATTAGGACAGTTGTATTGACAAGCTACGTAACTTGACAGTAGGCACATTTCAGTTATTGACTGCACAGTTGATATGTCACATTACCCAGAGACAGATTTGTTGTGTAAGTGCTATTTATTGAAAAGTGCTGTAGTGCTATATGTACATTGTCCATGATTGTGAGTCCATTATAGTGACGTTTTACATTGTGATCCTAGACAAGGGGTTAAGGAAATGCTTTTGACATGCTGGAGTGATGTTTCAGGCAGTGCAGAGGGACAGGGTTTGCTAATGAGTAAGAGAGAGACAATCACTGGGCAGGCTGACAAGATATACAGTGGTAAGCAGCACAGTCACTAAGTAGAGTTGTTGTAAGACTGGCATGTTACAAAGCGCAGGACCTTGGTATTATTTGGCCATGTGGCAGGGACTAGTGGTTCTGGATACTTTTCTGTGTGAATGTGATCTGTTCGATGTCTTCTTCTTCTGATGTGTGTGTTGCCTCCTCTGTCCTTGTTGGTGGTGGTTGTGAAGGGGCAACACACACCTCAGTGTTAGAAGATGTGGAGTCAGACATCCCGGTCGATGCTACCTGTGAAGGTCTTAAGGGCAGTACTGCAGCAAGGAGGATCTGCTGATTCTTAAGAATAGCAGCCACATCACGATGGTAGACAGCCAGGTCGGCCCTGAGGGGTTCAATGTTGCATTTGTGCATGCGTTGACAGGATTGCTGTTGTAGGTGTTGGGTCAACTGTATTACAGCTGTGCCGATTTCCTTCAGGCTTTTTTGCTGTTCCTGCAAGATACATGTTAGCGCTTGCATAGTTGCTGCCTGATCTGCAGATGACATCATGCACGAGCGCACCCCCTCAAGGCTGGCTGCCATAGTTTGCATCCCTACCCGCACCTCCTTGGCCAGCTCCTGCTGTACTCCGACTACAGTTCGCTCAAAGCTGGTGCCTGTGTCGTCTGAGTCCTCAGCTGTATTGGAGCTGGCAGGCCTTACAATTGGGGTGGCGGGTGGGTCCTCTTTGATGGCTGCTTGTTCTATGCGCCTCCTTGTGACTAAAGGTGGGGTCTGGAGGGTTCCAAGAACCTCTTGGATGGTCTCCTGGGGAATGTTTGTCAGCTCGTCATCCATGTCATCAGGTTATTCTGGGACAGGCATATCTGCAGGAGATCCATCTTCCTCTGCAATGACGGGGTACAATTAGTGTGTCTGTGTTGTGGCATTAGTGATGTGACATGCCTGCCTTGTGATGAATTCACATTGTGATCTTGTTTCGTGTTTATTGCTCCAGTCTTTCAGATGGGCATTCTCCCAGGCCTATGGCCCACCTGCATGTCACATGTATAGGATTAAGTTATTGGACTTCTCTGCATCATCTCCTCTAGTATAGTTTTCGGCCAAATAGTGAATTGCCACCTTCTTGTCCTACTCAACCCTCCCCCTACTTCCATTCTAATGGCGAGGCCTCTCACAGGCTGTGGGTGTTCTGATGGCACTGGCAGCACACTTAACAATCTGGACCTGCCCCAGTCTCTGATCTTTCACATCCACTTAAATGTAGTTGACATGTAGCACATCCTATGCATAGCAATGTTATGGCACGATATGGATGTTGGCATCGGTAATGTGTACAGCTGATTTTGGGAATGTGTGGTACATTGGATTGTCCTGATAATCGTATCAGTGTCCTATTTCCTCCTCTTACTGTGCAGGTGTATTTCAGTGACCAGTTACATGTGTCCTCCCCCTCAATGCTGTTGTCTGAGCAGTATGACATTTGGGATGTTACATTGTGACCCAGGCACATGATGGACCCTGACATAAGCAGCATGGGTGTGTCCTTAATGCTGTGTAGCTCCTATTGTTGTTGACATTGGCTGATGTTTGCAACAACTATGGGCATTGACATTTGACAGTACTGGGGCCTTTGTCTTTTTTCAGGGGATTGTTGAAGTTATCATCCCTAACCCTCTAATTTAGGTGTGTATGATCCATGGGGAGGTTACTGCCGTTGGCTACTTGAGCTTCACACAGAGCGGAGGTGGTAGTGGCAACTGTTGTCGCAGTTAGATTCCAGTTGTCGGTATGGTTAGAGGTTGTTAATATGGCGCTAGTTAATGTAGGGGGTATGGTGGCTGACGTGTGCCGGGATGTCAGTTTGACGTTGTGCCCTTCCCTCCTGGCGTGGCTTTCCCTTTGCTCCATCGTTGGCATGGCAGCATGCCCCCATGGGACTGTTGTTGGTGTAGTGTAATGGTGTGCCCCAGCTTCTGTCTGTGCAGGCCATGCCCCCATGCCTTCCCCCTTTACCCATGCCACTCCATGCATATGATGACTTCCATGCATTTTGTGGTCAGTATCCCCCCCGTTGTAGTTGACATCAGTGCATTTTTAATTCCCCGTGCGACTTACCCTGCATGTGTGTTGTCTCCTGGTAGTCTGCGCTGTCCTGTCCTTGAATCCCTGTGACGATCTCCTCAGGGATGATGGCTGCGACCTTCTCCTCCATGTGGTCCAGGACCTCCTGGTGTGCTGGACTCCCACCTCCAGTCTGCAGTGCTGCCTTCCTGTTATTGGCCATCTTTTTCTTGGTCCTGTGCTTGCAGTCATGCCAGCGTTTCTTGCACTCGATGACTGTTCTGCGTACTTCTGCCACACTGTTGATCTTTCAATAATTCGTTGCCATATAGCCTCTCTCCTACTGATTGCCAATTTTGAGGTGACAAACAGTTGGTGCTGGTGTTCCGTCACCTCTTTAACCAGAATTTCCTGTTCCTCTGCACTGAAGCAACACTTTCTTTTCTTCTTAAAAGTGTCCTGGTTCTTGTGTGGGTCCTCATGGCTGGTTCCTGGTCTGTTGTCATCTTCCTGGGGTCTTAGGGGCATCTGGGATCCATTTTGGCTCTCCTCTGCTGAAATGGCAGGGTTTGCAGGGTCTTTTGATGCTATTGCATCAAAAAATGCTACATATCCTGTTTGCGGGGTCGTAAATCGACCTGCAGTCATTTCCCGCAGCGTTAACGTAGTTTTGCTTTACGAGTTGACACTGCGGTGTGCGTCAAAATAAATGACTCACACCTGTGGTTTGCGCTGCTGTGCGTCAAAGTATAAATTTGATGCCCGCACGGCGCACCAAAATGGCATTAGCCGCCAGTATTATTTTTGACGCAATTCTGCTCTGGCACAGTTTTGCGTCAAAAAGTATAAATATGGCCCAAAGTAACTTGCATGTAGTGCCACACTTAGCAGGTATACAATGCCAAGGATTATTGATGTTCTTCAGGGAGGTGAGGGGCACATACATGAGTTGTAACCAGCTAACAACAAGTACCTTTGTTCTAATTTGTGCAAGGATATGTGTGGGCCAGTGTCTGTCCCAGCATAGCCGGTACCCTACAATATGTTGTCACAAAAACATCCAAATAATACATGGTGTATCTCTTTCACACACAGTGCTACAGTGGGTGAGTATCTGCTTTGGCCTGTATGTCAAATCACACTAAGACGACCACTTACAACGGCTTAAGATTATTAAATAGTCCTTTGGTTACTTATATGTGATATATTTGACCTGTTGATCATAGTCCTCTCACAAAATCAAATATACATTTAAAGTCTGCAGTGCAATAGCAGCATCATAATACTCAGCTCAACCTAGTCAATGGTAAAATGATGCAATAATTATGAAGTTGTGAAAGTAGAAAAATAATGACTACATACACCATTGAGTAAAAAAACCTGAAACCTGCCTAAATTACACTATCTAACCTAAACACTTCCAATAAATAGCTACACTTAAGCTAATCTAACTACATCTATGTATCCTAAACTAACTATACTAAACACTACCTAATCTAACAATTTATCTTACAGTAACTTAACTACTAAGCACAAATGGCATGTTAAATATCAACCCCCCCTCTTAACACACACAGAGTCACACAATACAAACAAAAGCTATACCTACACATAAACTAACCACACATTAAAATCTAAACAAATATATTTTTTGGTATTTCTTTCATTCTTTCTTTCTTTCTCTCTAAGCAAGTAGGGATACAGAGGCCTGGTTGTGATGGACACTGGGGACAGTAATACCAACTCTCCTGCCGCTTTCCATGCTTTGAGCACACTTTACAGCGATGACATGGACGATCCTTTTTGGGTGTTTTAGGAATGCGATCTGCAAAGTGTCGCTCCTGCAGCCTTGCCACATCCTCCAGAACATATGAGGTGGAGGCTGCTGCTGCTTTTGTAACAGCAGTGAGGCTTTCAATTACAGACAACTGGAAGTCAAGGAATGTCATGAGTCTTCCTGTGGTTGTCTGACGGTAAACAACATACGCGTTATATGTTGCCATCTGAATCAGGTGAGTAAACAGTTTATTGTACTAAGTGAGAGTTTTACGACACGCATTGTATGGTTGAAGAACCTGGTCGTTCTTGTCCACTCCGCCCATGTACTTATTGTAATCAAGTATACAGGTGGGCTTGTGGACTTCGGCCATCTGACCTCAAACCGTGATGGGAGAGGTGCTCTCATCATGAATTGTAGTGAGCACGTATACATCACGCCTATCTAAGAACTTGACTGCGAGCAGTTCGTTAGAACGCAATGCAGTACTCTGGGATTTATGGAGGTTCTTGCAAACAAGCTCCTGCGGGAATCCTTTGCGGTTACAAACTGTACTGCAGGCCACAGTGCCAGCTTTGTAGAGCTCACTGAACAGAAGCTCACTGTATAAAAATTGTTCACATAAAGGTTATAACCTTTGTGAAGAAGTGACTGGACAAGTTCCCATACAATCTTACCTGTGACCCCTAACGCGGGAGGGCAACCTACAAGGTTTAGGGTAGAATCCTTCCCTGTATACACTCTCAAGCTGTATACATAGCCAGAAGAGCTCTCACACAGCATGTACAGCTTTATGCCATAGCGAGCTCTTTTGCTAGCAATGTACTGTCTGAAAAGCAGCCGTCCTTTGTACAGGATCAAGGACTCATCGACTGCTAAATTCTTTCCAGGAGTATAGATCTCTGGAAACCTGGCAGACAAATGTTCCACGACAGGCCGAATTTTGAACAACTTGTCATGGTCTCGATGGTCCCGGGGCAATGCAGAAGAATTGTCATTGAAATGCAGCATGCGCTGCAGTAGCAAAAAACGATCTCTGCTCATGTATGGTGCGAAGATGGGGGTTACCCAAACCGTGCGAGTCGTCCAGTACGACTGCAAGGTGGATTTCGGCACTAAGCCCATTTTGAGCGTAAGGCCCAAAAATATCTTCAACTCCGCCAGCGAAGTGGGAGTCCACTGGCGTGCCCTAGAACGGGGCCCTAGGGTGCCTCCACGCTCCCTCAGAAATTGGTCTGCACGCAAATTTGTTTGAAGTTAGCTGTATCGACTTTACATCCAGCATCACCAGTAAAAGGTGGAATCTGGGGCTGAACTAAACAGGGAGGCTGCCAAGAGAGCACTCTCTGTGCTTGTGGCCGCGATCGCCTTCCAAAACATCCCCAACATATCTATTTACAGGGGGGCCGACCCCCCCTTAGAAGATCCATGGTGCCTAGGGGCGTTTCGTGGCCATGGATCGCAGCCGTGCTGCAAACCATGGCCAGGAAACGGTGCCAGGAAGGCATCGATGGAAAGGGGAGACTCTCTCCTTTCCATGGATGCTTCCCTGGCATCTGGGGAGGCCGTTTTAGCCTTTTTTCCCCACCGGAGAAGGGAGAGAGCGCTTACCTGCTTCTCTCACTGCTCCGGTGGGGAAAATGTGACGTCAGCGTGCCTCGTGGCGCGCTGATGTCACAGAGGGGCAGGAGAGGGGTGGGGGGGATGCAGAATTTGTTCCGCATCTCCCACGGGGGTAAAAAAAAATAAAAACTGGTTGTGACCCGCACCAGGGAGGTAGTGCGGGCGTCGGCCAGTAGCCGACGCCCGCACTTATGGGGTTAATGAAAATGTCCTGATAATTGATCATCCACATAAATGTAAGTGGATAAGACGATACAGACCAGTCACTCTTGTTTGGCCTTTTAAACCCCCTGTGGACAATACAATAAGCCTGCACATGTTGCTGCATTCACTTACACTGTGTCTGATAGTTAATACATGGGTAGGGGTTTGTCACACACCTCCTGTAGACCATGATTGTGGAACTTTACTAACACTGAGGATCAGGTAATTGTACAGAAATGTAACAAGTATCACCAGCTTCAAACCTGTAGGGAAATTCATTAGGAGTCATGCTTAAGCTTATATACACACATCATCCCAAGGTTGCATTTGGGTGCTTACATCATTAACACTACCTTGCATCTTAATAGTATGTGTATGTTTATCGTACTACTCATCTAGTCTAAAAATGGTTTGATCTGATGCATCGACCATGCACCATAACTGTGAGGGAGGCTCAAGTACCTCTGAGACTCGATAAGAACACTTATACTTTAGGGATAGGCTAACATATCAAAGAACTGTATGTCCATACAATAATGAGCAAACACATGAACAGACAAATATGTAGACATGTCATGTGTTGTTTTTGATGGGCCCAAGACATTACTTAAGAGTATGTTTGTCCTTTAGCAAAACCATATGCTACAACTACCATATCCAAATTTGTTCAGATTGTGATGGCAACCTTAAGACACTGTCATATGTGTTTACATTTTCTGCTTTAGTTTTTGCCTTCCTGCTACAGGGACAGTTCTGTTGTGTCCAAACAGATTATGTGTGACAACCTTATGGTCAGTAAAACTGTGATGTCTTATTTGGAGCGCGCTAAAGCATACAGTATGTCTGAAGTCATTATGCTGCTTGTAGATGGTACATATGTTGTATAATCACAAAGTGTGTGAATCAGACTACATAATAGCTATCCTGTTGATGTTTGGGAATGCCGCCTATGTAGAAATATAGCACATCTTCTGGCCCAGTTCCATGCATAAATTTGGACACATTTACATAATCCCTGCCCACACTCGCTTAGCAAAACAGAAATCACTGTGCTACCACATAGGTTGACTCCAGAATATCTTGATTTCTGCCATGTGTTGTACTGTGTTTCTGTGGAAGACATGCATACTTTGTGCCACACAATGAGCAATGTGCCCAAAGTCAAGTGACTGGAGATGTGCCACGATCCATTAATGTAGAGATGTTTAGTTAGTGTGGGCCTGCTTACATACACATTACAGTATTAGCTATTTTACTCTGATATCATCACTAAAGGATCTGTGGGCAGGTACTGTGCTGATTGATAGACTGTCAGGTAATTGGTGGAGCTGAGTGTTACCTCCCAGCACACATCACAATATACCAATTCGCAAAGATCACACACTGACATAAAAATGGTGCATACATGTACTTATAACATATACTGTTGGCATTGGGGTCCTGGAACGTGTCGACCTTACCCCTGGTAAAAGGAAAATGTCCAACTAGGAGACATGAATGATGATATAGCGTTTCAAAAATTGCTATCCCAAATGTTTATTTTTTTAATCAAAAAACTATACTATCCCAGTATATCAGAAGTACACAACAGCTCCTACACGCCTGTTTAAATATTCCAAGGTTACCCAATACATCTAGGCCGCTTCGAGGCCTCACCTGGCTGGATGCAGAAGTTTAGATGAACACATCATTACATGCCTGAAACATGACTCAATGATGTGATCTTTGTAGTAATGTTGGCCAGCATTAATTCACCATGAAATATGAGTGCCATCTTTGACCTAAGGATTACCTAAGTGTTGTTATGAAGAAAAAGGACTGACATACACCATATATAACATCATTGAAGACATATACGAGTGTACTGGTACTGGTGTACAGAGTGCTGACTAGTAATGAGCTGTTGTACCTTCCACATTTGTGTAAGGCTGCATATATTATATTGTTGGTTTGGACTTAAGGACACACAGATCTGCACATGTAGATATTCATGAGAAATAGCAATCTGTCTACCGGTGCAGTACACATTGAAGAGTACACATACAAGCATTATCAAAAGAGATCTGCAGTTTAGCCTTCAACATTGTGTGTTCTGGAAATTTGTTAGTATCCCCCGGACATATCTGTTGGAAATGCCCCTACATTTTGAGTTTTCAGGTATAAGTACAACCCTCTAACCATTGAATTGGCCCCTGTGACAGGGCATAGGAGTTGTGCAACATAACCGGTGCCGGTTTTATGTTTCAATGATATATGCACTCTGAGGCTTACGAGGTACCCTTACTTTACATCATCTCCTTATATATTTATCATAAATCATGCATCCTGTCATATTGCATAAAACATAAATGAGGGACATTCCGTGTTTATGTCAGGCATTACTGATAAAGTTACAACACAAAAGTCAGACAACACATACATTCATACCTACTGGCTCACCAATCTCCTGTCCAAGGTAATCAATAACATCTGCCTCCTGCGATATGACATCAGCCATCTGTGTTTCATTTATACAGTAGTCTGATCCACACAGAATATCTTTTGATGTTGCCAATGCACATGCTCCCACCTGTTCTTCTTCAAAGGGTAGCCCTGGCTCATCCTGCCACCAGCTGCAAGCATCCTTGAAAGATAATAGACAATTATCCATATCAGACCCCCAGCTCGGCCTCACTAAAGTTCCTACACCTCCCAGACATAGTTGACACCCTACCAAATACACTACCCACAATACTAACACCCAAACAAAACCTAACTACCCCAACATTAAAACCCCAAAAAACAAACTCCTAACAGTACAAAGACAATTTTTACAAAAACACAGACACTGCACCAAATATATAACAGAGATAAAATATATGTTAAACACACACTACCAAGACACGAATGCACTATATACACTGACACACTCTCAAAAGCACAGACTAACAGAGAGTAAAGGAGAGTGAAAGTAACTTTCCGTATATTACCAACCGCACCCATTGCACCATTTCCTGGGTATATTCCACCTGTTTTTACAAATGCGTCATTTTATATGATGCATCTGTACAGAATTTGCCAATGCGTAATTAACAAGCAACACATTAGCCCCAATGCATTTTTAATGCATTAGCACAGATGCACAGCCTATGACCTGTGCAATGGGGGCAATGTGAGACGAAAATGGGTTGATGTGAGTGTTATGAACCATGCAAGTGGTACATTGTCTGGGATACACTGTAGAGATTTATGCAATGCAGAAATAAAACACCATGAGCTCACTTTCCTGGCTCCTCTTCTCTTACCTGACAGGTTGATTTTCTGATGTGTGATTTATCAGTGGTTATAGAGTGCCTATGTGTGAATGCTAACCTTCTTAGTGTTGACATATTAGTTAGCTGAGGAGTATGCAGACCTTTGTCTAATATATAGTGTTGCAGTGTCTATGATCAAAACTATTGTATTCCCTATTATGCACAATATCTACATTCAGGCAATCTGTCTTGATCCCTCGCATAAAGTGTGTAACTGATGGATTACACACTCAGGGGAGCACAGATACTGGCTGGGCAGACAGTGTACAGTTTATGTGGCAAGCTATGGTGTAAAACCATTATTTTACCTGTGAATGTCTGGGAGACATTAATTTGCACACTAAACTAGGCAACTTCCACCACGTAATGTGGGAACGGAAAATCCGAAGTCTGCCCTATATGTCTGGTGGATTATGTGTGGCAGATGCACAATGCTCCTTGCTAAATGCGTTCAGCAAATCTGTTTGCCTATAGTTTGAGCATGACAAGTTCAGCTTGAGTAGCCCTGACAAGAGTGATTGATCCAGAGTGTCACAATCTATAGCAAATCACTGTATAGCCTTACTGTGCACCTGAGAGAGGGTCCTTGATCTTTACATGTGGGTAGCCGTTCACATCAGATGGTAATCTATGCATTTGCCAGGAGACGACACCAGGCAAACCTGCAAATGCTTCAGTACGTAATACCTTCCCAGGAGTGACATTACATTGAGTTAGTTCTTGACATCTTCTCATTGCTTTACATTTTGTTGTGTCCTGTGTACAGCAGCATGCATTGATGGAGCATCATGGTTCACGTCATATACTGGCTAGCAGAAAGACGCACCATAACGGTCACATCTGTTCCTCCATGCAACAGTTCCATCCTTGCCTCAATGTGCAAGTGTATATACATTTGTCCTTGGCAGCCCATGCAGGCCTGACACAGGGCAAAAAGCAAGATCATAAAGTGTTTTGTAAGTTACAGTACGTATTTTTACCATTCTCCTGCAGACATAGCTGTGGCAGATGGAGACTTTCTGTGCCTCACTGTGTGTCAATATTTATTATAAGGCCATCAGTTTACACTCACAGGACAACGTGTAGACTATTCTGTGTTCTGTGTTTCACATATATTAGAGGGAAAAAACATCATGAGGTGCATCAGTCAGTACAGACTGTTTGGAACTACACTCGCTTCAGACTTTTGTAGAGGTTCTGAAGCTGAACACACTGTAGCAGCTCACACCATTTCAGCATGTGCACACTGTTACACATTGCACACTTTATGTTGTGTATGTCCTCCACATGCACACATTTTCTGCACATAGTATCATTGTCACAGCCCAATTCCTCAGGATCTGTGAGTCGCTAGTCAAGGGCCCACCTCCAGGCAACACCAACTCAGATGCCGTTATGGCACTGATGATTGGAGAGGCCAGGCAGGGGGAAGGGATAAACAGGAAAGGAACAGATAGGAGGGAGATCTGAAAAGGAAGTTGTAATTTTTGCAAAGAAAATATCATTAAGAATAATCATATATCTAAACGTCCGGCAATAGAACACTCTTGCCCGTGTTAGGGATAACAATTTAACAGCAAAAACAAAACTCCCAAAAACTGCTTAAAATCCAGATAATGGCACTCCAGGCCAAAACAATTACTGTGAACTATAATCACCAAACTCCTTGTCAAGAGCGTATGCCAGGAGCTCAAAAGGAGTACTGCAATTCTTTCTCGAACGTTAATCAATCAGTACATCAACCATAAAATGGCATTCTGACTTAGAGTATTTCACGATCTTCTGAGCACACAAAAAACAAAACATTCATTAATAAATAAACGGCAGCATAGATTTTCCTTTAAATAACACCCAAACATAATCTCAATGTTGTATGAGTCCGTTAGCAAATAGTTAACACCACAACATTACATGAGAATTAGTGTAGCGTAATTACAGAGGAATAATAGTGAAACGAAGTCAAAACGACTTCGGTAATTATGGAAAACTGCTGAAGCCGCTGACCTCCGGGAACCAAAGGAGGAGCGGAAACAAAATAACAAGATTTCACCAAAGGAACTTGAAAAGGCCGGCGGGGGAAGCCCCGTCGGAACGAACTCAACAGGAGCGAGTCCGTCCACACGCTAAAAAGGGAATCCTTTGTCCAAACGGCAGAAGGAAAGCAGTTCCAGAAAATAGTAAGCACTGGAACCTGGGTGTGGCTGGTATTTATAGAGCAGCCACACCCTTAAAAATGGCTACCGCTGAAGGCTTCTGGGATTTGAAGTCCCAGTGAATGATGACATTTTAGAATGGGGGCAATGTAGCCACCATCGAGCACTGCCTCCATCCAGATGGGACTTGCCACAGGGATGGCGTGAAGAATGTGATCTGTTGTATGACATGGTGCAGCAGGCGCACACCCCTTTAGGGAGATCATGGGGGGGGCGTTGCTGGAACCACGCCATGGTTTGCGACCGCGCCGGTTCCAGTGGTTCCAAATCCTGACAATCATCATGCACATATGTTGGTCAGGAGTGAGTGTGTCACACACCAACATACCTTTATAATAGGCCATTGACACCTTAAGCATCACTGCAGTGTGTGACATGGTCAAATAGTCAATTTAACTAGTGTTTTTCAAATAAAAGCTGCCATACATATGTCTTACTCCTGTCAACATTAGTAGCAGTACACCTACTCTGAGTGCAGGCCTTTGTGAGTGTATCTTAGTCCAATGATACTGCATCCCCTCACACAGGCATATGTAATGACACACTCCACTGACATTTCCCATGTGGGATGAAGCAATATTTGTGAGCAACTATACATTTGTACAGTCAGGTAAGAGGTAAACAACTCTTGCCATGCAAAGGTAACTTCATGTCAAAATCACTAAATCTGACAATGTGCAATCTGGTTATGTGTATGCACATACATTTTTGTCTGTCATTTGATGCAAGTGAAATCACACTATTGACATCTCAGGCTTCTTCAGATGTTCATATGTTAGCATCAAACATCTGTGATTTCATAGTGCTCTGGTTAGTTATTAACTTTACATTGTAATCAGCTCATATTGTTCTTAAATAGCCTTTGTTCCGTATTGCATTGGTAGGTAAGGCATGGCTATTGTGTCAATGATCTACTGTAGCATGATGTGATATATGTGACAATGTGGCGAGGAATTGGCTCACATGTTCTGTTTTTTTAGGTAAGTCCCACATGTATGTGTGCTTTCTTTACAAGTGGTAGTTTTTACATGTTCAGATAACACTAGGCCTTGGTTGGTGTTTGTGTTTTTCTGTGCGTGTGTCTGTTTGGATGAGTGTGCTTTTGTAGGTGTTTTGGGTTCAGGTGATTGTGAGCATGTAGGTTTGGTCAGTGTTGTTTTGCATGTAGGTGTGTGTTTGTGTGACTTTGTGTGTGTGGTGCTTGTGGGTATGCTGGTGGGTGTGGTGGTAGTTGTGCTTGTGCATGTGTCTGTTGTGGTCATTGTGGTGGTGACTGTGGGTCTGGTGGTTGTGATTTTTGGTGTGGTGGTGGTGCATGTGGCTGTGGTGGTAGGTGTGGTGGCTGGTTGTGGTGTTTGTTGTGGTGCCTGTGGGTGTAGTGTCAGTAGTGTGTCTGTTGGATGGTTGTATGTTTGTGTTTCGTGGTGTGCTTGTGTTTATGTGTGGGTTTTCTCCTTTTGTCTGTTGGAGTTGGTGCATGCAAGAACATGAGTGTGCCTGGGATTGGGCTGGGAGGTGGGATTTGGGATGATGAAGGTGCAAGAGTAGGGGAGCAAGGTTTGGCTGGTTGGGGGCCCCGGTCAGTGCAGATGCTATCTTTACAAGCAATCTCTGCATGCCTGACATTAAACTATGAATGGCATCTAGGAATGCAACCATCTGTTGCATTTGGCAACTAAGCTTCTGGATACCATTCGTAATCACTGTCTGGCTTGCAAAGATGCTGTGTAAGATGTCAATAGCCTCTTCACTGAGTGCAGCCAGAGGACAGGAGCCGGGGTGAGGTGCCTGCAGCAAAGGTGACCCCAACCCTCTTAGGGGACGGGTTTGGCCAACTGGGGGGCAACAAGAGGGAGGGTGGAGATGGGAATATGGGTGGCAGACAAGGATGCAGATGGAACAGGTCATGTAGGGTCTGCCACCTCTAGGAACTGGTCTTCTGTGAAGGTCTCTGAAGAATATGTAGAGCTACTGGCCTGCATGCCAGTCCCTCACCCTTCATGCCACTGTGTCTGTTGGTGTCCGATATTTCTCTACTTGACACACAGTGATCAGCTGCTTCACACTAAGGTATACTTTACCCTTATCCTATGCATAGAGGAAACATATCATGGACCCATCTGCTCACAGTTTAGGAAATTACTATCATTAGTCCCATTTCATTTTAGATCATTTCACTTAATTACTTCAAATTCCTCAGGAAATATTTTAACACCTCTAAATGGTACACATTGGTTGTTTGGAATAGTGAACACGTCACAGAAATAAATATCTAGCAAAAAAACTTTGTACCCTGTACATGGTTCATCTGCAAAAGTCCCTTTCAATAACTCCTGTGCTTCAACATTGATTCATCATCTGGACATAACAAAGGACACAGAAATGTTGTTTTGGTTTGCCTACCAAATCTATTTTTGTTGACGCAGACTGGCTTACATGCACATATGTGAAGGAATAAGGCTTCATGCCAGTCTGCTACTGTCAACATAAACTTCAATTTTGCAGTGAAAACATATTTATCAACTGGTTTTGCTAAGAAATGTTGTTGTTGTACTCATATTCATAGTCATTTCATTTCGTACCAGATGTTCAAAATAGTTTGGTCATTATATCAACTCACCAATGTGTTACATTATGTTATAGGAATTTCTAAAGTGTAGGGAATACTCTGAGGTGTCTTGGTGCTGGTAAGTGACATTGAAGAGCAGCAAGAGGGACAGAAGTCTGGGGAAAGTTAAAAAGCCAAGCCCTTAGCCATTTCTGAAAACACAGTAAGTTAGGGGTATTTTTGATATCCAGGGGAAGTGTATTCCAGGCTTTCAAGGCACCTACTAAGAATTTCCTGCTACCTCAGCTCATCGCTTCAACCTGAGAACTACAACCTGTCTAGCATTGGTTGAGTATAAGGTTATGCATGGGGATTACCAAGTGAATTTGTGCTGAAGAAATTCAGGACCAAGGCCATATCGAGCTTTATAAACAATACAGCGAGATTTGAAAAAGATCCCTTGTCTAACAGGCAGTCAATGCACTTTTCTGATTGAGTCTGACACTAAGTGGTATTTTGGAACTGTTAGGAGGAGTCTAGCTGCTGCATTAAGTAGTGTTTGTAGTTTATTTAAAATATGTTGTGGAGCATTGAAATAAAGACTATTGTAATGATCTAATTTGGCCAGCAGAAGTGACATAACGAAGGTCTTCTGCAAGTGAATAGGCATATATAGGAATATCTTTTTTAATATTCTAAGCATGAGAAAGGCAGAACATGTCAGTGCATTGGCTTGATTCCAATAGCTTAGTTTGTCATCAATGAGAATACCTAAATTGCGTGCCTTCCTCACAGGTATGGGTAAAGAACCTATGTCTTGTGGCTGTCAAATTGGGGATCAGATGGAGGGCTGGGCACCAAAAAGTCAGAAACATCCACTGGATCATAAGTCCTTTGTATGTCATGTCACCTGTAATAGGGCCAATATTACCTCCTAACATTTGTGATTCAACATCATACCTGACACAATCATTAATTGGGGCTTGTTTGGTATAACTGTCCCTCAAAAATAGACAAAATCCAAGTACCTCTTTTTTGTTAGGCAGGCATGTGTCTGCTCAAAACTCTACTTGGGGTGTGATAAGGAATCTAGTGGCAACCTTTAACACAAATCAATGCACAAAACACATCATCATGCACCTTGTGCAAAATGTACACCATCCAGAAATCCTCTTGTGCTTTAGATGTGGGCCAACATTTATGGTGATACCATAAATCACTGCTGTAACAAATAATAGTTAGCTAATAATACAAACTATAAAAACTAACTTATTCCCCTTGATGCTGCTGTTGCGTTCTCAACTGTCCATCAAGGTCCGGATAGGCCACCACAAGTATTGGGGGGGGGTCAGTGTGTGGTGCACGTGCTTCCCACATTGGAAGGACTGGCCAAGCTGGACTTCTCCTGACCTGCAGGGCCAGGGTTGTAGGCTTTCCCACCTTTTCCAGCAATGTATGCTGCACTTCTTTTAGGCCCCTAGGGTCTGCACCTTCTTGGCAATGGACTTCCATATCACTTTCTTCTGATGGGCGTTGACCTGTGTGGATAAGAAAAAAGAAAGAAAAGATTGTTTTGTGAGGTTTTGCTTGTATTGCTGTGACACAATTTTGTGAAATCTCTCACAGGCATTTCTAAAACGTTAGTACAGATTATTTACCAATTATTGTTCCTAGGAAATACTATTTTGTAGTGGCCTATTGAGTACCCTAATCACTTTTAATATCCTCATTTTACAAATAGAGGCCACAAACATCATGTAGGCCAGGGGGTCTGAAACATTTCCTGTAGTGGAAGCTACTTTCAATTGATCAGTACAAATCATTGTGAGATACTAATGGCTCCACAGCTTGTACATTGCTAGCACACCTCCACGAACAGCTTAGTTCGCTTAAGGTCTAATGTTTTTAGAGACAGATACTATGGTTTGAACCACATACAATGACTAAGGGCAGTATAGATGGCTGCCATGTGTGTCAGTGAGAGCATGGTTTTTGGTGACGTATGACCAAGTGTGTGTAGCAATGTGACATATTTGTATGGTTGATTGAGAGCATGTGTCATATGTACTTGCAGCACAGGATATACTTTCCCCCAGTATGTGATACCATTACATGGATAATACATACAGATATTCATTTATCAGAAAATCAGAACATTTTAAAGTGATAAAAATAAATATTCAGACAAGTCCAAAACTTGACAGTTTTTTCTTGCACTTTACATTTCTCATATTTCGACATATGGCTTTATTTTTCAATTATACTTATGGTACAGTGTCTACTGGCCACTGGAAGTAAGGGACATGCAGTTTGTAAAAAAAAGATATAGATTTGCAAGTAAATTGAAATGGAAAATCACTTTATTCTTTCAGATTACTTTACCTTTCAGTTTACAGACATTTAAAAACATAATTAAACATCATTTTGTTCCCAGCCTAATTATTTAGTTTACTACACTCCAATCATATCACTTCACTCTGAAACTAAAAGGGGGAAATTAACTTCTGTGTGAAAAAACACAAGTTAGTTAGAAATACATTTTCCATTCAATCGTGTACCTATTCCTCTGGGTTCCAATACAGCTGGCTAATACTACCTCCATGGTCAGCAGTTCTAACTTCTCAGCTGAGAGGTTAGGGACCAGCCACCTGCTTTGCCTAGTATTGCGGCTTCCAAAGGGTGATAGCAGCAAAAGGTGAGGAGGTGTTGTTGACTGCAGTGTTAGGAGGCAAGTGAGCTATTTTCCTAATACCACGTACATCTAAACGATATACGCAATCGTCAACGGAGACGGACACAGCTGTTGGCTTTCATGTGTTGCTGTCACACACGTTAGCCTATGGCTGTGTCTGTCATAGAGTGTTATACCTGCTACGCAGTCAACTTCTGGGGGCGACCACTAGATTCTAAATGTCCTGACTGCAGGGTCAGGCCGTCACAATTTTAGGATGTGAACTAGTGTATTTTAAAATTTTAAGTGTGTCACCACCACTCAAAATAGTGGCTAGTTTGTTTACCAATGCAAAATGCTTATTTTACTGTTTTTTAAATAAATTTGACACAGTTTACTGTATTGCGTTACTGTGGTTAAATTTGATAGTGACACTGTTTAATGTATGCTTCTGTTGATGGAATTTAAATGTTTTAAAAATTGTGTTTAAAAATACATTTAAAATGTATTATTTGCACGTTATTTTAAGAAAATATTAGACATGAACAAATTGTTTATCTATGTTACATCACTAAAAAATTATGTGTACATATATATCACTAAAACATATAGGATTTTACAAAGACATGAAATGTGTTGATTTATGCAGGATGGCTATCTTATTCACGAATAGGCTGGATTGAGAGATAAAAGAGGTATTGCAGGATAATAAGGGGATTTGGATCTGGATAAAGGCCAAGGTGGCCACCAATTTTTTACATTTCCTGAACTATTATGGCCCCATCCCTGAAAAAGCTGAGGCCTTAGAACAAATCTACAATCATGTAATTCTGCCAGAGTGTCCTCTAGTGAAGAGGAAGGATTTTAACTTTAAACAAAGTCTTTCTTTAGACACACCAAATGAGGTCAAAAGGCAGCAGAAGTCTAAAACCGCCAAGTAGTTAAATTTAGTTAAACAGGATCTTGCTCTAGTGGACCCTTGGTGCCTCAGGGCACTAAGGGTCCACAAATTACTTGCTATTCACATAAGTTTGGTTCAGCTTCACGGTTAGATTTTTTTTTAATATCAAAACTCTTGAAAAGAGGGTGTGTGGAGATTGCTGCTAATCCCTTTTCAGATCACTCTATTGTCTCCATGGTTCTTGACATGATGCAGAGTAAGAGAGCAAGATAGCAATTTGATAAAACACTGCTTATGAATCAAAATTGGTTAAGAGATATGAGGGGTTTTATTTTTGAATTTCTCAATTCTCAGTGTTTATGGTCCGGGAAGCATTCAAGGCTTCATTCAGGAGACAAGTGATATCTTACAAAGCTAGACTAGTTAGAGTCCGTTCAAATAAAATTCAGAACCTCCAAGTAGCTCTAGATAGTGCCCTGAGTGAAGTGTCGAGGCTACCATGAGACCCTTCTACATCTCAGTCATAAATACAAGATTGGGTACATAGGGCCAAGCACGAGCTTAGGAATTTTCTTTTCCTGTTAGAAGGGATCACAGGTAGCAAAGCTTTTCAGCAGAAGCTTTATGAAGCGAGTCAATATGTGGAGACAGTTGTGGCATGGTCAACTAAAGCCCACAAGATAAACAGTAATTACTCAAGAGTGGGATCCTGCTACTGCGGCAATGGAAGACGACTGCGAGAAGGTAGCAGAGGTGATCTTTTGCCATTAAAGGTGGACTTATGAGGAGACTCAGATGGTATCGACACTTGAGTTGGAGCAGTAATTTGCTCCTGTTCAATTACCACACCTCTCTAGTACCCAAAAATGCACTCCAACCAAAGAGATTGAGCCTTCTGAGGTGGCTGGGAGCCTTAAGAGCATGTCCAATGCCAAAGTTAGTGGTAGTGCTGTTATTCCCACTGAAGTATACAAGGCTTTTGAGGCAGAACTGCTCCCCTTTCTAACTAATCTGTTTTATCAAATTAAGGATAGGACACCTGTTTCACTTTAAAGAATCCGTGGTGGTTAGCTTTCTTAAAAAAGACAAGGACCCTCCAGATCCAGATTCTTGCCGTCCTATAAGTTTACTAAACATTGATTATAAGTTATTCATGAAACTCTGGGTGGAACGGATTGCACCACTTGCTCAACAGATGACCCACCAGAATCAGAATGGGTTTTTGCCTAAAAGATTCATGGCAGCCAATACCTTTTTTCTGATACAAGCCATCAACTTTTTTTCCATCAGTGAAGAGATGGCTGCATTATTAATGATGGATGCTGAGAAGGCCTTTAACCTCGTTGACTGGAATGCAATATTTTTTATCCTCGCGAAGTTTGGGTTTCCATCTTTAATGATAAATATGTTCAATAAGTTTTATAGCGGGGCTGAGGCCAAGATCGCTGTAAACACCAAGGAGACGAGCGAAGTGAAGATTACGCACGGTACTCATCAGAGCAGCCCATTGTCCCCACTTCTCTTTATCCTTTTGTTAGTACACTTAGCAGTTATTAATCACTCTACTCCATCGATTCAACCACTCATGGAAGGAAAACAAAAATAAAATTGTTTGCAGACTATGTGATTTCAATTTTAAAGGCTGAGAGATCAAATATCCAGAATGCCATCAATGCTATCGCTGGCTTCACACGGGTTGTGGGCTATAGTCAATCAAGCCAAAACTGAGTTTCTTTTGTTCACGACTACTCGTGCCGAGCTTCCTGTTTGTATGTTGAATATCCCACAACATCCTATCGGATATTTAGTAGTTTACGTTACAAACAACTTTTCCCAATTATTTCAGCTCAACTATGAAACTATGGTCATTAAGTTAAAAAAGCTGCTTGAGTGTTGTACCTATCTGCCCCTGTCTTTAACTGGTCGTGTGACTCTAATCATAATGCCTAATCTTTGCCTGTTTCTGTCTGTGAATCTTCAGCAGAGAATCCCTAGTGCATATTTAAAGAAGTTAGATACTATTATTAGAACTTTTGTCTCGCTAATATATGGCCCAGAGTGAAGATGTTCACTTTAGAGCTTGAGGTAGCTTAGGGGAGACTTGCATTGCCACATCTGCAGACCTACTACTAGGCCTCATTAGTTCAGAATATCGTTTAATTAGCAGCAGCATCCACAGTTTATGATAATGTTTAATGGTCTCAATGATCACAGAAAGTGCAATTGCATTGCCATTTTTTTTTTGCAAACTGCCAAACTTCGTAAAAAACACGGTACAAGGTGGTACTAACTTTGGCAGCACATATAAAGGTTTTTTGTTTTTACAACCTGGGGTGTTTTGATGTGTCAAGCTTATCCCCCATTACAAGACTCTCTCTCACATTATCTAAAGGCACTTTACAGTTGTAGAAGGCGTTGGGATTTCAGAAACTCGGGGACTTATATAATGGTGCTAATTTATTCTCATGGGATTTTGTAAACCAACAGTTTGGCACCCAGAGCACCGCACTTTGGTTTAGCTTTAGGCAGATTCCTAGTTTCTACCTATCTCTTAATGGCCTAGGATTCTCTTGCCTTAGTACGTCATATTTGTGTCTCCAAGCTTGTAGGGGTGGGAAAATGGTATTTGCTTTGCCACCTCTTGAATCAGAAATTACTACCAGAACTGCTCCAAAAAATCTTTCAATAAACTGGCTGTACGTTTAATATGAACGAAAGTGAGCTTCTGTGTGAATTAAGACATAGATCATTGAAAGCCTCATTTAAAAAAACAAAAACATTTTTATCAAGATAGTTTGTTTATTACACCGCACACAGCCTGCATAAGATGTATCCCTTCTCCTCAGACTAGTGCTTCAGATTGAAGGCTAATGGCATGGGTGGCTGTGTACATACTTTTTTTGATTTTACTAGTTTACAGCTATTCTGAGAAGAGGTTTTTCATGCAGTCAACCAATCTACTGAAATCATGATTGCCATGTACTCAATGCTAGTCTTGTTTGGCTCTTCATACGAGGTACGTCATCTAAGGAAGTACAAGCAATATTTCATATCAATAGCTATTGCAATGGCACATTCATTGATCCTACAGTATTGGAAAATGGGGATGGTTCCATTATTTCTGTAATGTCGAGACAAAATGGCACTTACGCAAGCTTTGGAGGAGGCTTATGCTAAGCGAGTAAGGGCTTTTCATAGATTTAAGGCCACTTGAGTGCCCTTTTCCCGGCTAAAGTTCCAACAATAAACAGCATTAATGCAACTATTTTGAGCCTGAGACATTCCATTACTGTGAGCTGTAATCGGTCCAAAGTGCACAAGCTACGTGACTCTCTGCTATAATACTCACTCTTTAGATTTTACGGTTAAATCTGTCTGAATGCTCCAGTTATTGAAGGTGCTTGTCTGAACTGGTAATGTATTTTATTAAGCTTCTGGTTTTCACTGTCTGCACGCTCACACTTTATAATACTCTTTTGCACTTTAGTGGTTAGGATGACTATTTTTTAAGCTGCCCGTTAGTCTTGTCAAATGTTAAACGTGCACATCAGCAACTCTGAATGCACTTTACTTAGCATTATTTTCACTTTTGTGTTCTTTGCACTTTAAATGCTGGGCTTATATTGTCAATGTGGTTGGGAACCTTCATTTTTATGTATAAATTTGTAGCATGAATGATGGATAGTTTATTCCATATTGAACTGGTTCCCACATGATGTATTTATTTTTCCTCTTCCATCTTGCGCAATTAAAAAAAGGTGTGCAAAACCACCATGTCCTGCTGCATGTTGCACAACCTGGCCCTGCGACGGAACATCCCATAGATTGCGGAGAATGGAGACTATGATGAGCATTTGGGTGAGGATGTTGAAATGCCAAATGAAGATGATAGTGGTGAAGAGGAAGGAAGTGACGCACAGCAATGTCATTGACAACTTCTTCACATGAGTGTAAGCATATCTTTACCTAACGTTACATTTAATGTTCAAAGAACTTGTAATATAAAGAGAATATCAGTCTGTGCAGGGCACGTTTTTAGGAAAGGGCAGTTTAGGAAATTTGATGGCAAAAATGTTGGTTGATGACATTTCCGACACATTGAGTGCTGTGTTCATTTACACTGTTTATCTTTGATTGTTCTAAGTAAATGTTTCATCATTATTTGTCATATGTAATGTGTCTATTCTGTCATCTAAATTAATTATTTTTTCCAGTTATTCTGTTTTAGGATCCTTCACCTTGTCATCTTCATTAGGACATTTCACAATTGTGACATTTTCTGTTAAATGCGGCTGTTGCAAGGTACACAGAGAACATGGGTTGATCCTGTTGGAAACGCACACACTTTGGTTGTATATATTTTATACAAAGACAGCTTGCACAGATTGAATGGAAGTTCATGACATTGCATCAGAACTGTTTTCTGTTGACTGTGGCCACCAAGGCAACATGTGCTGCTTAACTTGCTCTGACTACATATGAAAGTTAACCCACATGTAAGTCTACCCATCTCATACTCATCTCTCTTCACATTTACAAATCCTCATTTTGTGTTGTCTATGAAGCTGTTGATGTATTTCATTATTGTAGAAAGCACCTTTTAGCACACCACTTGAAGATGGTTGTGGCATGCCACCAGTTACTGCCACAGTGTATTGGAAGGATCCTGTTTTCACAACATTGTGTACTGCCATGATTTTGAATATTGGTGTCAATAATGTTGATTTCCTAGAGGGATGCAGGATGTCTGGCTTCAGCTGATGACATGAATAAATAAAGATTTGCCTATTCAGTTTGTTTTGTATGATTACACCCCATTCTTCTATTGTGTCAAGGTCTGGAACCGTAGAAAAAAAACAACACAGGCTGAAACTGTTTTGCTTCAGCATGTGCTGCAATTGTTCTTCTTACATTTGGCAAACTATTCTCACTTACTAATGTATTATTTAATCACGATTTGTTGTGTTATTATTGTTACTGTTTTGAACATGGGAGAAACAGTACCTCAATATAACATTAGTTTGGCTCATGTTTTGATTATTGGCATTTTAAAAAGTAATGCTGGAAGGAAGAAATTAAAAATTGGGAACCGCAAGAAATACATCACCAGTCCTTGAGTTTGTGTTTTTAGAATTTATTTCACAAACAAAAATAAACTGATACAGAATGAAAGCAAAATAACTAAAGGGAAAACCAAAAAAGAGTCAATCATGGTGAACAAAACTATTATTTTAGAGGCAAAATTGTCTGAAGTCCAATGTACAAAACACAACTGGCATCTAAAAGGTAAATGTGTCCAGAATCTAGTCCACAGAATGAATGATAGTCACACGCTGGAGAAGATTAGGTTCTTTGTCTTTTGCTTGTGGTGGCGGACGTCTTGCAGTCCTCTCCTATTGATATGGATGACTGTCCTCTCATGGTGGAGATCCACAGATGCAGATACTAAGATGGTTCGAGGTGTTTCTGCTTGCGACAGGGCCTCCTTTTCTGTAGCTGAGGCAGATGTAGTGGTCCCAGATAATGTGGGGCAACTGAAAGGGGAAGATGTTGCTGCTCCCCAGTCAAGAAGCTCAATTTAGAGTTTAGAGTCTGCATCACTACATTGTGCTCCCTCTGCAACTGCTTAATGTCCCAGAGCTCTGTAAGGACCTGGATCATCATGTCTTGGGACTGATGTAGGGATCCCAAGACATGCAGTGGTGGTCTGGGTGACCATGACACCAGTGGTCTCACTTTACTGGCTCACAGACTCCCTCCCAAGTACTGTAATCCAAATACCCTATGCTGTTGAGCCAGTGTGCCCCACCCCACTGTTCCTGGCTGAACTGGAGGTGGTGGTGGCAGTGATGATATTGGCTCAACAGCAGCTAGGACTGCCGGCAGAACAGTGCCAGCTCGACTGTGAAACCTAATATGGTTGGTGCAATCTCACTGCCCTGACGGTAATGGAGTACTGTTATCCAGCATTGGAGTCTGCCACTTTGGCATCAGTAAACAGCTTAAGCAGTGGATTCCACTCATTAAAATCAGATGGAGGTTCATCTGCCATAAACCTAAATTCGGTGGTCAGAACTCCATCAGCTTGAAGCAGTACTTGGAACTTGCATCATGGTGGGACGACAGAACTCCTGTCAAGATCTAAATCAGGCCCTAATGCAATGATAAGAGCAGTTTCTCCATCCCACTTGGTCTCAATCCAGTTAAAGACTTCAAAATCATCACTTCACATGCCTCTGCCTAATTGTTAGCACGTCATCAACCCCCGGCCCTCAATCACACTACAACGATCCCCAACCCCACAACATACACCAAATTTTGTTTCTGCCAAGGAAGCTGTCCTGGTCAATCACAAATAGTGCTGGTCCTGTTTGTCCAAGACAACTGTCACTCATTTAGGCTGATGGTTTCTGAAACAACATCAGTTTAGGCAAAATGCAGCCAAAATGAATGCTTCCCAAATGGTGAAACACTCTGCAATGTGAGGTTTGACAAAGGTATTGTAGTTGTGGTTTGTGTTTCAGAGTGTGTGCCACCTGTAGCACCCCTTGCTGGTGCACAACACAGCAGGACTGCTAGCTGAGAAGCTCAGCACTGCTTAAGTGCATGATGAAACGTGTGTTCCAATTAGATTTTGTTAATGTAATATTCCTGCCCTGTACCTTTAATGCTCCACACATCATCACATAGCATTCCTGTTTGAATGGAATGGTTTAATGAGAGGCATGGCCCCATGTTACTCAACAGAGCTGATGACATGATTGTAAACTGTTGAACCCTCATTACAGTTAACAAGATGTGGGTGCTTGATGTTTATGGTGGCTGTGACATAAAAGCATACACACAATTTGGCTTTAAACTGTATTTTCATGATGAACATTTACCCTTTTAGCAGTTCTTTGTCAAAAACCATTGTAGTTTGCTTAATCTAGCTGCATCACCTACTACCAGTCACTGTGTGCAGTTCATAACTTCATTTCAGTATGCATAGATGATAAAAGTACAAATACAAAGAACTTTTGTTAAAAACAAATTTACACATTTAAACCCCACACGTTCATAAATATTACAGTGATCAAATCAATTGCACTGAACAGCTGTCCCATATACTTACTCGCACTAAAAATACGTTATCATATTGATAACATAGTAGTAATATTCACAGTGTTGTGCTACACGTTCACCAACCAAATTAGATGTACAAGTACAACCACATTTCAGACAGATCCTTCAAGGGGTACCATAGAAACCTATAGCCAACAGTACAGTAAAATAGCCATAGGCCAATCAATTAAAATTACACAAAAATTAAAACCTAGTTAATGCAGGATCTCCACCATGGATCTGTTGGATCAAGAAGAAACTGGAATAGCCTTGCCCCCTTATAGCGTAAGCATTAACATCATAAGCACGGATACACTTAGCATGCCAGATCCAGGCTGCTTGGAGGTATCTCACAACAATGAACACAAGCCTGGAGGTGTCAGTCCTTAAAATCTTAACAGCATCCAAGTGTCTTCTTGTGCCGGAGTCCTATAGAGTGGCAACAACCATTGGCTCCTCTGTGGACCATATGCTGAATAAAAAAATGTAATGTGTGGTGTAGTTCCAGATAGTCCCTTACACACTGGACAATCAGTGGTCTTACATTTCACATTAGCTCAGTTAGCACAAAAGGCCCTAATAGGTTGAGTCTGGTATCTAAATTGTAAAAACAGTTTGTGACTGGGGAGGTAATCTCATCAACTGACCTCTGATAGCTAGGTGACATTTTGAAATTCATAAACTCCAACGTCAGCGTGCCCCTACTACTGCACATAGTTTCCACCTGTACGCAATGCCAGTATGCTAGTTTAATATCCATTTCACAGATGGGATTTGGATCTTCCGATATGACCCAGAATTTTTCTCATTCCCAACTTTTTGAGCATAGACCTGATGTGCACAAAACACACTATGGCCTGAGTACTAGCTTGTAATTGTAATTGTATTTATATTCCACTTATTACCCCTGACAGGGTGTTGAAGTACTTTTTGCCAAGTAGCAAGCTACTCCGGAACCCAACAGGATTAGTCGTATGGGGAAATATGAGTTAATCTGAGAGGTGGACATGTGAGTCTGTTAGTTGGATTGAATAACAAAATGGAGGGATAGAAGAGGGAAGAATCCAGAAAGTGTTAATTGGGAGATAATAGTAGTAAGATGAGGTTTGGGATGAGTAATGGAGAAATGGAGGAGGGAAAAGTGTGTAGAAAGGGATTAGGGAGATTATAGTAGTAAAATGAGGTTTGGGATGAGTCAAAGGCAAGATACATGAGGGATAATTTAGTAGGGTTATTTGGGAAAGCATAGCAGTAACCTGAGGTCTATGTTAAGCCAGGAGGGATAGAGGGCAAAAGAGTCTAGGAAGGGATCTATCGTGGAGATCATAGCAGTTGAATGAGGTTTGGGTTGAGCCAGAGAGTGGAGGAGTGAAGATAGAGGATAGATTGAGAGAGGTATAAGGTGAGACAGAGTAGTGTGCTGGAGAGAGTGATATTTCTTTTTACTTTTTTTCCTCTTGTACAGTAGGCCTAAAGTATAAATATAAAGATACATGATTATATAGAAAGGGAATATATGTATTAGGAAGATAATGTATTGATATTTAAAGTTGTATCGTATAAACAGAGACTTCCAAATGCTGCAATATTTGAAGTAAATTTATTTGTATAATTTTTATAGCATTAATTGTATCTTTTCCTCAATATTTCAATTATGAAATACTTGTAGATAAATAGTTATGCTAATATTCATCTATTGTGATAGATAAATAAAACAGAGACTCACAAGCATCTAATCAAACAACTTATATAGAAACTATAGAGCCAAGAGGTCCTTAACCACTTCGCTGCCAGGCCTTTTCCCCCTCAGGTGCGCACCTTTTTTGGGCTATTTGGGGTAGTTTGTGTTTAGGCCCTCATAACTTTTTGTCCACATAAGCTATGTACACCAAATTTGTGTCCTTTTATTGCAACATTCTAGGGATTCAAAAGGTACCCAGAGTTTGTGGGTTCCACTGGAGGAGACCAATAAATTAGCCAAAATACAGCTTCAATTTCATTTTTTTCAGAACAATGGGAAAAAGGGCTGCAGAAGAATGCATATGGGTTTTTCCTGAAAATGGCATCGACAAAGGGTTTGTGGTGCTAAAATCATCATCTTCCCAGCTTTCATGAACAGGCAGACTTGAATCATAAAACCACATTTTTCAACACAATTTTGGCATTTTACTGGGACATACCATTTTTAAAAAATGTTGTGCTTTCTGCCTCCTTCCAGTTAGTGACAGAAATGGGTGTGAAACCAATGGCAGATCCCAGACAGCTAGACATTTCTGAAAAGTAGACAGAATTATGAATTCAGCAAGGGATCATTTGTGTAGATCCTTCAAGGTTTTCTTACAGAAAGTAACAGCTGAAATAAAAAGATATTGAGATTGAGGTGAGAAAAACAGCCATTTCTGTTCACGTTTTATTCTGTAACTTTTTCCAGCTATGGAAGATTTTTGAAAGCAGTTTACCATTACATCTGCTAGACTCTCCTGGGTCTGGGGATTTATAGGGCTTGTACGTTTATCAAGAACCTTAGGTACGCAGAGCCAATAAATGAGCTGTACCTTGCAAGGAGTTTTCAATGTATAACGGGATAACAGCAATTCATTTGGTGAAATATAAAGAGTAAAACATAGGTATCAAGGAAACCTTTGTATTTCCAGACTGGGCACAAGGTCAGGTGTTGAGAAGCAGTGGTTATTTGTACAACTCTGAATTCTGGGGTCCCCATACTAGCATGTGAATTAATGGGCATTTTTCAAATAGACTTCTTTTTTATACACTGGATTACATTTGAAAGGAAAAAAAGTAGAGAAAGACAAGGGACAATAACACTTGTTCTTCTATTATGTGTTCCCCCCAAGTCACCCAATACAAATGGTAGCTCACTTGTGTGGGTAGGCCTAGTGCCCGCGACAGGAAATGCAACATGGACAGGTCACATTTTTCTGTTAAAATCTGACGTGTTTTTTGGAAGGTGCCTAGCTGTGGATTTTGGCCTCTAGCTCAGCTGGCACTTAGGGAACCTTAGCAACCCTGCCAGTTTTTGAAAACTAGACACCTAGGGGAATCCAGGATGGGGTGTCTTGCAGGGCTCTCACCAGGTTCTGTTACCCCGAATCCTTTGCAAACCTCAAACGTTTAAAAAAAAAAAACTTTTTCCTCACATTTCGGTGATAGAAAGTTCTGAAATCTGAGGGGAGCCACAAACCTCTTTTCACCCAGCATTCCCCCAAGTCTCCTTATAAAAATGGTACCTCAATTGTGTGGGTAGACCCCAAAACACAACGTGGACACATCACATTTTCTCAAAGATAACTGACCTGTTTTGTTGCAAAGTGCCTAGCCATGGATTTTGGTTTCTAGCCCAGCTGGCACCTAGAGAAAATTAGCAAGCTATACATTTTTCAAAACTAGACAGCTAGGGAAATTCAGAATGGGGTGACTTGTGGGGCTATCACTGGGTTCTGGTACCCAGAATCCTTTACAAAGCTCAACATTTGTCTAAAAAAACACTTTTCCCACACATTTTGGTGCTGCAAAGTTCTGTAATCTGAGAGGAGCCACAAACTTCCTTCCACCCAGCATTCCTCCAAGTCTCCCTATAAAAATGGTACCTCACTTGTGTTGGTAGACCTAGTGCCTGAAACAGGAAATGTCCCAAAACACAACGTGGACACATCAAATGTTTACATTGAAAACTGACATGTTTTTGGGAAAGTGCTAGGCTGTGGAGTTTGGCCTCTAGCTCAGCCAACACTCAGGAAAACCTAACAAACCTGTGCATTTTTAAAACTAGACACCTAGGGGAACCCAGGAGGGGGTAACTTGTTACACTCTCACCAGGTTCTGTTACCCAGATTTCTTTGGAAACCTCAATATTTGGCAAAAATCATATTTTGGTGATGGAAAGTTCTTGAATCTGAGAGGAGCCACACATTTCCTACCACCCTTAACTTTCCCCTTGGTCTCCTGACAAAAATGCTACCTCACTTTTGTAGGTAGGCAAAGTGCCTGTAACAGGAAAGGGCCAAAAACATGTCAAAATTGAGAGGGAACCAAAGTGGGTCCAAAAGGGAAGTTTGCATTTTTATCGGTATACATGCAATAATGCTGGGTGGTAGGACTTTTTTGTAGATTCCGGAAGGTTGCATCACAAAAATGTAGAGAAAATGCGTGCCTTCAAGCAAAGTTGGAGGTTTGCAGAGCATTGTGGATAAGAAGAAGGTGTGGGGTGCATGTGAAATACACCACCCTGGACTCACCCAGATGTTTAGTTTTCAGATATGTGTAGGTCTGGTACATTTTTCTAGGTGGCAGTGTCCCAAAGTACAAAAAGTGCAATTGTTCACCCTTCCCAATCGGACGATATTGAGATTTAGCCATGCTCTCTTTGCCCAAATGTAAAATCAAAACCCAAAATAATCAAATGTCCTCTTGCTTGCCATTGGAATAAGATCCTTTAGTTTGCAGGGGGGATGAAAGACTGTTACCCCCTTCAGTTTGGTTGGGGGACATAACCATGCCTATACTGGTTGGCAGCTCCCATCCCCCTATTTATTTTTAAATTCCCTGCATCTACTCGGTTTTCTGCCCCCAGGGAGTGGATCGGGGGTAATTGCCCCACCTGCCCACCGGTGGGCAGAACAACTTTGTCCCCATTTATCTGGGGTTGGGGTATGACCATGCCCCCACCCTCTTTTTAAAAAAACAAATGTTCCCTGGTGTCTAGTGGGCTTTCTACCCCTCTTGGGGGCAAAATGGCTTAATAAACATAGGCTGATCTGCCCCAATGGCCAACAGTAATGTGCCCCCATGGGGAGCGACCATTGCCCAAGGGGTCTCCACCCAAACAAAACACGCACACACAACAATCCCTGGTGCCTAAGTGGTTTGTGCCCCCTTGGTGGAAGATGGGCCTAATAGTAATAGACTAAAGTTATATATCCTTCTTGCACAACAGCTGGGGGCACTATTTTTTGGAAAAATTCACGGATTTCCCTTGTTTGGTATAGATGAAATATGTTGTCAGCCATGACAGTTTAAGGCAAACACCAACATATGGGACATCTCCCTTACACACAGTGAAGCAACACAGCATTTTGTATAAGGTTGCATTTGTCCTACATGCTTCGACAAAGGAAACCACCCAAAGGTGCTTTGTGTGCCTTTGCAAATCAAAGTTATGGAATTGCATTATGCATGTATGATGATGCATGGTGGAAGTTTACACACCCTTTGTACATATGACCATAGCTTCACAAACAGACACAGAAATAACTAATAGTCATACATGTTTACCTTTCAGTTTGTGTATTGGATAGTTCAAATTGACCACCTACCAACTAGTAGGCAATTCCCATATCAGCCATTCTGGAGCTGCTCACTTATGATGCTGTGCCTGAAGATGCATGCATTATGTGCGCTCCCCGGGTATTTGGACAGCACATTGGTGAACCTCCCCAGATGATCCACGACGGCCTGGACATTGATTGAATTAATGTGCTTCTGACTGTGGAACAGGTCTGCTGTTTCAGTTGGGGGAACCAATTGCACATCTGTGCAGTCACTAGCCCCCAAGACACTTGGAGACCCTGCAATGGCACAGAAGCCTTGCTTGGTCTCCACCTGTTGGTGTTGTGTCTTGGGGAAGAGGAGGTACTATGGTGTCAGGCGGAAGATGGCATCCATGAGCGTGGGGAATAAGGCAGGAAAAGATGCCTGCGATATTCTCATTACTCTTGCTATTGTGACCTGGAATGACCTAGAATACAGCATGTATAGCACAGCCATTAGTTTCACCTGTGGGCGAATGTTGGTGGGCCTGGAAGTTGGTGGCAGCAGCCTTGATCCAATATTCTGCAGCAGTTCTATGATGGGCTCGCTCCTGAGCCTATAGAACACTATCACCTCATCCTCCCTAAGGATGATGAGGGAGATTCTCTGGAAGAAGACAAGCTCCATCCTCCTCCACTGCCTAAGTGACTGTGGTGGGCTCCTTGCCACTCCTACTTACAGGATGATGATCTCCATGGCATAGCTGAGTTTGTCAAAGTGTTTTTAGATGTTCAGGGTTATATAGCACAGGCACTGCATCATTTCCTACACCTGGTTACTGATGTGCAGGAAATCATAGCACATTTGGGTTTTGTGTGCCACATCTATGCAATGCGGCACACATTGCCAAAGCCATAAATATCACTGTGTTAGTTTTCTGTGGCTCTTTGCAAGAGAATGCCTATTTTGCACATTTTAATTTCTGAATGGTGCAGCTGCTTGAGGTGCATGTTTTAGATGATGCAAATCTAGAAAAATTATGCATTAAAGCAAATGCCTCATCTCATGGGTTTGGATTTGTGCTTGCGCTGTTGGTGTTTCAAAACGTTTGACACAACAGCGGAGCAAGCCTCTCATATATATGCCCTTCAGAGTGAAAAGTCTGACTCCTGGAAAATATTTTGTGCAGACCCCACGTTCAGAAGTATTTCCATTTTATCACACCTTATCTTCTTTAAATCACCCTGTTTGAGGCTCTAGTTAACACTAACCCGTAAAGCCAAATGTTTCTGCAAGAACAACTTGGGAGCAACCAGCCTCCCTCCCTGTTGACGCATCCACAACTGTCCTCAAAACTGATGGTGAAGAGAGGGGAAGGTGGTGAGACATGAAAGAGGACACACAAGAGATATTGTTGGGTTGAAGTCACACAGTTCCTCTCATCAAGTGAATGTTGACTCTGGTGGTTTGCAGTCTCTCAAGACTATTTGCTCTTTTAGACTAAGCAGAACACAAAACTACTGTTATTCTCTGCTCTTACGTACATTTTAATTGCATGCAGTGTTTTCTTTGACATGGATTTTACATGATTGGCAGTATCTACAAAAACTGAAAAATATTCAAGGATTCCGCTTACAACAGGGACATTTTAGTAAACATGCAAATATCATTGGCACAGTACCTTTATTGTGCTAGAGCTGAGATAACCAAGGTGAGAATGGTCTTGTTCTGATGGAACGCAAAGGCTGCCTTTCATCAACACAGGGTTAAGACAAGCATATGGCAATATCTTGAAGTGACTCTTATAGAGTGTGATGTCCTTTATTCCCACAGTAGACCCCCCAATTCTAGATTCCTCGAATCAGGTGATAGATCCTTGAATAGTGATGTGGCCTGCCACTAAGATGGGGCATACTATCACAATGTTCCCCCATGAGGACAGGATTGGCTGTGCTGCTGACAGGGGTGCACAACTAGTCAGCTCACATGTGGCTGCCACAGCCATGGGAAATATGACTCCTGTCACACGAGCAAGGAATCTTTACTTACTTGCAGTGCCCTAAGCAAGAAGTTGAAGTGATGATAAGTAATGCCCAGGACCAGAGGTGGATTGAAATGGTGGCAAACACCTATGGCAAGCCATGACGCTTAGCAGGGCAATGGTTTTTAACTGTCTGTGCACTAAATGATGTGACAATTCTGCAGCCATGTTTACTTTGTAATTGGCTGACAGCACTCACCGCAGTACAACAAGGCATTTGCCAATAAGTGGTATCTCTGTTACCCTCTTGTGTTCCATTCCCCTTTCTCAAGCCCTGCTGTGGTTTTGGCAAAGTGGGGAAAATATCCTAGCTGCTGTCAGATTCTGGTTTCCAGGTTAGTTCATCTTGCAAGTTTCCACTTCTTTGTGTGTCAATGTCTCCCTTTTCCCATTCTTCTGTCTCAATATGTTGAGTGTTTCAGCATCTGTTCTGAGGCACATGTGAGATGTGTCTGAGGCCCTCACATGTTTGGGTCACTAGAGACATGTATTGGCCCAATGCCTAGTGCTGTGTGATTTTGTCATGTACAATTAATGGATTCTATGGAATGTCTCCAAATGTTTGTATTCATTGACTTTCTTATGTTGTTATTTCTGATTCTTTGTGGATCTGTGCTAAATAGTAGGTGGAATGAATTGATAGAATTCTATTTGTTGAGACAGATAAGTGTTTGGTGTCATTTCAATGAACCATGCAGTAAGGGCCTTTTCAAAATCCAGGTGGTTTTAAGGATATAGGTTTGAATAGGTCAACCAACAGGATGGAAAAGAGTTTTCATCCAGGTCATTTTTTAAAAGGGAAATGTGATCCTGGAAGCTTAGAATGCTCTCAAAGTGTTTGTATTTATGTGGATTTACACAGTTTTAATCTAGCTGCAAAACATGGGTTGCAGAGCTGAGGGGGAAAGGTGGAAGAAGAAGAAAAAGGAGTCTATAGTGGGAGGGTGGGAAGAGAGAGACAGAGTTAAGGAGAAGGTACAATTAGTGGCATGATCAACTTTTCTTGAAAAAATATTGTTTTTTTTAGATATATTCTTTGTGTGAAGCAAGGAGCTACAAATATCATATGTTAAGCCTTCTGACAACTGATATAAAGCTTAGAGTAAATTCTGACTGCTCCATTATGTATTCACAGCTCTATTTTGTGGGAGATCTAGAAATAATATGATTCTATACTCCAAATGAGACCTGACTAAAGTAATTAGGGCTTGTAACTTTGTGGGAAAGAGGTGTGCTGGTGTCTATATATGGTTGTGTGTCTATGTTTGTGTGTCAGTGTACACGGGAGATGAAGGTCTGAACTTTAAAGGGTGATTGCAATGGAAGTTGATCAACTCAGTTGGTTAGGCCATTTAGCTAGGTTTAGGCATTAGAAAGCATCACTGAATCGTTGTTTAGTTTCAAATGGTTGATTACTGTCTTTAAGAGTACTTTCTGGAGACAGTCAGGCTTGCTGAGTACGTCAGAAGAAGGGGTCAATTCATTGTGAAACAGGTCTGTCTGTCTCAAGTATAACTGTACAATACAATATTAAAGCACTAGATCATGGATACCAGGCTTGTCATTTAAGCATTGAAAAATGAACTGGGTAAGTTCAACCCTTAGGGAACTTAACACTGCTATCATTTCATTGTTGTCTGAGTAGCACAGTGCTATTTGTAGAGTACATACTCTGTTAGTTGGAACAGATAATATTTTAACAGTGGTGGAGCCACTAACTCCAACATACTTGAGACTAGATAACATACAAATATGGTTTATCATGTAAACAAACCATAGCATTGGGGGATAAAGATCTCAGAGATGTTGATCATACACACGAGATCTAGAAAATTCTAAATTGACAACAACACATGTTCTATACAATTCTGTTTAGGCTGGTTCAGGCAAGGTACACGTTTTGAAGCATTGTGAGAGCGGGTTGATTTTATACAAAACATTCAAAGGGCTTGATTTTCCAGACATACCTTTAATCAGAAGTAATTGATTTTTGTTTTTTTCACATTCTGGTTGCTTTGCTCTGCACTGTTAAGTGATGAAAAGGCTGATGTGTCCTGATGTGGATGATAAGTATCTTCATTAAAAAGAATGAATGTTATCTTGCTAGCCTTCATGGTACCTTGTCTCTGAGTATCAGAAGTGGTCTCACATCACATTAAGATTGTTTTCCTTGTGTATCTTTGTACCTGATGGTGCTTTGTATTTTTGATAATAACATCACTCTGGTTTGCGAGTATTTGAATGTACATGGCTATGTGTTGGTAGATGTTAAAAAATGTTGGTGCAGAAATGGTATACTAGCCTGATACTTAGTTAAGGGGAAGAGAGAATGGCCTTGGTCAAAGTCCTGATTTGAATTGCATTGACTGTTCAATAGCTCATTTTTCATAAAACAATTTTATAGAGTTTGAAGTAAACATCATATAACGGGTACATCTTAAATTGAAGCAAGGTTCTAGTAACAGATTATTCAGAGTATGCTGTGCGGAATGTCTGTTAAGAGTAATGTGTTTGCACTAAGACCCTGAAAGTTTGCTGTGTTTAATAGTTTTTTGTTGTACTTGTCTTTGTTTTGCATTCATGTTTGATGCTTTGCAATGTTAGAGTTTTCCATGTTAAGCCAATGTATTATAGTGTGGCAATCTCAAATGCTATTTTCACTCAAAAAAGTAGTTTGACCTACTAAGCCTCATGGGTGAAATTATGGTCCATTTGAACTGCACATTTTTATCATAAGGGAGATTGCTCATGAAGATTTCAAGTGTGTCGCAGTACCTAGCCTACATATATAGTTAGTGGATATGGTGGTCATTTTAGGTCCAGTGAACTAGGACTCGACATTTTGAGAATATTGGCGTGGGCATAGAAGTATATAGTTTTCCCTACTTACATGGCATTCGAAGGGATGGCTAACAGATCAATACAAAGTAGCAGTATGGATGACACTGAATTCTTTTTAGAGTTAAACTTTGCATTCAAAGCATCATTTATTGGGGTGGTCCACTATCTGACCTAATCAGAATTTGTATGGTTGGGGGTCAGGAAGTGTGATTTATGTTTTTCAGTATGTCAAAAACATTTTACATTCTCAAGGACTATGATGTGTGGGTGCATGATGAGGATGCTGACAAATGAAGCTCCCTAGGAGGAAATGGGTACATGTACATCTACCATGTCTTAACTTAAGCATTAAATAATATTCACCTTAAGAATATTTTGCAATACGTCACTGCCATCTGTCTTTAGCTTGAGTAGGTTTCTCTTTGCAGTTGTGTCAGCACATAAGCTCAGGGGATTGATCATCTAGCAAACATTAATACTTAATAAGAACTATTGGAGCTGAGGATAGGGAACTTACCAAAACATGATGATAATACCTTGCCCAAAGTTGTTGGTGGCCCTCAACTGGGGATAGTACAACCTATGACCATGCAGAGTTTGTAAAGGAAAGATGTCTATACTTTACTAATGTGTGTGCAGATTAATATGCTTAGCTAAGGGTGAAAAGCTCATAGATCATCCAGAACACACTCAACGTGTAGTTGAGTTTGAGTTATAAGCATAATCACTGAACTTGGCAGATGGGACTCAGTTGTTAGTGATCAGATTTTTGATATGCTAATTCAATATCATGGTGCCTCTTTGAAGCTTGCATATTTTTTCTTACTTACCTCCATTGTAACCAGAATGGGAAGGAATAATTTGTTTCTATGCATATGTGTGTTAAGGTCAACTGATTTGTATTTTACAGGAACAGTATGTCAATATTAAAATAGATCATTTGGTCATATATTTCTTTGCTGTGTCTGGCAAGCAAGAATTGATTAGGAGTGCCATTCTGTGTGTGTGGATTTAATTGGCATAACAATCATATTTTGGTGTGTGGAGGTGTACTTCCTTTTGGTTGGTTGGGTCTGCGTGGGTGGGAGTGCCTGGAGTTGTGTTAAATGGATTCCAAATAAGAGCCTGTTGGAATGTGATTCATGAGATTGTGGGATATGCAGTGGGAATGATAGTTGCAGGGGCAAAAAGTAGGACTGGTAGAGGTTCTTCTGGAGAAGCAGTATTCAGGTATCATTCAAGTATTTTGCGGGAAATGGTCATGTGTATCTAAAATGCTGTGTGTGCGGAAGTGGTGGTTGTCAAACAAGATCATCCATATTAACGTGATCTAGCTGGGTATACGGATGGGTAGTGTTAAGCCATCAAAAGTAATCTGTTGTTCCTTGAGGAGTACAATCCTCTAATTTGAATTATGAGTTGGAAAGGGTCTTCTCCAGTAGATCCAGGTCCAGCATACTAGTTTATGGTTTTGAGTTCAAGGTCTTGTGTGACAGGTTATGGCGATGGATATTATCAGATTTACATGTGTGATACTGTTTATGGTCAAGGGGCTAGAGAGAAAGTGTTGAAGCACGTATGTGCACATGTGAAAGGTTGGTGAATCTCAGGTGTAGATGACATTAGATTGACAGAGTAAAGGTCCAACCTTTGCTTATTGCAAATGTGTATGGCAGCCAAAGTCTAGGATCTCTATTGCCAGTCAGAACCTGTGCAGGGTTTAATAACTAAACAATTGTCATCAGCCAAAGGCTACACTGATGTTGTGAGCCTGTTTGGCAGAAGTAGATTCCATTCTATTGGATGGCATGCTCCTGCGTTAGCTATGATATGCCTAGACTGGTGGTGCTAGTCTTGTTGGGTACGCCTAGCTTGGGTTTGTTAGCTTCTGAGGATTTTAAGGATAAAGATGTATGGTAAATGTACACAGAAAATATTCAAATTTTCAAAGTCATCACTCTAAAACTTTCAAGGTGCTGTCAGTATTTTCCAAGAGTCTGCTGTGCGGGGTATTGCGGCGCACACAGCTGCCTTTCTCTGGGTGTCACCTCCTCTACCACTAGCCTTTTTGGTAAGTCATCTTTCATGGCTAAATTCCTGAATATAATAGGTACTGTTGAATCTGTAATTATATATTATTTTATGAGGGGGAATATGTGGAAGTTATGACCACTTAGGACTTCAGTATGAGAGTCAAGGGGATCCTGATGCTCTAATATAGACCTAGAAAACCAAATACTGCCAGGTATGGTAATAGCCAAGTGCTGTTTTACCACTCTTTCACAAGCTGCATCCACATGACCCAAAAGGTTTTCCACATATCAGAATATCCATGTGGTTGGTAACTCTAGATATTGGAAAAACCAGGATTCACAATATTCTTAGAATTATGGCCTAAATCTCTTATGCAAGAGCACAGTCTCTCCATCTCCCTTATTCAGTTCTTCTCCTGCATTGCCTTGTTAGTCTACTACGTGTTTTCCTTACCACTTACTGATTTCGTATGACTTAAGTACTTCAATGAGGAGCTTGAAGAGCTTTTGCCCCCCAATGCCCCTCAGTACAGGACATTTAAATATTGTAATTATATCAATATTTCCTAAATTTCTGACTACTAGTTAGGCATTGATATATTTAAAGTAAAAGCCAAAAATCAGTCATATGGAGATGATAAACAAACTCAGTAACAATGGCCTTTACTCATAAAGAACAAAAGTCTAACCTTTCCCTTTCTCATATGTGTTCTTGCTGCCTGTCGACGAGGGTTATTCATCTATAATTATTGTCTAAGCCATTTATGGAATGCTTGTGTTTCTTTACTGAACTTTGTTGTGAATGGGCAAGGGACTAGTCTCTACCATGCCAGTGCATCATCCGCTCACGTCTGTGTTTTGATTTTCAGCTAAACCTTAGTTACACACAAAACAAAAAAACATTTCTAATAGTGAACACCAACTCCTAGACTAGAAATAGATTTTTGTAGATGGAATATCCTGCTTATTTTGCCCTGAAAGCAGTAAAGCACTGATGACAGATTGAGTTATATAGATCACATCATCCCATTGCCGCAAGCCCATTTCTATAATCTCAGTACCTCAATATAGGGGAGATCTTATCTTTGAAACAGGAACTTCAGAGTTTTTCTTCTTTCAATGAATGCCTTACCAGACCTTTTAGCCATCCCAAACACGTCTTCTTCTTTTTATATGTCTTTATTTGCCAACATGTGCTTCAGTGTGAGCTCTTTGCTGGGCTTTCGAGTTGTTTCACCCTTTGAAGTCCATCATGCTCCACGATTAGTTGATTTGATGTTTGTACAATGACAACCAAGACATATACTTTATGAGATATCTGAGTCAGCATTCAGTAAGGTGAGACCAGACACTAGGCAGAGGAAGCAGGTGATATCTTTTCTAGTTCCAAAATTGGTGAGTGCATCAACTGGTGACTGCATCAACAAGTCATTTCATAACATGTTTTTCATGCCTCCAATGCTGCTTAGATTACCTGGAAACAATAACTACACTGAAGCCCTGCTTTAAATTTACCCTGGTGTCTCTCTTGAGAAATAATTAGTCTAGACCACAATGTTACATGTGAGGTCTTTCTGGTTGAGAATATATAACAGACAGGCAGGCATGAGTTCTATGTTACAATGTTGAGTTTAAGAATTTTAGCCTGTACATTTATCAAGTCTAGAATATTAACTACCTACATGTCTTCAAGGTAAGCATATGTAGGGGAGTAGTATATATTTACTATTCTTAACTCCTCATATACTTAACTTGATAATTTGTTAGAAGTCTACTTTTTGGAGCCATTATAACTGCAGGTCATTTTAAAATGATCATTGTGGCGGAACAACCAGACTTGCAGCGTGAGGTGCTGGGCAGTGCCCTCATATGCGCGTTCCTTCAGCCATCTTTTGCTTTAAAGGCAAAGATATCATGAAACTGATGAAAAGATATTTGAAAAGATACCATTACATCAATGTGTTGGTATTGATACTGTTACTGAGAGTGAGTTACTTTGTTACCTAGTGCCCGCATAACACAACATTATAGACATAGCAGTTATGTTGAAATTACCCTTATTCACAAAACGAGTTAAACTATGTGGCCAAGATCAGTGGTTGTGAATGTGCATGCAATTACAAATGGACAATGGTGGACTTCGGACAGTATCTTCTATCTGTTACGTTGGCATCTTTTAGTTTTAGAATGTAATCAGTTGTGGGAACAAATATTAGATGCCTGAGGTGTCCTCCCACAATATGCAATTTAAAATATATTTTTGCCAAAATATTGCATCCAGAAAATCAACTACTTTATACTGGGAAGGTAGGTACGTATAGATAGACATAGATTTACTATTTGTAAGTCTAACTCTATGTTATAGTTAGGATTGAGCTTCCAAGGGAAATATATTTTTTGGGTGCTGTAGGAGGAATCTTCAGAAAACTTACCATTTGTTTTCACCTCAGCTCCTTCCTGGAATGTTTTGGAGTGATCTGTCAAGTAGGGGCTGATGAAAAGGTGGTCCTAAAACACTTTTTCCCCATTCATTTTTCTGTAGCAAATCTAAACATAGCTACAGCCTATACCACTGAACTGCATTACACAAACCTTTGCACAAATCTAGAACATGGTCCAGAAAGAGTGCTTTTTTGTGATTTGGTGTGAATCTGTACAGTAGGATTTGAGTAATTAAGGCTAAAAGAAAGTTTAACATTTCACGCCCTGGATGATCAGACAGATTAGTAAATCCACATGCTCAATCGTGCATTGTGATTGGCTAGCCACATCTTGAAGCAAAAGTTGTGCCCACCTTCTTCGGACTCTGGATCTTGGTCCCAAGTCCTAAAAAAAAGAACAAACAGATACAAGGCAGCAGAGTAGGGGTACCTTGAACCCCCTTGGCCTTGTGGGCCCTGGGCTTAAATTAAATTTTTCCTTTTTTTGGTTCTGTGGATCTGTGGATCCACTGCAGCACCAATTGCAACACCAGTGGGTGTTGGGTGCCTTCAGGGGCTCGGGTCAGCGCGTGGCTGCAGGGCAGGCCCTTTCCCTAACCCCATGCTGCGCATGGCCATAGGCCATTTGTGGTGGGGCTGCCCATAGGTTTGGCCACAGGGCCTGGATGCAGCCCAGGCCTTACAGCCATCCCCCACTGTTCATGGCTGGAGGTTGTGCATGATGGGTGGTTGCTTTCTCAGGGGTGGGGCTGGGCTCAGGGCCTTTAATTAAAACAAAGCTAATATATAGCTATATATATTACACACTATTGATAGCCAGTTGGTAGTTAAAGTTAGGACCAAACAAAACAAAGGTTATGGGGACGTTATAGTTGTGAAATTACTCACACAAAACCATAGAAATTCAGCAGTTATAGTTAGAGTTATTTTCTAGTAACTATAACTCGGGGCCTAAGGTAACTATAACTCGGGCCTAAGGTGACTATAACTCGCATGGCAGAAATGCACAGTTTTTCTTCAATAATTAGACTTTTTTTTTTCTCCAAGTTATACCTATTTCTGCTCTTCCATGTAACAGTGTTTCCATCTGACCACTGTGACCTTGGCGCCAGACAGCATACTCTGGGCGTTTTTTCCCAACGACAAGGTACATGCGTAGCTTCGATTATCTGAAAGTAAAACAAACACAGACATTCTCTTTCAGAAGTGTGATCTACCACTTAAGTAAAGACTTTTATGGGGAAGATTAGGACTTGGAGTGATCACTTCCTAACTGGATACTTTTTAATCATAGGTTAGGATAACAACAAGGCCAGCAGTACTGTTTTTGGGGGCTCCATCTAATACTAAAGTTGCAGCTAAGACTATGGTATTAATAGCTAATAATACATTTATCAACATGTCAACAAAATAGAGAGAGGAAAATAATTTCAGGCTTAAAGAGCATTTCGAAAAACTATACAGCTCAAATTCTTCCGTTTATTTTCGACAAAACTGTGTTTGCTTTAAAGCTTACAGTGATGACGCAATTACAGAAAATCTTGTTTGAAGAATAATCTCTTTTTATTTACTGTTCAGCTTGATTATTTAAATTTAATTTCTTTCACATACATTCTATGAGCTGAGAGAGATGACACTAATGTGTGCTATAAATATCCTGAACTGCTTGAAAGATGTTTTCATTGCTGATGTACTGCTCTGAAGCTCACAAAGTGTTGCTACAACCATTAGACCTGCTGAAGAATTAACATGATAGCATTAATTTCTCCCAAACTGATAATTTCAGAGTGATAGTATCCTTATTCCCCATCAAGGTCATAAAAGGGAGTAGGAGACAGGGTAATTACTTTTTTGTAGAATTTAATTTATTAACTATGCTATGAGTGACATAGAAGATTTTGTCGATGCTGCAGAATAAAAATAAGGGCTAATAAAATTCACCTTTAATTTCACATTTCTGTTTCGTTTTCGTGGCGCAGGGCAGTTCCACAGAATTTTGGCCCTCATTAGGAGTCTGGCGGTCTCCATGGCAAGACTGCCATGTGAAATGTCACCACCCTACTGGCAGTGGTGGCGGTAAACCGACCGCGGTATTAGGAGTCACGAAACACACACCGCCCAAATACAGACACAAAACCAACACCGCGAGGTCAGCCCAGGGCGAAAGAGCGACTGAACAACCGCCGGCCCTGCCATGCCGACACCATTTCGACCATCATATAATAAATCAACCTCCATCACAGCGGAACATGCACGGTGGAAAACGTCGGCGGTACTTTCCGTGATGGAACAAAGAGGCACCACGGAAAGTACCCAACACCGAATTAGCCAGTTCAAATAACCCACACCTGATAACCACACACACACCACAGACACCTGACCATGCCACAATATGACTCCCCCAAACCTACAATCTCTTGTGTCAGATTTGAGCAGCCACAGCAAAAGACGAGAAGAAGCACACCCCAAACACAGCTAACAAACATAACACAGCACACATTGTACAAATCAACACCGCAGCCCCCCAGCACACACAGCCAAACACCCCCACATCACCACACACCCTGTACTGCACCCAACACGCACTACACACACCCACCCCACAAGATGTCACACCAGAAGCACCCATGCTTCACCAACAATGAGTTGCAGGTCATGGTGGATGAGATCATCAGAGTAGAGCCACGTCTCCAGGGAGTCTAGGTTCAACAGACATCAATAGCCAAAAAGACGGAGTTATGACAGAGGATCGTCAACAGGGTCAACGCAGTCGGCACATACCCACGCACAAGGGAGGACATCAGAAAGAGGTGGAACAACCTCAGGGGGAAGGTCCGGTCCATGGCATCCAGGCAGAGGATAGCCTGACTAGCATCAACGGAGGGCTTGACACTGGTAAGTCAGCAATTCCCCCCAAGCACCAAACACCCATGCCGAGCATGCCTCCCACCACTCACCATACCACTGCAACACACCCCAAGCCCCTCCTCTGCATGCCACACCACCCCACTCCCACCATTCTTACTCACACACCCCAAATGCACGGATGTCAAGCACAATGTGGAAGAACCACAGCTCCCACAATCTAATCCAAACCAATGTCTGCAGTGCAGCAGCTATCATTGCGTTCACTGGGTAACAATTGGAGCCACTGCATTCAACACAACAGGGACACAACAACAGTCACACAACTAACATCTACTGTATCCATCCACAGGCACCCCTGCCACTAATACCCTGCAGAGGATGCCAGGCTCAGACAGCCCCCGCCCCAGGCTGAAGGCCCCACTGGATGTCTGGATGAGGACGACTTGCCTGGGCCATCTGGAGCCACTGGGCAGTCCGCCAACGGCACACCCACCCCGGACACACCGGAAAACCCTACCCACGTGGCAACAATACCACAGCCAGACCCTGAACCCGAAACCTGTGCCCCAGGGACCCAACAAACAAAGGTGTGCCCCATAGTACAGCAGCCAGGGTCAAGGGTACCCACCCCAGGCAATGATGGCCCTGCTGATACTGGGAGTGGGCACACTGTGACGGGCACAGGCACAGGGGGCCAGGGCTAGCGGGAGGGGAACCGTGACCCAAGGGTCATCACTTCCACACCAACTGACTGACCACGAGGGTCTCAACCAAGTCCTGGGTGTATACCAGCACACCCAGGACACAGTGGCCCAGATCCTCACCACGGTGAAGGAGACCCAGCGGCTGCATGGGCAATACCATCAGGAGGCCAAGCAACAGTGGCAGGACCACAATACCACCATGGCCTCCATTGTAGGGATGCTCAAGGACCTGACCACTGTCATGCGTGAGTCCACCACCCACCAGCATTCCCCTAGCACTGGCCACATCCCATCACAGCCCTCCACGTCAACAATCACTGTAGGAGTCACAGATGCAAACTGTACACAAATGCACTGAAGGAACAGGAATCCAGGGCAGGCATGGTCCAAAACCATATGGCCAGTACCAACACACATACACAACACATAACAACCCAATGGTCCCACCCTCACATCGCTCAGCATCAGACCTGGCCCCACACCCACTGCCACCAACAACAATGTGCACTGCCACCCAATGTCGACTCCCAGGATGGACGCTGCACACATGCAACAACCCTGTGTGGCAAATGGATAGCACTTGAACTAGAAAAACAGGAAACATTCCACATACACATAGATGGCACCAGTGCACCAGCACAACACCTGCATGACTATAGGACTGACCTGTACACTGTGACTACCTCAGTCATGGCCACATGTGACACCTCCCAAACCCGCCCTGAGTCAGAGCTGCAACCAATACCGTCAGTGGTCATACACAACAGGTGGCGGCAGGGACATGGCAGACAGTTGTAGAGGACACATACCACATAGTTTGCACATACCGGCAACTCAGCCAAAGTAATGTCAAATCAGCTCCACCCTGGAGTCAGCTGCATTCTCATCACCTTCCTCTTCATCACTCCCCATGTCCCCTTCATCAGCCACTGGCACAGCTATCCCCTCCTCTGCATCCAGCAGTGGGATGTGATGCCTCAGGGCCAGATTGTGCAGCATGCAGCAGGTCACAATGATCTGGCACACCTTCTGTTGCTTGTAGAGCAGGGCACCCCTGAAGACATGCAAACATCGGAACCTGGCATTCACCAGAACAAAGCATCTCTCACTGACCCGTTTGGTACGACCGTGGGCCTCATTGTAACGGTCCTTTGCAGCTGAGGATGGATGCCTCACAGGTGTCAGGAGCCAGGGCAGGTTGGGATAGCCAGAGTCAACTGTGTGCATAGAGGAAAGAGGCATATCAAGACCAGGAGGGCAATGGGACAGGAACACAAGGGTGCAGTGAGCTGAGGGGCACACTTATGCAGGGGTACATACCTATGAGCCAGGCCTGGTCCCTCTGCAGTGGTGCCATCATGTGTGGGATACTGCTGTTCCGCAGGATGTAGGAACCATGCACAGAGCCTGGGTACTTGGCTGTCACCTTGGAGATGTACTGGTCCGCGAGACAAACCACCTGCACATTGACCAAATTAAAGTTTTTGCGGTTTCTGTACACCTGTTCACTCCTCCTGGGTGGCACCAGGGCAATGCGTGTGCCGTCAATGGCACCAATGACATGTGGGATGTGTGCTACAGCGTAGAATACAGCCTTGACAGTGGGCAGATCTGCACGTCGGGGAACCAGATGTAGATGGCCATTTGTTGTATCAGGACACACAGTACATTCCTCGGGACATTGCTGAACATGGGCTGCGACATTGCACTTATGTGGCCCACTGTGACCTGGAAGAAGCCAGAGGCAATGTATTGGAGGACTCACAACACCTGCACTGTGGGTGGGATGGCATTTGGATTGCATGTGGCAGGCAACAGTTCTGGCTCCAACTGGGCCACTAGATCCATTATGGTCACACGATTCAGGCAATAGGTTTAGATAATGGGATGCTCCTCCAGGGTAGCAAGGTCGACAAGGGGCCTGTATACTAGTGCATTCCTTATCCTCAACCGTGCATAGTACCTGGGAACAGGAGAGAGGTGGTAACATGTCGTGCAGCATAGACGTATTACACACTAAATTTCACACACATCACACATTGTAATTTTAAAATGGTTGCCATCTGTCTGCATGCATGGGACAGGTGGAAGTGAGATCATACTGCCGGCGTAACACGTCATTGGAGTACGGTCATGACCGCCGTGGAACTCACCATTGCCTCACATTGTTGCCAATGGGAGGCAGGGGCCAATGATGATCGACTCTGGCGGTGACAGTGATGTGCGCAGTGGCCGTGACTGCCATTTCATGTGCTCATGCTCACTTGACTCCTGAAACCTCGTGCATTGAAGACCTCCACTGTGTGTGCTGCTGTGTACTGAATCTGGTAGCCAAGATGCCGCGTTCTACAGGTGACAGGGCCCCAGCCTTCACTCAGGAAGAGTTGGTGAGGCTTGTGGACTGGGTCCTGCCCCTGTATGGACAGTTGTAGCAGGTGAGCCCCTTGTCATTGTCCTGTATGTGAGTTGCGCGCATAAGGATGGGGGCCTTTGTAGGTGGCACTGTGAATGGAGCATGGACATGGGTGAGGGGCCGAGGGCTAGGTTGGCTAACAACATGTGGGTTTGGATGTGTGATGTGTGCTGTCCACTACTGTTCCAGGTATGCCATCCTACATGACTGTATTCATCTGACTGTATCACTCATGCAGGTCAGCGCCCATCAGAAGAAGGGGATTTGACGTGCCATTGCCAAGTAAGTATAGACCCCGGGGGTCCATGCCTGGCACAGCACCAACTGCAGAAAGCGGTGGAAGGACCTGAGATGTTGGGCCCAGAAGGCAGCGGAGGCTCAGCTGGGGATGTCCTCCCAATGAGCAAAAGGTGCCCGTCGGACCCTGACCCCCCTGGTGGCCTACCCTGAGGTGGATGGGTGCTTGAGGGCAGCACAGCAGCCACATGGGGGAGAGAACTCACTCTCACTTGTGACACATGTCGACATGGTGGCTCTGGGTGGGCACCATTGGGTAGCTGTAGCGTGGATGCTTGGTACAATTATCTCCACTATGGGTTGTTTCCATCTGGGCAGGATTGACATCACTGGTGTGAGTAACACCATGCAGTCAGTGGTAGCGTGGTAGACTCCTCAATTAAGTGATGTGTGGTAACCTAGTTGCTGGATCTGCCTGCCAGCACATGGCAACTGGATCTTCAGAGCTGGGGTATCAGGGCATTGTGATTGGTCCTGGCCAACCACTGTGCCAGGGGTGTATCCATGATCTCAATCAGCTGGCAGGCACTGCATGTATGGTGGGATGGGTGCACCAAGTGTGACAGTGCTTCTTGTTATTAGCCAAGGGAGCCATCCAACTAATCGTGTTGGATCCTCTTGGGTGTCCAGTTCTTTGCATGCATGTCACAATGGTCATGTGTAGTGGGCAGGTACTGGACAAATGTGGAGTGTATGACACTCCTTATGTTGAGATATGCCTCAGTTAGACCATCAGCGGTTGACATGTGCATTGTTGCTCCATTCCCCATAGTGTCACCAAGTAGTAGGATGTTCAGGGTTGGCAAAGTGTATCATGGCATGGCATTAAATGCAGATGTACTACCCTGTGCGACTGTTGTACTGGTATTGACCAATTGCACCCTGTCTCTCCCTCTCTCCCTCCCTGTCCTCCTCTATGTTTGTGTGCATCAGCATCATCTGGCGAAGGAGAAGGGGCACCAGCGAGCGGGGAAGCTGCTGTCCACAGGACCCCAGAGGCTGACACCACTGGAGCCTTTGGGACCAGTGGGACGGAGGGCGAGGGGAGTGCCACGGGGTAGACCGGATTGCCCACTACATCTTCTGATTCCTCTTCTGATGGTGGCTCCATGGCAATGGCAGACACATCTGGGACCAACTAGCACCAGCAGTTTGGGCTGGACTGTTCCCATGGGGAACAGGGTCAAGACTGATTTGCATATAGCTGGGTCCAAACTGGGATGACGTGGCGAGCAAAATAACGATGGATTAAACCCAGATCTGTGACTGGGGGTGAGTGTTTGAAAAGTTTCAACACTCTGTCCATCATTTTATTTTGTTTTGTGATGTTACCAAATAGCACCATCCTTGACGGCTACCCCAAATACCAGCACCACCCTCCCTGTAGCTCCCCACCCAGTTGCCCCTGCCCGCTCACTGAAGAGGGTGGGCATCTTCTTTGCCGTAAACACCTCTGCCCCTGCCTCAGTCAGCCCTGCTGCCCTCAATTAGGAGGTTATTGACCTCCTGAGGTCCATCTCTGTGGGGCAGACAACTATTGTGAATGCTATCCAGGGACTGGCATCCCAGATGCAACAGACTAATGTGTCCCGGTAAGGCATTCACAGTGCCTTGTCTGCCCTAGAGAGATTGTTTCAGGCTCTGGCCTCCTCATTGACAGCAGCCAGTGTCCCTTCTTCTTCTTTCCCCCCTCCAGCTACCTGTTCCCAATCCCATATCCCTCTCCCCTCACCCATCCAAGGCACACCTACTGACCCACATGCATCCACAGCAACAGACACGGTATGCAAGGACAAACAAAGGCACCACAGATGCCATCACCACCATGCACACACTCAACACACCCATGCAGACATGCCAACATCCATACCCTGCACCGACTCCCCAACCACTTCCCCCCACAGTCGACACTACACGCACACCTGCAGACAGCATCACATCAGTCAATGTTCCTGCCACCTGTGCCCTCACTGCTACCATCACCACATCTCCTGACCCCCATTCATGCACCCCATACACCACTGGTGCAGACATCACAACTATCAACACGCCCAAATGCAGCACATCCACCCTACCTGCAGACACCACCCCAACATATACTTACACTTCCCCACTGCCATCTCCCTGCATCTCCTCCCCACCTCTTTCCAATACATCTAAACACACACACTCACCCACCAAACAGTCCCCCAGCACACACATTTCATCCACCCATGCACCTGCACCCATGGGGCACCCACGTATACACCTCACAACCATACCTACTCCCTCCACTCCCAAATTTCTTTCCAGTGACCTCCCATGTGTTTCCAGAAAACCATTTCCGTGAGTTTTCCCTGTTCCTCATCACTGACCCAGTCCCTGTCCCTCCCAAGCGCCCTGCTACCCTTCTTCTGGTCGCTGGTCCAGGAGTTGCAGGGCCAAGTAGAGGATTGGAAGGAGTTGCATTTCACGCTTATGGCGCTTATGGACGTGCCTGTGTTCCAGTAGGTGCATGTTCCCTTTATCTTGTTCATTTCCAGAAGGGATTTGGTGGTAGTGGTTCCGCCCCGTAAATCCTGGCGGTGTGCTACCTCGTAATATGGTTATGGGATGCTGCCCGACCGCCAGGCTGGAGAGGCTGCTGCCTGGCACGCCAGAACTTTCGCTATGGCAGCCCAGACGATACTTGCCTGTGTTCTGCAGGTACCTTTCAAAGACTTGTAAAGTAGTGGTCTTCAATGCCGGGCCCGCCACGGTGCGGCCGCAAACTCCACCGCGGTGGTACACTGACCACCAGACTCGTAATGAGGGCCTTCGTGTTTTATTTTGTAAACATACCTACAATTTAACTATAGTTTTGTAATGGAACTACTGAGTTTTTTAACACGGTTAATGGTGTTATCCAAAGAGAAAACAGAAAAACTATTCCTTCCCTTTAGGAAAGACTTACAGTGAATTTCTGGTATTGTGTTTAATATTTATTTAATTGTAATAAAAATCACCAAACACACAAAACATAGCAAAACATCCCTCCCCCCCAAAGGTCTCATTGTAGCCTATGCTATACATGCAGAAGTAAATTCAGTTCGTCACTACACAGTATACTTTTCCCAATGTCTGATACATCCTTCTTTCCCTGTCTGGGAACTCAAGAAGATAATCTTCCGCTTCTTCACTGTGAAATGCGTAAAACTAATTAAAACTAATAAAAATTCACCTGTGGGGCACCCCATCTAAGTAATACCAGTTTCCTATCCACCCAAAATCTTCTCAAGTTTCTTTTGGCATCCCCTTCCCCGGTATATTTCCTTCTTCATTAGTCTGCACTGGTCCATTCCCTTTTCCCGTTCCCGGTGCTGAGAAAGAGTTCCCACTCCCCATTGTCGCACAATATCTCATTTCGCCACCATGCAGCATAAATTGAGAAGAGTTTTTCGTACTGGCTGTCATATGCCTGTTCCCACACTCCCAGTAAACCTACCCGGGGTCCTTCAATCCACTTTAACCAAGTCTTCTCAATCGTGCAACCACCTCTCCAATAGCTGAGACAGATGGATTTCTGTGTTCCCCTTCAGGGTCCCATGTGTTAGGGAAATTTGGGCCATATGTGTCAAAATTACATTTTGCATTCCTTAAATAGCTAATTGTAAGAAATAGTTATTTAGGGAATGCAAAATTCTATGTAACAAAATAGCGATTCCCTAATAGTGATTCCTACAGAATCGCAATCACTATTAGGGAATCGCTACTAGGGATTGCAACTCCATTTGTTCCTATGGGCCTGAAGATCTATAGATGCAAATGGTTTTACATTTCCAAATTTGTGATTTCCTATCAGATATTCGCAAATTAGGAAATGCAAAACCAAGGGTACCTTTGATGCTCCCCAAAAAAAGAGTTGGGCACATGTAAAGCGCCCACACATCCTGGGGGCATGTGTGCGCCACATGGCATTTTAAAAAATGCATTTTTCATTGCACATGGAGTTGATGGTAAAATCATTTCCTAAATGTACTGTTTTCATTCACAAAATGCTTGTTACGTGTGCATAGGGAATCACAAATTGGAATTCCCTATTTGCGATTTCCTATTTAAATAAGTATTGTAAATAAGGCGCCCACATGGTGTCGTTAGGGAGTGCAAGAAAGTGGCACATCAAAGCTGATGCACCACGTTCTTGTAAATCTGGCCCCATGTATTCTGAAAAAACTGTCAGGTAGTATAAACATATAGAAAGAGCATGTGGTTGGTGTCAAGTTGGGGGAGATACCGCCCCAAAAATAAAAATAAAACATTTTTGATACAGGATTCATGGACCCTGTATCAAGCCTGTAGATTCAGGTGGATACACAGGGGGTCATTCTGACCCTGGCGGTCCAAGACCGCCAGGGCGCAGAATGACGGAAGCACCGCCAACAGGCTGGCGGTGCTACCAAGCCCATTCCGACCGCGGCGGTAAAGCTGCGGTCGGAAAACCGGGGCCGACGGTTTCCCGCCGTTTTTGCCCCGGCTGGGCGAATCCGCCAGGGCAGCGCTGCAAGCAGCACTGCCCTGGGGATTCTGACCCCCTTACCGCCAGCCTGTTTCTGGCGGTTTTCACCGCCAGGAAGAGGCGGGCGGTAAGGGGTGTCCTGGGGCCCCTGGGGGCCCCTGCACTGTCCATGCCACTGGCATGGGCAGTGCAGGGGTCCCCTAACAGGGCCACGGCCAGCTTTTCACTGTCTGCCTAGCAGACAGTGAAAAGCGCGACGGGTGCAGCTGCACCCGTCGCACGGCCGCAACACCGCCGCCTCCATTCGGAGCCGGCTTTTGTGTTGCGGCCTCATTCCCGCCGGCCCAGCGGGAATGTTGGAATGCCCGCAGCGGTCTTTTGGTCAAAGTTGGAATGAGGGCCACAATCTTTTGGAAAAATTGTTTTCTTTTGAGAATTCTGTAAAGCAAATTAATATAAAACAAAATCGCAGAAAAACATTCCTGGTCAAAGACAATGGGGGTTATTACAACTTTGGAGGAGGAGTTAATCCGTCCCAAAAGTGACGGTAAAGTGACTGATATACCACCAGCCGTATTACAAGTTCCATAGGATATAATGGACTCATAATACGGCTGGTGGTATATCCTTCACTTTACCGTCACTTTTGGGACGGATTAACACCTCCTCCAAAGTTGTAATAACCCCCATAGTATAGTGAGCAATGTATTCTTGCAGTTCAGTGCATGGCCTGGCTATAGGCAGGCCCTATGCCCAGAGCCCCTAGGACACATCCAATAACCATGAGCAGCTTGTTCAGTGGCAAAATGGACAGTGCACGCCCTGCATTGGAGTGATGCGAAGTCTGGCTATGGGCCTTGTTCTGTGCTCAGAGTGACCTGCACACATTCAAAGGACTTGTGCAGATAGTTAGATGGCATAGAGGCTGTCTTGTATTGTGGTCGGTTTAATCTCTGCTATCAAAGTGTGCTGTACAGGGTCGAAGGCCATACACAGCTTCTCTAGTGACATGGGGATGATGCAGGCTATTTGCCTAGATCCTTCTGTATATACTGACATTTTTTTTTAAAGCAGTCAACTAAATAAACACTGTGGCTGCACAGAGCTGTTCGCTACAGGAAAAGTGGGACTACATTTTGGGGCGGAAGCACTTGAAACTGGCGCAGGATTTTCAGACAAATCTTGCTGTGTATGAGCCACCCGGGGGGGTATGACACATGGCGTGCTGCGTGCACGTGCTGTTAGGGTGCCAGCACATGTGTCAAAGCTGCATGACCTTAATATCATGTCAAAAATATAATCAGTCACTAATATTGCTAGTGTAAAATCACTGTGGTGCTGTGATGTCACTCATATCGTGGACTCTTTCTTTGCAGGTAAGATATGTTCATATCATTTCAAAAAGGTGAAAGAGGTATTTAAAGTGACTGCCTTGCACTTAGCACCTTGCTACTTCTTGGAGCAATATTTTAAACCACTTTAAATCAATTTTTAGTAACTTTAACCAATTCAGCCAATTAATTTTTGTATCTCTCCTGTCAGTTTAGTTAGCAAAGAGCCGCACTCTATTGGCTGGGAATGGGCGCGGATACGATGATCCGCAAGCCAGTTAAAATGACACCTGAGGCACGGATACACTGGGAGACCCATCACTGGTGCGCCAAAGGCAAGCCGTATGTCCACATCTGCTCCTGTCTTCATTTGTTCCACATCCAGCATCGTCCACTCTATCAAACACAACGCAGAATTTAATCAAAGGCTACCTTGTACCTCGCAACAGCTTCTGAAGGTGAAGATTAATGGGAAGAACTGCAAGTCAATACTCATACATGACACCGAGGGTACATGTTAGTGTCTTTCCCGACAGAAGATAATAACATTTTCAAGAATGGCGGATAATGATATAAGCCCCAGAGAGAGGAACAGCACATAAATACGTTATTGTTTTTTCTTAAATCTAAGATCACTACCTAAGCATGCTCATGAAGCTATTTGCTCTAATTACAGAAAAAAGCATAGACATTGATAGAGCCATAGCACTGATTCTAAGTAATTCTATCCTACAATAAGTAGGGACAGGTAAAAGGGGGGAAGGCCTGGCCATTATTTGATGGAAATATTTTCCTTGCATAACATTCACCTTGAAAACAATACTATTATGGGGGTCAATCCGACCCCGGCGGGCGGCAGGCGCCGCCTGCCGAGCGGAAACCGCCCAAACACCGCACCGCGGTCAAATGACCGCGGCGGTGATTCCAACTTTCCCGCTGGGCCGGCGGGGGATCTCAAGAAGATCGCCCGCCGGCCCAGCGGGAAAGCCCCGGCAAAGAGGAAGCCGGCTCCGAATGGAGCCGGCGGATTTGCAGGGGTGCGACGGGTGCAGTGGCACCCGTCGCTATTTTCAGTGTCTGCAAAGCAGACACTGAAAATCATTATGGGGCTCTGTTAGGGGGCCCCTGCACTGCCCATGCCAGTGACATGGGCAGTGCAGGGGCCCCCAGGGGCCCCATGACACCCGTTCCCGCCATCCTGTTCCTGGCGGTAAAAACCGCCAGGAACAGGATGGCGGGAAGGGGGTCGGAATCCCCATGGCGGCGCTGCAAGCAGCGCCGCCATGGAGGATTCCCTGGGCCAGGGGTAAACCGGCAGGAAACCGCTGGTTCCCCTTTTCTGACCGCGGTCAGAATGGCCCAGGAAGCACCGCCAGCCTGTTGGCGGTGCTTCCGTGGTCGTTGACCGACCGCCAGGGTCAGAATGACCCCCTATGTTAAGAAAAATAGACTTTTGTCTCAAGGTTTGAGATTAAACTACATTCTTAGGTGCACTGCTTTACCATCCTCCGGGACAAGAAAATTAATTTTCCAACTACTTAACTTTTTAGCAGTATACTGTCTGAACTGCGCCAATTTCACTTCATGAGGAGATTTCATTTTCCATGCAACAGCCCATAATACTTCATCAGCCCAAATTTTAATGGAAACAACCTTCATCTTTAATCTCAATGAACAGGATAATGTCCCCACTCTCTTAGCAAGTCATACTCTGGACTCAATGTTCACTAACCATCAGTGAATGTCAGTAAATGAACCAGAGATTGTAGTTTGGTCAGACAATTCACTTATACCTTGAAGTTGGACAGAGGAAAAAAAGATGCAGCAAAGAGCTCAGAAGTCAACAGGAAATTCCGTCAATGTGCTAAGAGAACAGAACAACATCTAACAAACACTCTAGCAAACATATTAACCCCATTGGCAGGTTCTCTAGACGCAGATACGGAATTGGTTATTAACTGGCAGAATTTGGCACCTAGCCCATTAACTCCATTAGAACTCAAGATCACAAAGAAAGAATGACTTTGCACTGTGGTTCACACCCACACCTGCAAAGAAAAAAATATACAAACCCTAGGAAAGAAATTGCAGAGAAACCTATTTTAAATTCCTCAAAAGAGGAATATACAAAGGCAATTAAGGCCCTCATTACAACATTGGCGGAAGATCCCGTTTACCGCTGTGCAGAAGACCGCCAACACACCGCTGCGGTGGCGGAATTCCGCTACAGCTATTACGATCCACAACTCGGAATCCGCCAAAATCCAGACACCCACACAAGTCCGCCACACCAAAGGTCAGTGATATACTGGTAATAAAAAAACCTCCACCGTCACGCCAACAGGAATACGCCCACACTATCACGATCCACGAATCCACGCAGCAGTCTTTCAACCGAGGTATTCCATTGGCAGTACACACCGCCACGCTCAAAATACACACACATTTACAAAACACAACCACATTGGACATTTCAAAATACACACACCTGATACACATACACACACCACTCCCACGTACTCAATACAATATAAAACACACACTCACATCACCCACAAACCCTTACTACCAAAATTGAGAAAGAAGTCCAGAGAGAGACACCACCAGAAACAACACTAGCATGCACAGGCACACAACACCATCACTCACACACCATTCACATACCTCAGACAACAAACACAAACACATCCCCTCACACATCACAACCAACACCACCTCACACATCACCCACACCACATCATGGCACCTCAACGACACCCCAGGTTCTCTGAGGAGTAGCTCAGGGTCATGGTGGATCAAATCGTCCGGGTAGAGCCACAGCTATTCGGATCACAGGTGCAGCACACCTCCATTGCTAGGAAGATGGAGCTATGGCGCCGAATCGTCGCAGTGGGACAGCATCCAAGAACTAGGGATGACATCAGAAAAAGGTGGAACGACCCACAGGGAAAGGTGCATTGCGTGGTCTCAAGACACAAGATTGCAGTACAGAGGACTGGCAGCGGACCCCCACCTCCTCCCCCACAACTAATAACATGGGAGGAGCAAGTCTTGGCTATACTGCATCCTGAGGCCCTCGCAGGAGTAGCAGGTGGAATGGACTCTGGTAAGGCAAATCTTTACTACCTCATCCCCCCACCCTACCTGCATGCTATCACATACCCCCACCCTCACCCCCTCACTCCAACACCTCACAAATGTCCCACTACCACAACCCACACATCCCAACACCAAGCCCTGCATGCAACACCAAAGCATGGACACCCATCACCAAAGCATGTCCACTACAGATACCCACACAGACCCCAAACCAACTATCACACAAGGTCCTAGACAAGAATGCAAGCACTGGAGTACAGGGTCAGTCACCCATTGCACACAATGGCACACACAGATGAAATAATCATGCCTTTACACCCCTGCAGGACCCTTACACAACATCACCAGACAGGAGGTTCCAGACATGTTCACTCCCCCCACAGAAGAGGCCCACAGTGATGACAGCAGCTCTGTCCAACTGAATCAAGATGACCAGCCCGGCCCATCTGGGACCTCGGCACAGTCCGTTCCCCTGACACTGGCACCAGCCACCACAGAGCCTCCCCCATCAGGAAACACCAGCACAGCACCCACCCAGCGGGCCCATCCCTCTGTCCCCAGGACATGTCAAGCAGAAGGGTGTCCACCACTACAGGGAATCCAGGCAAGAGGACTGCTGTGTGACAGGGGGAGGACAAGGGGCCTCTGACAAGCCTGGATGATGAACAGCCCACCACCTCCGCCGGCGCTAGTGGACAGGAGGCTACGCCACAGGACCACGACACCAGCACCCCACCCCCTGCAGATGGAGAACCACCCCGCAAACGGTCCCTGAGATCCAGGAACAAGACAAAGAACAATGCCAAGACCCCCGCCAGGAAATGAGACCCCCCTGAATGTCATCCTTCTGTCCCACTTTGTCACCCTGTCCATCCATCAACTGCCCTAGCTCCACTTCCTATGCCCCTTTGGACAGTGCACCTGTGAAATTAATAGACTGGACTCTGCCATTGACATTCCTCCACAATCACCCCGGCCCATTTTACAACCCCCTCCACCTATTTGCACAGAAATAAACATCCTTGAATCACAAAAAAATCTGGAGTCAGTCTGTGCTTTCACAAATGTGTACTTACAATAACTATGGAACACAGCAATGTCAATTTTATTGTCAACATACCGATGTAACACAGCTCTAGTCCATGAGGTAATATAACAGAGGTCACACAGTGGGACCCACATCTGTTAAATGGAAAGGCAAAGTGACAAGTCAGGGTCCATACACTGGGTAAAAGTGACATACTTATGATAGGTTAAACAATTGTATGAGATGTGTGAGGCAGTGATATCTTCTTACCTGTGTCTCACTGAAGTATTGCTGGATAACGTTGTTTCTGTTGTCGATATACTCTTCTTCTGCCTCCTCTTCTTCACTGTCCACAGGCTCCACAGCTGCCACAAGACCTCCAGCTGGACCATCCTCCTGCAGAAAAGGCACCTGTTGTCGCACAGCCAGGTTGTGCAGCATACAGCAGGTCATGATGATCCGGCACACCTTCTTTGGTGAGTAGTAGAGAGAACCACCTGTTATATGGAGGCACCAGAACCTGGCCTTCAGGAGGCCAAAGGTTCTTTCTATAATCCTCCTAGTTCGCCCATGTGCCCCATTGTAGCGTGCCTCTGCCCTTGTCCTGGGATTCCTCACTGGAGTCAGTAGCCATGACAGGTTGGGGTACCCAGAGTCACCTGCAAATGTCGAGGGACAACTGTTAGACACACACTAACCCGTAGGGACAACCCCAGACCCAGAAAACTCTTCACAGGGTATAGGGTCCTTGTCCTCACCTATTAGCCACACACGGTGCCTCTGGAGTTGCCCCATCACATAAGGGATGCTGCTATTCCTCAGAATGTAAGCGTCATGCACTGAGCCAGGAAACTTGGCATTCACATGGGAGATGTACTGGTCGGCCAAACACACCATCTGCACATTCATAGAATGGTAGCTCTTCTGGTTTCTGTACACCTGTTCACTCCTGTGGGGGGTACCAAGGCCACATGTGTCCCATCAATGGCACCCATTATGTTGGGAATGTCCCAGGGCATAGAAGTCACCTTTCACTGTAGGCAAATCCTCCACCTGAGGGAAAACGATGTAGCTGCGCATGTGTTTCAGCAGGGCAGACAACACTCTGGACAATACGTTAGAGAACATTGGCTGGGGCATGCCTGATGCAATGGCCACTGTAGTTAGAAAAGATCCACTTGCAAGGAAATGGAGTACTGACAGGACCTGCACTAGAGGGGGGATTCCTGTGGGATGGCGAATAGCTGACATCAGGTCTGGCTCCAACTGGGCACACAGTTCATGGATTGTTGCACAATCAAGTCTCTAGGTGACTATTACGTGTCTCTCTTCCATTGTCGACAGGTCCACCAGCGGTCTGAACACCGGAGGATGCCGCCATCTCATCACCTGCCCCAGCGGACGTGTCCTATGGAGGAGAACAGCGAGCAGAGAGTCAGCCAACACTGAGGTTTTACAAAATGTAATTTGCACAAATTTCTAAATCAACAATGTGCCTCTTACTGTGTGTATGCAAGGCTTAGATAGGTGTGACACAGTTATTTTTAATGCCATGTGGCCCCCTGAAATTGCGGCTGCCTGACCTGTAAGGTGGGAAAAGGGGATATGAGGTAACTGCGCTGGCGTTCTACACCGTTGCTGTAGGCGGTTGAAGACAGCGGCGCAATCCTGCATTGGTTAACATTGGACCCTTTGGGTCCCAGGAGCCAATGACGATGTACGCACCACCGCGGACGTGACCACCATTTTTTATCTGTACACTCACTTGATACCTGACCTTCAACAGGAGAGGACCTACACTGCAAGTGCTGCTGTGACCTCAGTCTGGAAGCTCATGTTTCTCGGGAAAGGGCCCCTGCCTTCACTTCGGAGGAGTTGGAGAAGTTAGTGGATGGGGTCCTCCCCCAGTTCACGCTACACTACGGTCCTCCAGACAAACAGGTGAGTACACTGTGAGCATGCTGCATGGGCAATGCCTGTTTGGAGTGGTGTGGATGGAAGATACATGGGGGGGACTGAGCCCTGCATGAGCGGACCGTGAGTGTATGTGCATCAGGGCAAGGGTGGGAATGTGGGCCAATGACTGTGACGGTCCGGATGGTTAAAGTTTTTCCTTGTCCCCTGTACTATTCCTGTAGGTCAGCGCCCACTAGAAGATGGATATTTGGCGTGCCATCGCCAAGGACATCCGGACCCGAGGGGTCCACCACAGAAGGAGCACCCAGTGTCGGAAAAGATGGGAGGACATTCGCCGCTGGAGCAAGAAGACGGCGGAGGCCCAGCTGGGGATGGCCTCCCAACGTGGGAGGGGTGCCCGTCGCACCATGACCCCCCTGATGTTCCGGATCCTGGCGGTGGCGTATCCGGAGTTTGATGGGCACTTGAGGGCATCACAGCAGCCACAAGGGAGTGAGTACAGTCACATCCATCTGACTCTGCGCGCATTACGAGGTGTCTGGGTGGGAGAGGTGGGCAGTGGGTTCCCCTAGGCCAGGGCGAGCTTTGTAGGAAAGGTCGCTTTGTGAGGCAACCTATGTGGCATTTAGGGGGTCATTCCGACCCTGGCGGTCCATGACCACCAGGGCCGGGGACCACGGAAGCACCGCCAACAGGCTGGCGGTGCTTCCTGGGCCATTCTGACCACGGCGGTAAAGCTGCGGTCAGAAAAGGGGAACCAGCGGTTTCCCGACGGTTTTCCCCTGGCCCAGGGAATCCTCCATGGCAGCGCTGCTTGCAGCGCCGCCATGGGGATTCCGACCCCCTTCCCGCCAGCCTGTTTCTGGCGGTTTTCACCGCCAGAAACAGGATGGCGGGAACGGTGTTGTGGGGCCCCTGGGGGCCCCTGCACTGCCCATGCCACTGGCATGGGCAGTGCAGGAGCCCCCTAACAGGGCCCCATAAAGATTTTCACTGTCTGCTTTGCAGACAGTGAAAATTGCGACGGGTGCCACTGCACCCATCGCACCCCTGCAACTCCGCCGGCTCCATTCAGAGCCGGCTTCCTTGTTGCAGGGTCTTTTCCGCTGGGCCGGCGGGAGCCCTTTTGGCGGTCGCCCGCCGGCCCAGCGGGAAAGCCAGAATGGCATCCGCGGTCTCCTGACCGCGGAGCGGCCATTTGGCGGTGACCGCATGGCGGGCGCCGACCGCCGCCTGCCGCGGTCAGAATGACCGCCTTAGTGTTTACATTATTTTGAATATTAATTGTCTTCAAAAGAATATGGCCCTCATTATGATATTGGTGGTAAATCCTGCTTACTGCCGCGGTGACAGCCGCCAACATACCGTCGCGGAGATGAACATCCGTTCCCCATATTATGACACACACACACACCAAACCGACAGAATACTGCCACAAACACAAATCTGCAGACCAAAAGTTAGTGTTAAACTGTTGGTATGAACAACCATACCGCTACACCAACAAAACAACGCCCTCCACATTATGACCCACAAATCACCACAGTGGACATTCAACAGTGGTAAACCATTGGCGGTACATACCGGCGCGGTCATAATGTCCACCCAAATACAAAACAACACAACATTGGCCAATACCAAAAACACACACCTGACACTAATACACACACTACACCCACCCACCAACAGCAATATAAAACACAAACCCACATTACCCACAACCCTTTGCCAACACGAAAAGACTGCAATAGCTAGCCTCTCAAATCACAGAGACAACTACACACACACACTACAACCACCCATTCATCCGTCACGCACCCAACACCCGACACCCCACCACATTACTCAACACCCTCTGCACAACACACACCACATAACACCCATGTCCCCACAAAGGCACCCCCATATCACTGATGAGGAGCTGCGGTCATGGTTTAGGAAATAGGGTAGAGCCACAGCTGTTTGGAGCACCGATCCAGCAGATCTCCATTGCCAGGAAGATGGAGCTATGGTGGAGAATCGTGAGCCGGGCGAATGCCGTGGGACAGCATCCATGAACAAGGGACAACATCAGGAAGAGGCGGAACGACCTATGGGGAAAGGTACGTTCTATAGCAGCAAGGCACCAGCTCTCTATGTAGAGGACTGGCAGTGGACCCCCACAGCTGACAGTATGGGAGGAGCACTTCTTGGCAATCCTGCATCCTGGAGTTGCCAGAGGACTGGGCACTGGTGAGTCTATATTTACTACCTATCCCCCATGCCTGCATGCCACCACCAACCCTCACCCTGTCACCCATCACTCCCCCACATCCCACACAGTGCACCACAACAATTAACTAACCTAAGTGCCAAGCCCTGCATGCCATAACCACTGAATGCACATCCCTCCCAGCCCTGCATGTACACCCACCACCAATGCATGCACTGCATGGATAACTAACAATCCCACAATACATCACCATACACAAACAAAGGTAGCAGGGCAACAGCAATAGCATAGAGGAAGCTAGGGATGCAGAATATATCACAGACATGTAGCATAATACGGCACTTACATCCCCACAGGTGACCCAGCCAATCTCAGTGGCGAGGAGGTGCCAGGGCTATCCAGTCCCCCGCCAGAAGATGCTCCCAGTGATCACTGCAACTCTGGACTTCTGGATCTGGATGAACTCCCTGGTCCATCAGGGACCACTGGTCTATCGGATACCCCAGCCCACCCCTAGTCCACCACAGAGCCTCCCCCCTCAGTATCCAGCAGCACAGCAGCCACCCAATATCCTCATACCTCTGTCCCCAGGACACGTCAATCTGCAGAGTGCACACCTGTACAGGGACCCCAGTCAACACCTCACAGGCAAGACAATCAGGGTTCTGGGGTCAGTGGCAGTGGCACACTGTTCAGGGGACACAGGCACAGAGAATGAAGGCCACTCAGGGGACTACTGTGTGCCAGAGGGAGGATAGGCCCAGGGAACCGACTGTCCAGGAAGCATTCACTAATGTCCTGGGGGCTTACCAACAATCCCAGGACAAGATGGGTCAGGTGATAGACATCATGCAGGAGAACCAGCGGCTGCAGGAGGAACACCACCAGGAGATCAAGAAAGAATTGCAGGCCCTCAACACCACCATGATCTCCATAGCAGGGGTGCTGGGTGATATGGCCAAACCATGAGGGAGTACACATCACACAAGCGGGCCCCTTCCACTAGCCAGTCAACTGACCAGCCCTCCACATCTGCTGCAGCTAGTGGACAGGAGGCCCTGCCACAGGACCCTCAGGCCTCCAGCACCCCTCCCTCTGCTGAAGGTGAGCCACCACAAATTGTCCCTGCGACCCATACAGACACCAGAGACACTTGCCAAGACTAAGACCACCACCAAGAATTGAGACCCTTCTGAATGTCCCCCTTGTGTTCCACTGTGTCACCTTGTCCACCTTGAACTGCCATTGCTCCCCTTCGTATGGCCCCTTGGACACTGGACCTGTGCTACAAACAGACTGGTCCATTACACTGGACTTTCCTCTACCATAACCCCATTCCATTGCACTATTCCTTCATAGGTTTCACTTCAATAAACACTCTTGAACACAACTTGAGTAATAGTGCTTTATCTGACAGAAATGTGCAATGTATTGAACTGTATCATCCTGTACAATTGTCCCGAACTTTGTGATTCCATCCAACAGATAACCTGTAGCAGGTTGTAGTCATCAGATTAGTACACAGTTGTAACCACACTAACATCTGAAAAATGGAAAGGCATAGGTGACAGTAAGTTGGGATGCTAAGGAAGTGACTTCCATCATGCTACAGCCACACAGAAAAATACTTTATTAGAGGAATGGTCAGTTCTACTGTCTTACCTGTGTGTCATTGGAAGCACTGCCATATAACTGATGTCCTGTTGTCCACATCCTCTTTCTCCTCATCCTCACTGTCCTCAGTGTCCAATGCATTTTCACTCTCCTCCTGCAGATAGGGCACATGTCGTCTGATGGCCTGTAGGAGGCTGGCCTGGTTTGTTGTGGGTACCTAAGGTACTTATACCTTAGACCAGGTCCAGTTATCCCTTATTAGTGACATGTAGGCTGTGTCTAGAAGCCAAGCTGTCTAGAGGTAGCTGTAAGCATAGCATCCAAGGCTGATCTAGGAGTCATGCAAAGCTCTTGCAATACCACAGTAGTCATACAGTACTTACACACAAGTGAGACAATACTCAGTGTTACCAAAAATAAAGGTACTTTATTTTAGTGACATAAGGCCAAAAAATATCTGAGAGGCTATGCTCCCCTAGGAGGTAAGTAAAACACATAAACTATACACTAGTAACCAAAATAAGGTAAATAAACAGTCATAAAATAATGCAAACAGTGAAAATCACCATAGTCTAGAATGGGCCTACGGGCAACACAAACCATATACTAAAATAGTGGAATGCGAAAGTCGTTTTCCCCCCTAGGTAAGAGTAGTGTGTAGAGGGGCCCCGGGGTGTAAGAAAACACCAAAGATAAGGAAAGTATCCCTACCCCAAAGCCCAGGAAAACAGGAGTAAAGTACAGCAGGTTTCCTCAGAACACACTAGGAGTCGTGATAAAGGATTATGCAAAATCCAAGCAAGACTGCAAGACACCAATGATGAATTCCTGCACCTGAAGACCTGTGGAGAGAGGAGACCAAGTACAAGAACAGATTATGAGTCCAGGAAGAAAAAAAGCCCCTGCTAACCAAGGATGAAGGTGCAAAATTGGATTCTCCGGTTGGAAGAAACAGTCAGAAATGCACCAAAGAAGACAGCTGCGGGTTCCTGCTTGGTGCAAGAGATGTCCCATGTAGAAGTCATTGGATGCAGGCTGGTTTTGGTTGTTGGATTCCACCAACAAGCCTTGGCTCACGCAAATGTTGCTGTTGGTAGGAAAAGATGCTACCTGGGCCCAGGAGGGACCTGGGGGTCTCAACTCAGACTGATGTGACAGAGAGGGCTCTCAGCACTTCAGAGAGCCCTCGGAAGAGACCAGGCAGCACCCACAGGAGTCCCAGGACATGAGGACAAAGGAGTTGAAAGTTGTGGTAATTGCAGCACTACACAAAGAGATCCTACGCCGCCGGAGATCAACTGAGGGAGCTGAGTGTCGCAGGATAGAGTGGTGGGGACATGAGCTACGCTGTGCATGAAGGATTTCTGGAAGAAGCACACAGAAGCCCTAGGAGCTGCAAACCACGCAGTGTACAGGGGTACTGTCTGGCTCTGGGAGGCAGGCCCTTACCTCCCCCAAATTTGGACAGTTGGACTTTTGGGTAGTCAGGATCACTTTGGTCCACCACCTGTAATCCAGGGATCACACTCGTTGCCAGGAGAGGAGTCCCAGACTACCGGTTGTCACTGCAGAGAGGTGCCTGCTGAAGCAGGGAAGAGACTCTGTCACTCCACAGGAGATTCCTTCTTTCCTTCTGGTGCAGGGTGAAGACAGGCAGGCCTCAGAGCATGCACAACCTGGAAACTGTTGCAGTTGCTGGCAGGAGCAGAAGTTCCAGAGTTGCAGTAGCTTTCTTGAATACTTTGTTGCAGTTGTAGAGTTCCTGGAGTAGTTCTGTGGTTGATTTGACAGTAGAAGGTGAAGCAGAGATTGCAGAGGAGTCATGCTGGAGTCTGGAAAAAACAAATCTGAGGGCACCCCCAGAGGAGAGACCCTAAATATCCCTGAGGGGGGGATTGTTCACCTAACCAGGTAAGCACCTATCAGGAGGGGTCTCTGATGTCACCTGCTGGCTCTGGCCATTCAGATGCTTCCAGAGTTCCCTGACCATTCTGTAAACAAGATGGCAGAACACAGGGGCACTCTTAAGGAGCTCGGGTCACTGAACCAGTATAGACTGGATTATGCAAGAAGGGCACCGTTTGTGCCCTTCAAAGCATTTCCAGAGGCTCTGAGAGGATAGCCCTCCCATACCTGTAACACCTATTTCCAATGAGAGAGGTTGTCCTGGGATTGACCTGCTCAAGCCCCTGGAGGGCAGAAACCTGTCTATGAGGAGGCAGCAGCTGTGGCTGCAGTGGAAACCTCAGAGAGCTGGTTTGGCAGTACAGGGGGTCTATGGTGGAGCCCCCAGGGTTCATGGATTCGGCCCTCAGTACCAGAATTGGATTGGGGGTACAATTTCTCACTCTTAGACACCTCACATGGCCCTATCCGGGGTTACCATTGTGAAGCTACATATATGTATTCACATATAGTTAGTGTATGCTTATCATGGTGTCCCACACTCAAGAAGTCTAGGAAATTGGTCCTGGACAACCGGGGGCACCCTTGCTAGTGCAGGGGTGCCCTCACACACAATAACTTTGCACCTAGCCTTCAGGAACTGAAGGTTAGACATATAGGTGACTTATAAGTTACCTGGTGCAGTGAAAATGGCTGTGTAATAATGTTTGCAGTCCAGAAGAAGTGTTTGTATGAGCTCCTTATGGGTGGCAAAAGAAATGCTGCAGCCCATAAGGATCTCTATGGACTTATAAGGGGTCCAGTATGCCAATATGGAGTGAAATAAGTGGTCACTAAACCATAGTGACACATTTGGAAACAGAGAGAGCATAAGTACTGGTGTTCTATTTAGCAGGACTCCAGTGACACAGTCAAGCATACTGACAACACAGTAACACATACTGACATATAGGCCACAAACTATGTGCACTGGGGTCCTGACTAGCAGGGTCCCAGTGAGACAGTAGAAACACACTGACAAATGAGTAGAAACTGGGGGTGCCAAGAAGGATGGTATTTTCCTACATGGCCAGGTTGTGCAACATGCAGCATACAACAACTATCTGGCAGACCTTCTCAGGGGTGTAGCAGAGGGATCCACCTGTCAGATGGAGGTACCTGAACCTTGCCTTCAGGAGACCAAAGGTCCTTTCGATAATCCTTCTGTTATGCCCATTAGCATCATTATATCTATTTTTGGCCCCTGTCCTCGGATTCCTTACAGGGGTCAAGAGCCAGGACAGGATTGGGTAGCCAGAGTCACCTGCAAGAAGTGAGGGACAAACATTAGCCTTGCACAATGGCATGAGGGATGACTCCAGAAGGTATACACTGACATACATTGGGTGGGGACTCAGGCTCAACTATAAGCCACACTCTGTGCCTCTATAGTTGTGCCTTCACTTGTGGGATGCTGTTATTCCTCAGGACGAAGGCATTGTGCACTGACCCAGGATACTTGGCAGTGACGCGGGAGAAGTACTGGCCAGCAAGGCACACCATATGGACATTGAATGAGTGGAAACTCTTCCTACTCCTGAACACCTACTCATTGGCCTGGGGGGGACTAAGGCAATATGGGGCTCATTCTGAGCCCGGCGGGCGGCAGGTGCCGCCCGCCGGGCGGAAACCGCAGAAAGACCGCACCGCGGTCAATAGACCGCGGGGGTCATTTTGACTTTCCCGCTGGGCCGGCGGGCGATCGCCAGAAGATCGCCCACCGGCCCAGCGGGAAAGCCCCTGCAACGAGGAAGCCGGCTCCGAATGGAGCCGGCGGAGTTGCAGGGGTGCGACGGGTGCAGTACCACCCGTTGCGATTTTCACTGTCTGCATAGCAGACAGTGAAAATCATTGTGGGGCCCTGTTAGGGGGCCCCTGCACTGCCCATGCCAGTGGCATGAGCAGTGCAGGGGCCCCCAGGGGCCCCACGACACCTGTTCCCGCCATCCTGTTCCTGGTGGGTTTTACCGCCAGGAACAGGATGGCGGGAAGGGGGTCGGAATCCCTATGGCGGCGCTGCAAGCAGCACCACCATGGAGGATTTTCTGGCCCAGGGGAAATCCGGCGGGAAACCGCCGGATCCCCTTTTCTGACCGCGGCTTTACCGCCGCGGTCAGAATGGGCACTGCAGCACCGCCAGCCTGTTGGCGGTGCTTCCGTTGCCCGTGGCCCTGGCGGTTTAGGACCGCCAGGTTCAGAATGAGGGCCTATGTGTCCTGTCAATAGCCCCAATAACATGTGGAATATGTCCCATTTCATAGAATCCAGCCTTTACAGTGGCCGAATCTTCTACTTCGGGGTATGCGATGTAGCCGCACATGTGTTTGAGAAAGGCAACCAAAACCCTTGCCAGCACTATTGAGAACATTGGCTGTGACAGTCCTGCAGCCAAGCCCACTGTCACTTGGAAAGAGACTGTTGCAGGGAAATGGAGTACTGATAGGACCTGTGCAAGAGGGGGAATCCAAGTGGAATGACGGATATCAGATATCAGATCAGGCTCCAATTGAGCACACAGCTCTCTGATTGTGGCCCTGTACAGTCTATACGTGAGTATTATGTGCCTGTTATCCAGGGTAGCCAAGTCCACGAGGGGTCTGCACATGGGGGATTGCCTCCTCCTCCTATTTCTTCGAAGAGGTATGTACCTAAGGGACAGAAGAGTGAGAAGGGAGTGACAACATGAAAAACATAGAGTATATATGTAACTGGACACTGTAAATGGCTATGTATGTACAATGAACACCAATGACGCAGTTTTTTTTCTAAATTGTGTACCAGCACTATAACATGGCAACCGCATGTCCTGTATGTATGGACAGGTGGAAGTGATCTAGCGCATCATGGCGGAAGGCGTTTTGCACCACCGTGCAATTCCTCTTTGGCTAACATGGGGCTCTATGGAGTGCAGTACCCAACAAGGATCACCGCCGGAGGTGATGGTGTACACCGCCATTTTCTGACTAAAACCTCACTTGATTCCTGACTTTCCACAGGACAACACCTTCACTGCGTTTGCTGCTGTGACCTGTGTCTGGAACCTGCCATGGTCTGTGCGACAGGGGAAAGGGCCCCTGCCTTCATTTCAGAGGAGTTAGAGTGCCTGGTGGATGGGGTCCTACCCCTGTATAGGCAGCTGTATGGGCCTACAGACGAACAGGTGAGTACACCATGGGGACATTGCGTGTGGCAGGGCTGCATGAGTATGTGTGTGTGGGTGGGGTGTATGGCTGGTGGTAGTGTACATGCAGGGCTCCGGGTGAAGTGTGCGCCATGTGAGGGGCAAATGATGTCTAAAGGCCATATGTGTGACAGGCTGGATATTTGGATTCATGGCATCGCTCTGTGTTTCCCTGCATGTCAGCGCCCATCAGAAGAAGGTCCTGTGGTGTGCCATCGCCAAGGAGGTGTGGACCTTGGCGGTTTATAGCCGTCAGAACACCCACTGTAGGAAACGGTGGGAGGACCTGAGAGGCTGGGACAGGAAGACCGCGAAGACCCAGCTGGGGACTGACTCCCAGTGACGAAGGGGTGCCCGTCGGAACCTGACCCCCTGATGGCCCGCATACTGGCAGTGCCCTATCCAGAGCTGGATGGGCGCTTGAGGGCATCACAGCAGCCACAAGGGGGTAAGTCTGGTGTGTGACAACCATCTTTGTTGCCTGGCATGGGATTCTGGTTTTAGTCATTGGATGCCTCTTTATGCCAGCTCATACATTGTTGTGTGATCCAGCTCAGGGTTATTGGGTTAATAGCAAAATCTGGATAGTTACCTATGTGGCTTTCCACGTCAGACAGGGCTTAATAGGTCCCAGGAGAGGGGCAGATGGCAGTGTTTGGCTCTTATCCTGCTGTGGTACCTAGCCAATGGTATGCCAGTGAAGTGCATACTGCTCAGTCTGTGTTATTGTGATGTGTATGCCATCTGTGGTGTTGGTGCTGTAATTGAACCAGTGCTCCCTTTCTTTCTGCCCCCCCTAGTTTCTTCTGTCATCCTCTCCATGTGTGCATTAGCATCATCTGGCGAAGCAGCAAGTGCACTGGCGAGTGAGGGAGCTGCAGCCCACGGGACTCAGGAGGCACAGTCCACCGACTCCGAGGGGATCAGTAGGACAGAGGGCAAAGGGAGCACCATGGCGGGGACAGGACGTGACAACACTGACTCTGAAACCTCCTCCTATAGGAGCTCCCTGGTAGTGATGGACACCTCTGGAACCACCCCAGCTACAGGTGCAGCCGTCACCCCGTACCAGCACCGCCCTCCCAGTAGCCCCTCACTGAGTTGCCCTTGCCCGCTCACCCAGGATGGTGGGCTTCTCCTTCGTCCCAGGCACCTCAGGACTTGCTCCAATGAGCCCTGCTGCCCTCAGAGAGGAGGCTATTGACCTCCTGAGATCCATCTCTGTAGGGCAGTCAACCATAGTGAATGCCATCCATGGGCTGGCATCCCAGATGCAGCAATGCAATGCCTTCCTGGAGGGCATTCACAGTGCTTTGGCTGTCCTACAGAGATTGTTTCAGGCTCTGGCCTCCTTTCTGATGGCAGCCGGTGTCCCTGGTCATATCGTTCCCCCCTCCAACTACCACTTCCCACTCCCAGTCTCCTCAACCCCAACCCATCCCAAACACACATACAGACAAGCATGCACACAAAACATCACACAAGAGTGGCACAGACAAACACAGGCATCTTACTTCAAGCTACTAGCACACACAAAACAACAGACAGATGCACACACAACATCCACTGCCTCCACTGTCTGCCCCCTCCTCCTCCTTTCTCACAGTCACATCTGCACTCAAACCTGCGTACACTACATCAATAGTCCCAGACCCTGCCACCTGTACACCCTTGCCCACAGACACCACAAGAGCAGACTAGCAGGCATGCACCCCACACACCACATGCATAGCACCACCACCACCTTCCCCACCTCATGCAGCACACCCACCTCACTTGCAGACACCACCACAACATCCATCCACACGTCCTGTTTGTCATTTCCCACCCAGTCTGCCCCTTCCAAAGAAACACAAATGCTCGCAATCAGACCCCCAACAGCCATTCACCTCACACAGGCACTCTGTCCATGCACCTGCACCCAAGTTCAGCACACCTACTTCTCCTACTACTACTCCCTCTTTCTCCACTCCCATCCCTCCTCCCACATCCCACCCCAATGTCCCTAAGAAGGTTTTCCTTGCCCATCTTGACCTCTTCCCTACTCCTACCTTCCCATCGTGCCCATAAGTGCAAGGTCCCAACCACCCAGCCAGGCACCTCAGCCAACCAGTCTGCCAGTACTCCCACCCAAAAATCTGCTGCTGCCACAAGGGGACCCCTGAGTGGGAAGGCAGCCACTCCCAGCAAGGACACAACTCTGCCTCAGATACAGAGGTCTAGGGTGGCGGAATCAAAAAGACAGAGGACAGTGTTGGCGGAGGCACCTCCTAAACCTGGAGGCAAGGACACATGTCACATGACAAAGGCCAAGGGGGCCCCTCACAGGAATAAACCCAAGGATCCCCATCCACCACCTGAGGACAAGGATCCCCATCCACCACCCAAGGCCATGTAGCCCCCCCTTTAGGGACTGTGGTCTATGACTCCCCTCCAGGGACAGTGGGCAAGGAGCCCCCTCCTAAACCAACGGGCATAGTACCCACTCCAGGTACTGTAGCCTAAGACTCCCTACCAGGGACAATGGGCAAGGACCCCCCTCCAGAACCAGTGGGCAAGGATCTCCTTCAAGAACCGTGGGGCAAGGAGCCCCCTCCAGAACCAGTGGACATGATACCCACGCCGGATGAGGTGCCCTCCCCTTCCCCTAATGTGCCTGCCCATTTCCAACATGATGCCCCTGAACAGTGAAGTCCGGATGATGTCAGAAGTCCAGTTGGGGCTTGGACAATGCCCTGTAGCCATGTGGCTCTTTAGTACTTTGGACTGGCCACTGGCCCAATCAGTACATTGACATGTGTATAGTTATTTATTTATTCATGATGGTGGCTGTTGGCAGCATATTTCAGTGGTTGTACTACAGATATGTGTCCTTGCATTCTTTGCTCCTGGGTCCTGTATGTGTCGATGTACTGTGCAGCTGGTTGCGTGTGTCTATGGTGTGTGATGTGGGTGTGTGTGTCACTCACCTTTTCCTCCCTTCCTCCATTGTGTGCCAGGTGGCTGTACTCACCGTTGTCGTCTTCACTGGCGTTGGTGCTCCAGGACAGCCATGGCTTGGGAAGCGCATCGGGAAGACTTGAAATTCCAGTTCCAGGGCGGCCGAGGAGTTCCATGTGTCCCTGAGGGTCTGTTTTTTATTTTCTGTAATGTGTTTCCACCAGGCTTTTGATGGTGCTGCTATCGCCCAGGAAATCCTGGCAGTTGGCTATGTCATAATATGGTGGGAGGTACAGTGACTTCCACCTGGCTGTAGGTGGCAACCACCATGGTCGGAGGTGTTAGCACCCTGGCAGTTGGTGTGGTACATTGGCTGTCTATGGAAGGTCTCACTGCCATAGTCATAATTTGGCAGTAATTACCGCCAGCCTGTTGGCGGTATTACCGCCACTTTAACAGTGGCGGTCAGTACACCACCAATGTCATAATGAGGACCTTTGTTTTTAAAACTATGGGGGTCATTACAACATTGGCGATAAAAGCCGCTTACCGCCGTGCAGAAGACCGCAAATACACCGCCACGGCCGCGGAATTCCGCCATAGCTATTATGACACAGATCTCGGAATCCACCGAAATTCAGACACCCACACAACTCCGCCACACCAAAGGTAAGGGTTAAACTGGCGAAAACAATTCCTCCACCGTCATGCCAACAGAAACACGCCAATGCTATCACGACCCACGCGGCGGTCTTTCAACCGCGGTATTCCATTGGCGGTACACACCGCCGCGCTCAAAATACACACACATCTCCAAAACACCGCCACATTGGACAATTCCAAATACACACACCTGATACACATACAAACACCACTCCCACACACCCAATTCAATATAAAACACACACCCACATCACCCACAAACCCCTATGACCAGAAATTTTGAGGAAGCCGAGAGACAGACAGCACAGCAATTGAGAACCCCACCACACAGAGGCACACAACACCATCACCCATACAACATTCCACGCACAAAACACCACACACCACTACACATCACCACACACATCAACACTTACACCACCCCACACATCACCCACACCACCCCATGTCACGCCAAAGACACCCCAGGTTTTCCAAGGAGGAGCTCAGGGTCATGATGGAGGAAATCCTATGGGTAGAGCCACAGCTATTTGGCTCACAGGTGCAGCACACCTCCATAGCCAGGAAGATGGAGCTATGGCGCAGAATCGTGGACAGGGTCAACGCTGTGGGTCAGCATCCAAGAAATCGGGAGGACATCAGGAAGAGGTGGAACGACCTACAGGGGAAGGTGCGTTCCGTGGTCTCCAGGCACAACATCGCGGTACAGCGGACTGGCGGCGGACCCCCACCTGCTCCCCCACAACTAACAACATGGGAGGAGCAAGTATTGACCATCATGCATCCTGAGGGCCTCGGAGGAGTCGGTGGAGGAATGGACACTGGTAAGTCAAATCTTAACTATCATATCCCCCACCCTACCTGCATTCTATCACACACACCCACCCTCACCCCCTCCCCTATCACTCCAACTCCTCACTAATGTACTAATAACACAAACCACTCATCCCAACACCAAGCCCTGCATGACACAACTAAGCATGGTCACCCCTCACCAAAGCATGCTCACTGCACATACCCATAACAACCCCCTAACCATCATTACACAAACCCACACACAGGAATGCTTGCACTGGGGTACACGCACACCCACCCATTGCACACCATTACACACACAGATGCAATAATCATGCTCTTATATTCCTGCAGGACCACTACGGAACGTCACCACACAGGAGGGTCCAGACATCTCCACTCCACCCACAGAAGAGGCCCACAGTGACGACAGCAGCTCTGCCCTACTGGATCCTGATGACCAGCCGGGACCATCGTGGGCCTCGGGACAGTCTGTTCCCCTTGCACAGGCACAGCCCAACACTGACCTTCCACCCTCTGGTAACACCAGCACAGCACCCACCCAGCGGGCCCATACCTCCGTACCCAGGACACGTCAATCAGCGGTGTGTCCACCACTACAGGGAACCCAGGATAACCCACCACCCCAACAACAACAGGGACCTGGGGGCAGTGGTAGTGGGCACACGGTCCAGGAGACGGAGGCACAGGAACACAGGGGAACTGGGAGGGCTGATGTGCGACAGGGGGGGACAGGCCCAGGGAACCCACCCTCCACGAGGCCCTCTCCTCCATCATGAGAGCATACCACCACTCCCAGGAGACGATGGCGATGGTCCTGGCCAAGTTTCAGGAGACCCAGTGCCTGCAGGAGGAGCAGTATTTGGCGTTCAGGGAGGAGCTCAGAACCATCAGCTCCGCCCTGGGCGCCATCGTAAGGGTGCTTAAGGACATACAGAACACCATGAGGGACACCGTGGCATTCCAAGGGGCCCCTGACACTAGCCTGGACGATGAACTGCCCACCACCTCCGTCGGCGCTAGTGGACAGGACGCCCGCCACAGGACCACCACACCAGCACCCCGCCCCCTGCAGACGGAGAACCACCCTGCAAGCGGTCCCTGAGATCCAGGAACAGGACAGAGCAAGATGGCAAGACCCCCGCCAGGAAATGAGACCACCCTGATTGTCCTCCAACTGTCCCACTTTGTTACCCTATTCATACATAAACTGCCCCAGCTCCAATTCCTATGCCAATATGGGCAGTGCAACTGTGTGACCAATAGACTGGACTCTGCCATGGACATTCCTCCACCATCACCCATCACCATTTTACAACCCCCCTCCATTTTTCAATACTTAAATAAACACCCTTGAAGCACAAAACAATCTGGAGTCAGTCTGTGATTTGGTAAATTTGTATTATCAATGACAGTGTCAAAATGTGTTTTCAACTGTAATGCCAACATACCTATGTCACACATCACAAGGCCATGAAGAATGCAAGCAGATGACACACGTTGTTAACCACACCTGTGAAACCGTAATGGAAAGGTACAACTCAGTTACCAAATACTGCTACTAAATGACAGACAGGATAGAGGTAGAAGTGTGAAAGTGAATGTAATTGTAAAATAAAATGTTCTCACCTGTGTGTCACTGGAAATATTGCTGTATGACTGACTCCCTGTTGTCTATGTCTTCTTCCTCAGCTTCCTCCTCATCACTGTCCACAGGCTCCACAGGCTCCACAGCTGCCACAACACCGCCATCTGGACCATCCTCCTGCAGAAAAGGCACCTGGCGTCGCAAAGCAAGATTTTGAAGCATTGAGCAGGCGATGATGATCTGGCACACCTTCTTCGGTGAGTAGAATAGGGAACCACCAGTCATATGTAGGCACCTGAATCTGGCCTTCAGGAGGCCGAAGGTGCGTTCGATCACCCTCCTCGTCCGCCCATGAGCCTCATTGTAGCGTTCCTCTGCCCTGGTCCTGGGATTCCTCACTTGAGTCAATAGCCAGGACAGGTTAGGGTAACCAGAGTCCCCTAATAGCCACACACGGTGCCTCTGGAGTTGACCCATCACAAACGGGATACTGCTATTCCGAAGGATGTAGGCGTCATGCACAGAGCCAGGGAACATAGCATTGACCTGGGAGATGTACTGGTCTGCCAAACATAGGGGCATATTTATACTCCGTTTGCGCCGGAATTGCGTCGTTTTTTTTGCTGCAATTCCGACGCAAAACTAACTCCATATTTATACTTTGGCGTTAGTCGCGTCTAGCGCCAAAGTCCATGGAGTTAGCGTAATTTTTTAGCGTGGACACCTACTTTGCGTTAATTATATGCAAGGTAGGCGTTCCCGTCTAAAAAATCGACTCCGAGGCATGTGCGTCAGATTTATACTCCCGGGCAAAATTCACGGGTCAAAAAAAATGACGTATGGCCGCTTTTGCGCCATTTTTTTGCACCTGCAAAAGGCAGGCGTTAAGGGACCTGTGGGCTCTGAAGGAGCCCAGAGGTGCCCTCCCATGCCCCCAGGGACACCCCCTGTCACCCTTGCCCACCCCAGGAGGACACCCAAGGCTGGAGGGACCCATCCCAGGGACATTAAGGTAAGTTCAGGTAAGTTTTTATTTTTATTTTTTTTGTGGCATAGGGGGGCCAGATTTGTGCCCCCCTACATGCCACTATGCCCAATGACCATGCCCAGGGGACAGAAGTCCCCTGGGCATGGCCATTGGGCAAGGGGGCATGACTCCTGTCTTTGCTAAGACAGGAGTCATTTCTATGGGGGTTGGGAGTGAAAACAAATGGCGCAAATCGGGTTGAGGCGAAAAAATTGCCTCAACCTGACTTGCCCCATTTCTTGACGCCAAAGCCCCATATCCCCCTACGCCGGCGCTGCCTGGTGTACGTCGTTTTTTTTTAACGCACACCAGACGGCGACGGCGGCTAACGCCGGCTAACGTCATTCAATAAATTCGGCGCCCGCATGGTGCTTCAGAATGGCGTTAGCCGGCGCTAATTTTTTTTACGCAAAACTGCATTAGCGCAGTTTTGCGTCAAAAAGTATAAATATGGGCCATACTATCTGTACATTCATAGAATGATAACTCTTCCGGTTCCTGTACACCTGTTCACTCCTGCGGGGGGGACCAGCGTTACATGGGTGCCATCAATAGCACCTATGATGTTGGGGAGATGTCCAAGGGCATAGAAGTCACCTTTAACTGTAGCCAAATCCTCCACCTGAGGGAAAATGATGTATCTCCTAACGTGTTTCAGCAGGGCAGACAACACTCTGGACAACACGTTGGAAAACATAGGCTGGGACATCCCTGAAGCCATGGCCACTGTTGTCTGAAAAGACCCACTTGTAAGGAAATGGAGCACTGACAGCACCTGCACGTCAGGGGGGATTCCAGTGGGATGGCAAATTGCTGACATCAGGTCTGGCTCCAACTGGGTACATAGTTCCTGGATAGTGGCACGGTCAAACCTGTAGGTGATGATTAAATGTCGCTCCTCCATTGTCAACAGGTCCACCAGCGGTCGGTACACCAGAGGATTCCGCCATCTTCTCAAATGTCCCAGCTGACGGTGCCTAGGAAGGACAACAGCGACCACAGAGTCAACAAAATCTCAGGTATGTACCCACAGATACACAGAACACGACACAAAACTCTTCCTGTATGTGTGTTGAGTGTAGGCCTAGGTATGTGTGACGCAGTAGTAAATGAAGCCATGTGGGCCGCTGAAATGGAGGCTGCCTGACCTCTAAACTGGGACAATGGGATGTGAGGTATCTGCGCTGGCGTTGTACACCGTCGCGGTAGGCGGTCGTGGACCGCGGCGCAATGCTGCATTGGTTAACATTGGACTCTATGGGTCCCAGGAGCCAATGATGAAGTGCGCCGGCTGTGATGATACGCACAGCCGCGGACGTGACCGCCATTTTCTATCTGTTCAATCACTCGATACCTGATCTTCGACATTAGAGGACCTACACTGCAAGTGCTGCTGTGACCTCGGTCTGGAAGAGACAATGGCTGCTGCATCTGGGGAAAGGGCCCCTGCCTTCACTGCTCAGGAGTTGGAGAAGCTCGTGGACGGGGTCCTCCCCCAGTACACGCTACTCTACGGTCCTCCAGACCAACAGGTAGGTACACAGGGTGCATGTTGTATGGGCTATGCCTGGGTGGAGAGGGCTGGATGTTAGTTGGAAGGGGGCAGAGTTCAGGGAACATAAAGGACTGTGAATGCATGTGCCACATGACAAGGGTAGAGATGGGGGCCACTCACATCGACGGTGCAGTTGGTAATGACTTCTCTTCTTCCTCTGTGCATGTCATGTAGGTCAGCGCCCACCAGAAGAAGGACATTTGGTGTGCCATCGCCAAAGACGTCCGGACCCTGGGGATCCACCAGAGACGGGGCACCCACTGCCGGAAAAGATGGGAGGACATTCGCCACTGGAGCAAGAAGACGGCGGAGGCTCAGCTGGGGATGGCCTCCCAACGTGGGAGGGGTGCCCGTCGCACCCTGACCCCCTGATGTTCCGGATCCTGGCGGTGGCCTACCCGGAGTTGGATGGGTGCTTGAGAGCATCACAGCAGACACAAGGGGGCATGTACACTCTCATTCTGGGGACTTTGCGCGCAGTGTAGGGGTCTGGGTGGGGGAGGAGGGCTGTGGGTTTCCCTAGGCCAGGGCGAGTTCCGTAGGCTAGGCCCCTCCGTAATGCAGGCCATGTGGCACTCCACCCCACCTCAGTAGAGTGCCAAGTACAGGTATACATGCCCCTGTGGCATCTATGTGTGCAGATGTCCACCATAGCCATGTAGGCCAGATCCCAGGAATTGCATCTGTAGAGCACGTCATACTGCAGGGGGCTGCTGTGTTGTCCGCCAACGGTAGCGGTAAGCAATGCACTCAACCTGTCTTTCTTCTGTCGCCCCCCCCCCCCCCCCTTTTTGTGCTCTCCCTGTTTTTTTGTGCATCAGCATCATCAGGCGGAGGTACAGTGGCACCGGAGCACGAGGGAGCTGCATCCCACATGGCCGTGGAGGGCCACACACAGACTCTGAATACACCAGTGGGACGGAGGGCGAGGGGAGCTTCACGTTGGTCACCGGATCACCAAACAGCGACACGGAGTCGTCCGCCGATGGGAGCTCCCTTGTGGTGGCGGCACCATCTGTGCCCCCCACTTCTACAGGTACAGCCGCCACCTCCCCTACCAACACCGCCCTCCCAGCTGCCCCTCAGCGTTCGCCCCGTGCCCGCTCACCCTAGAGGGTGGGCATCACCTTCCCCCCAGGCACCTCAGCCCCTGCCCCTGTCACTCACTGTTGGGCAGTCTACCATTGTGAATGCCATCCAGGGTGTAGAAAGGGAGTTGCAACACGGTAATGCATTCCTGTAGGGCATTCATTCTGGTCAGGCTGCCCTTCATCGAACCCTGCAATCTCTGGCCTCAGCACTGATGGCAGCCATTGTCCCTGTGTCTAGCCTCCCCCCTCCAACTTCCTCCACCCAGACCCAATCCCCTGTACCCCAGCCTATCCCAAGCACACCATCAGACAAGCATGCATACACCTCAACACCCAAAAGTAGCTCAGGCAAACATAAGCACCACACAACCCACAGGCACTCACACAAGCATCACCCACATACAGACACAGCAACATCCACTGCCTCCACTGTGTCCCCCTCCTCCTCATCTCCCTCCTCCCTCCCAGTGTCGTCTACACTCTCACCTGCATACACTACATCTAGAGGCACTAGGACTCGCACCAGAACACCCAGCACCACACCCCGCTCACCTGCACTCACCACCCCCACTACCATTTACACGTCCCCTGTGTCCACTCCCAGTGTGTCTGTGACACCCCCTCCCAAAGTAAACAAACGCGGGCACCCACACACCCAACATCCATCCACCTCACGACAGCCTCCAGTACCTGCACCCAAATCACCTAAAGTTACACCTCCTACAACCACCTCCTCTTCCTCCACTCCCAGCCCCCCTCCAGCTACCCATCCCAATCTTCGTCAGAAACTCTTGTTCAGCGGTCTTCACCATGGCGGTCTTGGCCTTGTTCAGCAGTGCTTTGCCATGGCTGCCTATGGACTGTTCAGCGGTAGCCTAAGATGGCGGTTCAGATACTGACATTGGTGTGTGGCATGACGTTCCATCATTGCCCAGCGGGGCTGTGAGATTCTGGACCCTCCTGGGCTGTGACTCCGGCGGTTGCGGTGGTCTCCTGACCAGTAACGATACTTGAGCCCTCCTGGGCTATGACTCTGGTGGTGGTCTCCTGACCAGTAACGATACTTGAGCCCTCCTGGGCTATGACTCTGGTGGTGTTCTCCTGACCAGTAACGATACTTGAGCCCTCCTGGGCTATGACTCTGGCGGTGGTCTCCTGACCAGTAACGATACTTGAGCCCTCCGGTGCTGGCGGTTGTGTCTGGACCGCCGGAATTGATGGCGCACTTCTCCGCCGTGACACTCACAACTGGTTGGGGAGACTTCCTCTGGACCTTCCCCACCTTCTTTTGAGTTACAGATGACTCACCAATCGCCTTGGATCCCATTTCACTGTTTGTACCACCAGGAGTCTTGACACGGTCCCGTCGTCCAATCTCCAATTTCGGAGCCTTCACAGGGGGTGGGCTGACAGTGCCTTGGCTCCGGGTCATACTGCCTGCCCTGGTGGACGGGGCACTCCAAAAACCTGGAACACGCACCACTGGTACTGGAGGCATTTTGGCAAAGGCGCTACGACGGGACTGATGAATTGGAGGGAGGGGGTGGGGGCAAAAAGGTCAATTTCACATAGGGACAGTTTCTGACGTACACTGGGATGGGTAGTTGGAGGGGCTCTGGGAGTGGAGGAAGAGGAGGTGGTTGTAGGAGGTGTCACTTTAGGTGTTTTGGGTGCAGGTGCAGGTACTGGAGACTTGTATATGGCAGTGGATGTGGTGAGTGCAGGTGAGCGGCTTGTGGTGCTGGGTGTCCTGGGGCGAGTCCTAGTGCCTGTAGATGTGGTGCATGCAGGTGTGTGTGTAGACAAGACTGGGAGGGAGGAGGGAGAAGAGGAGGAGGGGGACACAGTGGAGACAGTGGATGTTGCTGTGTCTGTATGGGTCTGATGCTTGTGTGAGTGCTTGTGGTGAGTGTGGTGCCTATGTTTGCTTGAGCTACTTTTGGGTGTTGACTTGTGTGCATGCTGGTCTGTAGGTGTGCTTGGGATGGGCTGGGGTACAGGGGATTGGGTCTGGGTGGAGGAAGTTGGAGGGGGGAGGCTGGACACAGGGACAATGGCTGCCATCAGTGCTGAGGCCAGAGATTGCAGGGTTCGCTGAAGGACAGCCTGACCAGAATGAATGCCTTCCAGGAATGCATTACCGTGTTTCAACTCTCGTTCTACATCCTGGATGGCATTCACAATGGTAGACTGCCCAACAGTGAGTGACCTGAGGAGGTCAATGGCCTCCTCACTGAGGGCAGCAGGGTTGACAGGGGTAGGGCCTGAGGTGCCTGGGGCGAAGGTGATGCCCACCCTCCTGGGTGAGCGGGCACGGGGCGAACGCTGAGGGGCTGCTGGGAGGGCGGTGCTGGTAGGGGAGGTGGCGGCTGTACCTGTAGAAGTGGGGGGCACAGATGGTGCCGCCACCACAGGGGAGCTCCCATCGGCGGACGAGTCCGTGTCGCTGGTTGGTGATCCTGTGGCCGACGTGAAGCTCCCCTCGCCCTTCGTCCCAGTGGTGAAATCAGAGTATGTGGTGTGGCCCTCCATGGCCATGTGGGATGCAGCTCCCTCGTGCTCCGGTGCCACTGTACCTCCGCCTGATGAGGCTGATGTACAGAAGGACAGGGAGAGCAGAAAAAGGGTGGAGACAGAAGAAAGAGAGTTTTAGTGCATGGCATACCGCTACCGTTGGCGGACAAGACAAACGCAGCAGCCCCCTGCATTACGCCGTGCTCCTGCCCTCTGCACATGCAATTCCTGGGAAATGGCCTACATGGCAATGGTAGACATCTGCCCACATGGATGGCAAAGGGGCAACTATACATCAATTAGCCTTTTTTTTGAGCTGGGGTAGAGTGCCACATGGCCTACATAACAGAGGGGCCTTGCCTACCTAACTCGCCCTGGCCTAGGGACACCCACAGCCCACCACCCCACCCAGACAGCTCCACAGCACGCAAAGTCCATTGCATGAGGTTGAACTCACCCCCTTCTGTCTGCTGTGATGTCCTTAAGCGCCCATCCAACTCAGGATAGGCCACCGCCAGGATCCGGAACATCAGGGGGGTCATGGTGCGACGGGCACCCCTCCCACGTTGGGAGGCCATCCCTAGCTGAGCCTTCGCCGTCTTCTTGCTGCAGCGGCGAATGTCCTCCCATCTCTTCCGGCAGTGGGTGCCCCGTCTCTGGTGGGCCCACAGGGTCCGGACCTCCTTGGCGATGGCATGCCAAATGTCCCTCTTCTGGTGGGCGCTGACCTACATGACATGCACAAGGAAAGAGGAACAGTCATTACCTACTGCACCGTCGTTGTAATTGGACCCCTCCCAACTCTATCCCTGTGGCCCATCCATCCCCATGCATGACTGTTCTATGTACTCTGCCCCCTTCCCTCATCCACCCAGCCCTCTCCACCCAGGCCTAGCCCATCCAACGTTCTCCCTGTGTACTAACCTGTTGGTCTGGAGGACCGTAGAGTAGTGTGTACTGGGGGAGGACCCCATTCACAAGTTTCTCCAACTCCTGTGCAGTGAAGGCAGGGGCCCTTTCCCCAGACGCAGCAGCCAGACCGAGGTCACAGCAGCACTAGCAGTGTAGGTCCTCTCCTGTCGAAGGTCAGGTATCTAGTGATTGAACAGATAGAAAATGGTGGTGACGTCCGCGGCGGTGACGTCCGCAGCGGTGCGCATCATCACCGCCAGCGCACCTGTTCATTGGCTCCTGGGACCCATAGGGTCCAACGTTAACCAATTCAGCATTGCGCCGCGCTCTACGACCGCCTACCGCGACGGTGTGCAACGCCAGCGCAGTTACCCCACAATTCCATTGTCCCATTTTAGAGGTCAGGCAGCCGCCATTTCAGGGTCCCACATGGCTTAATTTACTACTGCGTCACACATACCGAGGCCTACACTCAAAACCTTTCCCGGATGGGTTAATTATCTGGTGTAGTCTTGTGTATGACTGTGGGTACATACCTGGAGGAATGCTGACAGTTTTTTCGCTGTTGTCCTTCTCAGGCACCGTCAGTTGAGACATATTGGAAGATGGCGGAATCCGCCGGTGTACCGACCGCTGGTGGACCTGTTGACAATGGAAGAGCGACATGTCATCGTGACCTACCGGTTTGACCGTGCCACAATCCGAGAACTATGTACCCAGTTGGAGTCTGACTTGATGTCACCAATCCGCCATCCGACTGGAATCCCCCCAGACGTGCAGGTGCTGTCAGTGCTCCATTTCTTAGCAAGTGGGTCTTTTCAGACAACAGTGGCCATGGCATCAGGGATGTCCCAGCCTATGTTTTCCAACGTCTTGTCCAGAGTGTTGTCTGCCCTGCTGAAACACATAAGGAGATACATAATTTTCCCTGAGGTGGCTGATTTGCCTACAGTGAAAGGTGACTTCTATGCCCTTGGACATATCCCCAACGTCATAGGTGCCATTGATGGGACCCATGTAGCTCTGGTCCCCCCCCCGCAGGAATGAACAGGTGTACAGGAACTGGAAGAGTTATCATTCGATGAATGTCCAGATGGTCTGTTTGGCAGACCAGTACATCTCGCAGGTAAATGCAATGTTCCCTGGCTCAGTGCATGACGTCTACATCCTGCGGAATAGCAGCATCCCTGATATGATGGGTGAACTCCAGAGGCACCGTGTATGGCTATTGGGGGACTCTGGTTACCCCAACCTGTCCTGGCTACTGACCCCAGTGAGGAATCCCAGGACCAGGGCAGAGGAACGCTACAATGAGGCCCATGGGTGGACTAGGAGGGTAATCGAGCGGACCTTCGGCCTCCTGAAGGCCAGGTTCAGGTGCCTCCATATGACAGGTGGGTCCCTATTGTACTCACCGAAGAAGGTGTGCGACATCATCATCGCCTGCTCCATGCTCCATAACTTGGTATTGCGACGCCAGGTGCCTTTTCTGCAGGAGGATGATCCAGATGACGGTGTTGTTGCAGCGGGGGAGCCTGGGGAGCCTGTGGACAGTGATGAGGATGAAGCTGATGAAGATGAAAATGACAACAGGGAGTTAGTCATACAGCAATATTTTCAATGAGTCACAGGTGAGTACAATTTCATGATTCACATTATATTACATCTCACACGTCTACCTCTATCCTGTACCTACATTTCACTCCCTATTTGTTACCTGAGTTGTCCCCTTCCATTTCAGTTTCACTAATGTGTTGACCTACGTGTCAACAGCTTGCACCCTTGAAAGGCTTGTGATGTGTGACATAGGTATGTTGACCTTCCAATGGCTAACCTTTTTTAACACTGTAATTGACAATACAAAGTTCACAATCATTGACTGACTCCAATATTATTGAGGTTTCAAGGGTGTTTATTGAAGTGCATAAAAATGTAGGGGGGTTGTGAAATGGGGAGAGGTCATGGTGGAATAATGTCCATGGCAGAGTCCAGTCTATTAGTCTCACATGTACATTGCACATCTGGCCATTGGAAGTGGAGCTGGGGCAGTTCCAATCTGGACAGGGTAACAAAGTGGGACAGTGGGGGGACAATCAAGGTAGTCTTTTTTCCTGGCGGGGGTCTTGCCATCTTGCTGTGTCCTATTCCTGGATCTTAGGGCCCGCTTGCCTGGTGGTGGTCCGTCTGCAGGGGGTGGGGTGCTGGTGTGGTGGTCCTGTGGCCGGGCCTCCTGTCCACTAGCGCCAGCGGAGGTGGTGGGCAGTTCGTCGTCCTGGCTAGTGTCAGGGGCCCCTTGGAGTGCCACGGTGTCCCTCAAGGTCTTTTGAATGTCCGTCAGCACCCCTACGATGGTGCCCAGGGCGGAGCCGATGGTCCTGAGCTCCTCCCTGAACCCCAAATACTGCTCCTCCTGCAGGCGCACATCAGCCCTCCCAGTTCCCCTGTGTTCCTGTGCCTCCGTCCCCTGGACCGTGTGCCCACTACCACTGCCCCCAGGTCCCTGTTGTTGTTGGGGTGGTGGGTTAGCCTGGGTGCCCTGTAGTGGTGGACACACAGCTGATTGACCTGTCCTGGGTAGGGAGGTATGGGTCTGCTGGGTGGGTGCTGTGCTGGTGTTCCCAGAGGGTGGCAGGTTGGTGTTGGGCTGTGGCTGGGCAAGGGGAACCAACTGTCCTGAGGCCCACGATGGTCTGGGCTGGTCATCAGGATCCAGTAGGGCAGAGCTGCTGTCGTCACTGCGGGCCTCTTCTGTGGGTGGAGTGGAGTTATCTGGACCCTCCGGTGTGGTGACGGTCCTTCGTGATCCTGCAGGGGCATAAGAGAATGATTATTGCATGTGTGTGTGTCATGGTGTGCAATTGGTGGGTGTGCGTGTACCCCAGTGCAAGCATTCCTGTGTGGGGGCTTGTGTGATGATGGTTGGGGGGTTGTTCTGGGTATGTGCAGTGTCCGCCGCCCGTCCGCTGAACTGCGATGTTGTGCCTGGAGACCGCTGAACGCACCTTCCCCCGTAGGTCGTTCCACCTCTTCCTGATGTCCTCCCGATTTCTTGGATGCTGTCCCACAGCGTTGACCCTGTCCACTATTCTGCGCCATAGCTCCATCTTCCTGGCTATGGATGTGTGCTGCACCTGCGAGCCAAATAGCTGTGGCTCTACCCGTAGGATTTCCTCCACCATGACCCGGAGCTCCTCCTCGGAAAAGCGGGGGTGTCTTTGGCGTGACATGGGGTGGTGTGTGTGATGTGTGGGGTGGTGTCAGTATTGATGTGTGTGGTGATGTGTAGTGGTGTGTGGTGTTTTGTGCGTGGATGTTGTGTGGGTGATGGTGTTGTGTGCCTCTGTGTGGTGGGATTGTCTATTCTGTGCTGTCTCTCTGGCCTTCGTGAATAATTTTTGGTCGTAGGTGTTTGTGGGTGATGTGGGTGTGTGTTTTATATTGTGTTGGGTGTGTGCGAGTGGTGTTTGTATGTGTATCAGGTGTGTGTATTTGGAATTGTCCAATGTGGCGGTGCTTTGGAGATGTGTGTGTATTTTGAGCGTGGCGGTGTGTACCGCCATTGGAATACCGCGGTTGAAAGACCGCTGCGTGGATTCGTGGGTCGTATTAGCATGGGTATGTTTCTGTTGGCGTGGAGGTGGAGGTTTTGTTATCGCCACATTTAAACACTGACCTTTGGTGTGGCGGACTTGTGTGGGTGTCTGAATTTCGGCGGATTCCGAGATGTGTGTCATAATAGCTGTGACGGAGTTCCGCGGCGGTGTATTGGCGGTCTTCTGCACGGCGGTAAGCGCCTTTTACCGCCAATGTTGTAATGACCCCCTATATGTTCCGACCACAAAAAGGACCGTCGGCGGTGGTGGAACGTGCACCACGGTCAAATGCCCTATGTGTCCTGAAACACACTACACTGTTGGCTGTCAAGAAGGACCTACATGATAAGACAGAATAAGGATGTCTGTGATGGTACAAAACATATATTGTATGTGTGATGGAGTTTATAAAGCCTAATACAGTATTCCAGGCTGCCAAAATGGCAGATGACAGACCTACTCCACTGGACATTAGGAATCGTCCAAAACTGTAATTGGAAGTTGCTAGGGCGGTAGGGATTTCAAACCGAGGTGGACACAACCATAGGCTAACCTTGTTGCCTGTGGTGGTTGCAGCCCAATGGCTGTGTCTGCCGGTGACGACCACCATGTATGTGGCCGACGTGACCGCCATGTTATGAATATTCACCCACTTGACTCCTGACAGTTCTGCCAGCAACAACTCCACTATCTGAGCTGCTATGGGCCACCTCTGGGAGCAATCATGCCACATCCAACAGGTGACTGGGCACCTGCATTCCCCCAAGAGGAGCTGGAGCGGCTTGTTGATGAGATCCGATCCCTGTATGGACTGCTGTATGACTCACCAGTCGAGCAGGTAAGAATCTCATAGGCATAATTGATTCTGTTTGACACTATCCTTTACCCCCTTATAGGCTACAGTGTGTCCCTGTGTGGCAGATAGACTTCTTGTGTGTCTGCTGTTGCTATCTGTGTGGCATCAATGGATGTACATTGTGCCGGCATTGGTGGTCAGTACTATGGGGGTCATTCCTACCCTGGCGGTCCGAGACCGCCAGGGTAGGGGACGGAGGAAGCACCGCCAACAGGCTGGCGGTGCTTCTGGGGCTATTCTGACCACGGAGGTAAAGCCACGGTCAGAAAAGGGAAGCCGGCGGTTTCCCGCCGGTTTCCCGCTGCCCCTGTGAATCCTCCACGGCGGCGCTGCAAGCAGCGCCGCCATGGGGATTCCGACCCCCTTCCCGCCAGCCTGGTCCTGGCGGTTTTCACCGCCAGAACCAGGCTGGCGGGAACGGGTGTCGTGGGGCCCCTGGGGGCCCCTGCAGTGCCCATGCCACTGGCATGGGCACTGCAGTGGCCCCCTAACAGGGCCCCACATTGATTTTCAGTGTCTGCTTGGCAGACACTGAAAATCGCGACGGGTGCAACTGCACCCGTCGCACACCAGCAACTCCGCCGACTCCATTCGGAGCCGGCTTCCTCGTTGCTTGTGCTTTCCTGCTGGGCGGGCGGGCGGCCTTTTGGCAGTCGCCCGCCAGCCCAGCGGGAAAGTCAGAATGACCGCCGCGGTCTTTTGACTGCGGTACGGTCTTCTGGCGGTTCCCGCTTGGTCGGCGACCGCCGCCCGCCAAAGTAGGAATGAGGGCCTATATGTTAAGTTCAGTTACATTGCGTTGTGTGATTTTTTGGGGTCCTATATCCTCCTTGTGTTGGATGCACATAACTAGGTAGGGATACTTTACTGCCATCCACTGAAATCTCTTTCTTCATGCTTGTTGTAAATGTTGAACAACATCTAAATGCATTACATCATGAGCTGTCTATGCACCTGTATGAGTCATTTGAGGGTCTCATAAGCAACGTGTATAGTACCACAGATCTTTCAACACACATCTTGCCTTGCCAAACTGTCTGAAATATATATCCTGACTCACAAGGCCCTTCAGGTCACCACACACACCACATGCCAAATTGCTGATGGCCACATGATGTACTGTCATGCATGGAAGTGATGGATATATAAATGACTTGAAGGCTCTGTATGCTCAGCCTGCAGAGACCAGGGCCTTTTAAATGTATCCCCCAGTATGGGACATAGTCCAGGCTGGGGTTCAGTCACTGTAGCTATGCAACAGTGGCACTGTGCCCACTCCCTATTCACCAGCAGCTGCTGGCAGGTGTGCAATAGGATGCTCTAGTGGAAAAACCTGCCCTGAATGCCTCTGTCCATTGATTTCTTTAAGAATAGGTACTGAGGTACATCCCAGAAGTAGTCCTATGGCCCTCATTACAACCCTGGCGGTCGGTGTTAAAGTGGCGGTAATACCGCCAACAGGCAGGTGGTTAAAAAAAATGGGATCATGACCACGGCGGAAACTGCCAACACATACAGCCACTTTAACACTCCGACCGCCACAGTGGTAGCAACAAACACCGAGGTGGTAACCACCAACAGCCAGGTGGAAGACAATGTACCGCCCACCCCATTACAACACGCCCATCCGCCAGATTTTCTGGGGTGGTACCAATGCCATCAAAAGCACGGTGGAAACAGTACTTGGAAGGGAAACCACTCACCTCTCGACACTCAATGAAGAACCAGGATGCCATGAAGCCCGAGCTGCACATTATGCCCATGCTGGTGTATCTTCTCATATATCAGGAGCACCAACGGCAGTGACGACGACCACGGTGAGTACAGCACCTAGTAGACAGGGGAGGGGGAAAGGAAAAAGAGAGTGAAACACACACGGAACATGCATCATCCCCACCCCCACCCTCACCCCCAACACCATACACACAAACACATGCAACAACATTACATATACACCCTGTAACCCTCTGGAAGAACGCAAGGACAAAGTTAATTGAGTCAAATTAGTGTAATATTAGAATTCTAGAGAAATGCGTTCATAAATAAATAAACAGTATGTATAATATACACAATATATACAAAATGAGGGACAATGTCCACACAAAAATAGTCTGTGACCCACTGGACCATAGCACATAGGCTAAGCCCACACTTGACTCCTGCCTCAAAACAGAGAGAACACTGCAGGGGCATCAGGTCAAAAACACACAGGCACCTCAGGGGGACGGGGAAGGGGGCACCTCAGCCGGAAGATGGTATAACACCACTGCTCCTGGAGGGGGTTTCATGCCCACAGCGATGTCCTGGGGAGTGCAAGGTCACAGTCTCTCAAGTCTCTCAAGTGGGTGGTTTGCCCAATGGTTGGTCCTGGGGAATGCAAGGCCAGTCTCTCAAGTGTCTCCAGTGGGTGGTTTGCCCACTGCTTGGTCCTGGGGAATGCAAGGCCACAGTCTCTCAAGTCTCTCAAGTGGGTGGTTTGCCCACTGTCTGGTCCTGGGGAGTGCAAGGCCACAGTCTCTCAAGTGGGTGGTTTGCCAACTGCCTGGTCCTGGGGAATGCAAGGCCACAGTCTCTCTGGTGGGTGCTGATAGTTGTGGTGCTTGCGGCGGTGCAGGTGGCAGTGCAGGTGGCAGTGCTTGCGGTGGCACTTGGGGCAGTGCAGGTAGCGGTGCTGGCCGCGGTACAGGTGGCTGTGCTGGCGGTTGTGCTGGTAGCCACCAGGCCTTCACCTGCAGGCTCGGACGGCTAAAGTGCCTTGGCTGGTGTCTTGTGCCCATTCCAACACCTTGGCAGATGGTGGTGTCACCTTGGGTCTGGCAGTTGGAGTCTTTGAAGTAGCCTTGCTGGGTGGTTGTGGCTCCTTCCCCTTACTGGATGCTGTCCCCTTCTTCGCCTTGCCAGGTGGTGGAATGGTATTTGCCTTGGCAGGGGTTGGTGGTACACTGACTGGCCTGACGGGTGCCCCCTTTGACCCTCTGACAGCTGCAGGAACCACAGCAGACGTGGACTTGGTAGCTGAGGTGCTCGGCTGGGTTTTGGCCACCCTGGCCCGAGGGGAAGGACAGGGGGAGGGGTAGGGAGCGGGTCAATGTTGGCTAGGAAAAGCTTCTTCTGGACATTGGGGTGGGAAAAGGGTGAAGGTTTGGGAGTGGAGGAAAAGGGAGTGGTTGTAGAAGGTATCAGTCTGCTGTGTTTGGGTACAGGCGCAGGAGCTGGATGATGTTGTGAGGTGGATGGCTGTTGGGTGGGTGTGTGCTTGCATTTGTGCACTTTGGGAGGAGGGGTCACAGACACAGTGGGATAGGACACAGGGGACGACTGCATGGATGTGGGGGTGGTGACTGCCAGTGAGGGGAGTATAGTGATAGGCGTGCTGGTGATGGAGGTAGTGGATGAGAATATAGTGCATGCAGGTGTGAGTGGAGACGCTATTGGGAGGGAGGTGGGAGACGAGGAGGAGGGGGACACAGTGGAGGCGTTGGATGTTGGTGTGCCTGCATTGGGATGGTGCTTGTGTGAGTGCCTGTGAGATGAAGTGTGGTGCTTATGTTTGCCTGAGCCACTTTTGTGTGTTGATTTGGGTGCATGCTGGTCTGAAGGTGTGCTTGGGATAGGCTGCAGTTGAGGGGATTGGGACTGGGTAGAGGAAGTTTGAGGGGGAGGCTAGAGACAGGGACAATGGCTGCCATCAGCGCAGAGGCCAGAGCCTGAAATGCCCTCTGTGGGGCCACCACGCCAGAGTGAATGCCCTCCAGGTATGCATTTGTTTGTTGCAAAGGCCTCTCAACACCATGGATGGCATTCAGAATGGTTGACTGCCCAACAGTGAGGGATCTCAGGAGGTCTATAGCCTCCTCACTGAGGACAGCAGGGCTGACTGGGGAAGGGCCTGAGGTGCCTGGGGCGAAGGAGATGCCCACTCTCCTGGGTGAGCAGGCACAGGAAACACACTGAGGGGCTTCTGGGACGACGGTGCTTGTAGGGGGGTGGCGGCTGTACCTGTTGTTGGGGTGGGCACAGAGGTGTCCGACACCACCAGGGAGCTTCCATCGGAGGAGGAGTCCCTGTCTGTAGTGTCCCCTCCTGTCTCTGTCATGGTGCTCCCCTCGCCCTCTGTCCCACTGGTTCCCTCACCCTCAGTGGATTCTGCCTCCATGCCCATGTGGGATGCAGCTCCCTCCGTCGCCGGTGCCTCTGCTCCTCCACCAGATGATGCTAATGCACACAAGGACAGGGTGACAAGACAAAAAGGGGGGGGGAGAGACAGAGGATACACTTGGTCAATGCCATTATAAACACTACCATTGGTATACACATAACACAGGGAGCAGCCCTATGCACTAGGCCATGCACTACCAGTTACAAAGATAGTCACCAGCCCATGGGGTACCTAGCATAACGCCATCAGCTGCACATCTGAAACAAACAAGGCCCCGACCAGTAGGAGATGCCCACAAACACCATTGGGGTTGGAGTGCTTCAGAGCCTGCCCAAAAAGGGACCTACCCTGTCATGTTCGCCCTGGCCTAGGGGCACCCCTAGTCCACATCCCCCACCCAGGTAAAACCTTAACACGCACCAACTCATGAATCTGAATTTGTACTCACCCCCTTGTGGCTGCTGTGATGCCCTCAAGCGCCCATCCAACTTCAGCTAGGCCACCGCCAGGATGCGGAACATCAGGGGGGTCAGGGCACGATGGACACCCATTCTTTGTTGGGAGGCAAGCCCCAGCTGAGCCTCCTCCGTCTTCCCCTTGCCCAGTGGTGCAGGTCCTCCCACCACTGCGGCAGTGGGTGCTCCGTCTGTGAAAGACCCCAAGGGTCTGCACCTCCTTGGCAATGGCACGCCAAATACCTTTTTTCTGATGGGCGCTGATCTGCAGGAAAAATTGAGCTGAAAAGGGATTAGTAATACCGTTCGGACCATCACACTCATGGCCCACCATATCCCTCCCATCCACTAAGGCACGTACATTGACCACCATACATGCAGCACTCTTCCCAGGACACCTCAGCCCCCCGTACATGCGGCTTACATACACAGCACTCCATACAATCATGGCCCACGCATCATGCTCACAGTGTACTCACCTGTTTGACTGGAGGACCATAGAGTAGAATGTACTGGGGTAGGACCCCAATTACCAGTCTCTCCAACTCCTCCGCAGTGAAGGCAGGGGCCCTTTCCCCATGTACATGAGCCGTTGTCGCTTCCAGACACAGGTCACAGCAGCACTTACAGTGTAGGTCCCCTCCTGTTGAAGGTCAGGTAGCATGTTAGTGAACAGATAGAAAATGGCAGTCATGTCCGCAGCGGTGTGTACCGTCACCGCCGGCGTACAGCGCCATTGGCTCCTGGAAAACATAGGCCCCAATGATAACCAGTGCGAAGTTGCGTGGCGATCGTCGACTGCCTACCTCAACGACGCACAATGCCAGCGGAATTACCTCATTTCCACTTGTCCCTCCTCAGAGGTCAGGCAGCCGCCATTTCAGGGGGGCACAGGCGATGGCACCTAACTGCATCAAAGCAGACATTGGAACATCAAGTTTTGTCTGCCCTGCTGAAACACATGCGCAGCTACATTTTATTCCCCCAGGTGGAGGATTTGCCCACAGTGAAAGCTGACTTTTATGCCCTGGGACATATCCCCAACATCATTGGTGCCACTGATGGTATACATGTAGCATTTGTCCCCCCCCCCCGGAAAAATGAACAGGTGTTCAGGATTAGAAAAAACTATCACTCTATGAATGTGCAAATGTGTTTGGTTGACCAGTACATCTCCCATGTGAATGGTAAGTATCCTGGCTCTGTGCATGACACCTTTATCTTGAGGAATAGCAGCATCCCATATGTGATGGCTTAACTCCAGAGGCACCGGGTGTGGCTAATAGGTGAGCCTAACGTCCCCACCCAGTATATGTTGGTGTCTGGGTATGAGGCTGTTCCTAAGGGTAAGTGTGTGTCTAACAGTTGTCCCTCAATATTTGCAGGTGACTCTGGTTACCCCATCCTCTCATGGCTGCTGACCCCAGTGAGGAATCCCAGGACAAGGGCAGAGGAACGTTACAATGAGGCACATGGGCAAACAAGGAGGATTATTGAGAGAACCTTTGGCCTCCTGAAGGCCAGGTTCCCGTGCCTCGATCTGACTGGTGGATCCCTGTACTACTCACCCAAGAAGGTGAGCCAGATCATCATTGCATGTTGCATGTTGCATAGCCTGGCCTTGAGACGCCAGGTGCCTTTGATGGTCTTGTAGCAGCGGTGGAGCCTGTGGACAGTGAGGAAGAGGAGGCAGAGGAAGGAGATGTGGACAACAGAAGTAATATTGTACAGCAGTACTTCCAGTGACACACAGGTAGGACAGTGTAACTTCACTTTTCTTTTCAGTTTTCTGTTGGACATTGTACATGGCAGCATGATTTCACTATGTCTATGGCCACTTACTGTACCCTTTGGCATCTCTATTTTCAGATCTCTGTGCCCCACTCTGGCTCCTGGCATGTTTACTGCTGCCCACTACAGGTCATATCAATGTATAAATTCCTGTACCTAGGATTTGCAATTTTTTCAGAATGTTGTACTAATACATGTTTCAATCAAGTGACAGACTCCACAATTGTATTTGATCCAACAGTGTTTATTTAAGTGCTAATAAGTAGAGGGGGGTGTGCAATGGGCTGGGGGTGATGGTGGAGGAATGTCTAGTTAGAGTCCAGTCTCTTGGTATCACAGGTGCATTGTCCAAGGGGGCAAAGGAAGGGGAGCAATGGCAATTCAAGGTGGACAGGGTGACAGAGTGGGACACAGGGGTGAAAAACAGGAGAGTCTTATTTCCTGATGGGGGTCTTGGCAATGTTCTCTGGCTTCTGCCTGGGTCACAGGGACCATTTGCGGGGTGGTTCTTCTTCTGTAGGAGGTGGGGTGCTGGTGGCCTGTTGTTCCAGTGGTGGGGCCTCCTGTCCACTAGCGCCGGCGGAAGTGGAGGGCTGTTCATCAGTGTGGCTAGTATCAGCGGCCCGTTGTTGTGCCACACCCTCCCTCATGGTGTTGGCCATGTCAGCCAGCACCCCTGCAATGGTGACCAGGTGGTGTGGATGTGTCTGAGGTCCTCCCTGATCCCCAGGTACTGTCCTTCCTGCAGCCACTGGGTCTCCTGCAACTTGGCCAGTATCTGGCCCACGGTCTCCTGGGAATGTTGGTATGCTCCCAGGATCCCTGCAAGTGCCTTGTGGAGAGTGGGTTCCCTGGGCCTGTCCTCCCCCTGTCACACAGCAGTCCTCCCAGCTTCCTTGTTGTCCTGTGCCTCTGTCCCCTGAACCGTGTGCCCACTTCTGACCCCAGGTCCCTGATTGTCTTAGGTTTGTGGGGTTGCCTGGGGTCCCTGTAGTGGTGGACACACTGCTGATTGATGTGTCCTGGGGACAGTGGTATGGGCCCACTGGGTGGGTGCTGTTGTGGTGTTACCTGAGGGGGGAGGCTCTGTGGTGGTATGGGACTGTGGCAGGGTAACCGACTGTCCAGAGGTCCCTAATGGGCCAGGTTGGTCATCGTGATCCCGACGTGCAGAGCTGCTGTCATCACTGTGGGCCTCTTCTTTGGGGATGTTGGTGGCACCTCCTCTCCAGTGACATTGAGTGGGGGTCCTGTGGGGATGAAAATGCAGTGTTATTGTATCTGCGTGTGCCATCTTGTGCATGGGTGTGTTTCCCTGTATTGGTGTGATTGCCCTGTCAGCTTTGCCTTGTGTGCGTGGTGATTTTGTGGGCTAGGTGATTCTCTCTAATGGGCATACTGTGGTGATGGGTGTCCATGCAGGTCTATGATGGGAGTCCATGCATTGGTGTGACATGCAGGGCTTGGTATTGGAATGGGTGGGTTGAGATAGTCTGGTATATATGAGGTGGTGGAGTGATGGGGTGAGGGTAGGGTTCGGAGTTTGTGATGGCATACAGGTAGGGCGGGGGATATAGTAGTAAAGATTTGACTTACCAGAGTCCAGTCCTCCTGCTACTCCCGCAAGGCCCTCGGAATGCATGATCACCAAGACTTGCTCCTCTAATGTTATTAGTTGTGGGGGAGGAGGTGGGGGTCCACTGCCAGTCCTCTGTACTGCTATCTGGTGTTTTGCTACCACGGAATGCACCTTCCCCAGTATATTATTCCACCTCGTCCTGATGTCATCCCTTGTTCTGGGGTGCTGTCCCATGGCATTGACCCTGTCCACGACTCTCCGCCACAGCTCCATCTTCCTTGAAATGGACGTCTGCTGCACCTGTGATCCGAATAGCTTGTGGCTATACCCGGATGATTTCCTCCACCAAGACCCTTAGCTCCTCCTCTGAAAACCTAGGGTGTCTTTGGGGGTGCCATGGATGTGGTGTGAGTGGTATATGTCAGGATGTGTGGGGTGATGTGTGGGGTGATGTGTTGTGGTGTGTGCTGTGAGATGCATGGATGTTGTATGGATAATGGTGTTCTGTGGCTCAGATTGAGTGGATGCTCCTGGCTTCTGTCTCTCTGTTTGCTATCTTTTTTTTTCTTTGAAAGGGTTGTGGGTAATGTGTGTGTGTATTTTATTGTGGTGTGAGTATGTGGGTGTGGTGTGTGTATGTGTATCAGGTGTGTATAGTTTGAATTGTCCAATGTGGTGTAGTTTTGTAAGGGTTGTGTATTTTGAGCGCAGCGGTGTGTACCGCCAATGGTTTACCGCGGTTGAAAGACCGTCGCGGTGATTCGTGGGTCCTTATACTGTGGGCGTATTCCTGTTGGAGTAATGGTGTGGGTTTTGATACCACCAGTTTATCACTGACCTTTGGTCTGGAGGACTTGTGTGGGTGTCTGTTTATTGGTGGATTTCACTGTGTGGGTCATAAGACCCGTAGCGGTATACCGCCGCGGTCACGGTATGTTGGTTGCCGTCAGCACAGCAGTAGGTGGCATTTACCGCCAAAGTTGTAATAAGGGCCTATGTGCATTATGCATCATTGTCAATATGTGTCTTTGACTCATGACAGGTCCCTTACCCCATAGGTCTGTTGTCACCTTCACATTAGTCAAAAGTGTCCTGTACAATCTTATTGCACTGGTGACAGTCCCACAGTTCAACAGTGTGTTGATTCTTGGGAGGCCATGATATGTGAATCAGTACCTTGGTCACATAGCAGAAACTGTACAATGCATACCTTTGTATGTTGGATGCCCTCTCTGTATGATAGACACATATGTCCAAAGGAGTTTTCTGTGGTACGGACCATACCACAGAACACATCCCCTGAAGTGGCATGTCTGCATTTGGTAGGTCACATGTCCAAACATGCACAAGAAATACACTTTCTGTACCCACCATGCCAGTTCCTTAATTGTCACTCAAGTGAAAGGGTGAAGTCTGTACTATAACAGTTGCCTGTAGGGACTGCAAGTGAGTCAGTGTCGCAGAGTGTGGATGAGTTGGTCCATTCAGGCCTAAGGAGTTTACCCTTCAGAAGCCACATATGTATGTAGTGTTTCATTATGGCTCACATTATAGTACATGTTGCTGGAGCTTGGGCTACCTGATGTCAGTAGGTCTCATTAGTCATTATAGGTCCTGAGCAAGATAGTGGGTTAATCTGCAGATGGATATATATATATATTTCAGTAGTTATGTCCCTGTACTTATGGGCTTGTGTGTTTTCCACTTGTGGTATGTTAACCAATTGAAAAATTCTAGCTTGGTGTTTCTGACATTTGTGTGACAATCATTTGTGTCAAAACTTGTGATTGTAATTTCTTGATTTGCCTTTTGCATCCATGCAGGTAAACGCCCATCACAGAAGGAGATATGGAGAGCCATCACCAAGAAAGTGCACACCCTGGGGGTCCCAGGCTGGTGGAGAACTCACTGTTGCAAGGGTAGGACCTGAGACGCTGGGCAAGGAAGATCACAGAGGCAAAGCTGGAGCTGTTCTCTTCTTATAGTGAGGGGGGCATGTAGGACCATGACCCCCTCAATGGCCCACGTTCTGGCAGTGGCCTATCCATACCTATATGGGTGTTTGAGGGGAACCCAGCAACCAAAAGGGGGTGAGCACAGTGCACAACACTGTCTGTCACATTGCCAAGTTAATGTGTTCTGACAGGGATGTGCCATGTATGACACAGTAGATGAGTGACTGTGTAGATGTGTCATTTGGTGCATACTGACGTGCCTTGCCTATTGGCCCAGGGACCTAGGGCACAACTGTGTACAATCCACAAACAATTTGTTCTCCATGGACAAAATATGGCTGTGTATATTGATCAATCAAGTACTGTTTGTGGTTGTAGTGGGTGTAAATTCTATGTAAGAGACCACCACTCCTCAGTGTTACAGGCCAATTGAAAACAAATGATGGCTCACTGCCCAGTGTGTCTGGTCAAATGAATATATTGGCATGTGCTCCACAGAGGCTATTTGTCTTCAGTGTATGATAGGTGCTTGTGCCTCACTACTGTCTGTAATGTGAAGAGGGCCATCATGCATGTGACAGAGCATCCATTGTTCTTTTGGTCAGCTACAGATCAATACTTTTCCTTGATAAGTGGGGAATCGCCATTGACATGATTTGTGTGCAATCACTGTTGCCAACATTCCTTGTGCCTACATGTTAGCATACGTCCCTTTCTCTTTTGACAAAATGTGTACAGTGCTGTTTCATGCATGGTCTACCTGTGCTCATGGGATGATTCATGTATTCCCCCACAGATATGTGCATACTAACCTGTGTGTGGAATAGGACATTTGAAATTCGAGTACATTTCATGTAGTGCCACAGACAGGAGTGTGTCACCATTGATTGTTGGCTGACACATACCCTCAACCGTTCTTGTATGTTATTTGACATGCACAACATTAGTAGCAATGTGGGACAAGATGTGTATGACTAGATTTTTTAGATACAATATGCATTTTCAGGCAAATGATGTGGCATAATTTAGCAAAGTGCACTGCACATGTGTAATGGGGAAGGTTTGCAACCTCACTGTTGGCATGCATCATGTAGAGACTTGCAGTTATGTTGAAATCACATGTGGTTGGGTACAACCATTCATCCTCAGGCATCTGGGTTTGCAGGACCAAAATGGAGACATTGATGTAGCTTCCCATTGGACAGCATGTTGAGGGCCTTCTACAGGTACTTGCAATTCTCTGAGTCCAACATACAAGGGACTAATGGCTTCTACTGATGCAGTCAGAATATGTCATTGTAAGGGGTGCTAGACATTAGTGATGATTTCCCTGGGGCTTACTTATTCATTGTGTTATAGATATTAAGGACATATCTCCCTGTCAATTTCCATGCCAAACGTGTGGCACATCAGAGCAACATTGGTACTTCCTCCATGACTCCATCGGGACATATTTCTCTTGGTGAAGTGTGCATTGTTGATATCTTTCCAGTGTGACATGAGTAATTCAATGGCACCTTCTCCAGGCTAATGTACTGTTGTCAGCAACATGACATGTTCAGGGAGCATCATTTCACATAGTGGTGTTAATGTGTATGTGACAAGAAGATGTCTGCGTGATCTTGCATGGGATCTGTGGGAACGCAGTTGACATTGGCCTACTATTCGATGACAACAGGTAACTGAGGTATGCTCCATGATGCAAAGCATTGATGGTGATGTGGTCTACTACTTGTTCAATGGTTACTATGATTGCACAACTTCAGCCATGCAATTGTAGTAATCTGAGATCCTGATTTTCCTGTGGGCACCCACTAACAGGTCAGTAGCCATGCATGCATATGGTATGGTACATGTAGAGGCCACTTATGTAGTGTTTGTTGCTGGGGCCTACTTGACACCATGATCATGTTTGCTAATCACAGCTGTTGTTCAAGGGTTATCAGGAACATGTGATGACCATTTTCCTCTTTGTAATTTCAGCATCAGCCCAGGCAAATGAAGGAGACAGGGCACAGCCAAGTGGGGAAGCATCTGGCCATGGTACCTCTGGTCAAGACACCTGTGACACAGAGGGACCCAGCAGTCCGGATGGTGAGGGGAGTGCTGCGGAGGAGACAGGATCTACATCCTCATCATTGGATTCTACCTCCAGTGGCCATGCCCTACTGGTGGCAGACCCATCAGAATGCACTCCTGTACCACCATTGTCTGCCACCCTCCCTGTTTCTCCCCACCCAGTTGCCCATGCCCACTCACCCAAGAGGATGGGTGTCTCCTTTACCGTAGGCACCATGCCCCAGCCCCTGTTACCCATGCTGCATGACTAAGGAGGCTATTGACCTCCTGAGGAACATCTTTGTGGGTCAGACTGCCATTGTGAATGGCATCCAGGGTATGGCCAGCCAAAGTCAGCAGACCAATGCATTTCTGGAAGGCATTCATAGTGCCATGTCTGGCCTACAGAGATCATTTCAGGCTCTGACCTCCTCACTGATGGCAGCAAGTCTCCCCCCACATTCCATCCCCCCTCCACCTCCCTCATCCCAAGCCAAATCCTCCATTCCCTTACCTGTCCCAAGCACAGAGACACATCCGCACTCACCCACCTCAGCACACAAAAGCAGCACACATAAACACAAACACCAGAAGATACACCGACAGTCAGGCACTCAACATATTACCATGCACATAACATCAGTCACCACTTCAGCAGACACCCCCACCACTCCTACAGGCCCATACACTACATCAAGCATACCCACACGTGATCACCACAACAGGCAGTGACACATCCACCCCACCACCATATCCGCAGACACCACCTCAACAGACACACAGACATCCATCACATCCATCATGCTTGCAGACACCACCCCAACAGACACACAGACACTGAACACTACAAGGATACCTGCAGATACCACCCCAACAGAAGCACACACATCCACAACTCCATCACCTCCACCTCTCACCCCCGCAAGACACACAAACGCCCACACTCAGACACGCAACCGACACAACCCAAACAAAAACATACCTCACACAGGCACACACCCAAGACATCTACAGCCACATACCAGAATACCACTCCCTCAACCTCCAAATCCCCAACCCCTTCTGATGAACGTCCCCATGTTCCAAAGGAGAGTTTATCTTTTGAACTTGCCCTTTCCCCTGTTCCCCCCACCCCTGTTTCAAACCATATAAGCCCCGTCCCACATCCCAACCCATCCCTTCCACATCTAGTCCTTTCTAGTCACACCTGCCTCCCTGTAAGTATTTATATATCTCCCCCCAAAAGCTCTCATACTAAGAAAGAGTCCACCTCTCTCAAACCCACCCATCCCAAATCCGACCCCCTCAAGGATAATCCCTGAGGTGCCTGCATTCCCACTTGATGCCCCTTCCTGTGGAGGTTCCCTGGCAATAATAAGTTTTGTGAATGACTGACCAATGTCCTTTGCTCATAAAAAAGTTGTTTTTTGGGTACACATTTGTCCTGCAATTCCCTTTCTACCTTTATGTTGTTCCACAGTAGTTTGTGTTGTCTGCCTACAGCTGTGTGTGTTTCAGCCTGATTGCTGATCCATTTGCAAAATCTGACTTTGTGGGCAATGCTCGTGTCCCCAGGACAAAGGTAGATGTTGACTGTATGGATATGTGTTTATTAAAGCAATTGGGGTGTTATTGCTGTTACACCTGGCATCCTTGGTGTGGTTTACCGTGCCTTTTTACCTCTGCTTCCTGTATTTCTGACTGTGTGCTGTACTTAGTTTTTGCTGGTTTTGGTACTCTGGGTACCAGTGCTAAAGTGCAAGTGATCTCTATCTAAATTGTGGTTATGACTGGTTTATCCATGATTTTCATATTTGTTTTACTGGTAAGTCCTTAGTAAAGTGCACTTTGTGTGCCCAGGGATGCTACTAGTGGACCTGCAGCACTACTTGTGCCACCCACATGAATAGCCCTGTAAACCTGTTTCAGATGTGCCACTGCAGTGTCTGTTGTGCGGTTTAATCTGCCATGTCTACCTGGCAAGTGCATCCACTTGCCAGGCCCAAACCTTCCCTTTTAGTACATGTAAGGTGCCCCTAAGTAGGCCCTAGGTAGCCCCATGGGCAGGGTGTAGTATATTTGAAAGGTAGGACATGTAATGATGTGTTTTACATGTCTTGATAGTGAAATACTGCCAAATTTGTTTTCAGCTATTGCAAGGCCTATCTCTCTCATAGGTTAACATGGGATTGCCTTTAATTTTAAGTGCAGTTTCAATTGGGAGGAGATAGAGACATGGAGTGTGAGTTCTCTGGAATCACAATTTCTGTTTGAAAACGCCACTTTTAGATAGTGGGCCTTTTCTTGCTTAACCATTCTGTGCAACTGCTTGGCTGCTGAATCTACTTCTCGGTCAAACTGACAGTTAGGCTGTTTGTGAATCCACTCTAGACAGTGACTCAAAGGGAGCTGAGGTGTGTCCTGCATATCCTGATGAGACTTCCTGGGCTAGAAAGGGAGGGAGGAGCTGACACCTACACTTGAAAGGGCTGTGCCTGACCCCTCACAATACAGTCTCCAACCCTCTAGAATGTGACTTGGGCAGGGCAAGGAAGAGTCAGGGTCTTGTGCACTACAAAGACTTTCCTTTGAAGTTTGCCTACTTCAAAGGTAGAAATGAGTATATGTAGTGGTCCCAAAACCCTAGAATTTTAGAACACTTCTGGATCAAGAGGAACCTCTGCCAAGGAGAAGAGCTGAAGAGCTGTGAGGAGAAATATTGCCCCTTTGCTGTGTGTGCTTTGCTGGGTTGGCCTGCAGTTGCTGCTTCTGCCTAAGAGAGGACAACGACTGGGCTTTGCTGTGTATCCTGCTTGTGAAGCTTCTCCAAGGGCTTGGACTGAGCTTGCCTCCTGCTTAGAAGTCCCAGGTACATCAAAGACTTCATTTGCCAGCACCTGGATCCTCCTGCTGATATCCCCTGGCACGCCAAGTGATGCGACATCCAGTCCCTGGGACCCTGAAAGGAGAAGCTGGCAGAACCGGAGAGAAAATCCATGCACTGGAGCAAAGCATCAGAAAAATTAATGCAGCGCCTGCACTGGGGCTGAAAAATTGATACAGTGCTAGTGAAATCGAAGCTCAGCGTGGATTCACTGCTGCCTGCATCCAGATTTTCCACACATCGTCCTTGGGTGTCAAATCTTCAACATCACTGTACAGACCTGAGGCTGCTTGTCCAGAAATCGATGCATCCCTTCCCAGTGCAGAAAGAATCGACGCAACACTTACCTGGCAGAGAAAGAATCGATGCATCCTTTACTCAGCGGAGAAAGAATCGAGGCATGGCTTCACTTGGGAGTAAGAAATCGATAGAACGCTTGCTTTTCTAATGCATCCTCACCCCTGCCGTTTTATTTTTGATGCATACCTGGTACTTTGTGCTAAAACAGCACATCAATTGATTAATATAGATTAAGGCCCTCATTCTGACCCTGGCGGTTCTCTACCGCCAGGGCCAACGGGGGCGGGAGCACCGCCGACAGGCCGGCGGTGCTCCCTTGGTCATTCTGACCGCGGCGCTTTGGCATACCAAACAGATGGGCAGCTGGGCTGTGGCTGGTGGGGCCCTCCTGGGCTGCAGTACCGGGCCTGTGTGTGTCCTCCTGCACACCTGGGATGGGGCTGGTGGGGCCCTCCTGGCCAGCTGGTCTGCTGCCGGACTTGTCGGGCATGCTGCCCTTCCCACCCTTCCCTGCACGCTTGTAGCCCTTTCCCACCTTTGGCGGTGTGCCAGGTGGCACCTCACTTCCTGACGGAGCCAATGTAGGGATTTTGGTCCCTGGGGTCTTTGGTCGCTCGCGCCGGGCACTGGCAATCTTAGGATGCTTTTCCGGTGGTGGGCTGGCCGTGCCTTGGCTCCTAGCTGAACTGGATGCCCTTGAGGTTGGGGGACTCCACAGTCCATGGACAACAGTCTTCACTGGTCCCGGTTTTGTGGTGGCTGAGGTGCTGATTGGAGTCTTATGAGATGGACGGGGTGGGGGAGTTGTAGGAAAGAAGTCAAGTTTGGAAAGGAAAAGCAATTTGGAAAGAGAGGGATGGGTAGGTGTAGTGGGTATGGGAGTGGAGGAAGAGGATGTGGTTGTAGGAGTGTGAAGTCTGGTGTCTTTGGGTGCAGGTGCTTGGGCTGGAGGCTGTCGTGAGGTGGATGGCTGTTGGGTGGGTGGCTGCCTGCGTTTGTGTAGTTTGGAGGAGGGGGTGACAGAAACACTTGGAGAGGACACAGGGGACGTGTAAATGGTAGTGGGGGTGGTGACTGCACGTGTGCGGAGTGTTCTGGTGGGTGTGCTGGTGATGGACATAGTGGCTGAAGATGTTGTGCATGCAAGTGTGAGTGGAGACGTCACAGGGAGGGAGGAGGGAGACGAGGAGGAGGGGGACACAGTGGAGGCAGTGGGTGTTGGTATGTCTGCATGTGGATGTTGCTTGTGTGACTACTTGTGTGATGTGTGGTGCTTATGGGGGTCATTCTGACCTCGGCGGTAAAAGGCGCCTACCGCCGGTCAGAAATCCTCCATAATCCCGCCGCGGTCGCGGAAACCCGCCACGGTCATTCTGACCCGCAGAAGGCAAACCTCCGAAAATCCGACCGCCACAACAGACCGCCAGACCAGCGGTCGGCGGAAAGGTGGAGGTGACAAAACCTCTACCGTCACGCCAACAGAAATACGCCCATGCCATTACGACCCACGAATCCACGCGGCGGTCATTCAAACGCGGTATTCCATTGGCGGGACACACCGCCGCGGTCAGAATACACACAAAACTCAGCCACATTGGACGATTTGAATCCCACACACCTGATACACATACACACACCACTCCCACACACACAATACAATATAAAACACACACCCACATCACCCACAAACCCCTACGCTAAAAAATTTGTAAAGAAGGCAAGAGCGAGACACCAGCATCCAAAAAATAACAGCCACAGCCACTCAACACCATCACCCACACACTATCCACACACAAAACAACACACACCACCACACTCAACTCACTTAAATACACATACTCCACCCCACACATCATACACACCACCCCATGGCACCCCAAAGACAACCCCGCTTCACAGACGAAGAACTCAGGGTCATGGTGGAGGAAATCGTTCGGGTAGAGCCCCAGCTGTTCGGCACACAGATACAATACACCAGCATTGCCCGGAGGACGGAGCTATGGCAGAGGATTGTCGACAGGGTGAACGCAGTGGGACAGCACCCCAGAAATCGGGAAGACATCAGGAAGCGATGGAACGACCTACGGGGGAAGGTGCGTTCCATGGTATCCAGGCACAACATCGCCGTGCAGAAGACTGGCGGAGGACCCCCACCTCAACCCCCACAATTCACATCATGGGAGGAGGAAGTCTTGAACATCCTGCATCCTGACGGCCTCGCAGGAGTCGGCGGAGGAATGGATACTGGTAAGTTGAAGCTTCAATACTGCTTCCCCCCCACCTGCATGCCAAATCAGACCCCAACCCTCACCCCCATCCTCGAACCCCACCCTCACCCCCACCCCCATCCTCACCCCCACCCTCACCCCCACCACCATCCTCACCCCCACCACCATCCTCACCCCCACCCCCAGCACACCTATTCCCCGCCAATGTCTCACCATCACAACCCACACATCCCAAAACCTAGGCCTGCATGCGTCCACTAAGCATGGACACCCATCACCAAAGCATGCCCAATGCATATACACATCCCCCCCACAAGCCACCCTCACCAAAGCCCCCACACACGAATGCCAGCACTTGGGGACACGAGAACCCACAGATACACCCATATGCCACACATTGAAACTATAACCATACCTCTATACCCCTGCAGGACCCGACCGTCAACACACCGCGGCGGAGGGGCCAGAATTCTCCACACCCCCCACCCAAGAGGCCGTCAGCGATGACAGCAGCTCTGTCGACCTGGACACCGATGACCAGCCCGGACCATCGGGGACCTCTGGACAGTCGGTTCCCCTCACACAGGCCCAGGCCACTACAGACCCTAACCCCTCTGGGAACACCAGCACAGCTCCCACCCAGCAGGCCCATGCCTCTGTCTCCAGGGCGCGTCAATCTGCGGTGTGTCTACCACTACAGGGCACCCAGGATAACCCACCACCCCAACAACAACAGGGACCTGGGGGCAGTGGTAGTGGGCACACCGGCCAGGGGGCAGAGGCCCAGGGAAACAGGGGAACTCGGAGGGCAGCTGTGCGACAGGGGGGGGAGGAGAGGCCCAGGGAACCCACTCTCCACGAGGTCCTCACCACCATCATGGGAGCATACAACCGCTCCCAGGAGACGATGGCGACGGTACTGGCCCGGTTCCAGGAGATCCAGGCACTGCAGGAGGAACACTATCGGGGGTACAGGGAGGACATCAGAGCCATCAACACCACCCTGGTTACCATGGTAGGGCTGCTGCAGGACCTCGTAAACACCAGGGCGGACACTGAACAACACCCAAGGGCCCCTGCCACTAGCCTGGACCAAGAACAGCCAACCACCTCCGCCGGCGCTAGTGGACAGGAGGCCCCCGCACAGCAGCAGCCCACCAGACCCCCACCTCCTGCAGGAGAAGAACCACCCCGCAAGAGGGCCCTGAGATCTCGCAAGAAGACAGAGTAGGATGTCAAGACCCCCGCCAGCAATGGATACCACCTGATGTCATCCCACTGTCCCACATTGTCACCCTGTCCATCCTTGAACTGCCCATGCTCCATCTCTCCACAGGCCTCTGGACAATGCACCTGTGTGACTGTTACTCTGGACTCTGCCATGGACATTCCTTCACCATAGCCCCCACCCACTTGAAACCACCCATCCCATTTTGAGCACTTCAATAAACACCTATTTTGCACCAAAATATCTGGAGTCTGGCTGTGATTTCAATAGATTGTAATTGACATGACAGTGCAAATATGTCCTTGTACATGGTGAAGTCAACAAACAGCTGCCACAAAGCTGTAGTCCATGGGGAAACGAAGCACAGGACTCGTAGTGGGGACCCCAGATCTGAAATAGGGAGGGAAAAGCCAAAACTCAGTCATCATACACTGGGGCAAATAGACAGGCAGCAGAGATGCTGGAGAGTAGTTAACATTTACTAAATTATCTTTGAAATGTTACCTGTGTCCTATTGGAAGTACTGTTCAATGATTCTGTCCCTGTTGTCTGTTTCAGCCCCGTCGTCTTCCTCCTCGTCACTCTCCTCAGGTTCCACCGCTGCCACAACACCACCGTCTCGACCATCCTCCTGCAGGAAAGGCACCTGGCGGCGCAAAGCCAGGTTGTGAAGCATGCAGCAGGCCACGATGATGTGACACACCTTCTTAGGTGAGTACATTAGGGATCCACCTGTCATATGCAGGCACCTAAACCTGGCCTTTAGGAGGCCAAAGGTGCGTTCGATCACCCTCCTAGTACGCCCATGGGCCTCATTGTACCGTTCCTCTGCCCTGGTCCGGGGATTCCTTACTGGGGTCAGTAGCCACGACAGGTTGGGGTACCCAGAGTCCCCCACTAGCCATACACGGTGTCTCTGTAGCTGTTCCATCACGTAAGGGATGCTGCTATTCCTTAGGATGTAGGCGTCATGCACTGACCCTGGGAATTTGGCATTTACATGCGAGATGTACTGGTCAGCCAAACACACCACCTGGATGTTCATTGAATGGTAATTTTTTCTGTTCCTGTACACCTGCTCCCTGTCTCTTGGGGGAACCAAAGCCACATGGGTCCCATCAATGGCACCAATTACGTTGGGAATATGTCCAAGGGTGTAGAAATCACCCTTCACTGTAGCCAATTCGCCCACCTCAGGGAAAATGATGTAGCTCCTCACGGATTTCATCAGGGCAGACAACACTCTGGATAACACCTTCGAAAACATGGGCTGAGACATCCCAGAAGCAATTCCCACGGTTGTCTGAAATGACCCACTTGCCAAGAAATGGAGTACTGACATGACCTGCACCAGAGGGGGAATCCCTGTGGGTTGGCGGATGGGGGACATCAGGTCGGGCTCCAGCTGGGCACACAGTTCATGGATAGTGGCACGGTTAAGACGGTAGGTCAGGATAATGTGGCGTTCTTCCATTGTCGACAGGTCCACCAGCGGTCGGTACACGGGAGGATTCATCCGTCTCCTCGCCCAACCCAGCGGACGGTGCCTAGGAAGGACAACATGGAGCACACAGTCAAGCAACCCACAGGTACGTACTCACAGCTAGCACAGTATACGATTCTCTATGCAGTGAATGGCGTGTCTGAGTGGCTATGCAAGGCCTAGGCCTGTGTGACGCAGTTGAAATTGAGCCATGTGGGCCCTGGAAATGGCGGCTGCCTGACCTGTGAAGTGTGACAATGGGATGTGAGGTCAATGCGCTGGCGTGGCACACCGCGGCGGGCGGCGGGCGAAGACCGCGGCGCAAAGCCGCATTGGTTAACATTGAAGCCTATGGGTTTCAGGAGCCAATGGCGAAGGGCGCCGGCGGTGGCGGGACGCACCGCCGCGGTACGCACCGCCTCGGACGTGACCGCCATTTTCTATCTACTTATCCACTTGCGACTTGAACTTTCACAGGAGAGGACCTATACTGCAAGTGTTGCTGTGACCTCGGTCTGGAAGGGACAATGGCTGCTGCACCTGGGGAAAGGGCCCCTGCCTTCACTGGAGAGGAGTTGGAGAAACTCGTGGATGGGGTCCTCCCCCAGTATGCGCTACTCTACGGTCCTCCAGACCAACAAGTGAGTTTAATTCAATCTGGATTTGGGGACACTGGCTGGCTTGGGGGCCTGGCGGGGGGCCTGGCGGGGATGGGGGGCATGTTGGGCCTGGCGGGGGGCATGGCGGGGATGGGGGGCATTTTGGGCCTGGCGGGGGGCATGGCGGGGGGCCTGGCGGGGATGGGGGGCATGTTGGGCCTGGCGGGGGGCCTGGCGGGGATGGGGGGCATGTTGGGCCTGGCGGGGGGCATGGCGGGGGGCCTGGCGGGGATGGGGGGCATGTTGGGCCTGGCGGGGGGCCTGGCGGGGATGGGGGGCATGTTGGGCCTGGCGGGGGGCATGGCGGGGGGCCTGGCGGGGATGGGGGGCATGTTGGGCCTGGCGGGGGGCCTGGCGGGGATGGGGGGCATGTTGGGCCTGGCGGGGGGCCTGGCGGGGATGGGGGGCATGTTGGGCCTGGCGGGGGGCATGGCGGGGATGGGGGGCATGTTGGGCCTGGCGGGGGGCATGGCGGGGGGCCTGGCGGGGATGGGGGGCATTTGGGCCTGGCGGGGGGCCTGGCAGGGATGGGGGGCATGTTGGGCCTGGCGGGGGGCATGGCGGGGGGCCTGGCGGGGATGGGGGGCATGTTGGGCATGGCGGGGGGCCTGGCGGGGATGGGGGGCGTTGGGCCACTGGAAAGGAAAATGCTGACAAACTTGAACGTGGTATTTCTCCCTCCCTGTACGTGTCACATAGGTCCGCGCCCATGAGAAGATCGGGATTTGGCGTGCCATCGCCAAGGAAGTCCGGACCCTGGGGGTCCACCATCGACGGGGCACCCACTGCCGCAAGAGGTGGGAGGACATCCGCCGCGGGACCAAGAAGACCGCCGAGTCTCTGCTGGGGATGGCCTCCCAACGTAGGCGGGGTGCCTGCCGTCAACTGAGCCCCCTGATGTTCCGGATCCTGGCGGTGGCCTACCCTGAATTGGATGGGCGCGTGAGGGCAGCACAGCAGACACAAGGGGGTGAGTACAAGCATTATCTACTCTGTTGTCGCGCAGTGGAGGTGTCTGGTTGGGGGAGGATGGCTGGGGGTCCCCCTAGGCCAGGGCGATATCTGTAGGCTGGGCACCCCCGTAAGCCCCTGTGTCCCCAGCCACCACCCTCAGTAGTTTGTCAGTACAGCCATCCCTGGGCCGTGTCATCCATGGGTGCAGTTGTCAACTCTAGGCGTGTAGGGCATGTTCCACGGAATGCGTAGCGGACCCCAAGTGCGCAACTTAGTGCAGGGGGCATCTGTGTCTGTCATGTCCGCTAACTGTACCGGAGATCCATGTACTCAATATCCCTTTATTTCTCTCTCCCCCCCCTTTTTGTTTGTCTTTCTGTGCTTGTGTGCATCAGCATCATCAGGCGGAGGAGAAGTGGCATCGGGGCAGGAGGGAGCTGCATCTCACATGGCCCAGGAGGGCCATGCCACAGAGTCAGACTGGACCAGTGAGACGGAGGGCGAGGGGAGCTCCACGACGGGGACGACTGGAGCCTGCAGCGACACGGACACGTCCTCGGAAGGGGGCTCCCTTGCGGGGGTGGCACCATCCGTGCCCCCCGCCATTACAGGTACAGCCGCCACCCAGCGCACCATCTCCGCCCTCCCAGCAGCCCCTCAGCGTTCGCCCCGTGCCCGCTCTGCCAGGAAGCCGGGCATCTCCTTCGCCCCAGGCACCTCAGGCCCTGCCCCTGTTACCCCCTCTGCCCTCAGTGAGGAGGTCATTGACCTCCTCCGAACGCTCATTGTTGGGCAGACTACCCTTTTGAATGCCATCCAGGGGGTGGAGAGGGAGGTTCATCGCAGCAATGCGTACCTGGAGGGCATTCATTCGGGTCAGGCTGCCCATCAGCGATCGTTCCAGGCTCTGGCCTCAGCACTGACGGCAGCCATTGTCCCTGTCTCCTGCCTGCGTCTACTAACTCCCTCCTCCCAGTCTCCTGTTCCTCTGCCTGTCCCACCCACACCATCAGACCAGCCTGCACACACCTCAACACCCAAGAGAAGCTCATCCAAACATAAGCACCACAGATCACGCAGACATTCACACACGCAACATTCCGATGCAGACATGCCAACAGTCACTACCACCTCTGTGACCCCCACCTCCTCGTCTCCCTCCTCCCTCCCTGTGACGTCTACACTCACACCTCCATTCACCTCACCATCAGCCAGTGTTTCCATCACCAGCACACCCTCCACTCCAGTCCGCACACGTGCAGTCACCACCCCCACTGCCATTTACACGTCCCCTGTGTCCTCTCCCACTGTGTCTGTCACCCCTTCTTCCACACCACACAAACGCAGCCACCCACCCACCCAAAAGCCATCCACCTCACAACAGCCTATCCCTCCTGCACCTGCACCCAAAGACAGCAAACGTGACTCACCTACAACCACATCCTCTCCCTCCACTCCCATTCCCACTGTACCTACCACTCTCCATTGTCCCAAGAAGCTCTTCCTCGCCACTACTAACTTCTTTCCTGACCCTGAGCCCCCCCCTCCTTCTCGTCGGGGTAAGAAGAGCACCTCAGCCACCACCAGCCCTGCAGCCCCCTTGACAAGGGTGCAGGGGTATTGGAGCCCGCCAGCCCGCATGTCTGGATCTTCGCCCAGCAGCAAGGGGACAGCCAGCCCACCCCCTGGGAAGAGGAGCAGAAGGCGGAAGGGGCGCCGCAGGAGCCCGCCTTCTACATCCCCCCCGGACACCACCCAGAGACAGTCACCAGCCACAGCTCCAAAGGGAGGAAAGGGCCACAGGCCGACGACTAAGGAGGGCAAGGGCAGCAAGTCGGAGAGGTCAGGCAGCAGGCCTGCTGCCCAGGAGGAGCCCACAACCCCCATAGCCGCTGCCCCGGGAGGAACCGGCACAGCTGCCCCGGGAGAGCCCACCACCCCCATAGCCGCTGCCCAGGGAGGACCCAGCCCAGCTGGCCAGGAGGGCCCCACCACCCACAGCCCAGGTGGGCAGTGAAGGAGCACCATCCCCGCTGCCCAGGAGGGCACCACCAGGCAATCAGCAGTTGGCCATAGACCGTCCGCCGTCTCAAGAACCGCTGAACTGGGCCCTTCAAGGCAAGGACCGCTGAACTGGGCCCCGCCGTCTCAGGAACCGCTGAACTGGGCCCTTCAGGGCAAGGACCGCTGAACTGGGCCCCGCCGTCTCAAGCACCGCTGAACTGGGCCCTTCAAGGCAAGGAGCGCTGAACTGGGCCCCGCCGTCTCAAGAACCGCTGAACTGGGCCCTTCAGGGCAAGGACCGCTGAACTGGGCCCCGCCGTCTCAAGCACCGCTGAACTGGGCCCTGCCGTCTCAAGAACCGCTCCGCTGGGCCCCGCCGTCTCAAGCACCGCTGAACTGGGCCCTTCAAGGCAAGGAGCGCTGAACTGGGCCCCGCCGTCTCAAGCACCGCTGAACTGGGCCCTTCAAGGCAAGGAGCGCTGAACTGGGCCCCGCCGTCTCAAGAACCGCTGAACTGGGCCCTTCAGGGCAAGGACCGCTGAACTGGGCCCCGCCGTCTCAAGCACCGCTGAACTGGGCCCCGCCGTCTCAAGAACCGCTCCGCTGGGCCCCGCCGTCTCAAGCACCGCTGAACTGGGCCCTTCAAGCCAAGGAGCGCTGAACTGGGCCCCGCCGTCTCAAGCACCGCTCCGCTGGGCCCCGCCGTCTCAAGAACCGCTCCGCTGGGCCCCGCCGTCTCAAGCACCGCTGAACTGGGCCCCGCCGTCTCAAGAACCGCTGAACTGGGCCCTTCAGGGCAAGGACCGCTGAACTGGGCCCCGCCGTCTCAAGCACCGCTGAACTGGGCCCTTCAGGGCAAGGACCGCTGAACTGGGCCCCGCCGTCTCAGGAACCGCTGAACTGGGCCCTTCAAGGCAAGAACCGCTGGCCCTTTGGCAGACGTGGCAGGGCAGGATCTATCTCGGGCAGGGCTGCAGGATGTCCTCTGGCCAACTTGCCTCCTCCAGTGGCAGTGGGGTCTGTTATGGACTGTATGGACTGTGGCTTTGCTCTCCCCAGGATTGCCCAGTGGGCAGGCCACCCACTGTATGGACTGTATGGACTGTGGCTTTGCTCTCCCCAGGATGGCCCAGTGGGCAGGCCACCCACTGTATGGACTGTTTGGACTGTGGCTTTGCTCTCCCCAGGATGGCCCAGTGGGCAGGCCACCCACTGTATGGACTGTATGGACTGTGGCTTTGCTCTCCCCAGGATGGCCCAGTGGGCAGGCCACCCACTGTATGGACTGTTTGGACTGTGGCTTTGCTCTCCCCAGGATGGCCCAGTGGGCAGGCCACCCACTGTATGGACTGTTTGGACTGTGGCTTTGCTCTCCCCAGGATGGCCCAGTGGGCAGGCCACCCACTGTATGGACTGTATGGACTGTGGCTTTGCTCTCCCCAGGATGGCCCAGTGGGCAGCCCACCCACTGTATGGACTGTATGGACTGTGGCTTTGCTCTCCCCAGGATGGCCCAGTGGGCAGGCCACCCACTGTATGGACTGTGGCTTTGCTCTCCCCAGGATGGCCCAGTGGGCAGGCCACCCACTGTATGGACTGTATGGACTGTGGCTTTGCTCTCCCCAGGATGGCCCAGTGGGCAGGCCACCCACTGTATGGACTGTTTGGACTGTGGCTTTGCTCTCCCCAGGATGGGCCAGTGGTCATGGAGTCCCCTCGTGGATCTGGCGTCGTGTACTCAAGTGGCTGAGGTGCCCCCCTTCCCTTCCCCCTGAGGTGCCTGTCCGATTTTCTTTCTGATGCCCCTGCAGTGTTCTCTCCGTGGAGTTCTTGTCGTGGGACTGGGCCTTGCCCCTTTGCACAGGACCCCTGTGATCCACGGACAGAGGTTGGACTACATTTAGTAGCTGTATATATTTTGTATATAGTTTATTTATTTATTGCGATTACTGGTGTCCATATTTCAATATATCTGCCCGTTTATGATCTCTTCTTTTGGTCTTTGCATTATTTCGGAGGGGGGTGGTTTGTGGGTTGTGACAGTGATCTGTGGGAATGCACTGATGTGTGTGTTGTAGTGGGTGTGGGTGGGTGGGTGTGTGCCGGTAATCTTTTCCCTCCCCTGTGTCGTAGGTGCAGTACTCACCGATGTCTTCCGCGCCGCCGGGCGTGCTCCTGGTATATGAGCAGGAATAGGAGTGCGGGGATGACCTGCAACTCTGGTTCCATGCTGCCGGAATCTCGCATGGAGTGCGTAGAGGTGAGCGTTTTCCCGTTCGTAGTCTGTTTCCGCCGTGTTCTTATCGGCGGTGCTCCCGCCCCGGAAAAGGTGGCAGATTGGTGGGTCGTAATAGGGTGGGCGGTACATTGTCTGCCGCCTGGCTGTTGGCGGGAACCGCCGTGCTGTTTGTTTGTACCGCTGTGGCGGGCGGAGTGTTAAGTTGGCGGGCTGTGTTGGCGGTTCCCGCCAGGGTCAGAATTGCATATTTTAGACCGCCGGCCTGTTGGCAGCTTGGCCGCCGCTTTATCACCGACCGCCAGGGTCAGAATGAGGGCCTATGTCTGGATGAGCTTCCCTTGGGTGTTGAGGTGTGTGCAGGCTGGTCTGTAGGTGTGTCTGGGATAGGCAGAGGTACAGGGGATTGGGTCTGGGTGGAGGAAGTTGGAGGGGGGAGGCTAGAGACAGGGACAATTGCTGCTCTCAGTGCTGAGGCCAGAGCGTTGAACGATCGCTGATGGGCAGCCTGACCTGAATGAATGCCCTCCAGGTATGCATTACTCTGGTGCACCTCTCTTTGTACACCCTGGATGGCATTCAAAAGGGTAGACTGCCCAACAATGATGGTCCTTAGGAGGTCAATGACCTCCTCACTGAGGGCAGCAGGGGTTACAGGGGCGGGGCCTGAGGTGCCCACATTCCTGGGTGAGCGGGCACGGGGCAAACGCTGAGGGGCTGCTGGGAGGGCGGTGCTGGTGCGCTGGGTGGCGGCTGTACCTGTTGTTGCGGGGGGCACGGATGTTGCCGCCACCACAAGGGAGCTCCCTTCAGAGGACGAGTCGCTATCACTGACATCAGCACGAGTCCCCGCTGTGGAGCTCCCCTCGCCCTCCGTCTCACTGGTGAAATCCGAGTCAGTTGCATGGCCCGCCATGGCCATGTGAGATGCAGCTCCCTCGTGCTCCGATGCCACTTCTCCTCCGCCTGATAATGCTAATGCACACATGAACAGGAAGACCACAAAAAAGGGGGGGGAGAAATAAAGACATGTTGAGTGCATGGATTACCGCTACCGTTGGCGGACAAGACAGACACAGAAGCCCCCTGCACTACGCCGCGCACTTGGGGTCCACTACGCAATCCGTGGGACATGGCCTACAAGCCTATGGACGACAACTGCACACATAGATGACACAGGGCCATGGATACCTGTACTTGGCACCCTACAGAGGTGGGGGGCGGGGGCACAGGGCCATGCCTTACGGAGGGGCTTAGCCTACAGAAATCACCCTGGCCTAGGGATACCCACAGCCCTCCTCCCCCACCCAGACACCTCCACTGCGCGCAAAGTCAGCAGAATGAGAGTGTACTCACCCCCTTGGGTCTGCTGTGATGTCCTCACGCGCCCATCCAAATCGGGGTAGGCCACCGCCAGGATCCGGGACATCAGGGGGGTCAATTGATGACTGGCACCCCTCCTACGTTGGGAGGCCATCCCCAGCAGAGCCTCCGCCATCTTCCTGCTCCCGTGTCGGATGTCCTCCCACCTCTTCCGGCAGTGGGTACCCCGTCTGTTGTGGACCCCCAGGGTCCTGACGTCCTTGGCGATGGCACGCCAAATCGCGACTTTCTGGTGGGCGCTGACCTATGTGACATGTACAGGGAGAGAAAAATTTTCATCACCTTCTGCATGCTCGATGTGAGTGGCCCCCCATCCCCACCCTTGCCATGTGGCACATGCTCTCATCTGTCGTTTGATGCATGCCTCAATCACTCCCCTCCCCACCATCTTTCATCCACCCGACTCAACCCAGGCATTGCCCACTAAGCATGGTCCCAGTGTACTTACCTGTTGGTCTGGAGGACCATAGAGTAGCGCATACTGGGGGAGGACCCCATCCACAAGTTTCTCCAACTCCTCCGCAGTGAAGGCAGGGGCCCTTTCCCCAGTCGCATGAGCCATTGTCTCTTCCAGACCGAGGTCACAGCAGCACTTGCAGTGTAGGTCCTCTCCTGTCGAAGATCAGGTATCGAGTGATTAAGCAGATAGAAAATGGCGGTCACGCCCGCGGCGGTGCACATTGTCATTGGCTTCTGAAACCCATAGGGTTCTATGTTAACCAATGCGGCTTAGCGCCGTGGTCTTCGACCGCCTACCACCGCGGTGTGCCACGCCAGCGCATTGACCTCACATCCCACTGTCGCACTTCACAGGTCAGGCAGCCGCCATTTGAAGGGCCCACATGGGCTAATTACCAACTGCGTCACACATACCTAGGCCATGCACCAACACTCATACAAGCCATTCAATGCATTGGGAATCGTGCTATGTGCAAGCTGTGGTTACGTACCTGTGGGTTGCTTGACTCTGTGCTCGCTGTTGTCCTTCATAGGCACCGTCCGCTGGGACATGCGAGGAGATGGAGGAATCTTCCCGTGTACAGACCACTGGTGGACCTGTCGACAATGGAGGAACGACATGTCATACTGACATACAGGCTTGACCGAGCCACTATACAGGAACTGTGTGCCCAGCTGGAGCCAGACCTGATGTCACCCATCCGCCAACCCACAGGGATCCCCCCTCTAGTGCAGGTGCTGTCAGTACTCCATTTCTATACAAGTGGGTCATTTCAAACAACAGTGGCCATATCATCAGGGAAGTCCCAGCCTATGTTTTCCAAGGTGTTGTCCAGAGTGTTGTCTGCCCTGCTGAAACACATGCAGAGCTACATCGTTTTCCCTGAGGTGGGGATTTGCCTACAGTGAAGGGTGATTTCTATGCCCTTGGACATATCCCCAACATCATAGGTGCCATTGATGGGACACATGTTGCTTTGGTCCCCCCCAGCAGGAGTGAACAGGTGTACAGGAACCAGAAAAGTTATCATTCCATGAATGTACAGATGGTGTGTTTGGCTGACCAGTACATCTCCCATGTTAATGCCAAGTTCCCTGGGTCAGTGCATGACGCGTACATCATGCGGAATAGCAGTATCCCTTACGTGATGGGTCAACTCCAGAGGCACCATGTGTGGCTATTAGGAGACTCTGGTTACCCCAACCTGTCCTGGCTACTGACCCCAGTGAGGAATCCCAGGACAAGGGCAGAGGAACGGTACTGGTGTGCCAGATCATCGTGGCCTGCGGTATGCTTCACAACCTGGCTTTGCGCCGCCAGGTGCCTTTTCTGCAGGAGGATGGTCCAGATGGTGGTGTTGTAGCAGCTGTGGAGCCTGTGGAGAGTGAAGAGGAGGAAGCCGAAGAGGACGACATAGAGAACAGGAACACAGTAATACAGCAGTATTTTCAGTGACACACAGGTAAGAGTAGACACCGGCATATTACATTTACTTAATGACTCCTACCTCTCTACTGTCTGACTTTTTCCCCCAGTGTATGGTAACTGTGTTATGACTTTCCCTTCAGTTTTCAGAGCTGTGGGCCCCACTGCGTGACATCTGCTTTGTTTCCCCATGGACTACAGCTGTGTGACAGCGGTTTGTTACCATCACAGTGTGAATGAACATTTTGGCACGGTCATGTCTAATACATTTGTTCTAAATCACAGGCAGACTCCAAATTGTTTTGTGCAATAAGTGTTTTTATTCAAGTGCTCTAAATTGGATGGGTGGTTGCAAATCGGTGAGGAGTGATGGTGGAGGATTGTCCATGGCAGAGTCCAGACTATCAGTTTCACAGGTGCATTGTCCAAATGCCTGTGGGAAGTGGAGCAGGGGCAGTTTAAGGTTGGACAGGGTGACAATGTGGGACAGTGGGTTGACAATCAGGGCGGTATCCATTGCTGGCGGGGGTCTTGACATCTTACTCTGTCTTCTTCCTAGATCTCAGGGCCCGCTTGCGGGGTGGTTCTCCTTCTGCAGGGGGTGGGGTTCTGGTGGCCTGTTGGTCTTGTGTCGGGGCCTCCTGTCCACTAGCGCCGGCGGAGGTGGTAGGCAGTTCTTGGTGCATGCTAGTGTCAGGGGCCCTTTGAGGTGCCACAGTGTTCCGCAATGTCGTGACTACCTCATTCAGGGCCACTACGATGGTACCCATGGCGGATCTGATGTTTCTTAGTTCCTCCCTGAACCCCATATACTGTTCCTCCTGCAGAAGCTGGATCTCCTGAAACCTAACCAGGACCGTCGCCATCGTCTCCTGGGAGCGGTGGTATGTTCCCATGATGGAGGAGAGGGCCTCGTGGAGAATGTGTTCCCTGGGCCTGTCCCCCCCCGTCGCACAGCAGCCCTCCCAGTTCCCCTGTTTCCCTGGGCCTCTGTCCCCTGGACCGTGTACCCACTACCACTGCACCCAGGTCCCTGTTGTTGTTGGGGTGGTGGGTTTGCCTGGGTTTCCTGTAGTGGTGGACACACCGCTGATTGACGTGTCCTGGGGACAGAGGTATGGGCCCGCTGGGTGGGTGCTGTGCTGGTGTTCCCAGAGGGGGGAAGGTCTACTGTGGCCTGTGGCTGTGTGAGGGGAACCGACCGTCCCGAGGTCCCCGATGGACAGGGCTGGTCATCTAGATCCAGGTCGACAGAGCTGCTGTCCTCACTGTGGGCCTCTTCTGGGGGTGGAGGGGACATTTGTGGACCCTCCTGCGCGGTGACGTGGTGTTCGGGTCCTGCAGGGGTATAAAAGCATGGTTATTGCTTCTGTGTGTGTCATAGCGTGCAATGGGAGGGTGCCCGTGTACCCCAGTGCTGGCATTCCTTTGTGGGGGCTGTTGTGACGGTGGTTGGGGGGGGTTTGTATGTGTATGTGCAGTGGGCATGCTTAGGTGATGGGTGTCCATGCTTTGTGGACGCATGCAGGGCTAGGTGTTGGGATGGGTGGGTTGTGATAGTGAGACAGTTGCAAGGAGTAGGATGTGATGGCGGTGAGGATGAGGGTGGGGGTGTGAGTTGGCATGCAGGTGGGGTGGGGGGAGAAGTAGTTAAGATTTGCCTTACCAGAGTCCATTCCTCCGCCTACTCCTGCGAGGCCCTCAGGATGCAGGATGTTCAAGACTTGCTCCTCCCAGGTTGTAAATTCTGTGGGAGGAGGTGGGGGTCCGCCGCCAGTCTTCTGCACCGCGATGCTGTGCCTGGATACCATGGAACGCACCTTCCCCCGTAGGTCGTTCCACCTCTTCCTGATGTCATCCCGATTTCTTGGGTGCTGTCCCACAGCGTTGACCCTGTCGACTATTCTACTCCATAGCTCCATCTTCCTGGCATTCAGAGAACCTGGGGTGTCTTTGCGGTGCCATGGGGTGGTGTGGGTGATGTGTGGGGTGGATTGTGTGGTGCTAAGTGTGGTGATGTGTATTGTTGTGTTGTGTGAAGTGCGTGCAAATATTGCTGGGTGACAGTGAATTGGGCGTCTGGGTGCTCGGATGTCTTTTCTCGGTGCGTGTTCACGAATCTCTAGGAGTGGAGGTTTGTGGGTGATGTGGGTGTGTGTTTTATATTTAATTGGGTGTGTGGGAGTGGTGTGTGTATGTGTCTCAGGTGTGTGTATTTTGAATTGTCGAATGTGGTTGTGTTTTGTAAGTGTGTGTGTATTTTGAGCGCGGCGGTGTGTACCGCCAATGGAATACCGCGGTTGAAAGACCGCCGCGTGGATTCGTGTGTCGTGATAGTGTGGGCGTATTTCTGTTGGCGTGTCGGTGGAGGTTTGGTCATCGCCAGTTTCCCGCTGCCCTTTGGTGTGGCGGACTTTTGTGTATGTCTGTATTTTGGCGGTTTCCCTGTTGTGGGTCAGAATGACTGTGGCGGTTTACCGCGGCCGCGGCGGTGGTATGGCGGTCTTCTGAACGGCGGTAAGCGCCTTTTACCACCGAGGTTGGAATGACCCCCTATGTTCAGCTCGTATTGTTTGGTGATCTTGGCAAGAGGGGCCATGTAGACGTTGAAAAGCGTCGGGCTGAGTGAAGATCCTTGGGACACTCTGCAGCAAGTGTCTTTAGGTTCTGACATGAACTGGGGTGTCAAATGTGGCAGAGAGGTGGAGGAGGATGAGGGGGGCCATGCCTCTGCGGTTCAGTATGGTGCGTATGATGTCAGTGGCTGCTAAGAGTGCAGTTTCAGTGCTGTGGTTGCTTCTGAATCTGGACTGGGAAGGGTCTAGAATACGGTGTGTCTCGAGGAATTCAGTGAGTTGCTGGTTGACAAAAAGGGAAAGGGAGCAGAGAGATGGGTCTATAGTTCTTCAACTCCCTAGGGTCGGTGGTGGGTTTCTTGATTAGCAGGCTGATTTTCGCGTGTTTCCAGTCTGAGGGCAATGTGGTGGTCTCGAAGGATCGGGTGATGGTTCGACAGAGCTCCGGTGCCATGGTGGCACTAGTCAGGTTGACGATGTGATAAGGGCATGGATACAAGGGTGGCCCTGAGTGGGTGGAGTTTATCAACCTTTGGGTGTCCTCTATGGTGATGGGAGTCCAGGAGTTCAGTATCTGGTGGGGTGCTAGGTAAGTAGTGGTGAGCGGTGCAGGTGGGATTTGGTTCCTGAGGCCTTTGTAGATGTTCTGGGTCTTATGGTGAAAGAAGGAGGCGAGGTCTTTGCAAAGGTCTTGGTAGGGAGGGACGGAAGAGGTGTCTGTCCCGGGGTTCATGAACTCTTTGACGGTGGCAAAGAGTTCTTTGCTGTTGTGAGCACTGGTGTTGGGGTGTGCTTGAAAGGTGGGTTTTTTGGCCGCTCTGATGTTCTGGTGATGCTTGGTGACTGCATTTTTGTGCGCTGTGTGGTCTTTGTATGATTTGCTGATCCTCCATTTACGTTCCAGTCATCTGCAGGAGCGACTGGATTCCTGTAGGTCTGTCTTAAACCACTTGGGTGTTTTGCTCTGTCGATTCCCTGCTGTTTTCCTTTGGGGGGCTACGTTTTAGGCACAGTTTGATAGCCAGCGGTGTAGGTTGCTTGCAGCTTCATTTGCATCTGCTGAGTCCACTGGGAGGGAGTGGTTGAGAGCGTTGGTGAGTTGTGCTTCTGTGACTTTGCCCCAGCATCTGCTGAGGGGATGGAGGGGTGTAGTGGTGTGCGGTGTTCTTTGTGTAGGTGAACTGGGTGCACTTGTGTTTGGTCCAGTGGTGTTCAGAGGTGAGGGAGATGGTGATGTTGTCCCCTGTGAGAAATCAGGGTCAAGAGTGTGTCCAGCTCTATGGGTGGGGACATGGACGAGTTATTTGACCCAGAGAGGTGTGAGGTTGTTCAGGAGGTTTGAGTTGTTGGGGTCATAGTGGGTATCAAGGTGGAAGTTGAGGTCATCGAGTAGGATGAAGTCAGAGGAGGTGTGTGCTTGGGGACATGGACGAGTTATTTGACCCAGAGAAGTGTGAGGTTGTTCAGGAGGTTTGAGTTGTTGGGGTCATAGTGGGTATCAAGGTGGAAGTTGAGGTCATCGAGTAGGATGTAGTCAGAGGAGGTGTGTGCTTGGGGGGTGATGAGGTCGGTGATGTCTTCGCAGAACTAGGGTTGGGCCTGGGTAGACTGTAGATGAGGGTGCTACATAGGGAGGTGTTTGGATTGTTCTAGATCTTGAAATGTAGGTGCTTGTGAGTTGACTGAGACTCGATGGTGGTAGTCAGGCAGAGGTTGTTCTTGTAGATCATGGCAATCCCTCCTCCAGGCTGGTTGGCTCTGTCCTTGTGGATGACATTGTAGCTTTCTGGGATGGCCGTGGTGATATCTGGGGCAGGGGTGGGGGTGATCAAAGTCTCTTGGAAAGAAGGAGTTGATGTCTGGGGCTGTTGAGCGAGGAGGTCCAAGACTTCTACTGCATGCTTGACAAGGGAGCCTTTGTTGAGGAGTATGCATTTGAAGTGGCTGTCCCTGGTTGGTGTGGGATCATGGGGTGGTTCTTGGAGGGTGCTGGAGTAGGCGCAGCTAGAAAAAGGCCCATGGATGTTTTGGGGTTGGCTTGGTAGCAGACTGGTGATCTTCTTGTGTTGAGGGCACGCAGAGCGCTAGCAAACCTGAAGAGGGGATGAGAACCAGGGTCTGTGATGCTAGGTGTGGTCGACATGCGGATGGGGTGCAGACGGGCTTGTCTTTGTACGTACGTACGTGCAGATGCCATTAAGAAGGGGAGGAAAATGAAAATATTTGTGTTTGGGAAAATTGACTTGTTGATTTACTTAGAAATGCCCTACTAAATGTCCTCACTCGTATTAGGCACCACATGCAAAATATCAGTAATCAGTTTTGAAAGGAATAATCAACAGAAGTATCTTTGTTGCACCAAATTCTCTGTTAGGCTTTGGAAATAACCAACAGCATTAAGCTCCATACACTTCTTTTTCAAATACACAATTTTCAAGGTGATATTCAATAAAAAAAATCGTAAACATAAAAGTGGATGCTGTTGTTAATCTTTTTGAAAAAACATCTTTTACAGTATTTAATTTACATATTTCTTTATTCTGTTTATATAGGAAACATACTTTTCATAAATAGTTTTTTATTTTTTACCAATATTTGTGCCATATTTTCAAACCTTTTAGAAGGTAATCCTCAACACTTTTCATACATGTATGTATTTACATAAGTCCCATATTTTGCACATTTAGGAAATAAATCATTATTTTATAGTTATTTAATACATTGGCTTGCATAGTAAGAACTTCCTTTTTCAAATCTATTTTCCACTATTGTTACTACTTTATTTATTTTGTAGTCTGATTTAGACTAGGTCTAGGCAGCATTCATGGAGTTCTGCTATGCGAAGCTCCGCAAAGTGCTGAAAAACCTAATGCGCTACGTGGAGTTCCGCGAACGGCAGAGTTTTAGTAAGTCGCGCTGTTAGCGCTGATTTTCAGTGCCAGGCTTTTCTCCTGTGCTTTAAAGTCAGGGCAAACTGCATCATGTGGAGCGCCAGAGGGCACTAACTTCTTTCTGCTGCTTGAGTAGATTTTGTACTCGAGCTGTAGCTTCCTCAATGCGAGTGGCAGCTTTCTCAGCGCAGGCGAGCACAACCTGCCGTGACTGCCCCTGTTCAGAAATCTGACTTGCGCTCGCCAATATGTTGATTTATGTCACTCACCAACTTAACGTTGGCGAGCCGCATGAGAGTAAAAACTCAGCTCACCCTTGCTTTAGATGTTTATGGATCTCTATGGCTCTAAAGGTTAGCAGTTTTTTGTTGCTGTTCTCTTTTAAAGGTAAGTTCAATTGATTTACCTAATAAGTTTGGGGGAAATGGTATAGTGTTAGGTTAGTATTTGTATTTTTAAGTGATTTATAGGTTATATTCTGTGTGGGTCTTTCAGTTAGTTGTTTGAGGTGTTTACATTACACATAAATATTTTGTATTGATATTTATTTTTAGTGTTTGAAAGTATGTTAATTATATAAATATTTTAGGTATTTTGATTTGTTTGTTAGTATTTATATGGTATACGTTTGCTTTGAAGATGGGTTTTTCAATTTTTTCTTTTACATTATTTGCTATTTGAAATTGAGTTTTTGTTTTTGGATAGTAGATTAATTTTATTTTTCACATGTTCAATTAGTTAGGATTTGGGAGAAAGAGATCTTTTAGATGTTGTTTATCAATTTATTATTTTGTGTGTTTTTGTACCTATATGGAAAAGGCAATTGTTTTATTGTTTATTAACTTTAGTGATTACATTCCATATTTTCTTTGTATTTGTATTATAACAATTATTTTTGTCTTTCTTATATTATAATTGTGCAATCATTTTGTGGCTTGATTTTCTTTGTATGTTGTTTAGTGCTATTTTTACAGCCTTGGTACCTATGTTTTGGAGATATAATTTTTGAACAATTGTTTGCTTTGTTATGTTGTAATTCTGAGCTTACTTTATAAATATAAGTGTTTTTTTTCTGGAGAGTATGATAGCATTCCAGGCAGTAGCTTAAGTCAGGCACACTTTCCAGCTGTGGTGGCTTCTTCTGTAGTAGTTAATTGCACATTTGTGTTTCTTACTTATTCTATTTTTTGATTGGTAAATTTGTTAACTGCTTTTAAGTTTAACCCCTTCGCTGCCAGGCCTTTTCCCCCTCAGACGCCAGGCCTTTTTTTTGGCTATTTGGGGCAGGGCGCGATTAAGCCCTCATAACTTTTTGTCCACATAAGCTACCCACGCCAAATTTGCGTCCTTTTTTTCCAACATCCTTGGGATTCTAGAGGTACCCAGACTTTGTGGGTTTCCCCGAAGCAGACCAAGAAATTAGCCAAAATACAGTAAAAAGTGTGTTTTCTTTAATGACATTGGAAAAAAGGGCTGCAGAAGAAGGCTTGTGTTTTTTTTCCTGAAATTGGCATCAACAAAGGGTTTGCAGTGCTAAAATTACCAGCTTCACAGCTTTCAGGAACAGGCAGACGTGAATCAGAAAACCCAATTTTTTAACACATTTTTTGCATTTTACTGGGACATACCCCATTTTTACAATTTTTTTTGCTGTCAGCCTCCTTCCAGTCAGTGACAGAAATGGGTATGAAACCAATGCTGGATAAAAGAAACCTAAACATTTCTGAAAAGTAGACAAAATTCTGAATTCAGCAAGGGGTAATTTGTGTAGATCCTACAAGGGTGTCCTACAGAAAATAACAACTGAAATAAAAAAAATATTGAAATTGAGGTAAAAAAAACAGCCATTTTTCTCTACGTTTTACTCTGTAACTTTTTCCTGCAATGTCAGATTTTTTAAAGCAATATACCGGTACGTCTGCTGGACGCTTCCGGTTGCGGGAATATATAGGGCTTGTAGGTTAATCAAGAACCCTAGCTACCCAGACCAAATCAATGGGCTGCACCTTGCAGTGGGTTTTCATTCTATGCCGGGTATACAGCAATTCATTTGCTGAAATATAAAGAGTGAAAAATAGGTATCAAGAAAACCTTTGTATTTTCAAAATGGGCACAAGATAAGGTGTTGAGGAGCAGTGGTTATTTGCACATCTCTGAATTCTGGGGTGCCCATACTAGCACGTGAATTACAGGACATTTCTTAAATAGACGTCTTTTTTACATACTGTCTTATATTTGGAAGGAAAAAATGTAGAGAAAGACAAGGGGTAATAACACTTGTTTTGCTATTCTATGTTTCCCCAAGTCTCCCGATAAAAATGGTACCTCACTTGTGTGGGTAGGCCTAGCGCCCACGACAGGAAATGCCCCAAAACACAAACTGAACACATCTCATTTTCTCAAAGAAAACCTGTGTATTTTTGAAAGCTAGAGACCTAGGGGAATACAAGATGGGGTGACTTGTGGGGCTCTCACCAGGTTCTGTTACCCAAAATCCTTTGCAAACCTCAAAATGTGGCTAAAAAAACACATTTTCCTCACATATCGGTGACAGAAAGTTCTGGAATCTGAGAGGAGCCACAAATTATCTTCCACCCAGCGTTTCCCCAAGTCTCCCGATAACAATGGTACCTCACTTGTGTGGGTACGCCTAGTGCTCGCAACAGGAAATGCCCCAAAACACAAAGTGGACACACACATTTTCTCAAAGAAAACAGAGGTGTTTTTTGCAAAGTGCCTACCTGTGAATTTTAGCCGCTAGCTCAGCCGCCACCAAGGGAAACATACCAAACCTGTGCATTTTTCAAAACTAGAGACCTGGGGGAATCCAAGATGGGGTGACTTGTGGGGCTCTCACCAGATTCTGTTACCCAGAATCCTTTGCAAACCTCAAAATGTGGCTAAAAAACACTTTTCCTCACATTTCGGTGACAGAAAGTTCTAGAATCTGAGAGGAGCCACAAATTTCCATCCACCCAGCGTTCCCCCAAGTCTCCCAATAAAAATGGTACCTCACTTGTGTGGGTAGGCCTAGTGCCCACGACAGGAAATGCCCCAAAACACAAAGTGAACACATCACATTTTCTCAAAGAAAACAATGGGTTTTTTTTTCAAAGTGCCTACCTGTGGATTTTTGCTTATAGCTCAGCCGCCACCTAGGAAAGCCTACCAAACCTGTGTATTTTTTAAAACTCGCGACCTAGGGGAATCCAATATGGGGTGACTTGTGGGGCTCTCATCAGGTTCTGTTACCCAGAATCCTTTGCAAACCTCAAAATTGGCTAAAAAAATACTTTTTCCTCACATTTCGGTGACGGAAAGTTCTAGAATCTGAGTGGAGCCACAAATTTTCTTCCACCCAGCGTTCCCCCAAGTCTCCCGATAACAATGGTACCTCACTTGTGTGGGTAGGCCTAGTGCCCGCAACAGGAAATGCCCCAAAACACAAAGTGGACACATCACATTTTCTCAAAGAAAACAGAGGTGTTTTTTGCAAAGTGCCTACCTGTGGATTTTAGCCGCTAGCTCAGCCGCCATCAAGTGAAACCTACCAAACCTGTGCATTTATGAAAACTAGAGACCTGGGGGAATCCAAGATGGGGTGACTTGTGGGGCTCTCACCAGATTCTGTTACCCAGAATCCTTTGCAAACCTCATAATGTGGCTAAAAAACACTTTTCCTCACATTTCGGTGACAGAAAGTTCTGGAATCTGAGAGGGGCCACAAATTTCCTTCCACCCAGCGTTCCTCCAAGTTTCCCGATATAAATGGTACCTCACTTGTGTGGGTAGGCCTAGTGCCCTTGACAGGAAATGTCCCAAAACACAAAGTGGAAACATCACATTTTCTCAAAGAAAACAGGTGTTTTTTGCAAAGTGCCTACCTGTGGATTTTGGGCTTTACCTCAGCCGCCACCTAGGGAAACCTACCAAACCTGTGTATTTGTGAAAACTAGAGGCCTAGGGGAATCCAAGATGGGGTGACTTGTGGGGCTCTCACCAGGTTCTGTTACCTAAAATCCTTTGCAAACCTCAAAATGTGGCTAAAAAAACACCTTTTCCTCACATTTCGGTGACAGAAAGTTCTGGAATCTTAGAGAAGCCACAAATTATCTTCCACCCAGTGTTCCCCCAAGTCTCCTGATAAAAATAGTACCTTACTTGTGTGGGTAGGCCTAGTTCCCACAACAGGAAATTACCCAAAACACAAAGTGGACACATGACATTTTCTCAAAGAAAACAGAGGTGTTTTTTGCAAAGTGCCTACCTGTGGATTTTGGCCTCTAGCTCAGCCGCCACCTAGGGAAAACTATCAAACCTTTGCATTTTTGAAAACTAAAGACCTGGGGGAATCCAGGATGGGGTGACTTGTGGGGCTATCACCAGATTATGCTACCCAGAATCCTTTGCAAACCTCAAAATGTGGCTAAAAAACACTTTTCCTCACATTTCGGTGACAGAAAGTTCTGGAAACTAAGAGGGGCCACAAATTTCCGTCCACCCAGTGTTCCCCCAAGTCTCCTGATAAAAATGGTACCTCACTTGTGTGGGTAGGCCTAGTGCCCGTGACAGGAAATGCCCCAAAACATAAAGTGGACACATCACATTTTCTCAAAGAAAACGGAGATGTTATTTGCAAAGTGCCTACCTGTGGATTTTGGCCTCTAGCTCAGCCACCACCTAGGGAAAACTACCAAACCTTTGCATTTTTGAATGAATCCAAGATGTGGTGACTTGTGGGGCTCTCACCAGATTCTGCTACCCAGAATCCTTTGCAAACCTCAAAATGTGGCTAAAAAACACTTTTCCTCACATTTCGGTGACATAAAGTTCTGGAATCTGAGAGGAGCCACAAATTTCCATCCACCCAGCGTTCCCCCAAGTCTCCCAATAAAAATGGTACCTCACTTGTGTGGGTAGGCCTAGTGCCCACAACAGGAAATGCCCCAAAACACAAAGTGAACATATCACATTTTCTCAAAGAAAACAATGGTGTTTTTTTTCAAAGTGCCTATCTGTGGATTTTGGCCTCTAGCTCAGAGGTCACCTAGGGAAACCTACCAAACCTGTGTATTTTTGAAAACTAGAGACCTAGGCGAATCGAAGACGGGGTGACTTGTGGGGCTCTCACCAGGTTCTGTTACCCAGAAACCTTTGCAAACCTCAAAATGTGGCTAAAAAAACACTTTTTCCTCACATTTTGGTGACAAAAAGTTTTGGAATCTGAGAGGAGCCACAAATTTCCATCCACCCAGCGTTCCCCCAAGTCTCCCAATAAAAATGGTACCTCACTTGTGTGGATAGGCCTAGTGCCCACGACAGGAAATGCACCAAAACACAAAGTGAACACATCACATTTTCTCAAAGAAAACAATGGTGTTTTTTTCAAAGTGCCTACCTGTGGATTTTGGCCTCTAGCTCAGCCGCCACCTAGGGAAGCCTACCAAACCTGTGTATTTTTGAAAACTCACGACCTAGGGGAATCCAATATGGGGTGACTTGTGGGGCTCTCACCAGGTTCTGTTACCCAGAATCCTTTGCAAACCTCAAAATTGGCTAAAAAAATACTTTTTCCTCACATTTCGGTGACAGAACGTTCTGGAATCTGAGTGGAGCCACAAATTTTCTTCCACCCAGCGTTCCCCCAAGTCTCCCGATAACAATGGTACCTGTGTGGGTACTTGTGTGGGTAGGCCTAGTGCCCGCAACAGGAAATGCCCCAAAACACAAAGTGGACACATCACATTTTCTCAAAGAAAACAGAGGTGTTTTTTTCAAAGTGCCTACCTGTGGGTTTTGGCCTTTAGCTCAGCCGCCACCTTGGGAAACCAACCAAACCTGTGTATTTTTGAAAACTAGAGACCTAGGGGAATCCAAGATGGGGTGACTTGTGGGGCTCTCACCAGGTTCTGTTACCCAAAATCCTTTGCAAACCTCAAAATGTGGCTAAAAAAACACATTTTCCTCACATTTCGGTGACAGGAAGTTCTGGCATCTGAGAGGAGCCACAAATTATCTTCCACCCAGCGTTCCCCCAAGTCTCCCGATAACAATGGTACCTCACTTGTGTGGGTAGGCATAGTGTTCGCAACAGGAATTGCCCCAAAACACAAAGTGGACACATCACATTTTCTCAAAGAAAACAGAGGTGTTTTTTTAAAAGTGCCTACCTGTGGGTTTTGGCCTTTAGCTCAGCCGCCACCTAGGGAAACCAACCAAACCTGTGTATTTTTAAAAACTAGAGACCTAGGGGAATCCAAGATGGGGTGACTTGTGGGGCTCTCACCAGGTTCTGTTACCCAAAATTCTTTGCAAACCTCAAAATGTGGCTAAAAAAACACATTTTCCTCACATTTCGGTGACAGGAAGTTCTGGAATCTGAGAGGAGCCACAAATTATCTTCCACCCAGTGTTCCCCCAAGTCTCCCGATAACAATGGTACCTCACTTGTGTGGGTAGGCCTAGTGTTCGCAACAGGAATTGCCCAAAACACAAAGTGGACACATCACATTTTCTCAAAGAAAACATAGGTGTTTTTTGCAAAGTCCCTACCTGTGGATTTTAGCCGCTAGCTCAGCCGCCACCAAGGGAAACCTACCAAACCTGTGCATTTATGAAAACTAGAGACCTGGGGGAATCCAATATGGGGTGACTTGTGGGGCTCTCACCAGGTTCTGTTACCTAAAATCCTTTGCAAACCTCAAAATGTGGCTAAAAAAACACCTTTTCCTCACATTTCGGTGACAGAAAGTTCTGGAATCTGAGAGAAGCCACAAATTATCTTCCACCCAGTGTTCCCCCAAGTCTCCCGATAAAAATAGTACCTTAATTGTGTGGGTAGGCCTAGTTCCCACAACAGGAAATGACCCAAAACACAAAGTGGACACATCACATTTTCTCAAAGAAAACAGAGGTGTTTTTTGCAAAGTGCCTACCTGTGGATTTTGGCCTCTAGCTCAGCCACCACCTAGGGAAAATTACCAAACCTTTGCATTTTTTAAAACTAGAGACCTGGGGGAATCCAAGATGGGGTGACTTGTGGGGCTATCACCAGATTCTGCTACCCAGAATCCTTTGCAAACCTCAAAATGTGGCTAAAAAACACTTTTCCTCACATTTCGGTGACAGAAAGTTCTGGAATCTGAGAGGAGCCACAAATTTCCATCCACCCAGTGTTCCCCCAAGTCTCCTGATAAAAATGGTACCTCACTTGTGTGGGTAGGCCTAGTGCCCATGACAGAAAATGCCCCAAAACATAAAGTGGACACATCACATTTTCTCAAAGAAAACGGAGATGTTATTTGCAAAGTGCCTACCTGTGGATTTTGGCCTCTAGCTCAGCCACCACCTAGGGAAAACTACCAAACCTTTGCATTTTTGAAAACTAGAGACCTGGGGGAATCCAAGATGGGGTGACTTGTGGGGCTCTCACCGGATTCTGCTACCCAGAATCCTTTGCAAACCTCAAAATGTGGCTAAAAAACACTTTTCCTCACATTTTGGTGACAGAAAGTTCTGGAATCTGAGAGGAGCCACAAATTTCCATCCACCCAGCGTTCCCACAAGTCTCCCAATAAAAATGGTACCTCACTTGTGTGGGTAGGCCTAGTGCCCACAACAGGAAATGCCCCAAAACACAAAGTGAACATATCACATTTTCTCAAAGAAAACAATGGTGTTTTTTTCAAAGTGCCTATCTGTGGATTTTGGCCTCTAGCTCAGAGGTCACCTAGGGAAACCTACCAAACCTGTGTATTTTTGAAAACTAGAGACCTAGGCGAATCCAAGACGGGGTGACTTGTGGGGCTCTCACCAGGTTCTGTTACCCAGAAACCTTTGCAAACCTCAAAATGTGGCTAAAAAAACACTTTTTCCTCTCATTTTGGTGACAAAAAGTTCTGGAATCTGAGAGGAGCCACAAATTTCCATCCACCCAGCGTTCCCCCAAGTCTCCCAATAAAAATGGTACCTCACTTGTGTGGGTAGGCCTAGTGCCCATGACAGGAAATGCCCCAAAACACAAAGTGAACACATCACATTTTCTCAAAGAAAACAATGGTGTTTTTTTCAAAGTGCCTACCTGTGGATTTTGGCCTCTAGCTCAGCCGCCACCTAGGGAATCCTACCAAACCTGTGTATTTTTGAAAACTCACGACCTAGGGGAATCCAATATGGGGTGACTTGTGGGGCTCTCACCAGGTTCTGTTACCCAGAATCCTTTGCAAACCTCAAAATTGGCTAAAAAAATACTTTTTCCTCACATTTCGGTGACAGAAAGTTCTGGAATCTGAGTGGAGCCACAAATTTTCTTCCACCCAGCGTTCCCCCAAGTCTCCTGATAACAATGGTACCTGTGTGGGTACTTGTGTGTGTAGGCCTAGTGCCCACAACAGGAAATGCCCCAAAACACAAAGTGGACACATCACATTTTCTCAAAGAAAACAGAGGTGTTTTTTGCAAAGTGCCTACCTGTGGGTTTTGGCCTTTAGCTCAGCCGCCACCTAGGGAAACTAACCAAACCTGTGTATTTTTGAAAACTAGAGACCTAGGGGAATCCAAGATGGGGTGACTTGTGGGGCTCTCACCAGGTTCTGTTACCCAAAATCCTTTGCAAACCTCAAAATGTGGCTAAAAAAACACATTTTCCTCACATTTCGGTGACAGGAAGTTCTGGAATCTGAGAGGAGCCACAAAATATCTTCCACCCAGCGTTCCCCCAAGTCTCCCGATAACAATGGTACCTCACTTGTGTGGGTAGGCCTAGTGTTCGCAACAGGAATTGCCCCAAAACACAAAGTGGACACATCACATTTTCTCAAAGAAAACATAGGTGTTTTTTGCAAAGTCCCTACCTGTGGATTTTAGCCGCTAGCTCAGCCGCCACCAAGGGAAACCTACCAAACCTGTGCATTTATGAAAACTAGAGACCTGGGGGAATCCAAGATGGGGTGACTTGTGGGGCTCTCACCAGATTCTGTTACCCAGAATCCTTTGCAAACCTCAAAATGTGGCTAAAAACACTTTTCCTCACATTTCGGTGACAGAAAGTTTTGGAATCTGAGAGGGGCCACAAATTTCCTTCCACCCAGCGTTCCTCCAAGCTTCCCGATAAAAATGGTACCTCACTTGTGTGGGTAGGCCTAGTGCCCGTGACAGGAAATGTCCCAAAACACAAAGTGGAAACATCACATTTTCTCAAAGAAAACAGAGGTGTTTTATGCAAAGTGCCTACCTGTGGATTTTGGGCTTTAACTCAGCCGCCACCTAGGGAAACCTACCAAACCTGTGTATTTTTTAAAACTAGAGGCCTAGGGAATCCAAGATGGGGTGACTTGTGGGGCTGTCACCAGGTTCTGTTACCTAAAATCCTTTGCAAACCTCAAAATGTGGCTAAAAAAACACCTTTTCCTCACATTTCGGTGACAGAAAGTTCTGGAATCTGAGAGGGGCCACAAATTTCCTTCCACCCAGTGTTCCCTCAAGTCTCCTGATAAAAATGGTACCTCACTTGTGTGGGTAGGCCTAGTGCCCGTGACAGGAAATGCCCCAAAACATAAAGTGGACACATCACATTTTCTCAAAAGAAAACGGAGATGTTATTTGCAAAGTGCCTACCTGTGGATTTTGGCCTCTAGCTCAGCCACCATCTAGGGAAAACTACCAAACCTTTGCATTTTTGAAAACTAGAGACCTGGGGGAATCCAAGATGGGGTGACTTGTGGGGCTCTCACCAGATTCTGCTACCCAGAATCCTTTGCAAACCTCAAAATGTGGCTAAAAAACACTTTTCCTCACATTTTGGTGACAGAAAGTTCTGGAATCTGAGAGGAGCCACAAATTTCCATCCACCCAGCGTTCCCCCAAGTCTCCCAATAAAAATGGTACCTCACTTGTGTGGGTAGGCCTAGTGCCCACGACAGGAAATGCCCCAAAACACAAAGTGAACACATCACATTTTCTCAAAGAAAACAATGGTGTTTTTTTTCAAAGTGCCTACCTGTGGATTTTGGCCTCTAGCTCAGCCGCCACCTAGGGAAGTGTTGGAAAATGGGTTATTGGTAGGGCAGGTAGGTACCTACACCTAGCAACAAGCCACAAACCTCCACATAAGTACAGTTAGGTCTCAGTAAATTAATCCCAGCTCTACCCTTGGTAGCTTGGCATCGAGCGTCAAGGCTTAACTTAGGAGACAAAGTGTAAAGCATTCAAATATCACAAAACAGTAATTAAATAAAACACAGGAAACAGTTTAAAAATCCAAAACCAATTTATAAAAATAGCTTATATTTTTATCTTTAAAATGACACAAAAACGATTAAAATCGGTTCAGGGGAACCGGAGATATGAATTTTTAAAGTATTATTATTTTCTAGCGCTTAGAAACAAAAAGCGCCAATCGGGTCATCTGGTTGCACCAGGACCGGGGCAAAGTCAAACTTTCAGGCCGATCGCGATGGAGCCCTGCTCGGCTACAAGTCGCGGGAGGCCTCGGTTAAAAAGTTACCTTCTGACTTAGTCTCTTTTTTGATGTTTTTCTTCCCCGGGACGAACCTGCCAGTTGGATCCGACCTCCTGGAGCCCTTGTCCGGATACGCGAAGTCGGTTTCCTCGGTGGTGATTTTTACCTTCGGACTTAGTCGTTTTTTCGAGATGAAAATCCTTCGACCGGGGTAAACCTGGATCTTGATCCGACGTCCGTGGAGCCCTTCTCGGATACGATGGCTGGAAGGTCCCGGTCAACTTTTTACGTTCGGACTTAGTCTCTTTTTTGGATGTTTTTCTTTACCGGGACGAACCACGAAGTCAGGCCGGGTCGCGGTTGAGGCAAGCCGGCTAGAATTTCCGCGTCGGGTCGGTCACTTTATGGAGCTTTTTTTCAAAAATTCTCCAATCTTTTCCAAACTTCTGGGGCTTCACCCAGATGTTCTTTTAAGGTTCTTTTGGGGTCCACAGCTCACCCCAAGGGTCCAGAAGTTCTGTGATGGTCCTTGGGAAGTGCGGACTTCAACTCCCAGAATGCACCTGGCGCAAACTCCTTTTTGGCCACTGGACAGTGGTCAGCTGGTCACTTTTTCAGGAGTTGGTGCAGGGGACTCTGGATAGCAATTTTTCACCTGTAGCAAACAGGGAGTCCCTCCTTGAACCAGTGGAAGCCAGGCAAAGTCCTTCTTGTGGTGAAGCCCAAGTGTGCAGCTGGTGCAGTCTTTCTGAGTGCAGGGTCCAGGTGCAGGCCAGGGGTCCAGCAGGGCAGTCCTTCTTCTCCTTGTAGTTCCTTCTTCTTGAAATTTGGTGGGGATCTGAGGCGTGGGTGCAGGTCTGCCAGTTTTATCCTTGCTCCTGGGTGAAAAGCAGGGGGGCCCTGGTTCTCCAATCAGGGACAGGGTCGTCCCCCTGTGATGACCACTTCCTGGGAAGTGTGGCAAAAATCCATCCCAGAAGGCAACAGTCTCTAAAAATCCAAAATGGATGAATCTGATTTTTGGAGGAGAGATCTGGCTGAGCCCACCCACTGGTGTGGCTAAAAATCATAAACACACCCCTCTCCTAATCTAATCAAGGGGGCACCTATCTGTCTGGGGTTGCAGGATGTGGGGGTGTTGCTCTGTGCTCCAGATGTCCTTCTCTGCCTTTGAAGACCAGTTTGGCAGCCCTCCCCCTTCCTGCCTCACCATCTGCTGAGGGGAGATTCTCTCCCCCAAGCACATTCCTTTGTGTGAAGCCAGGCCACTTCACACCTCCTTAAAGTAGCCTGGCAGAAGCTGCTGCAGGCTGGCCAATCAGAGCACAGCAGCAAAAACAATGCAGAGCTGAAATTGGCAACTTTTTAGGTAAAGTCTAAACTTTTTACCTGCACTAGTTATATTAAATCCAACAACTGGAAGTTGTGAGATTTATTATAACAATCAATTTGATACCAAATTCTTGGTATGTAACATTTAAGGAGACTTTAAAATTTAAAATAAAGTCTGCCCATTCTAGCCTATGAAGGCCATTTACTTCAATGAGGGAAAAACGAATTTGGCTGTTTTTACCTCACCAGGGCTTATAAATCTATTTTTATAAAGTCCCTGCTTATAGTTACATGGCACCCAGCCCTAGGGGCACATAGGGCACACCTTAGGGGTGACGTATATGTAAAAATAAGGTAGTTTAAGACTTTGGAAGTACCTTTAATTCCAAAGTCGAATTTGCATATAACTTTAATTTAAAAGCAGCCAGCAAGGCAGGCTTGCTTTTAAAATGACACTGGGCACCTCAGCAATGCACCTAGGTGTGCACCACCTATGCTGTGGTCCCTAAACCTACATGCCCTACCATATACTAGGGACTTATAGGTAGGTTAACTTAGCCAATTATAATTAGCCTAATTTGCATATCCATTTTACACAGAGCACTGGCCCTGGGACTGGTAAGCAGTACCCAGGGCACAGCCAATAGTCAGTAACCACCAGTACCTATCCAGAAAGAGTGGGGGTGATCAGGCAAAAAAAAAGGACTTTCCTACAGGAAGCCTACCAAACCTGTGTATTTTTGAAAACTCACGACCTAGGGGAATCCAATATGGGGTGACTTGTGGGGCTCTCACCAGGTTCTGTTACCCAGAATCCTTTGCAAACCTCAAAATTTGCTAAAAAAATACTTTTTCCTCACATTTCGGTGACAGAAAGTTCTGGAATCTGAGTGGAGCCACAAATTTTCTTCCACCCAGCGTTCACCCAAGTCTCCCGATAACAATGGTACCTCACTTGTGTGGGTAGGCCTAGTGCCCGCAACAGGAAATGCCCCAAAACACAAAGTGGACACATCACATTTTCTCAAAGAAAACAGAGGTGTTTTTTGCAAAGTGCCTACCTGTGGAATTTAGCAGCTAGCTCAGCCGCCACCAAGGGAAATCTACCAAACCTGTGCATTTATGAAAACTAGAGACCTGGGGGAATCCAAGATGGAGTGACTTGTGGGGCTCTCACCAGATTCTGTTACCCAGAATCCTTTGCAAACCTCAAAATGTGGCTAAAAAACACTTTTCCTCACATTTCGGTGACAGAAAGTTCTGGAATCTGAGAGGGGCCACAAATTTCCTTCCACCCAGCGTTCCTCCAAGCTTCCCGATAAAAATGGTACCTCACTTGTGTGGGTAGGCCTAGTGCCCGTGACAGGAAATGTCCCAAAACACAAAGTGGAAACATCACATTTTCTCAAAGAAAACAGAGGTGTTTTATGCAAAGTGCCTACCTGTGGATTTTGGGCTTTAACTCAGCCGCCACCTAGGGAAACCTACCAAACCTGTGTATTTTTTAAAACTAGAGGCCTAGGGAATCCAAGATGGGGTGACTTGTGGGGCTGTCACCAGGTTCTGTTACCTAAAATCCTTTGCAAACCTCAAAATGTGGATAAAAAAACACCTTTTCCTCACATTTCGGTGACAGAAAGTTCTGGAATCTGAAAGGGGCCACAAATTTCCTTCCACCCAGTGTTCCCTCAAGTCTCCTGATAAAAATGGTACCTCACTTGTGTGGGTAGGCCTAGTGCCCGTGACAGGAAATGCCCCAAAACATAAAGTGGACACATCACATTTTCTCAAAGAAAACGGAGATGTTATTTGCAAAGTGCCTACCTGTGGATTTTGGCCTCTAGCTCAGCCACCATCTAGGGAAAACTACCAAACCTTTGCATTTTTGAAAACTAGAGACCTGGGGGAATCCAAGATGGGGTGACTTGTGGGGCTCTCACCAGATTCTGCTACCCAGAATCCTTTGCAAACCTCAAAATGTGGCTAAAAAACACTTTTTCCTCACATTTTGGTGACAAAAAGTTCTGGAATCTGAGAGGAGCCACAAATTTCCATCCACCCAGCGTTCCCCCAAGTCTCCCAATAAAAATGGTACCTCACTTGTGTGGGTAGTCCTAGTGCCCACAAGAGGAAATGCCCCAAAACAGAAAGTGAACACATCACATTTTCTCAAAGAAAACAATGGTGTTTTTTTTCAAAGTGCCTACCTGTGGATTTTGGCCTCTAGGTCAGCCGCCACCTAGGGAAGCCTACCAAACCTGTGTATTTTTGAAAACTCACGACCTAGGGGAATCCAATATGGGGTGACTTGTGGGGCTCTCACCAGGTTCTGTTACCCAGAATCCTTTGCAAACCTCAAAATTTGCTAAAAAAATACTTTTCCTCACATTTCGGTGACAGAAAGTTCTGGAATCTGAGTGGAGCCACAAATTTTCTTCCACCCAGCGTTCACCCAAGTGTCCCGATAACAATGGTACCTCACTTGTGTGGGTAGGCCTAGTGCTCGCAACAGGAAATGCCCCAAAACACAAAGTGGACACATCACATTTTCTCAAAGAAAACAGAGGTGTTTTTTGCAAAGTGCCTACCTGTGGAATTTAGCAGCTAGCTCAGCCGCCACCAAGGGAAACCTACCAAACCTGTGCATTTATGAAAACTAGAGACCTGGGGGAATCCAAGATGGAGTGACTTGTGGGGCTCTCACCAGATTCTGTTACCCAGAATCCTTTGCAAACCTCAAAATGTGGCTAAAAAACACTTTTCCTCACATTTCGGTGACAGAAAGTTCTGGAATCTGAGAGGGGCCACAAATTTCCTTCCACCCAGCGTTCCTCCAAGCTTCCCGATAAAAATGGTACCTCACTTGTGTGGGTAGGCCTAGTGCCCGTGACAGGAAATGTCCCAAAACACAAAGTGGAAACATCACATTTTCTCAAAGAAAACAGAGGTGTTTTTTGCAAAGTGCCTACCTGTGGATTTTGGGCTTTAACTCAGCCGCCACCTAGAGAAACCTACCAAACCTGTGTATTTTTGAACACTAGAGGCCTAGGGGAATCCAAGATGGGGTGACTTGTGGGGCTCTCACCAGGTTCTGTTAGCTAAAATCCTTTGCAAACCTCAAAATGTGGCTAAAAAAACACCTTTTCCTCACATTTCGGTGACAGAAAGTTCTGGAATCTGAGAGAAGCCACAAATTATCTTCCACCCAGTGTTCCCCCAAGTCTCCCGATAAAAATAGTACCTTACTTGTGTGGGTAGGCCTAGTTCCCACAACAGGAAATGACCCAAAACACAAAGTGGACACATCACATTTTCTCAAAGAAAAAGAGGTGTTTTTTGCAAAGTGCCTACCTGTGGATTTTGGCCTCTAGCTCAGCCACCACCTAGGGAAGCCTACCAAACCTGTGTATTTTTGAAAACTAGAGACCTAGGCGAATCCAAGACGGGGTGACTTGTGGGGCTCTCACCAGGTTCTGTTACCCAGAAACCTTTGCAAACCTCAAAATGTTGCTAAAAAAACACTTTTTCCTCACATTTTGGTGACAAAAAGTTCTGGAATCTGAGAGGAGCCACAAATTTCCATCCACCCAGCGTTCCCCCAAGTCTCCCAATAAAAATGGTACCTCACTTGTGTGGGTAGGCCTAGTGCCCACGACAGGAAAGGCCCCAAAACACAAAGTGAACACATCACATTTATTCAAAGAAATCAATGGTGTTTTTTTCAAAGTGCCTATCTGTGGATTTTGGCCTCTAGCTCAGCCGCCACCTAGGGAAGCCTACCAAACCTGTGTATTTTTGAAAACTCACGACCTAGGGGAATCCAATATGGGGTGACTTGTGGGGCTCTCACCAGGTTCTGTTACCCAGAATCCTTTGCAAACCTCAAAATTGGCTAAAAAAATACTTTTTCCTCACATCGCGGTGACAGAAAGTTCTGGAATCTGAGTGGAGCCACAAATTTTCTTCCACCCAGCGTTCCCCCAAGTCTCCCAATAACAATGGTACCTCACTTGTGTGGGTAGGCCTAGTGCCCCTGACAGGAAATGTCCCAAAACACAAAGTGGAAACATCACATTTTCTCAAAGAAAACAGAGGTGTTTTTTGCAAAGTGCCTACCTGTGGGTTTTGGCCTTTAGCTCAGCCGCCACCTAGGGAAACCAACCAAACCTGTGTATTTTTGAAAACTAGAGACCGAGGGGAATCCAAGATGGGGTGACTTGTGGGGCTCTCACCAGGTTCTGTTACCCAAAATCCTTTGCAAACCTCAAAATGTGGCTAAAAAAACAAATTTTCCTCACATTTCGGTGACAGAAAGTTCTGGAATCTGAGAGGAGCCACAAATTATCTTCCACCCAGCGTTCCCCCAAGTCTCCCGATAACAATGGTACCTCACTTGTGTGGGTAGGCCTAGTGCCCGCAACAGGAAATGCCCAAAACACAAAGTGGACACATCACATTTTCTCAAAGAAAACAGAGGTGTTTTTTGCAAAGTGCCTACCTGTGGATTTTAGCCGCTAGCTCAGCCGCCACCAAGGGAAACCTACCAAACCTGTGCATTTATGAAAACTAGAGACCTGGGGGAATCCAAGATGGGGTGACTTGTGGGGCTCTCACCAGATTCTGTTACCCAGAATCCTTTGCAAACCTCAAAATGTGGCTAAAAAACACTTTTCCTCACATTTCGGTGAGAGAAAGTTCTGGAATCTGAGAGGGGCCACAAATTTCCTTCCACCCAGCGTTCCTCCAAGTTTCCCGATAAAAATGGTACCTCACTTGTGTGGGTAGGCCTAGTGCCCGTGACAGGAAATGTCCCAAAACACAAAGTGGAAACATCACATTTTCTCAAAGAAAACAGAGGTGTTTTTTTGCAAAGTGCCTACCTGTGGGTTTTGGCCTTTAGCTCAGCCGCCACCTAGGGAAACCAACCAAACCTGTGTATTTTTGAAATCTAGAGACCTAGGAGAATCCAGGATGGGGTGACTTGTGGGGCTCTCACCAGGTTCTGTTACCCAAAATCCTTTGCAAACCTCAAAATTTGCTAAAAAAATACTTTTCCTCACATTTCGGTGACAGAAAGTTCTGGAATCTGAGTGGAGCCACAAATTTTCTTCCACCCAGCGTTCACCCAAGTGTCCCGATAACAATGGTACCTCACTTGTGTGGGTAGGCCTAGTGCTCGCAACAGGAAATGCCCCAAAACACAAAGTGGACACATCACATTTTCTCAAAGAAAACAGAGGTGTTTTTTGCAAAGTGCCTACCTGTGGAATTTAGCAGCTAGCTCAGCCGCCACCAAGGGAAACCTACCAAACCTGTGCATTTATGAAAACTAGAGACCTGGGGGAATCCAAGATGGAGTGACTTGTGGGGCTCTCACCAGATTCTGTTACCCAGAATCCTTTGCAAACCTCAAAATGTGGCTAAAAAACACTTTTCCTCACATTTCGGTGACAGAAAGTTCTGGAATCTGAGAGGGGCCACAAATTTCCTTCCACCCAGCGTTCCTCCAAGCTTCCCGATAAAAATGGTACCTCACTTGTGTGGGTAGGCCTAGTGCCCGTGACAGGAAATGTCCCAAAACACAAAGTGGAAACATCACATTTTCTCAAAGAAAACAGAGGTGTTTTATGCAAAGTGCCTACCTGTGGATTTTGGGCTTTAACTCAGCCGCCACCTAGGGAAACCTACCAAACCTGTGTATTTTTTAAAACTAGAGGCCTAGGGAATCCAAGATGGGGTGACTTGTGGGGCTGTCACCAGGTTCTGTTACCTAAAATCCTTTGCAAACCTCAAAATGTGGATAAAAAAACACCTTTTCCTCACATTTCGGTGACAGAAAGTTCTGGAATCTGAAAGGGGCCACAAATTTCCTTCCACCCAGTGTTCCCTCAAGTCTCCTGATAAAAATGGTACCTCACTTGTGTGGGTAGGCCTAGTGCCCGTGACAGGAAATGCCCCAAAACATAAAGTGGACACATCACATTTTCTCAAAGAAAACGGAGATGTTATTTGCAAAGTGCCTACCTGTGGATTTTGGCCTCTAGCTCAGCCACCATCTAGGGAAAACTACCAAACCTTTGCATTTTTGAAAACTAGAGACCTGGGGGAATCCAAGATGGGGTGACTTGTGGGGCTCTCACCAGATTCTGCTACCCAGAATCCTTTGCAAACCTCAAAATGTGGCTAAAAAACACTTTTTCCTCACATTTTGGTGACAAAAAGTTCTGGAATCTGAGAGGAGCCACAAATTTCCATCCACCCAGCGTTCCCCCAAGTCTCCCAATAAAAATGGTACCTCACTTGTGTGGGTAGTCCTAGTGCCCACAAGAGGAAATGCCCCAAAACACAAAGTGAACACATCACATTTTCTCAAAGAAAACAATGGTGTTTTTTTTCAAAGTGCCTACCTGTGGATTTTGGCCTCTAGGTCAGCCGCCACCTAGGGAAGCCTACCAAACCTGTGTATTTTTGAAAACTCACGACCTAGGGGAATCCAATATGGGGTGACTTGTGGGGCTCTCACCAGGTTCTGTTACCCAGAATCCTTTGCAAACCTCAAAATTTGCTAAAAAAATACTTTTCCTCACATTTCGGTGACAGAAAGTTCTGGAATCTGAGTGGAGCCACAAATTTTCTTCCACCCAGCGTTCACCCAAGTGTCCCGATAACAATGGTACCTCACTTGTGTGGGTAGGCCTAGTGCTCGCAACAGGAAATGCCCCAAAACACAAAGTGGACACATCACATTTTCTCAAAGAAAACAGAGGTGTTTTTTGCAAAGTGCCTACCTGTGGAATTTAGCAGCTAGCTCAGCCGCCACCAAGGGAAACCTACCAAACCTGTGCATTTATGAAAACTAGAGACCTGGGGGAATCCAAGATGGAGTGACTTGTGGGGCTCTCACCAGATTCTGTTACCCAGAATCCTTTGCAAACCTCAAAATGTGGCTAAAAAACACTTTTCCTCACATTTCGGTGACAGAAAGTTCTGGAATCTGAGAGGGGCCACAAATTTCCTTCCACCCAGCGTTCCTCCAAGCTTCCCGATAAAAATGGTACCTCACTTGTGTGGGTAGGCCTAGTGCCCGTGACAGGAAATGTCCCAAGACACAAAGTGGAAACATCACATTTTCTCAAAGAAAACAGAGGTGTTTTTTGCAAAGTGCCTACCTGTGGATTTTGGGCTTTAACTCAGCCGCCACCTAGAGAAACCTACCAAACCTGTGTATTTTTGAACACTAGAGGCCTAGGGGAATCCAAGATGGGGTGACTTGTGGGGCTCTCACCAGGTTCTGTTAGCTAAAATCCTTTGCAAACCTCAAAATGTGGTTAAAAAAACACCTTTTCCTCACATTTCGGTGACAGAAAGTTCTGGAATCTGAGAGAAGCCACAAATTATCTTCCACCCAGTGTTCCCCCAAGTCTCCCGATAAAAATAGTACCTTACTTGTGTGGGTAGGCCTAGTTCCCACAACAGGAAATGACCCAAAACACAAAGTGGACACATCACATTTTCTCAAAGAAAAAGAGGTGTTTTTTGCAAAGTGCCTACCTGTGGATTTTGGCCTCTAGCTCAGCCACCACCTAGGGAAGCCTACCAAACCTGTGTATTTTTGAAAACTAGAGACCTAGGCGAATCCAAGACGGGGTGACTTGTGGGGCTCTCACCAGGTTCTGTTACCCAGAAACCTTTGCAAACCTCAAAATGTTGCTAAAAAAACACTTTTTCCTCACATTTTGGTGACAAAAAGTTCTGGAATCTGAGAGGAGCCACAAATTTCCATCCACCCAGCGTTCCCCCAAGTCTCCCAATAAAAATGGTACCTCACTTGTGTGGGTAGGCCTAGTGCCCACGACAGGAAAGGCCCCAAAACACAAAGTGAACACATCACATTTATTCAAAGAAATCAATGGTGTTTTTTTCAAAGTGCCTATCTGTGGATTTTGGCCTCTAGCTCAGCCGCCACCTAGGGAAGCCTACCAAACCTGTGTATTTTTGAAAACTCACGACCTAGGGGAATCCAATATGGGGTGACTTGTGGGGCTCTCACCAGGTTCTGTTACCCAGAATCCTTTGCAAACCTCAAAATTGGCTAAAAAAATACTTTTTCCTCACATCGCGGTGACAGAAAGTTCTGGAATCTGAGTGGAGCCACAAATTTTCTTCCACCCAGCGTTCCCCCAAGTCTCCCAATAACAATGGTACCTCACTTGTGTGGGTAGGCCTAGTGCCCCTGACAGGAAATGTCCCAAAACACAAAGTGGAAACATCACATTTTCTCAAAGAAAACAGAGGTGTTTTTTGCAAAGTGCCTACCTGTGGGTTTTGGCCTTTAGCTCAGCCGCCACCTAGGGAAACCAACCAAACCTGTGTATTTTTGAAAACTAGAGACCGAGGGGAATCCAAGATGGGGTGACTTGTGGGGCTCTCACCAGGTTCTGTTACCCAAAATCCTTTGCAAACCTCAAAATGTGGCTAAAAAAACAAATTTTCCTCACATTTCGGTGACAGAAAGTTCTGGAATCTGAGAGGAGCCACAAATTATCTTCCACCCAGCGTTCCCCCAAGTCTCCCGATAACAATGGTACCTCACTTGTGTGGGTAGGCCTAGTGCCCGCAACAGGAAATGCCCAAAACACAAAGTGGACACATCACATTTTCTCAAAGAAAACAGAGGTGTTTTTTGCAAAGTGCCTACCTGTGGATTTTAGCCGCTAGCTCAGCCGCCAACAAGGGAAACCTACCAAACCTGTGCATTTATGAAAACTAGAGACCTGGGGGAATCCAAGATGGGGTGACTTGTGGGGCTCTCACCAGATTCTGTTACCCAGAATCCTTTGCAAACCTCAAAATGTGGCTAAAAAACACTTTTCCTCACATTTCGGTGAGAGAAAGTTCTGGAATCTGAGAGGGGCCACAAATTTCCTTCCACCCAGCGTTCCTCCAAGTTTCCCGATAAAAATGGTACCTCACTTGTGTGGGTAGGCCTAGTGCCCGTGACAGGAAATGTCCCAAAACACAAAGTGGAAACATCACATTTTCTCAAAGAAAACAGAGGTGTTTTTTGCAAAGTGCCTACCTGTGGGTTTTGGCCTTTAGCTCAGCCGCCACCTAGGGAAACCAACCAAACCTGTGTATTTTTGAAATCTAGAGACCTAGGAGAATCCAGGATGGGGTGACTTGTGGGGCTCTCACCAGGTTCTGTTACCCAAAATCCTTTGCAAACCTCAAAATTTGCTAAAAAAATACTTTTCCTCACATTTCGGTGACAGAAAGTTCTGGAATCTGAGTGGAGCCACAAATTTTCTTCCACCCAGCGTTCACCCAAGTGTCCCGATAACAATGGTACCTCACTTGTGTGGGTAGGCCTAGTGCTCGCAACAGGAAATGCCCCAAAACACAAAGTGGACACATCACATTTTCTCAAAGAAAACAGAGGTGTTTTTTGCAAAGTGCCTACCTGTGGAATTTAGCAGCTAGCTCAGCCGCCACCAAGGGAAACCTACCAAACCTGTGCATTTATGAAAACTAGAGACCTGGGGGAATCCAAGATGGAGTGACTTGTGGGGCTCTCACCAGATTCTGTTACCCAGAATCCTTTGCAAACCTCAAAATGTGGCTAAAAAACACTTTTCCTCACATTTCGGTGACAGAAAGTTCTGGAATCTGAGAGGGGCCACAAATTTCCTTCCACCCAGCGTTCCTCCAAGCTTCCCGATAAAAATGGTACCTCACTTGTGTGGGTAGGCCTAGTGCCCGTGACAGGAAATGTCCCAAAACACAAAGTGGAAACATCACATTTTCTCAAAGAAAACAGAGGTGTTTTTTGCAAAGTGCCTACCTGTGGATTTTGGGCTTTAACTCAGCCGCCACCTAGAGAAACCTACCAAACCTGTGTATTTTTGAACACTAGAGGCCTAGGGGAATCCAAGATGGGGTGACTTGTGGGGCTCTCACCAGGTTCTGTTAGCTAAAATCCTTTGCAAACCTCAAAATGTGGCTAAAAAAACACCTTTTCCTCACATTTCGGTGACAGAAAGTTCTGGAATCTGAGAGAAGCCACAAATTATCTTCCACCCAGTGTTCCCCCAAGTCTCCCGATAAAAATAGTACCTTACTTGTGTGGGTAGGCCTAGTTCCCACAACAGGAAATGACCCAAAACACAAAGTGGACACATCACATTTTCTCAAAGAAAAAGAGGTGTTTTTTGCAAAGTGCCTACCTGTGGATTTTGGCCTCTAGCTCAGCCACCACCTAGGGAAGCCTACCAAACCTGTGTATTTTTGAAAACTAGAGACCTAGGCGAATCCAAGACGGGGTGACTTGTGGGGCTCTCACCAGGTTCTGTTACCCAGAAACCTTTGCAAACCTCAAAATGTTGCTAAAAAAACACTTTTTCCTCACATTTTGGTGACAAAAAGTTCTGGAATCTGAGAGGAGCCACAAATTTCCATCCACCCAGCGTTCCCCCAAGTCTCCCAATAAAAATGGTACCTCACTTGTGTGGGTAGGCCTAGTGCCCACGACAGGAAAGGCCCCAAAACACAAAGTGAACACATCACATTTATTCAAAGAAATCAATGGTGTTTTTTTCAAAGTGCCTATCTGTGGATTTTGGCCTCTAGCTCAGCCGCCACCTAGGGAAGCCTACCAAACCTGTGTATTTTTGAAAACTCACGACCTAGGGGAATCCAATATGGGGTGACTTGTGGGGCTCTCACCAGGTTCTGTTACCCAGAATCCTTTGCAAACCTCAAAATTGGCTAAAAAAATACTTTTTCCTCACATCGCGGTGACAGAAAGTTCTGGAATCTGAGTGGAGCCACAAATTTTCTTCCACCCAGCGTTCCCCCAAGTCTCCCAATAACAATGGTACCTCACTTGTGTGGGTAGGCCTAGTGCCCCTGACAGGAAATGTCCCAAAACACAAAGTGGAAACATCACATTTTCTCAAAGAAAACAGAGGTGTTTTTTGCAAAGTGCCTACCTGTGGGTTTTGGCCTTTAGCTCAGCCGCCACCTAGGGAAACCAACCAAACCTGTTTTTTTTTGAAAACTAGAGACCGAGGGGAATCCAAGATGGGGTGACTTGTGGGGCTCTCACCAGGTTCTGTTACCCAAAATCCTTTGCAAACCTCAAAATGTGGCTAAAAAAACAAATTTTCCTCACATTTCGGTGACAGAAAGTTCTGGAATCTGAGAGGAGCCACAAATTATCTTCCACCCAGCGTTCCCCCAAGTCTCCCGATAACAATGGTACCTCACTTGTGTGGGTAGGCCTAGTGCCCGCAACAGGAAATGCCCAAAACACAAAGTGGACACATCACATTTTCTCAAAGAAAACAGAGGTGTTTTTTGCAAAGTGCCTACCTGTGGATTTTAGCCGCTAGCTCAGCCGCCACCAAGGGAAACCTACCAAACCTGTGCATTTATGAAAACTAGAGACCTGGGGGAATCCAAGATGGGGTGACTTGTGGGGCTCTCACCAGATTCTGTTACCCAGAATCCTTTGCAAACCTCAAAATGTGGCTAAAAAACACTTTTCCTCACATTTCGGTGAGAGAAAGTTCTGGAATCTGAGAGGGGCCACAAATTTCCTTCCACCCAGCGTTCCTCCAAGTTTCCCGATAAAAATGGTACCTCACTTGTGTGGGTAGGCCTAGTGCCCGTGACAGGAAATGTCCCAAAACACAAAGTGGAAACATCACATTTTCTCAAAGAAAACAGAGGTGTTTTTTTGCAAAGTGCCTACCTGTGGGTTTTGGCCTTTAGCTCAGCCGCCACCTAGGGAAACCAACCAAACCTGTGTATTTTTGAAATCTAGAGACCTAGGAGAATCCAGGATGGGGTGACTTGTGGGGCTCTCACCAGGTTCTGTTACCCAAAATCCTTTGCAAACCTCAAAATTTGCTACAAAAATACTTTTCCTCACATTTCGGTGACAGAAAGTTCTGGAATCTGAGTGGAGCCACAAATTTTCTTCCACCCAGCGTTCACCCAAGTGTCCCGATAACAATGGTACCTCACTTGTGTGGGTAGGCCTAGTGCTCGCAACAGGAAATGCCCCAAAACACAAAGTGGACACATCACATTTTCTCAAAGAAAACAGAGGTGTTTTTTGCAAAGTGCCTACCTGTGGAATTTAGCAGCTAGCTCAGCCGCCACCAAGGGAAACCTACCAAACCTGTGCATTTATGAAAACTAGAGACCTGGGGGAATCCAAGATGGAGTGACTTGTGGGGCTCTCACCAGATTCTGTTACCCAGAATCCTTTGCAAACCTCAAAATGTGGCTAAAAAACACTTTTCCTCACATTTCGGTGACAGAAAGTTCTGGAATCTGAGAGGGGCCACAAATTTCCTTCCACCCAGCGTTCCTCCAAGCTTCCCGATAAAAATGGTACCTCACTTGTGTGGGTAGGCCTAGTGCCCGTGACAGGAAATGTCCCAAAACACAAAGTGGAAACATCACATTTTCTCAAAGAAAACAGAGGTGTTTTATGCAAAGTGCCTACCTGTGGATTTTGGGCTTTAACTCAGCCGCCACCTAGGGAAACCTACCAAACCTGTGTATTTTTTAAAACTAGAGGCCTAGGGAATCCAAGATGGGGTGACTTGTGGGGCTGTCACCAGGTTCTGTTACCTAAAATCCTTTGCAAACCTCAAAATGTGGATAAAAAAACACCTTTTCCTCACATTTCGGTGACAGAAAGTTCTGGAATCTGAAAGGGGCCACAAATTTCCTTCCACCCAGTGTTCCCTCAAGTCTCCTGATAAAAATGGTACCTCACTTGTGTGGGTAGGCCTAGTGCCCGTGACAGGAAATGCCCCAAAACATAAAGTGGACACATCACATTTTCTCAAAGAAAACGGAGATGTTATTTGCAAAGTGCCTACCTGTGGATTTTGGCCTCTAGCTCAGCCACCATCTAGGGAAAACTACCAAACCTTTGCATTTTTGAAAACTAGAGACCTGGGGGAATCCAAGATGGGGTGACTTGTGGGGCTCTCACCAGATTCTGCTACCCAGAATCCTTTGCAAACCTCAAAATGTGGCTAAAAAACACTTTTTCCTCACATTTTGGTGACAAAAAGTTCTGGAATCTGAGAGGAGCCACAAATTTCCATCCACCCAGCGTTCCCCCAAGTCTCCCAATAAAAATGGTACCTCACTTGTGTGGGTAGTCCTAGTGCCCACAAGAGGAAATGCCCCAAAACACAAAGTGAACACATCACATTTTCTCAAAGAAAACAATGGTGTTTTTTTTCAAAGTGCCTACCTGTGGATTTTGGCCTCTAGGTCAGCCGCCACCTAGGGAAGCCTACCAAACCTGTGTATTTTTGAAAACTCACGACCTAGGGGAATCCAATATGGGGTGACTTGTGGGGCTCTCACCAGGTTCTGTTACCCAGAATCCTTTGCAAACCTCAAAATTTGCTAAAAAAATACTTTTCCTCACATTTCGGTGACAGAAAGTTCTGGAATCTGAGTGGAGCCACAAATTTTCTTCCACCCAGCGTTCACCCAAGTGTCCCGATAACAATGGTACCTCACTTGTGTGGGTAGGCCTAGTGCTCGCAACAGGAAATGCCCCAAAACACAAAGTGGACACATCACATTTTCTCAAAGAAAACAGAGGTGTTTTTTGCAAAGTGCCTACCTGTGGAATTTAGCAGCTAGCTCAGCCGCCACCAAGGGAAACCTACCAAACCTGTGCATTTATGAAAACTAGAGACCTGGGGGAATCCAAGATGGAGTGACTTGTGGGGCTCTCACCAGATTCTGTTACCCAGAATCCTTTGCAAACCTCAAAATGTGGCTAAAAAACACTTTTCCTCACATTTCGGTGACAGAAAGTTCTGGAATCTGAGAGGGGCCACAAATTTCCTTCCACCCAGCGTTCCTCCAAGCTTCCCGATAAAAATGGTACCTCACTTGTGTGGGTAGGCCTAGTGCCCGTGACAGGAAATGTCCCAAAACACAAAGTGGAAACATCACATTTTCTCAAAGAAAACAGAGGTGTTTTTTGCAAAGTGCCTACCTGTGGGTTTTGGCCTTTAGCTCAGCCGCCACCTAGGGAAACCAACCAAACCTGTGTATTTTTGAAATCTAGAGACCTAGGAGAATCCAGGATGGGGTGACTTGTGGGGCTCTCACCAGGTTCTGTTACCCAAAATCCTTTGCAAACCTCAAAATTTGCTAAAAAAATACTTTTCCTCACATTTCGGTGACAGAAAGTTCTGGAATCTGAGTGGAGCCACAAATTTTCTTCCACCCAGCGTTCACCCAAGTGTCCCGATAACAATGGTACCTCACTTGTGTGGGTAGGCCTAGTGCTCGCAACAGGAAATGCCCCAAAACACAAAGTGGACACATCACATTTTCTCAAAGAAAACAGAGGTGTTTTTTGCAAAGTGCCTACCTGTGGAATTTAGCAGCTAGCTCAGCCGCCACCAAGGGAAACCTACCAAACCTGTGCATTTATGAAAACTAGAGACCTGGGGGAATCCAAGATGGAGTGACTTGTGGGGCTCTCACCAGATTCTGTTACCCAGAATCCTTTGCAAACCTCAAAATGTGGCTAAAAAACACTTTTCCTCACATTTCGGTGACAGAAAGTTCTGGAATCTGAGAGGGGCCACAAATTTCCTTCCACCCAGCGTTCCTCCAAGCTTCCCGATAAAAATGGTACCTCACTTGTGTGGGTAGGCCTAGTGCCCGTGACAGGAAATGTCCCAAAACACAAAGTGGAAACATCACATTTTCTCAAAGAAAACAGAGGTGTTTTTTGCAAAGTGCCTACCTGTGGATTTTGGGCTTTAACTCAGCCGCCACCTAGAGAAACCTACCAAACCTGTGTATTTTTGAACACTAGAGGCCTAGGGGAATCCAAGATGGGGTGACTTGTGGGGCTCTCACCAGGTTCTGTTAGCTAAAATCCTTTGCAAACCTCAAAATGTGGCTAAAAAAACACCTTTTCCTCACATTTCGGTGACAGAAAGTTCTGGAATCTGAGAGAAGCCACAAATTATCTTCCACCCAGTGTTCCCCCAAGTCTCCCGATAAAAATAGTACCTTACTTGTGTGGGTAGGCCTAGTTCCCACAACAGGAAATGACCCAAAACACAAAGTGGACACATCACATTTTCTCAAAGAAAAAGAGGTGTTTTTTGCAAAGTGCCTACCTGTGGATTTTGGCCTCTAGCTCAGCCACCACCTAGGGAAGCCTACCAAACCTGTGTATTTTTGAAAACTAGAGACCTAGGCGAATCCAAGACGGGGTGACTTGTGGGGCTCTCACCAGGTTCTGTTACCCAGAAACCTTTGCAAACCTCAAAATGTTGCTAAAAAAACACTTTTTCCTCACATTTTGGTGACAAAAAGTTCTGGAATCTGAGAGGAGCCACAAATTTCCATCCACCCAGCGTTCCCCCAAGTCTCCCAATAAAAATGGTACCTCACTTGTGTGGGTAGGCCTAGTGCCCACGACAGGAAAGGCCCCAAAACACAAAGTGAACACATCACATTTATTCAAAGAAATCAATGGTGTTTTTTTCAAAGTGCCTATCTGTGGATTTTGGCCTCTAGCTCAGCCGCCACCTAGGGAAGCCTACCAAACCTGTGTATTTTTGAAAACTCACGACCTAGGGGAATCCAATATGGGGTGACTTGTGGGGCTCTCACCAGGTTCTGTTACCCAGAATCCTTTGCAAACCTCAAAATTGGCTAAAAAAATACTTTTTCCTCACATCGCGGTGACAGAAAGTTCTGGAATCTGAGTGGAGCCACAAATTTTCTTCCACCCAGCGTTCCCCCAAGTCTCCCAATAACAATGGTACCTCACTTGTGTGGGTAGGCCTAGTGCCCCTGACAGGAAATGTCCCAAAACACAAAGTGGAAACATCACATTTTCTCAAAGAAAACAGAGGTGTTTTTTGCAAAGTGCCTACCTGTGGGTTTTGGCCTTTAGCTCAGCCGCCACCTAGGGAAACCAACCAAACCTGTTTATTTTTGAAAACTAGAGACCGAGGGGAATCCAAGATGGGGTGACTTGTGGGGCTCTCACCAGGTTCTGTTACCCAAAATCCTTTGCAAACCTCAAAATGTGGCTAAAAAAACAAATTTTCCTCACATTTCGGTGACAGAAAGTTCTGGAATCTGAGAGGAGCCACAAATTATCTTCCACCCAGCGTTCCCCCAAGTCTCCCGATAACAATGGTACCTCACTTGTGTGGGTAGGCCTAGTGCCCGCAACAGGAAATGCCCAAAACACAAAGTGGACACATCACATTTTCTCAAAGAAAACAGAGGTGTTTTTTGCAAAGTGCCTACCTGTGGATTTTAGCCGCTAGCTCAGCCGCCACCAAGGGAAACCTACCAAACCTGTGCATTTATGAAAACTAGAGACCTGGGGGAATCCAAGATGGGGTGACTTGTGGGGCTCTCACCAGATTCTGTTACCCAGAATCCTTTGCAAACCTCAAAATGTGGCTAAAAAACACTTTTCCTCACATTTCGGTGAGAGAAAGTTCTGGAATCTGAGAGGGGCCACAAATTTCCTTCCACCCAGCGTTCCTCCAAGTTTCCCGATAAAAATGGTACCTCACTTGTGTGGGTAGGCCTAGTGCCCGTAACAGGAAATGTCCCAAAACACAAAGTGGAAACATCACATTTTCTCAAAGAAAACAGAGGTGTTTTTTGCAAAGTGCCTACCTGTGGGTTTTGGCCTTTAGCTCAGCCGCCACCTAGGGAAACCAACCAAACCTGTGTATTTTTGAAATCTAGAGACCTAGGAGAATCCAGGATGGGGTGACTTGTGGGGCTCTCACCAGGTTCTGTTACCCAAAATCCTTTGCAAACCTCAAAATTTGCTACAAAAATACTTTTCCTCACATTTCGGTGACAGAAAGTTCTGGAATCTGAGTGGAGCCACAAATTTTCTTCCACCCAGCGTTCACCCAAGTGTCCCGATAACAATGGTACCTCACTTGTGTGGGTAGGCCTAGTGCTCGCAACAGGAAATGCCCCAAAACACAAAGTGGACACATCACATTTTCTCAAAGAAAACAGAGGTGTTTTTTGCAAAGTGCCTACCTGTGGAATTTAGCAGCTAGCTCAGCCGCCACCAAGGGAAACCTACCAAACCTGTGCATTTATGAAAACTAGAGACCTGGGGGAATCCAAGATGGAGTGACTTGTGGGGCTCTCACCAGATTCTGTTACCCAGAATCCTTTGCAAACCTCAAAATGTGGCTAAAAAACACTTTTCCTCACATTTCGGTGACAGAAAGTTCTGGAATCTGAGAGGGGCCACAAATTTCCTTCCACCCAGCGTTCCTCCAAGCTTCCCGATAAAAATGGTACCTCACTTGTGTGGGTAGGCCTAGTGCCCGTGACAGGAAATGTCCCAAAACACAAAGTGGAAACATCACATTTTCTCAAAGAAAACAGAGGTGTTTTTTGCAAAGTGCCTACCTGTGGATTTTGGGCTTTAACTCAGCCGCCACCTAGAGAAACCTACCAAACCTGTGTATTTTTGAACACTAGAGGCCTAGGGGAATCCAAGATGGGGTGACTTGTGGGGCTCTCACCAGGTTCTGTTAGCTAAAATCCTTTGCAAACCTCAAAATGTGGCTAAAAAAACACCTTTTCCTCACATTTCGGTGACAGAAAGTTCTGGAATCTGAGAGAAGCCACAAATTATCTTCCACCCAGTGTTCCCCCCAGTCTCCCGATAAAAATAGTACCTTACTTGTGTGGGTAGGCCTAGTTCCCACAACAGGAAATGACCCAAAACACAAAGTGGACACATCACATTTTCTCAAAGAAAAAGAGGTGTTTTTTGCAAAGTGCCTACCTGTGGATTTTGGCCTCTAGCTCAGCCACCACCTAGGGAAGCCTACCAAACCTGTGTATTTTTGAAAACTAGAGACCTAGGCGAATCCAAGACGGGGTGACTTGTGGGGCTCTCACCAGGTTCTGTTACCCAGAAACCTTTGCAAACCTCAAAATGTTGCTAAAAAAACACTTTTTCCTCACATTTTGGTGACAAAAAGTTCTGGAATCTGAGAGGAGCCACAAATTTCCATCCACCCAGCGTTCCCCCAAGTCTCCCAATAAAAATGGTACCTCACTTGTGTGGGTAGGCCTAGTGCCCACGACAGGAAAGGCCCCAAAACACAAAGTGAACACATCACATTTATTCAAAGAAATCAATGGTGTTTTTTTCAAAGTGCCTATCTGTGGATTTTGGCCTCTAGCTCAGCCGCCACCTAGGGAAGCCTACCAAACCTGTGTATTTTTGAAAACTCACGACCTAGGGGAATCCAATATGGGGTGACTTGTGGGGCTCTCACCAGGTTCTGTTACCCAGAATCCTTTGCAAACCTCAAAATTGGCTAAAAAAATACTTTTTCCTCACATCGCGGTGACAGAAAGTTCTGGAATCTGAGTGGAGCCACAAATTTTCTTCCACCCAGCGTTCCCCCAAGTCTCCCAATAACAATGGTACCTCACTTGTGTGGGTAGGCCTAGTGCCCCTGACAGGAAATGTCCCAAAACACAAAGTGGAAACATCACATTTTCTCAAAGAAAACAGAGGTGTTTTTTGCAAAGTGCCTACCTGTGGGTTTTGGCCTTTAGCTCAGCCGCCACCTAGGGAAACCAACCAAACCTGTGTATTTTTGAAAACTAGAGACCGAGGGGAATCCAAGATGGGGTGACTTGTGGGGCTCTCACCAGGTTCTGTTACCCAAAATCCTTTGCAAACCTCAAAATGTGGCTAAAAAAACAAATTTTCCTCACATTTCGGTGACAGAAAGTTCTGGAATCTGAGAGGAGCCACAAATTATCTTCCACCCAGCGTTCCCCCAAGTCTCCCGATAACAATGGTACCTCACTTGTGTGGGTAGGCCTAGTGCCCGCAACAGGAAATGCCCAAAACACAAAGTGGACACATCACATTTTCTCAAAGAAAACAGAGGTGTTTTTTGCAAAGTGCCTACCTGTGGATTTTAGCCGCTAGCTCAGCCGCCACCAAGGGAAACCTACCAAACCTGTGCATTTATGAAAACTAGAGACCTGGGGGAATCCAAGATGGGGTGACTTGTGGGGCTCTCACCAGATTCTGTTACCCAGAATCCTTTGCAAACCTCAAAATGTGGCTAAAAAACACTTTTCCTCACATTTCGGTGAGAGAAAGTTCTGGAATCTGAGAGGGGCCACAAATTTCCATCCACCCAGCGTTCCCCCAAGTCTCCCAATAAAAATGGTACCTCACTTGTGTGGGTAGGCCTAGTGCCCGTGACAGGAAATGCCCCAAAACAGAAAGTGAACACATCACATTTTCTCAAAGAAAACAATGGTGTTTTTTTCAAAGTGCCTACCTGTGGATTTTGGCCTCTAGCTCAGCCGCCACCTAGGGAAGCCTACCAAACCTGTGTATTTTTGAAAACTCACGACCTAGGGGAATCCAATATGGGGTGCCTTGTGGGGCTCTCACCAGGTTCTGTTACCCAGAATTCTTTGCAAACCACAAAATTGGCTAAAAAAATACTTTTTCCTCACATTTCGGCGACAGAAAGTTCTGGAATCTGAGTGGAGCCACAAAATTTCTTCCACCCAGCGTTCCCCCAAGTCTCCCGATAACAATGGTACCTCACTTGTGTGGGTAGGCCTAGTGCCCGCAACAGGAAATGCCCCAAAACACAAAGTGGACACATCACATTTTCTCAAAGAAAACAGAGGTGTTTTTTGCAAAGTGCCTACCTGTGGATTTTAGCCGCTAGCTCAGCCGCCACCAAGGGAAACCCACCAAACCTGTGCATTTATGAAAACTAGAGACCTGGAGGAATCCAAGATGGGGTGACTTGTGGGGCTCTCACCAGGTTCTGTTACCCAAAATCCCTTGCAAACCTCAAAATGTGGATAAAAAACACTTTTCCTCACATTTCGGTGACAGAAAGTTCTGGAATCTGAGAGGGGCCACAAATTTCCTTCCACCCAGCGTTCCTCCAAGTTTCCCGATAAAAATGGTACCTCACTTGTGTGGGTAGGCCTAGTGCCCGTGATAGGAAATGTCCCAAAACACAAAGTGGAAACATCACATTTTCTCAAAGAAAACAGAGGTGTTTTATGCAAAGTGCCTACCTGTGGATTTTGGGCTTTAACTCAGCCGCCCCCTAGGGAAACCTACCAAACCTGTGTATTTTTGAAAACTAGAGGCCTAGGGAATCCAAGATGGGGTGACTTGTGGGGCTGTCACCAGGTTCTGTTACCTAAAATCCTTTGCAAACCTCAAAATGTGGCTAAAAAAACACCTTTTCCTCACATTTCGGTGACAGAAAGTTCTGGAATCTGAGAGGGGCCACAAATTTCCTTCCACCCAGTGTTCCCTCAAGTCTCCTGATAAAAATGGTACCTCACTTGTGTGGGTAGGCCTAGTGCCCGTGACAGGAAATGCCCCAAAACATAAAGTGGACACATCACATTTTATCAAAGAAAACGGAGATGTTATTTGCAAAGTGCCTACCTGTGGATTTTGGCCTCTAGCTCAGCCGCCACCTAGGGAAGCCTACCAAACCTGTGTATTTTTGAAAACTCACGACCTAGGGGAATCCAATATGGGGTGACTTGTGGGGCTCTCACCAGGTTATGTTACCCAGAATCCTTTGCAAACCTCAAAATTTGCTAAAAAAATACTTTTTCCTCACATTTCGGTGACAGAAAGTTCTGGAATCTGAGTGGAGCCACAAATTTTCTTCCACCCAGCGTTCACCCAAGTCTCCCGATAACAATGGTACCTCACTTGTGTGGGTAGGCCTAGTGCCCGCAACAGGAAATGCCCCAAAACACAAAGTGGACACATCACATTTTCTCAAAGAAAACAGAGGTGTTTTTTGCAAAGTGCCTACCTGTGGGTTTTGGCCTTTAGCTCAGCCGCCACCTAGGGAAACTAACCAAACCTGTGTATTTTGGAAAACTAGAGACCTAGGGGAATCCAAGAAGGGGTAACTTGTGGTTCTCTCACCAGGTTCTGTTACCCAAAATCTTTTGCAAACCTCAAAATGTGGCTAAAAAAACACATTTTCCTCACATTTCGGTGACAGGAAATTCTGGAATCTGAGAGGAGCGACAAATTATCTTCCACCAAGCGTTCCCCCAAGTCTCCCGATAACAATGGTACCTCACTTGTGTGGGTAGGCCTAGTGTTCGCAACAGGAATTGCCCCAAAACACAAAGTGGACACATCACATTTTCTCAAAGAAAACATAGGTGTTTTTTGCAAAGTCCTTACCTGTGGATTTTAGCCGCTAGCTCAGCCGCCACCAAGGGAAACCTACCAATCCTGTGCATTTATGAAAACTAGAGACCTGGAGGAATCCAAGATGGGGTGACTTGTGGGGCTCTCACCAGAGTCTGTTACCCAGAATCCTTTGCAAACCTCAAATTGTGGCTAAAAAACACTTTTCCTCACATTTCGGTGACAGAAAGTTCTGGAATCTGAGAGGGGCCACAAATTTCCTTCCACCCAGCGTTCCTCCAAGTTTCCCGATAAAAATGGTACCTCACTTGTGTGCGTAGGCCTAGTTCCCGTGACAGGAAATGTCCCAAAACACAAAGTGGAAACATCACATTTTCTCAAAGAAAACAGAGGTGTTTTTTGCAAAGTGCCTACCTGTGGATTTTAGGCTTTAACTCAGCCGCCACCTAGGGAAACCTACTGAACCTGTGTATTTTTGAAAACTAGAGGCCTAGGGGAATCCAAGATGGGGTGACTTGTGGGGCTCTCACCAGGTTCTGTTACCTAAAATCATTTGCAAACCTCAAAATGTGGCTAAAAAAACACCTTTTCCTCACATTTCGGTGACAGAAAGTTCTGGAATCTGAGAGAAGCCACAAATTATCTTCCACCCAGTGTTCCCCCAAGTCTCCCGATAAAAATAGTACCTTACTTGTGTGGGTAGGCCTAGTTCCCACAACAGGAAATGACCCAAAACACAAAGTGGACACATCACATTTTCTCAAAGAAAACAGGGGTGTTTTTTGCAAAGTGCCTACCTGTGGATTTTGGCCTCTAGCTCAGCCACCACCTAGGGAAAACTACCAAACCTTGGCATTTTTGAAAACTAGAGACCTGGGGGAATCCAAGATGGGGTGACTTGTGGGGCTATCACCAGATTCTGCTACCCAGAATCCTTTGCAAACCTCAAAATGTGGCTAAAAAACACTTTTCCTCACATTTCGGTGACAGAAAGTTCTGGAATCTGAGAGGGGCCACAAATTTCCTTCCACCCAGTGTTCCCCCAAGTCTCCCAATAAAAATAGTACCTTACTTGTGTGGGTAGGCCTAGTTCCCACAACAGGAAATGACCCAAAACACAAAGTGGACACATCACATTTTCTCAAAGAAAACAGAGGTGTTTTTTGCAAAGTGCCTACCTGTGGATTTTGGCCTCTAGCTCAGCCACCACCTATGGAAAACTACCAAACCTTTGCATTTTTGAAAACTAGAGACCTGGGGGAATCCAAGATGGGGTGACTTGTGGGGCTATCACCAGATTCTGCTACCCAGAATCCTTTGCAAACCTCAAATTGTGGCTAAAAAACACTTTTCCTCACATTTCGGTGACAGAAAGTTCTGGAATCTGAGAGGGGCCACAAATTTCCTTCCACCCAGTGTTCCCTCAAGTCTCCTGATAAAAATGGTACCTCACTTGTGTGGGTAGGCCTAGTGCCCGTGACAGGAAATGCCCCAAAACATAAAGTGGACACATCACATTTTATCAAAGAAAACGGAGATGTTATTTGCAAAGTGCCTACCTGTGGATTTTGGCCTCTAGCTCAGCCGCCACCTAGGGAAGCCTACCAAACCTGTGTATTTTTGAAAACTCACGACCTAGGGGAATCCAATATGGGGTGACTTGTGGGGCTCTCACCAGGTTATGTTACCCAGAATCCTTTGCAAACCTCAAAATTTGCTAAAAAAAATACTTTTTCCTCACATTTCGGTGACAGAAAGTTCTGGAATCTGAGTGGAGCCACAAATTTTCTTCCACCCAGCGTTCACCCAAGTCTCCCGATAACAATGGTACCTCACTTGTGTGGGTAGGCCTAGTGCCCGCAACAGGAAATGCCCCAAAACACAAAGTGGACACATCACATTTTCTCAAAGAAAACAGAGGTGTTTTTTGCAAAGTGCCTACCTGTGGGTTTTGGCCTTTAGCTCAGCCGCCACCTAGGGAAACTAACCAAACCTGTGTATTTTGGAAAACTAGAGACCTAGGGGAATCCAAGAAGGGGTAACTTGTGGTTCTCTCACCAGGTTCTGTTACCCAAAATCCTTTGCAAACCTCAAAATGTGGCTAAAAAAACACATTTTCCTCACATTTCGGTGACAGGAAATTCTGGAATCTGAGAGGAGCGACAAATTATCTTCCACCAAGCGTTCCCCCAAGTCTCCCGATAACAATGGTACCTCACTTGTGTGGGTAGGCCTAGTGTTCGCAACAGGAATTGCCCCAAAACACAAAGTGGACACATCACATTTTCTCAAAGAAAACATAGGTGTTTTTTGCAAAGTCCTTACCTGTGGATTTTAGCCGCTAGCTCAGCCGCCACCAAGGGAAACCTACCAATCCTGTGCATTTATGAAAACTAGAGACCTGGAGGAATCCAAGATGGGGTGACTTGTGGGGCTCTCACCAGAGTCTGTTACCCAGAATCCTTTGCAAACCTCAAATTGTGGCTAAAAAACACTTTTCCTCACATTTCGGTGACAGAAAGTTCTGGAATCTGAGAGGGGCCACAAATTTCCTTCCACCCAGCGTTCCTCCAAGTTTCCCGATAAAAATGGTACCTCACTTGTGTGCGTAGGCCTAGTTCCCGTGACAGGAAATGTCCCAAAACACAAAGTGGAAACATCACATTTTCTCAAAGAAAACAGAGGTGTTTTTTGCAAAGTGCCTACCTGTGGATTTTAGGCTTTAACTCAGCCGCCACCTAGGGAAACCTACTGAACCTGTGTATTTTTGAAAACTAGAGGCCTAGGGGAATCCAAGATGGGGTGACTTGTGGGGCTCTCACCAGGTTCTGTTACCTAAAATCATTTGCAAACCTCAAAATGTGGCTAAAAAAACACCTTTTCCTCACATTTCGGTGACAGAAAGTTCTGGAATCTGAGAGAAGCCACAAATTATCTTCCACCCAGTGTTCCCCCAAGTCTCCCGATAAAAATAGTACCTTACTTGTGTGGGTAGGCCTAGTTCCCACAACAGGAAATGACCCAAAACACAAAGTGGACACATCACATTTTCTCAAAGAAAACAGGGGTGTTTTTTGCAAAGTGCCTACCTGTGGATTTTGGCCTCTAGCTCAGCCACCACCTAGGGAAAACTACCAAACCTTGGCATTTTTGAAAACTAGAGACCTGGGGGAATCCAAGATGGGGTGACTTGTGGGGCTATCACCAGATTCTGCTACCCAGAATCCTTTGCAAACCTCAAAATGTGGCTAAAAAACACTTTTCCTCACATTTCGGTGACAGAAAGTTCTGGAATCTGAGAGGGGCCACAAATTTCCTTCCACCCAGTGTTCCCCCAAGTCTCCCAATAAAAATAGTACCTTACTTGTGTGGGTAGGCCTAGTTCCCACAACAGGAAATGACCCAAAACACAAAGTGGACACATCACATTTTCTCAAAGAAAACAGAGGTGTTTTTTGCAAAGTGCCTACCTGTGGATTTTGGCCTCTAGCTCAGCCACCACCTATGGAAAACTACCAAACCTTTGCATTTTTGAAAACTAGAGACCTGGGGGAATCCAAGATGGGGTGACTTGTGGGGCTATCACCAGATTCTGCTACCCAGAATCCTTTGCAAACCTCAAAATGTGGCTAAAAAACACTTTTCCTCACATTTCGGTGACAGAAAGTTATGGAATCTGAGAGGGGCCACAAATTTCCTTCCACCCAGTGTTCCCCCAAGTCTCCTGATAAAAATGGTACCTCACTTGTGTGGGTAGGCCTAGTGCCCGTGACAGGAAATGCCCCAAAACAGAAAGTGAACACATCACATTTTCTCAAAGAAAACAATGGTGTTTTTTTCAAAGTGCCTACCTGTGGATTTTGGCCTCTAGCTCAGCCGCCACCTAGGGAAGCCTACCAAACCTGTGTATTTTTGAAAACTCACGACCTAGGGGAATCCAATATGGGGTGCCTTGTGGGGCTCTCACCAGGTTCTGTTACCCAGAATTCTTTGCAAACCTCAAAATTGGCTAAAAAAATACTTTTTCCTCACATTTCGGTGACAGAAAGTTCTGGAATCTGAGTGGAGCCACAAAATTTCTTCCACCCAGCGTTCCCCCAAGTCTCCCGATAACAATGGTACCTCACTTGTGTGGGTAGGCCTAGTGCCCGCAACAGGAAATGCCCCAAAACACAAAGTGGACACATCACATTTTCTCAAAGAAAACAGAGGTGTTTTTTGCAAAGTGCCTACCTGTGGATTTTAGCCGCTAGCTCAGCCGCCACCAAGGGAAACCTACCAAACCTGTGCATTTATGAAAACTAGAGACCTGGAGGAATCCAAGATGGGGTGACTTGTGGGGCTCTCACCAGGTTCTGTTACCCAAAATCCCTTGCAAACCTCAAAATGTGGATAAAAAACACTTTTCCTCACATTTCGGTGACAGAAAGTTCTGGAATCTGAGAGGGGCCACAAATTTCCTTCCACCCAGCGTTCCTCCAAGTTTCCCGATAAAAATGGTACCTCACTTGTGTGGGTAGGCCTAGTGCCCGTGACAGGAAATGTCCCAAAACACAAAGTGGAAACATCACATTTTCTCAAAGAAAACAGAGGTGTTTTATGCAAAGTGCCTACCTGTGGATTTTGGGCTTTAACTCAGCCGCCACCTAGGGAAACCTACCAAACCTGTGTATTTTTTAAAACTAGAGGCCTAGGGAATCCAAGATGGGGTGACTTGTGGGGCTGTCACCAGGTTCTGTTACCTAAAATCCTTTGCAAACCTCAAAATGTGGCTAAAAAAACACCTTTTCCTCACATTTCGGTGACAGAAAGTTCTGGAATCTGAGAGGGGCCACAAATTTCCTTCCACCCAGTGTTCCCTCAAGTCTCCTGATAAAAATGGTACCTCACTTGTGTGGGTAGGCCTAGTGCCCGTGACAGGAAATGCCCCAAAACATAAAGTGGACACATCACATTTTCTCAAAGAAAACGGAGATGTTATTTGCAAAGTGCCTACCTGTGGATTTTGGCCTCTAGCTCAGCCGCCACCTAGGGAAGCCTACCAAACCTGTGTATTTTTGAAAACTCACGACCTAGGGGAATCCAATATGGGGTGACTTGTGGGGCTCTCACCAGGTTATGTTACCCAGAATCCTTTGCAAACCTCAAAATTTGCTAAAAAAATACTTTTTCCTCACATTTCGGTCACAGAAAGTTCTGGAATCTGAGTGGAGCCACAAATTTTCTTCCACCCAGCGTTCACCCAAGTCTCCCGATAACAATGGTACCTCACTTGTGTGGGTAGGCCTAGTGCCCGCAACTGGAAATGCCCCAAAACACAAAGTGGACACATCACATTTTCTCAAAGAAAACAGAGGTGTTTTTTGCAAAGTGCCTACCTGTGGGTTTTGGCCTTTAGCTCAGCCGCCACCTAGGGAAACTAACCAAACCTGTGTATTTTTGAAAACTAGAGACCTAGGGGAATCCAAGATGGGGTAACTTGTGGTTCTCTCACCAGGTTCTGTTACCCAAAATCCTTTGCAAACCTCAAAATGTGGCTAAAAAAACACATTTTCCTCACATTTCGGTGACAGGAAATTCTGGAATCTGAGAGGAGCCACAAATGATCTTCCACCCAGCGTTCCCCCAAGTCTCCCGATAACAATGGTACCTCACTTGTGTGGGTAGGCCTAGTGTTCGCAACAGGAATTGCCCCAAAACACAAAGTGGACACATCACATTTTCTCAAAGAAAACATAGGTGTTTTTTGCAAAGTCCCTACCTGTGGATTTTAGCCGCTAGCTCAGCCGCCACCAAGGGAAACCTACCAATCCTGTGCATTTATGAAAACTAGAGACCTGGGGGAATCCAAGATGGGGTGACTTGTGGGGCTCTCACCAGATTCTGTTACCCAGAATCCTTTGCAAACCTCAAAATGTGGCTAAAAAACACTTTTCCTCACATTTCGGTGAGAGAAAGTTCTGGAATCTGAGAGGGGCCACAAATTTCCATCCACCCAGCGTTCCCCCAAGTCTCCCAATAAAAATGGTACCTCACTTGTGTGGGTAGGCCTAGTGCCCGTGACAGGAAATGCCCCAAAACAGAAAGTGAACACATCACATTTTCTCAAAGAAAACAATGGTGTTTTTTTCAAAGTGCCTACCTGTGGATTTTGGCCTCTAGCTCAGCCGCCACCTAGGGAAGCCTACCAAACCTGTGTATTTTTGAAAACTCACGACCTAGGGGAATCCAATATGGGGTGCCTTGTGGGGCTCTCACCAGGTTCTGTTACCCAGAATTCTTTGCAAACCACAAAATTGGCTAAAAAAATACTTTTTCCTCACATTTCGGCGACAGAAAGTTCTGGAATCTGAGTGGAGCCACAAAATTTCTTCCACCCAGCGTTCCCCCAAGTCTCCCGATAACAATGGTACCTCACTTGTGTGGGTAGGCCTAGTGCCCGCAACAGGAAATGCCCCAAAACACAAAGTGGACACATCACATTTTCTCAAAGAAAACAGAGGTGTTTTTTGCAAAGTGCCTACCTGTGGATTTTAGCCGCTAGCTCAGCCGCCACCAAGGGAAACCCACCAAACCTGTGCATTTATGAAAACTAGAGACCTGGAGGAATCCAAGATGGGGTGACTTGTGGGGCTCTCACCAGGTTCTGTTACCCAAAATCCCTTGCAAACCTCAAAATGTGGATAAAAAACACTTTTCCTCACATTTCGGTGACAGAAAGTTCTGGAATCTGAGAGGGGCCACAAATTTCCTTCCACCCAGCGTTCCTCCAAGTTTCCCGATAAAAATGGTACCTCACTTGTGTGGGTAGGCCTAGTGCCCGTGATAGGAAATGTCCTAAAACACAAAGTGGAAACATCACATTTTCTCAAAGAAAACAGAGGTGTTTTATGCAAAGTGCCTACCTGTGGATTTTGGGCTTTAACTCAGCCGCCCCCTAGGGAAACCTACCAAACCTGTGTATTTTTGAAAACTAGAGGCCTAGGGAATCCAAGATGGGGTGACTTGTGGGGCTGTCACCAGGTTCTGTTACCTAAAATCCTTTGCAAACCTCAAAATGTGGCTAAAAAAACACCTTTTCCTCACATTTCGGTGACAGAAAGTTCTGGAATCTGAGAGGGGCCACAAATTTCCTTCCACCCAGTGTTCCCTCAAGTCTCCTGATAAAAATGGTACCTCACTTGTGTGGGTAGGCCTAGTGCCCGTGACAGGAAATGCCCCAAAACATAAAGTGGACACATCACATTTTATCAAAGAAAACGGAGATGTTATTTGCAAAGTGCCTACCTGTGGATTTTGGCCTCTAGCTCAGCCGCCACCTAGGGAAGCCTACCAAACCTGTGTATTTTTGAAAACTCACGACCTAGGGGAATCCAATATGGGGTGACTTGTGGGGCTCTCACCAGGTTATGTTACCCAGAATCCTTTGCAAACCTCAAAATTTGCTAAAAAAATACTTTTTCCTCACATTTCGGTGACAGAAAGTTCTGGAATCTGAGTGGAGCCACAAATTTTCTTCCACCCAGCGTTCACCCAAGTCTCCCGATAACAATGGTACCTCACTTGTGTGGGTAGGCCTAGTGCCCGCAACAGGAAATGCCCCAAAACACAAAGTGGACACATCACATTTTCTCAAAGAAAACAGAGGTGTTTTTTGCAAAGTGCCTACCTGTGGGTTTTGGCCTTTAGCTCAGCCGCCACCTAGGGAAACTAACCAAACCTGTGTATTTTGGAAAACTAGAGACCTAGGGGAATCCAAGAAGGGGTAACTTGTGGTTCTCTCACCAGGTTCTGTTACCCAAAATCCTTTGCAAACCTCAAAATGTGGCTAAAAAAACACATTTTCCTCACATTTCGGTGACAGGAAATTCTGGAATCTGAGAGGAGCGACAAATTATCTTCCACCAAGCGTTCCCCCAAGTCTCCCGATAACAATGGTACCTCACTTGTGTGGGTAGGCCTAGTGTTCGCAACAGGAATTGCCCCAAAACACAAAGTGGACACATCACATTTTCTCAAAGAAAACATAGGTGTTTTTTGCAAAGTCCTTACCTGTGGATTTTAGCCGCTAGCTCAGCCGCCACCAAGGGAAACCTACCAATCCTGTGCATTTATGAAAACTAGAGACCTGGAGGAATCCAAGATGGGGTGACTTGTGGGGCTCTCACCAGAGTCTGTTACCCAGAATCCTTTGCAAACCTCAAATTGTGGCTAAAAAACACTTTTCCTCACATTTCGGTGACAGAAAGTTCTGGAATCTGAGAGGGGCCACAAATTTCCTTCCACCCAGCGTTCCTCCAAGTTTCCCGATAAAAATGGTACCTCACTTGTGTGCGTAGGCCTAGTTCCCGTGACAGGAAATGTCCCAAAACACAAAGTGGAAACATCACATTTTCTCAAAGAAAACAGAGGTGTTTTTTGCAAAGTGCCTACCTGTGGATTTTAGGCTTTAACTCAGCCGCCACCTAGGGAAACCTACTGAACCTGTGTATTTTTGAAAACTAGAGGCCTAGGGGAATCCAAGATGGGGTGACTTGTGGGGCTCTCACCAGGTTCTGTTACCTAAAATCATTTGCAAACCTCAAAATGTGGCTAAAAAAACACCTTTTCCTCACATTTCGGTGACAGAAAGTTCTGGAATCTGAGAGAAGCCACAAATTATCTTCCACCCAGTGTTCCCCCAAGTCTCCCGATAAAAATAGTACCTTACTTGTGTGGGTAGGCCTAGTTCCCACAACAGGAAATGACCCAAAACACAAAGTGGACACATCACATTTTCTCAAAGAAAACAGGGGTGTTTTTTGCAAAGTGCCTACCTGTGGATTTTGGCCTCTAGCTCAGCCACCACCTAGGGAAAACTACCAAACCTTGGCATTTTTGAAAACTAGAGACCTGGGGGAATCCAAGATGGGGTGACTTGTGGGGCTATCACCAGATTCTGCTACCCAGAATCCTTTGCAAACCTCAAAATGTGGCTAAAAAACACTTTTCCTCACATTTCGGTGACAGAAAGTTCTGGAATCTGAGAGGGGCCACAAATTTCCTTCCACCCAGTGTTCCCCCAAGTCTCCCAATAAAAATAGTACCTTACTTGTGTGGGTAGGCCTAGTTCCCACAACAGGAAATGACCCAAAACACAAAGTGGACACATCACATTTTCTCAAAGAAAACAGAGGTGTTTTTTGCAAAGTGCCTACCTGTGGATTTTGGCCTCTAGCTCAGCCACCACCTATGGAAAACTACCAAACCTTTGCATTTTTGAAAACTAGAGACCTGGGGGAATCCAAGATGGGGTGACTTGTGGGGCTATCACCAGATTCTGCTACCCAGAATCCTTTGCAAACCTCAAAATGTGGCTAAAAAACACTTTTCCTCACATTTCGGTGACAGAAAGTTATGGAATCTGAGAGGGGCCACAAATTTCCTTCCACCCAGTGTTCCCCCAAGTCTCCTGATAAAAATGGTACCTCACTTGTGTGGGTAGGCCTAGTGCCCGTGACAGGAAATGCCCCAAAACAGAAAGTGAACACATCACATTTTCTCAAAGAAAACAATGGTGTTTTTTTCAAAGTGCCTACCTGTGGATTTTGGCCTCTAGCTCAGCCGCCACCTAGGGAAGCCTACCAAACCTGTGTATTTTTGAAAACTCACGACCTAGGGGAATCCAATATGGGGTGCCTTGTGGGGCTCTCACCAGGTTCTGTTACCCAGAATTCTTTGCAAACCTCAAAATTGGCTAAAACAATACTTTTTCCTCACATTTCGGTGACAGAAAGTTCTGGAATCTGAGTGGAGCCACAAAATTTCTTCCACCCAGCGTTCCCCCAAGTCTCCCGATAACAATGGTACCTCACTTGTGTGGGTAGGCCTAGTGCCCGCAACAGGAAATGCCCCAAAACACAAAGTGGACACATCACATTTTCTCAAAGAAAACAGAGGTGTTTTTTGCAAAGTGCCTACCTGTGGATTTTAGCCGCTAGCTCAGCCGCCACCAAGGGAAACCTACCAAACCTGTGCATTTATGAAAACTAGAGACCTGGAGGAATCCAAGATGGGGTGACTTGTGGGGCTCTCACCAGGTTCTGTTACCCAAAATCCCTTGCAAACCTCAAAATGTGGATAAAAAACACTTTTCCTCACATTTCGGTGACAGAAAGTTCTGGAATCTGAGAGGGGCCACAAATTTCCTTCCACCCAGCGTTCCTCCAAGTTTCCCGATAAAAATGGTACCTCACTTGTGTGGGTAGGCCTAGTGCCCGTGACAGGAAATGTCCCAAAACACAAAGTGGAAACATCACATTTTCTCAAAGAAAACAGAGGTGTTTTATGCAAAGTGCCTACCTGTGGATTTTGGGCTTTAACTCAGCCGCCACCTAGGGAAACCTACCAAACCTGTGTATTTTTTAAAACTAGAGGCCTAGGGAATCCAAGATGGGGTGACTTGTGGGGCTGTCACCAGGTTCTGTTACCTAAAATCCTTTGCAAACCTCAAAATGTGGCTAAAAAAACACCTTTTCCTCACATTTCGGTGACAGAAAGTTCTGGAATCTGAGAGGGGCCACAAATTTCCTTCCACCCAGTGTTCCCTCAAGTCTCCTGATAAAAATGGTACCTCACTTGTGTGGGTAGGCCTAGTGCCCGTGACAGGAAATGCCCCAAAACATAAAGTGGACACATCACATTTTCTCAAAGAAAACGGAGATGTTATTTGCAAAGTGCCTACCTGTGGATTTTGGCCTCTAGCTCAGCCGCCACCTAGGGAAGCCTACCAAACCTGTGTATTTTTGAAAACTCACGACCTAGGGGAATCCAATATGGGGTGACTTGTGGGGCTCTCACCAGGTTCTGTTACCTAAAATCCTTTGCAAACCTCAAAATGTGGCATAAAAAACACCTTTTCCTCACATTTCGGTGAGAGAAAGTTCTGGAATCTGAGAGGAGCCACAAATTATCTTCCACCCAGTGTTCCCCCAAGTCTCCCGATAAAAATAGTACCTTACTTGTGTGGGTAGGCCTAGTTCCCACAACAGGAAATGACCCAAAACACAAAGTGGACACATCACATTTTCTCAAAGAAAACAGAGGTGTTTTTTGCAAAGTGCCTACCTGTGGATTTTGGCCTCTAGCTCAGCCACCACCTATGGAAAACTACCAAACCTTTGCATTTTTGAAAACTAGAGACCTGGGGGAATCCAAGATGGGGTGACTTGTGGGGCTATCACCAGATTCTGCTACCCAGAATCCTTTGCAAACCTCAAAATGTGGCTAAAAAACACTTTTCCTCACATTTCGGTGACAGAAAGTTATGGAATCTGAGAGGGGCCACAAATTTCCTTCCACCCAGTGTTCCCCCAAGTCTCCTGATAAAAATGGTACCTCACTTGTGTGGGTAGGCCTAGTGCCCGTGACAGGAAATGCCCCAAAACAGAAAGTGAACACATCACATTTTCTCAAAGAAAACAATGGTGTTTTTTTTCAAAGTGCCTACCTGTGGATTTTGGCCTCTAGCTCAGCCGCCACCTAGGGAAGCCTACCAAACCTGTGTATTTTTGAAAACTCACGACCTAGGGGAATCCAATATGGGGTGCCTTGTGGGGCTCTCACCAGGTTCTGTTACCCAGAATTCTTTGCAAACCTCAAAATTGGCTAAAACAATACTTTTTCCTCACATTTCGGTGACAGAAAGTTCTGGAATCTGAGTGGAGCCACAAAATTTCTTCCACCCAGCGTTCCCCCAAGTCTCCCGATAACAATGGTACCTCACTTGTGTGGGTAGGCCTAGTGCCCGCAACAGGAAATGCCCCAAAACACAAAGTGGACACATCACATTTTCTCAAAGAAAACAGAGGTGTTTTTTGCAAAGTGCCTACCTGTGGATTTTAGCCGCTAGCTCAGCCGCCACCAAGGGAAACCTACCAAACCTGTGCATTTATGAAAACTAGAGACCTGGAGGAATCCAAGATGGGGTGACTTGTGGGGCTCTCACCAGGTTCTGTTACCCAAAATCCCTTGCAAACCTCAAAATGTGGATAAAAAACACTTTTCCTCACATTTCGGTGACAGAAAGTTCTGGAATCTGAGAGGGGCCACAAATTTCCTTCCACCCAGCGTTCCTCCAAGTTTCCCGATAAAAATGGTACCTCACTTGTGTGGGTAGGCCTAGTGCCCGTGACAGGAAATGTCCCAAAACACAAAGTGGAAACATCACATTTTCTCAAAGAAAACAGAGGTGTTTTATGCAAAGTGCCTACCTGTGGATTTTGGGCTTTAACTCAGCCGCCACCTAGGGAAACCTACCAAACCTGTGTATTTTTTAAAACTAGAGGCCTAGGGAATCCAAGATGGGGTGACTTGTGGGGCTGTCACCAGGTTCTGTTACCTAAAATCCTTTGCAAACCTCAAAATGTGGCTAAAAAAACACCTTTTCCTCACATTTCGGTGACAGAAAGTTCTGGAATCTGAGAGGGGCCACAAATTTCCTTCCACCCAGTGTTCCCTCAAGTCTCCTGATAAAAATGGTACCTCACTTGTGTGGGTAGGCCTAGTGCCCGTGACAGGAAATGCCCCAAAACATAAAGTGGACACATCACATTTTCTCAAAGAAAACGGAGATGTTATTTGCAAAGTGCCTACCTGTGGATTTTGGCCTCTAGCTCAGCCGCCACCTAGGGAAGCCTACCAAACCTGTGTATTTTTGAAAACTCACGACCTAGGGGAATCCAATATGGGGTGACTTGTGGGGCTCTCACCAGTTATGTTACCCAGAATCCTTTGCAAACCTCAAAATTTGCTAAAAAAATACTTTTTCCTCACATTTCGGTCACAGAAAGTTCTGGAATCTGAGTGGAGCCACAAATTTTCTTCCACCCAGCGTTCACCCAAGTCTCCCGATAACAATGGTACCTCACTTGTGTGGGTAGGCCTAGTGCCCGCAACTGGAAATGCCCCAAAACACAAAGTGGACACATCACATTTTCTCAAAGAAAACAGAGGTGTTTTTTGCAAAGTGCCTACCTGTGGGTTTTGGCCTTTAGCTCAGCCGCCACCTAGGGAAACTAACCAAACCTGTGTATTTTTGAAAACTAGAGACCTAGGGGAATCCAAGATGGGGTAACTTGTGGTTCTCTCACCAGGTTCTGTTACCCAAAATCCTTTGCAAAACCTCAAAATGTGGCTAAAAAAACACATTTTCCTCACATTTCGGTGACAGGAAATTCTGGAATCTGAGAGGAGCCACAAATGATCTTCCACCCAGCGTTCCCCCAAGTCTCCCGATAACAATGGTACCTCACTTGTGTGGGTAGGCCTAGTGTTCGCAACAGGATTGCCCCAAAACACAAAGTGGACACATCACATTTTCTCAAAGAAAACATAGGTGTTTTTTGCAAAGTCCCTACCTGTGGATTTTAGCCGCTAGCTCAGCCGCCACCAAGGGAAACCTACCAATCCTGTGCATTTATGAAAACTAGAGACCTGGGGGAATCCAAGATGGGGTGACTTGTGGGGCTCTCACCAGAGTCTGTTACCCAGAATCCTTTGCAAACCTCAAATTGTGGCTAAAAAACACTTTTCCTCACATTTCGGTGACAGAAAGTTCTGGAATCTGAGAGGGGCCACAAATTGCCTTCCACCCAGCATTCCTCCAAGTTTCCCGATAAAAATGGTACCTCACTTGTGTGGGTGGCCTAGTTCCCGTGACAGGAAATGTCCCAAAACACAAAGTGGAAACATCACATTTTCTCAAAGAAAACAGAGGTGTTTTTTGCAAAGTGCCTACCTGTGGATTTTGGCCTCTAGCTCAGCCGCCACCTAGGGAAGCCTACCAAACCTGTGTATTTTTGAAAACTCACGACCTAGGGGAATCCAATATGGGGTGACTTGTGGGGCTCTCAGGTTATGTTACCCAGAATCCTTTGCAAACCTCAAAATTGGCTAAAAAAATACTTTTTCCTCACATTTCGGTGACAGAAAGTTCTGGAATCTGAGTGGAGCCACAAATTTTCTTCCCACCCAGCGTTCCCCCAAGTCTCCCGATAACAATGGTACCTCACTTGTGTGGGTAGGCCTAGTGCCCGTGACAGGAAATGTCCCAAAACACAAAGTGGAAACATCACATTTTCTCAAAGAAAACAGAGGTGTTTTATGCAAAGTGCCTACCTGTGGATTTTGGGCTTTAACTCAGCCGCCACCTAGGGAAACCTACCAAACCTGTGTATTTTTTAAAACTAGAGGCCTAGGGAATCCAAGATGGGGTGACTTGTGGGGCTGTCACCAGGTTCTGTTACCTAAAATCCTTTGCAAACCTCAAAATGTGGCTAAAAAAACACCTTTTCCTCACATTTCGGTGACAGAAAGTTCTGGAATCTGAGAGGGGCCACAAATTTCCTTCCACCAGTGTTCCCTCAAGTCTCCTGATAAAAATGGTACCTCACTTGTGTGGGTAGGGCCTAGTGCCCGTGACAGGAAATGCCCCAAAACATAAAGTGGACACATCACATTTTCTCAAAGAAAACGGAGATGTTATTTGCAAAGTGCCTACCTGTGGATTTTGGCCTCTAGCTCAGCCGCCACCTAGGGAAGCCTACCAAACCTGTGTATTTTTGAAAACTCACGACCTAGGGGAATCCAATATGGGGTGACTTGTGGGGCTCTCACCAGGTTCTGTTACCTAAAATCCTTTGCAAACCTCAAAATGTGGCATAAAAAACACCTTTTCCTCACATTTCGGTGAGAGAAAGTTCTGGAATCTGAGAGGAGCCACAAATTATCTTCCACCCAGTGTTCCCCCAAGTCTCCCGATAAAAATAGTACCTTACTTGTGTGGGTAGGCCTAGTTCCCACAACAGGAAATGACCCAAAACACAAAGTGGACACATCACATTTTCTCAAAGAAAACAGAGGTGTTTTTTTGCAAAGTGCCTACCTGTGGATTTTGGCCTCTAGCTCAGCCACCACCTATGGAAAACTACCAAACCTTTGCATTTTTGAAAACTAGAGACCTGGGGGAATCCAAGATGGGGTGACTTGTGGGGCTATCACCAGATTCTGCTACCCAGAATCCTTTGCAAACCTCAAAATGTGGCTAAAAAACACTTGTCCTCACATTTCGGTGACAGAAAGTTATGGAATCTGAGAGGGGCCCACAAATTTCCTTCCACCCAGTGTTCCCCCAAGTCTCCTGATAAAAATGGTACCTCACTTGTGTGGGTAGGCCTAGTGCCCGTGACAGGAAATGCCCCAAAACAGAAAGTGAACACATCACATTTTCTCAAAGAAAACAATGGTGTTTTTTTCAAAGTGCCTACCTGTGGATTTCTGGCCTCTAGCTCAGCCGCCACCTAGGGAAGCCTACCAAACCTGTGTATTTTTGAAAACTCACGACCTAGGGGAATCCAATATGGGGTGCCTTGTGGGGCTCTCACCAGGTTCTGTTACCCAGAATTCCTTTGCAAACCTCAAAATTGGCTAAAACAATACTTTTTCCTCACATTTCGGTGACAGAAAGTTCTGGAATCTGAGTGGAGCCACAAAATTTCTTCCACCCAGCGTTCCCCCAAGTCTCCCGATAACAATGGTACCTCACTTGTGTGGGTAGGCCTAGTGCCCGCAACAGGAAATGCCCCAAAACACAAAGTGGACACATCACATTTTCTCAAAGAAAACAGAGGTGTTTTTTGCAAAGTGCCTACCTGTGGATTTTAGCCGCTAGCTCAGCCGCCACCAAGGGAAACCTACCAAACCTGTGCATTTATGAAAACTAGAGACCTGGAGGAATCCAAGATGGGGTGACTTGTGGGGCTCTCACCAGGTTCTGTTACCCAAAATCCCTTGCAAACCTCAAAATGTGGATAAAAAACACTTTTCCTCACATTTCGGTGACAGAAAGTTCTGGAATCTGAGAGGGGCCACAAATTTCCTTCCACCCAGCGTTCCTCCCAAGTTTCCCGATAAAAATGGTACCTCACTTGTGTGGGTAGGCCTAGTGCCCGTGACAGGAAATGTCCCAAAACACAAAGTGGAAACATCACATTTTCTCAAAGAAAACAGAGGTGTTTTATGCAAAGTGCCTACCTGTGGATTTAGGGCTTTAACTCAGCCGCCACCTAGGGAAACCTACCAAACCTGTGTATTTTTAAAACTAGAGGCCTAGGGAATCCAAGATGGGGTGACTTGTGGGCTGTCACCAGGTTCTGTTACCTAAAATCCTTTGCAAACCTCAAAATGTGGCTAAAAAAACACCTTTTCCTCACATTTCGGTGACAGAAAGTTCTGGAATCTGAGAGGGGCCACAAATTTCCTTCCACCCAGTGTTCCCTCAAGTCTCCTGATAAAAATGGTACCTCACTTGTGTGGGTAGGCCTAGTGCCCGTGACAGGAAATGCCCCAAAACATAAAGTGGACACATCACATTTTCTCAAAGAAAACGGAGATGTTATTTGCAAGTGCCTACCTGTGGATTTTGGCCTCTAGCTCAGCCGCCACCTAGGGAAGCCTACCAAACCTGTGTATTTTTGAAAACTCACGACCTAGGGGAATCCCAATATGGGGTGACTTGTGGGGCTCTCACCAGGTTATGTTACCCAGAATCCTTTGCAAACCTCAAAATTTGCTAAAAAAATACTTTTTCCTCACATTTCGGTCACAGAAAGTTCTGGAATCTGAGTGGAGCCACAAATTTTCTTCCACCCAGCGTTCACCCAAGTCTCCCGATAACAATGGTACCTCACTTGTGTGGGTAGGCCTAGTGCCCGCAACTGGAAATGCCCCAAAACACAAAGTGGACACATCACATTTTCTCAAAGAAAACAGAGGTGTTTTTTGCAAAGTGCCTACCTGTGGGTTTTGGCCTTTAGCTCAGCCGCCACCTAGGGAAACTAACCAAACCTGTGTATTTTTGAAAACTAGAGACCTAGGGGAATCCAAGATGGGGTAACTTGTGGTTCTCTCACCAGGTTCTGTTACCCAAAATCCTTTGCAAACCTCAAAATGTGGCTAAAAAAACACATTTTCCTCACATTTCGGTGACAGGAAATTCTGGAATCTGAGAGGAGCCACAAATGATCTTCCACCCAGCGTTCCCCCAAGTCTCCCGATAACAATGGTACCTCACTTGTGTGGGTAGGCCTAGTGTTCGCAACAGGAATTGCCCCAAAACACAAAGTGGACACATCACATTTTCTCAAAGAAAACATAGGTGTTTTTTGCAAAGTCCCTACCTGTGGATTTTAGCCGCTAGCTCAGCCGCCACCAAGGGAAACCTACCAATCCTGTGCATTTATGAAAACTAGAGACCTGGGGGAATCCAAGATGGGGTGACTTGTGGGGCTCTCACCAGAGTCTGTTACCCAGAATCCTTTGCAAACCTCAAATTGTGGCTAAAAAAACACTTTTCCTCACATTTCGGTGACAGAAAGTTCTGGAATCTGAGAGGGGCCACAAATTGCCTTCCACCCAGCATTCCTCCAAGTTTCCCGATAAAAATGGTACCTCACTTGTGTGGGTGGGCCTAGTTCCCGTGACAGGAAATGTCCCAAAACACAAAGTGGAAACATCACATTTTCTCAAAGAAAACAGAGGTGTTTTTTGCAAAGTGCCTACCTGTGGATTTTGGCCTCTAGCTCAGCCGCCACCTAGGGAAGCCTACCAAACCTGTGTATTTTTGAAAACTCACGACCTAGGGGAATCCAATATGGGGTGACTTGTGGGGCTCTCACCAGGTTATGTTACCCAGAATCCTTTGCAAACCTCAAAATTGGCTAAAAAAATACTTTTTCCTCACATTTCGGTGACAGAAAGTTCTGGAATCTGAGTGGAGCCACAAATTTTCTTCCACCCAGCGTTCCCCCAAGTCTCCCGATAACAATGGTACCTCACTTGTGTGGGTAGGCCTAGTGCCCGCAACAGGAAATGCCCCAAAACACAAAGTGGACACATCACATTTTCTCAAAGAAAACAGAGGTGTTTTTTGCAAAGTGCCTACCTGTGGGTTTTGGCCTTTAGCTCAGCTGCCACCTAGGGAAACCAACCAAACCTGTGTATTTTTGAAAACTAGAGACCTGGGGGAATCCAAGATGGGGTGACTTGTGGGGCTCTCACCAGGTTCTGTTACCCAAAATCCTTTGCAAACCTCAAAATGTGGCTAAAACAACACATTTTCCTCACATTTCGGTGACAGGAAATTCTGGAATCTGAGAGGAGCCACAAATTATCTTCCACCCAGCGTTCCCCCAAGTCTCCCGATAACAAACGGTACCTCACTTGTGTGGGTAGGCCTAGTGTTCGCAACAGGAATTGCCCCAAAAAACAAAGTGGACACATCACATTTTCTCAAAGAAAAACAGAGGTGTTTTTTGCAAAGTGCCTACCTGTGGATTTTAGCCGCTAGCTCAGCCACCACCAAGGGAAACCTACCAAACCTGTGCATTTATGAAAACTAGAGACCTGGGGGAATCCAAGATGGGGTGACTTCTGGGGCTCTCACCAGATTCTGTTACCTAGAATCCGTAGCAAACCTCAAAATGTGGCTAAAAAACACTTTTCCTAACATTTCGGTGACAGAAAGTTCTGGAATCTGAGAGGGGCCACAAATTTCCTTCCACCCAGCGTTCCTCCAAGTTTCCCGATAAAAATGGTACCTCACTTGTGTGGGTAGGCCTAGTGCCCGTGACAGGAAATGTCTCAAAACACAAAGTGGAAACATCACATTTTCTCAAAGAAAACAGAGGTGTTTTTTGCAAAGTGCCTACCTGTGGATTTTGGGCTTTAATTCAGCCGCCACCTAGGGAAACCTACCAAACCTGTGTATTTTTGAAAACTAGAGGCCTAGGGGAATCCAAGATGAGGTGACTTGTGGGGCTCTCACCAGGTTCTGTTACCTAAAATCCTTTGCAAACCTCAAAATGTGGCATAAAAAACACCTTTTCCTCACATTTCGGTGAGAGAAAGTTCTGGAATCTGAGAGGAGCCACAAATTATCTTCCACCCAGTGTTCCCCCAAGTCTCCCGATAAAAATAGTACCTTACTTGTGTGGGTAGGCCTAGTTCCCACAACAGGAAATGACCCAAAACACAAAGTGGACACATCACATTTTCTCAAAGAAAACAGAGGTGTTTTTTGCAAAGTGCCTCCCTGTGGATTTTGGCCTCTAGCTCAGCCACCACCTAGGGAAAACTACCAAACCTTTGCATTTTTGAAAACTAGAGACCTGGGGGAATCCAAGATGGGGTGACTTGTGGGGCTATCACCAGATTCTGCTACCCAGAATCCTTTGCAGACCTCAAAATGTGGCTAAAAAACACTTTTCCTCACATTTCGGTGACAGAAAGTTCTGGAATCTGAGAGGGGCCACAAATTTCCTTCCACCCAGTGTTCCCCCAAGTCTCCTGATAAAAATGGTACCTCACTTGTGTGGGTAGGCCTAGTGCCCGTGACAGGAAATGCCCCAAAACATAAAGTGGACACATCACATTTTCTCAAAGAAAACGGAGGTGTTATTTGCAAAGTGCCTACCTGTGGATTTTGGCCTCTAGCTCAGCCACCACCTAGGGAAAACTACCAAACTTTTGCATTTTTGAAAACTAGAGACCTAGGCGAATCCAAGACGGGGTGACTTGTGGGGCTCTCACCAGGTTCTGTTACCCAGAAACCTTTGCAAACCTCAAAATGTGGCTAAAAAAACACTTTTTCCTCACATTTTGGTGACAAAAAGTTCTGGAATCTGAGAGGAGCCACAAATTTCCATCCACCTAGCGTTCCCCCAAGTCTCCCAATAAAAATGGTATCTCACTTGTGTGGGTAGGCCTAGTGCCCACGACAGGAAATGCCCCAAAACACAAAGTGAACACATCACATTTTCTCAAAGAAAACAGAGGTGTTTTTTGCAAAGTGCCTACCTGTGGATTTTGGCCTCTAGCTCAGCCACCACCTAGGGAAAACTACCAAACCTTTGCATTTTTTAAAACTAGAGACCTGGGGGAATCCAAGATGGAGTGACTTGTGGGGCTCTCACCAGGTTCTGTTACCCAGAAACCTTTGCAAACCTCAAAATGTGGCTAAAAAACACTTTTCCTCACATTTCGGTGACAGAAAGTTCTGGAATCTGAGAGGAGCCACAAATTTCCATCCACCCAGCGTTCCCCCAAGTCTCCCAATAAAAATGGTACCTCACTTGTGTGGGTAGGCCTAGTGCCCACAACAGGAAATGCCCCAAAACACAAAGTGAACATATCACATTTTCTCAAAGAAAACAATGGTGTTTTTTTCAAAGTGCCTATCTGTGGATTTTGGCCTCTAGCTCAGCCGCCACCTAAAGAAGCCTACCAAACCTGTGTATTTTTGAAAACTCACGACCTAGGGGAATCCAATATGGGGTGACTTGTGGGGCTGTCACCAGGTTCTGTTACCCAGAATCCTTTGCAAACCTCAAAATTGGCTAAAAAAATACTTTTTCCTCACATTTCGGTGACAGAAAGTTCTGGAATCTGAGTGGAGCCACAAATTTTCTTCCACCCAGAGTTCCCCCAAGTCTCCCGATAACAATGGTACCTCACTTGTGTGGGTAGGCCTAGTGCCCGCAACAGGAAATGCCCCAAAACACAAAGTGGACACATCACATTTTCTCAAAGAAAACAGAGGTGTTTTTTGCAAAGTGCCTACCTGTGGGTTTTGGCCTTTAGCTCAGCTGCCACCTAGGGAAACCAACCAAACCTGTGTATTTTTGAAAACTAGAGACCTGGGGGAATCCAAGATGGGGTGACTTGTGGGGCTCTCACCAGGTTCTGTTACCCAAAATCCTTTGCAAACCTCAAAATGTGGCTAAAACAACACATTTTCCTCACATTTCGGTGACAGGAAGTTCTGGAATCTGAGAGGAGCCACAAATTATCTTCCACCCAGCGTTCCCCTAAGTCTCCCGATAACAATGGTACCTCACTTGTGTGGGTAGGCCTAGTGTTCGCAACAGGAATTGCCCCAAAACACAAAGTGGACATATCACATTTTCTCAAAGAAAACAGAGGTGTTTTTTGCAAAGTGCCTACCTGTGGATTTTAGCCGCTAGCTCAGCCACCACCAAGGGAAACCTACCAAACCTGTGCATTTATGAAAACTAGAGACCTGGGGGAATCCAAGATGGGGTGACTTGTGGGGCTCTCACCAGATTCTGTTACCCAGAATCCGTAGCAAACCTCAAAATGTGGCTAAAAAACACTTTTCCTAACATTTCGGTGACAGAAAGTTCTGGAATCTGAGAGGGGCCACAAATTTCCTTCCACCCAGCGTTCCTCCAAGTTTCCCGATAAAAATGGTACCTCACTTGTGTGGGTAGGCCTAGTGCCCGTGACAGGAAATGTCTCAAAACACAAAGTGGAAACATCACATTTTCTCAAAGAAAACAGAGGTGTTTTTTGCAAAGTGCCTACCTGTGGATTTTGGGCTTTAATTCAGCCGCCACCTAGGGAAACCTACCAAACCTGTGTATTTTTGAAAACTAGAGGCCTAGGGGAATCCAAGATGAGGTGACTTGTGGGGCTCTCACCAGGTTCTGTTACCTAAAATCCTTTGCAAACCTCAAAATGTGGCATAAAAAAACACATTTTCATCACATTTCGGTGAGAGAAAGTTCTGGAATCTGAGAGGAGCCACAAATTATCTTCCACCCAGTGTTCCCCCAAGTCTCCCGATAAAAATAGTACCTTACTTGTGTGGGTAGGCCTAGTTCCCACAACAGGAAATGACCCAAAACACAAAGTGGACACATCACATTTTCTCAAAGAAAACAGAGGTGTTTTTTGCAAAGTGCCTACCTGTGGATTTTGGCCTCTAGCTCAGCCACCACCTAGGGAAAACTACCAAACCTTTGCATTTTTGAAAACTAGAGACCTGGGGGAATCCAAGATGGGGTGACTTGTGGGGCTATCACCAGATTCTGCTACCCAGAATCCTTTGCAAACCTCAAAATGTGGCTAAAAAACACTTTTCCTCACATTTCGGTGACAGAAAGTTCTGGAATCTGAGAGGGGCCACAAATTTCCTTCCACCCAGTGTTCCCCCAAGTCTCCTGATAAAAATGGTACCTCACTTGTGTGGGTAGGCCTAGTGCCCGTGACAGGAAATGCCCCAAAACATAAAGTGGACACATCACATTTTCTCAAAGAAAACGGAGGTGTTATTTGCAAAGTGCCTACCTGTGGATTTTGGCCTCTAGCTCAGCCACCACCTAGGGAAAACTACCAAACCTTTGCATTTTTGAAAACTAGAGACCTAGGCGAATCCAAGACGGGGTGACTTGTGGGGCTCTCACCAGGTTCTGTTACCCAGAAACCTTTGCAAACCTCAAAATGTGGCTAAAAAAACACTTTTTCCTCACATTTTGGTGACAAAAAGTTCTGGAATCTGAGAGGAGCCACAAATTTCCATCCACCTAGCGTTCCCCCAAGTCTCCCAATAAAAATGGTATCTCACTTGTGTGGGTAGGCCTAGTGCCCACGACAGGAAATGCCCCAAAACACAAAGTGAACACATCACATTTTCTCAAAGAAAACAGAGGTGTTTTTTGCAAAGTGCCTACCTGTGGATTTTGGCCTCTAGCTCAGCCACCACCTAGGGAAAACTACCAAACCTTTGCATTTTTTAAAACTAGAGACCTGGGGGAATCCAAGATGGAGTGACTTGTGGGGCTCTCACCAGATTCTGCTACCCAGAATCCTTTGCAAACCTCAAAATGTGGCTAAAAAACACTTTTCCTCACATTTCGGTGACAGAAAGTTCTGGAATCTGAGAGGAGACACAAATTTCCATCCACCCAGCGTTCCCCCCAAGTCTCCCAATAAAAATGGTACCTCACTTGTGTGGGTAGGCCTAGTGCCCACAACAGGAAATGCCCCAAAACACAAAGTGAACATATCACATTTTCTCAAAGAAAACAATGGTGTTTTTTTCAAAGTGCCTATCTGTGGATTTTGGCCTCTAGCTCAGAGGGCACCTAGGGAAACCTACCAAACCTGTGTATTTTTGGAAAACTAGAGACCTAGGCGAATCCAAGACGGGGTGACTTGTGGGGCTCTCACCAGGTTCTGTTACCCAGAAACCTTTGCAAACCTCAAAATGTGGCTAAAAAAACACTTTTTCCTCACATTTTGGTGACAAAAAGTTCTGGAATCTGAGAGGAGCCACAAATTTCCATCCACCCAGCGTTCCCCCAAGTCTCCCAATAAAAATGGTACCTCACTTGTGTGGGTAGGCCTAGTGCCCACGACAGGAAAGGCCCCAAAACACAAAGTGAACACATCACATTTTTTCAAAGAAAACAATGGTGTTTTTTTCAAAGTGCCTATCTGTGGATTTTGGCCTCTAGCTCAGCCGCCACCTAGGGAAGCCTACCAAACCTGTGTATTTTTGAAAACTCACGACCTAGGGGAATCCAATATGGGGTGACTTGTGGGGCTCTCACCAGGTTCTGTTACCCAGAATCCTTTGCAAACCTCAAAATTGGCTAAAAAAATACTTTTTCCTCATATTTCGGTGACAGAAAGTTCTGGAATCTGAGTGGAGCCACAAATGTTCTTCCACCCAGCGTTCCCCCAAGTCTCCCGATAACAATGGTACCTCACTTGTGTGGGTAGGCCTAGTGCCCGCAACAGGAAATGCCCCAAAACACAAAGTGGACACATCACATTTTCTCAAAGAAAACAGAGGTGTTTTTTGCAAAGTGCCTACCTGTGGGTTTTGGCCTTTAGCTCAGCTGCCACCTAGGGAAACCAACCAAACCTGTGTATTTTTGAAAACTAGATACCTAGGGGAATCCAAGATGGGGGGACTTGTGGGGCTCTCACCAGGTTCTGTTACCCAAAATCCTTTGCAAACCTCAAAATGTGGCTAAAACAACACATTTTCCTCACATTTCGGTGACAGGAAGTTCTGGAATCTGAGAGGAGCCACAAATTATCTTCCACCCAGCGTTCCCCCAAGTCTCCCGATAACAATGGTACCTCACTTGTGTCGGTAGGCCTAGTGTTCGCAACAGGAATTGCCCCAAAACACAAACTGGACACATCACATTTTCTCAAAGAAAACAGAGGTGTTTTTTGCAAAGTGCCTACCTGTGGATTTTAGCCGCTAGCTCAGCCACCACCAAGGGAAACCTACCAAACCTGTGCCTTTATGAAAACTAGAGACCTGGGGGAATCCAAGATGGGGTGACTTGTGGGGCTCTCACCAGATTCTGTTACCCAGAATCCGTAGCAAACCTCAAAATGTGGCTAAAAAACACTTTTCCTAACATTTCGGTGACAGAAAGTTCTGGAATCTGAGAGGGGCCACAAATTTCCTTCCACCCAGCGTTCCTCCAAGTTTCCCGATAAAAATGGTACCTCACTTGTGTGGGTAGGCCTAGTGCCCGTGACAGGAAATGTCTCAAAACACAAAGTGGAAACATCACATTTTCTCAAAGAAAACAGAGGTGTTTTTTGCAAAGTGCCTACCTGTGGATTTTGGGCTTTAACTCAGCCGCCACCTGGGGAAACCTACCAAACCTGTGTATTTTTGAAAACTAGAGGCCTAGGGGAATCCAAGATGGGGTGACTTGTGGGGCTCTCACCAGGTTCTGTTACGTAAAATCCTTTGCAAACCTCAAAATGTGGCATAAAAAACACCTTTTCCTCACATTTCGGTGAGAGAAAGTTCTGGAATCTGAGAGGAGCCACAAATTATCTTCCACCCAGTGTTCCCCCAAGTCTCCCGATAAAAATAGTACCTTACTTGTGTGGGTAGGCCTAGTTCCCACAACAGGAAATGACCCAAAACACAAAGTGGATACATCACATTTTCTCAAAGAAAACAGAGGTGTTTTTTGCAAAGTGCCTACCTGTGGATTTTGGCCTCTAGCTCAGCCACCACCTAGGGAAAACTACCAAACCTTTGCATTTTTGAAAACTAGAGACCTGGGGGAATCCAGGATGGGGTGACTTGTGGGGCTATCACCAGATTCTGCTACCCAGAATCCTTTGCAGACCTCAAAATGTGGCTAAAAAACACTTTTCCTCACATTTCGGTGACAGAAAGTTCTGGAATCTGAGAGGGGCCACAAATTTCCTTCCACCCAGGGTTCCTCCAAGTCTCCCGATAACAATGGTACCTCACTTGTGTGGGTAGGCCTAGTGCCCACGACAGGAAATGCCCCAAAACACAAAGTGAACATATCACATTTTCTCAAAGAAAACAATGGTGTTTTTTTCAAAGTGCCTATCTGTGGATTTTGGCCTCTAGCTCAGCCGCCACCTAAAGAAGCCTACCAAACCTGTGTATTTTTGAAAACTCACGACCTAGGGGAATCCATTATGGGGTGACTTGTGGGGCTCTCACCAGGTTCTGTTACCCAGAATCCTTTGCAAACCTCAAAATTGGCTAAAAAAATACTTTTTCCTCACATTTCGGTGACAGAAAGTTCTGGAATCTGAGTGGAGCCACAAATTTTCTTCCACCCAGAGTTCCCCCAAGTCTCCCGATAACAATGGTACCTCACTTGTGTGGGTAGGCCTAGTGCCCGCAACAAGAAAGGCCCCAAAACACAAAGTGGACACATCACATTTTCTCAAAGAAAACAGAGGTGTTTTTTGCAAAGTGCCTACCTGTGGGTTTTGGCCTTTAGCTCAGCTGCCACCTAGGGAAACCAACCAAACCTGTGTATTTTTGAAAACTAGAGACCTGGGGGAATCCAAGATGGGGTGACTTGTGGGGCTCTCACCAGGTTCTGTTACCCAAAATCCTTTGCAAACCTCAAAATGTGGCTAAAACAACACATTTTCCTCACATTTCGGTGACAGGAAGTTCTGGAATCTGAGAGGAGCCACAAATTATCTTCCACCCAGCGTTCCCCCAAGTCTCCCGATAACAATGGTACCTCACTTGTGTGGGTAGGCCTAGTGTTCGCAACAGGAATTGCCCCAAAACACAAAGTGGACATATCACATTTTCTCAAAGAAAACAGAGGTGTTTTTTGCAAAGTGCCTACCTGTGGATTTTAGCCGCTAGCTCAGCCACCACCAAGGGAAACCTACCAAACCTGTGCATTTATGAAAACTAGAGACCTGGGGGAATCCAAGATGGGGTGACTTGTGGGGCTCTCACCAGATTCTGTTACCCAGAATCCGTAGCAAACCTCAAAATGTGGCTAAAAAACACTTTTCCTAACATTTCGGTGACAGAAAGTTCTGGAATCTGAGAGGGGCCACAAATTTCCTTCCACCCAGCGTTCCTCCAAGTTTCCCGATAAAAATGGTACCTCACTTGTGTGGGTAGGCCTAGTGCCCGTGACAGGAAATGTCTCAAAACACAAAGTGGAAACATCACATTTTCTCAAAGAAAACAGAGGTGTTTTTTGCAAAGTGCCTACCTGTGGATTTTGGGCTTTAATTCAGCCGCCACCTAGGGAAACCTACCAAACCTGTGTATTTTTGAAAACTAGAGGCCTAGGGGAATCCAAGATGAGGTGACTTGTGGGGCTCTCACCAGGTTCTGTTACCTAAAATCCTTTGCAAACCTCAAAATGTGGCATAAAAAACACCTTTTCCTCACATTTCGGTGAGAGAAAGTTCTGGAATCTGAGAGGAGCCACAAATTATCTTCCACCCAGTGTTCCCCCAAGTCTCCCGATAAAAATAGTACCTTACTTGTGTGGGTAGGCCTAGTTCCCACAACAGGAAATGACCCAAAACACAAAGTGGACACATCACATTTTCTCAAAGAAAACAGAGGTGTTTTTTGCAAAGTGCCTACCTGTGGATTTTGGCCTCTAGCTCAGCCACCACCTAGGGAAAACTACCAAACCTTTGCATTTTTGAAAACTAGAGACCTGGGGGAATCCAGGATGGGGTGACTTGTGGGGCTATCACCAGATTCTGCTACCCAGAATCCTTTGCAGACCTCAAAATGTGGCTAAAAAACACTTTTCCTCACATTTCGGTGACAGAAAGTTCTGGAATCTGAGAGGGGCCACAAACTCCTTCCACCTAGTGTTCCCCCAAGTCTCCTGATAAAAATGGTACCTCACTTGTGTGGGTAGGCCTAGTGCCCGTGACAGGAAATGCCCCAAAACATAAAGTGGACACATCAAATTTTCTCAAAGAAAACGGAGGTGTTATTTGCAAAGTGCCTACCTGTGGATTTTGGCCTCTAGCTCAGCCACCACCTAGGGAAAACTACCAAACCTTTGCATTTTTGAAAACTAGAGACCTAGGCGAATCCAAGACGGGGTGACTTGTGGGGCTCTCACCAGGTTCTGTTACCCAGAAACCTTTGCAAACCTCAAAATGTGGCTAAAAAACACTTTTTCCTCACATTTTGGTGACAAAAAGTTCTGGAATCTGAGAGGAGCCACAAATTTCCATCCACCTAGTGTTCCCCCAAGTCTCCCAATAAAAATGGTATCTCACTTGTACTTGTGTGGGTAGGCCTAGTGCCCACGACAGGAAATGCCCCAAAACACAAAGTGAACATATCACATTTTCTCAAAGAAAACAATGGTGTTTTTTTCAAAGTGCCTATCTGTGGATTTTGGCCTCTAGCTCAGCCGCCACCTAAAGAAGCCTACCAAACCTGTGTATTTTTGAAAACTCACGACCTAGGGGAATCCAATATGGGGTGACTTGTGGGGCTCTCACCAGGTTCTGTTACCCAGAATCCTTTGCAAACCTCAAAATTGGCTAAAAAAATACTTTTTCCTCACATTTCGGTGACAGAAAGTTCTGGAATCTGAGTGGAGCCACAAATTTTCTTCCACCCAGAGTTCCCCCAAGTCTCCCGATAACAATGGTACCTCACTTGTGTGGGTAGGCCTAGTGCCCGCAACAGGAAAGGCCCCAAAACACAAAGTGGACACATCACATTTTCTCAAAGAAAACAGAGGTGTTTTTTGCAAAGTGCCTACCTGTGGGTTTTGGCCTTTAGCTCAGCTGCCACCTAGGGAAACCAACCAAACCTGTGTATTTTTGAAAACTAGAGACCTGGGGGAATCCAAGATGGGGTGACTTGTGGGGCTCTCACCAGGTTCTGTTACCCAAAATCCTTTGCAAACCTCAAAATGTGGCTAAAACAACACATTTTCCTCACATTTCGGTGACAGGAAGTTCTGGAATCTGAGAGGAGCCACAAATTATCTTCCACCCAGCGTTCCCCCAAGTCTCCCGATAACAATGGTACCTCACTTGTGTGGGTAGGCCTAGTGTTCGCAACAGGAATTGCCCCAAAACACAAAGTGGACATATCACATTTTCTCAAAGAAAACAGAGGTGTTTTTTGCAAAGTGCCTACCTGTGGATTTTAGCCGCTAGCTCAGCCACCACCAAGGGAAACCTACCAAACCTGTGCATTTATGAAAACTAGAGACCTGGGGGAATCCAAGATGGGGTGACTTGTGGGGCTCTCACCAGATTCTGTTACCCAGAATCCGTAGCAAACCTCAAAATGTGGCTAAAAAACACTTTTCCTAACATTTGGGTGACAGAAAGTTCTGGAATCTGAGAGGGGCCACAAATTTCCTTCCACCCAGCGTTCCTCCAAGTTTCCCGATAAAAATGGTACCTCACTTGTGTGGGTAGGCCTAGTGCCCGTGACAGGAAATGTCTCAAAACACAAAGTGGAAACATCACATTTTCTCAAAGAAAACAGAGGTGTTTTTTGCAAAGTGCCTACCTGTGGATTTTGGGCTTTAATTCAGCCGCCACCTAGGGAAACCTACCAAACCTGTGTATTTTTTAAAACTAGAGGCCTAGGGGAATCCAAGATGAGGTGACTTGTGGGGCTCTCACCAGGTTCTGTTACCTAAAATCCTTTGCAAACCTCAAAATGTGGCATAAAAAACACCTTTTCCTCACATTTCGGTGAGAGAAAGTTCTGGAATCTGAGAGGAGCCACAAATTATCTTCCACCCAGTGTTCCCCCAAGTCTCCCGATAAAAATAGTACCTTACTTGTGTGGGTAGGCCTAGTTCCCACAACAGGAAATGACCCAAAACACAAAGTGGACACATCACATTTTCTCAAAGAAAACAGAGGTGTTTTTTGCAAAGTGCCTACCTGTGGATTTTGGCCTCTAGCTCAGCCACCACCTAGGGAAAACTACCAAACCTTTGCATTTTTGAAAACTAGAGACCTGGGGGAATCCAGGATGGGGTGACTTGTGGGGCTATCACCAGATTCTGCTACCCAGAATCCTTTGCAGACCTCAAAATGTGGCTAAAAAACACTTTTCCTCACATTTCGGTGACAGAAAGTTCTGGAATCTGAGAGGGGCCACAAATTCCTTCCACCCAGTGTTCCCCCAAGTCTCCTGATAAAAATGGTACCTCACTTGTGTGGGTAGGCCTAGTGCCCGTGACAGGAAATGCCCCAAAACATAAAGTGGACACATCAAATTTTCTCAAAGAAAACGGAGGTGTTATTTGCAAAGTGCCTACCTGTGGATTTTGGCCTCTAGCTCAGCCACCACCTAGGGAAAACTACCAAACCTTTGCATTTTTGAAAACTAGAGACCTAGGCGAATCCAAGACGGGGTGACTTGTGGGGCTCTCACCAGGTTCTGTTACCCAGAAACCTTTGCAAACCTCAAAATGTGGCTAAAAAACACTTTTTCCTCACATTTTGGTGACAAAAAGTTCTGGAATCTGAGAGGAGCCACAAATTTCCATCCACCTAGTGTTCCCCCAAGTCTCCCAATAAAAATGGTATCTCACTTGTGTGGGTAGGCCTAGTGCCCACGACAGGAAATGCCCCAAAACACAAAGTGAACATATCACATTTTCTCAAAGAAAACAATGGTGTTTTTTTCAAAGTGCCTATCTGTGGATTTTGGCCTCTAGCTCAGCCGCCACCTAAAGAAGCCTACCAAACCTGTGTATTTTTGAAAACTCACGACCTAGGGGAATCCAATATGGGGTGACTTGTGGGGCTCTCACCAGGTTCTGTTACCCAGAATCCTTTGCAAACCTCAAAATTGGCTAAAAAAATACTTTTTCCTCACATTTCGGTGACAGAAAGTTCTGGAATCTGAGTGGAGCCACAAATTTTCTTCCACCCAGAGTTCCCCCAAGTCTCCCGATAACAATGGTACCTCACTTGTGTGGGTAGGCCTAGTGCCCGCAACAGGAAAGGCCCCAAAACACAAAGTGGACACATCACATTTTCTCAAAGAAAACAGAGGTGTTTTTTGCAAAGTGCCTACCTGTGGGTTTTGGCCTTTAGCTCAGCTGCCACCTAGGGAAACCAACCAAACCTGTGTATTTTTGAAAACTAGAGACCTGGGGGAATCCAAGATGGGGTGACTTGTGGGGCTCTCACCAGGTTCTGTTACCCAAAATCCTTTGCAAACCTCAAAATGTGGCTAAAACAACACATTTTCCTCACATTTCGGTGACAGGAAGTTCTGGAATCTGAGAGGAGCCACAAATTATCTTCCACCCAGCGTTCCCCCAAGTCTCCCGATAACAATGGTACCTCACTTGTGTGGGTAGGCCTAGTGTTCGCAACAGGAATTGCCCCAAAACACAAAGTGGACATATCACATTTTCTCAAAGAAAACAGAGGTGTTTTTTGCAAAGTGCCTACCTGTGGATTTTAGCCGCTAGCTCAGCCACCACCAAGGGAAACCTACCAAACCTGTGCATTTATGAAAACTAGAGACCTGGGGGAATCCAAGATGGGGTGACTTGTGGGGCTCTCACCAGATTCTGTTACCCAGAATCCGTAGCAAACCTCAAAATGTGGCTAAAAAACACTTTTCCTAACATTTCGGTGACAGAAAGTTCTGGAATCTGAGAGGGGCCACAAATTTCCTTCCACCCAGCGTTCCTCCAAGTTTCCCGATAAAAATGGTACCTCACTTGTGTGGGTAGGCCTAGTGCCCGTGACAGGAAATGTCTCAAAACACAAAGTGGAAACATCACATTTTCTCAAAGAAAACAGAGGTGTTTTTTGCAAAGTGCCTACCTGTGGATTTTGGGCTTTAATTCAGCCGCCACCTAGGGAAACCTACCAAACCTGTGTATTTTTGAAAACTAGAGGCCTAGGGGAATCCAAGATGAGGTGACTTGTGGGGCTCTCACCAGGTTCTGTTACCTAAAATCCTTTGCAAACCTCAAAATGTGGCATAAAAAACACCTTTTCCTCACATTTCGGTGAGAGAAAGTTCTGGAATCTGAGAGGAGCCACAAATTATCTTCCACCCAGTGTTCCCCCAAGTCTCCCGATAAAAATAGTACCTTACTTGTGTGGGTAGGCCTAGTTCCCACAACAGGAAATGACCCAAAACACAAAGTGGACACATCACATTTTCTCAAAGAAAACAGAGGTGTTTTTTGCAAAGTGCCTACCTGTGGATTTTGGCCTCTAGCTCAGCCACCACCTAGGGAAAACTACCAAACCTTTGCATTTTTGAAAACTAGAGACCTGGGGGAATCCAGGATGGGGTGACTTGTGGGGCTATCACCAGATTCTGCTACCCAGAATCCTTTGCAGACCTCAAAATGTGGCTAAAAAACACTTTTCCTCACATTTCGGTGACAGAAAGTTCTGGAATCTGAGAGGGGCCACAAATTCCTTCCACCCAGTGTTCCCCCAAGTCTCCTGATAAAAATGGTACCTCACTTGTGTGGGTAGGCCTAGTGCCCGTGACAGGAAATGCCCCAAAACATAAAGTGGACACATCAAATTTTCTCAAAGAAAACGGAGGTGTTATTTGCAAAGTGCCTACCTGTGGATTTTGGCCTCTAGCTCAGCCACCACCTAGGGAAAACTACCAAACCTTTGCATTTTTGAAAACTAGAGACCTAGGCGAATCCAAGACGGGGTGACTTGTGGGGCTCTCACCAGGTTCTGTTACCCAGAAACCTTTGCAAACCTCAAAATGTGGCTAAAAAACACTTTTTCCTCACATTTTGGTGACAAAAAGTTCTGGAATCTGAGAGGAGCCACAAATTTCCATCCACCTAGTGTTCCCCCAAGTCTCCCAATAAAAATGGTATCTCACTTGTGTGGGTAGGCCTAGTGCCCACGACAGGAAATGCCCCAAAACACAAAGTGAACATATCACATTTTCTCAAAGAAAACAATGGTGTTTTTTTCAAAGTGCCTATCTGTGGATTTTGGCCTCTAGCTCAGCCGCCACCTAAAGAAGCCTACCAAACCTGTGTATTTTTGAAAACTCACGACCTAGGGGAATCCAATATGGGGTGACTTGTGGGGCTCTCACCAGGTTCTGTTACCCAGAATCCTTTGCAAACCTCAAAATTGGCTAAAAAAATACTTTTTCCTCACATTTCGGTGACAGAAAGTTCTGGAATCTGAGTGGAGCCACAAATTTTCTTCCACCCAGAGTTCCCCCAAGTCTCCCGATAACAATGGTACCTCACTTGTGTGGGTAGGCCTAGTGCCCGCAACAGGAAAGGCCCCAAAACACAAAGTGGACACATCACATTTTCTCAAAGAAAACAGAGGTGTTTTTTGCAAAGTGCCTACCTGTGGGTTTTGGCCTTTAGCTCAGCTGCCACCTAGGGAAACCAACCAAACCTGTGTATTTTTGAAAACTAGAGACCTGGGGGAATCCAAGATGGGGTGACTTGTGGGGCTCTCACCAGGTTCTGTTACCCAAAATCCTTTGCAAACCTCAAAATGTGGCTAAAACAACACATTTTCCTCACATTTCGGTGACAGGAAGTTCTGGAATCTGAGAGGAGCCACAAATTATCTTCCACCCAGCGTTCCCCCAAGTCTCCCGATAACAATGGTACCTCACTTGTGTGGGTAGGCCTAGTGTTCGCAACAGGAATTGCCCCAAAACACAAAGTGGACATATCACATTTTCTCAAAGAAAACAGAGGTGTTTTTTGCAAAGTGCCTACCTGTGGATTTTAGCCGCTAGCTCAGCCACCACCAAGGGAAACCTACCAAACCTGTGCATTTATGAAAACTAGAGACCTGGGGGAATCCAAGATGGGGTGACTTGTGGGGCTCTCACCAGATTCTGTTACCCAGAATCCGTAGCAAACCTCAAAATGTGGCTAAAAAACACTTTTCCTAACATTTCGGTGACAGAAAGTTCTGGAATCTGAGAGGGGCCACAAATTTCCTTCCACCCAGCGTTCCTCCAAGTTTCCCGATAAAAATGGTACCTCACTTGTGTGGGTAGGCCTAGTGCCCGTGACAGGAAATGTCTCAAAACACAAAGTGGAAACATCACATTTTCTCAAAGAAAACAGAGGTGTTTTTTGCAAAGTGCCTACCTGTGGATTTTGGGCTTTAATTCAGCCGCCACCTAGGGAAACCTACCAAACCTGTGTATTTTTGAAAACTAGAGGCCTAGGGGAATCCAAGATGAGGTGACTTGTGGGGCTCTCACCAGGTTCTGTTACCTAAAATCCTTTGCAAACCTCAAAATGTGGCATAAAAAACACCTTTTCCTCACATTTCGGTGAGAGAAAGTTCTGGAATCTGAGAGGAGCCACAAATTATCTTCCACCCAGTGTTCCCCCAAGTCTCCCGATAAAAATAGTACCTTACTTGTGTGGGTAGGCCTAGTTCCCACAACAGGAAATGACCCAAAACACAAAGTGGACACATCACATTTTCTCAAAGAAAACAGAGGTGTTTTTTGCAAAGTGCCTACCTGTGGATTTTGGCCTCTAGCTCAGCCACCACCTAGGAAAAACTACCAAACCTTTGCATTTTTGAAAACTAGAGACCTGGGGGAATCCAGGATGGGGTGACTTGTGGGGCTATCACCAGATTCTGCTACCCAGAATCCTTTGCAGACCTCAAAATGTGGCTAAAAAACACTTTTCCTCACATTTCGGTGACAGAAAGTTCTGGAATCTGAGAGGGGCAACAAATTCCTTCCACCCAGTGTTCCCCCAAGTCTCCTGATAAAAATGGTACCTCACTTGTGTGGGTAGGCCTAGTGCCCGTGAAAGGAAATGCCCCAAAACATAAAGTGGACACATCAAATTTTCTCAAAGAAAACGGAGGTGTTATTTGCAAAGTGCCTACCTGTGGATTTTGGCCTCTAGCTCAGCCACCACCTAGGGAAAACTACCAAACCTTTGCATTTTTGAAAACTAGAGACCTAGGCGAATCCAAGACGGGGTGACTTGTGGGGCTCTCACCAGGTTCTGTTACCCAGAAACCTTTGCAAACCTCAAAATGTGGCTAAAAAAACACTTTTTCCTCACATTTTGGTGACAAAAAGTTCTGGAATCTGAGAGGAGCCACAAATTTCCATCCACCTAGCGTTCCCCCAAGTCTCCCAATAAAAATTGTATCTCACGTGTGTGGGTAGGCCTAGTGCCCACGACAGGAAATGCCCCAAAACACAAAGTGAACACATCACATTTTCTCAAAGAAAACAATGGTGTTTTTTTCAAAGTGCCTACCTGTGGATTTTGGCCTCTAGCTCAGCCGCCACCTAGGGAAGCCTACCAAACCTGTGTATTTTTTAAAACTCACGACCTAGGGGAATCCAAAATGGGTTGACTTGTGGGGCTCTCACCAGGTTCTGTTACCCAGAATCCTTTGCAAACCTCAAAATTGGCTAAAAAAATACTTTTTTCTCATATTTCGGTGACAGAAAGTTCTGGAATCTGAGTGGGGCCACAAAATTTCTTTCACCCAGCGTTCCCCCAAGTCTCCCGATAACAATGGTACCTCACTTGTGTGGGTAGGCCTAGTGCCCGCAACAGGAAATGCCCCAAAACACAAAGTGGACACATCACATTTTCTCAAAGAAAACAGAGGTGTTTTTTGCAAAGTGCCTACCTGTGGGTTTTGGCCTTTAGCTCAGCCGCCACCTAGGGAAACCAACCAAACCTGTGTATTTTTGAAAACTAGAGACCTAGGGGAATCCAAGATGGGGTGACTTGTGGGGCTCTCACCAGGTTCTGTTACCCAAAATCCTTTGCAAACCTCAAAATGTGGCTAAAAAAACTCATTTTCCTCACATTTCGGTGACAGAAAGTTCTGGAATCTGAGAGGAGCCACAAATTATCTTCCACCCAGCGTTCCCCCAAGTCTCCCGATAAAAATGGTACCTCACTTGTGTGGGTAGGCCTAGTGTTCGCAACAGGAATTGCCCCAAAACACAAAGTGGACACATCACATTTTCTCAAAGACAACAGAGGTGTTTTTTGCAAAGTGCCTACCTGTGGATTTTAGCCGCTAGCTCAGCCGCCACCAAGGGAAACCTACCAAACCTGTACATTTTGCAAAACTAGAGACCTGGGGGAATCCAAGATGGGGTGACTTGTTGGGCTCTCACCAGATTCTGTTACCCAGAATCCTTTGCAAACCTCAAAATGTGGCTAAAAAACACTTTTCCTCACATTTCGGTGACAGAAAGTTCTGGAATCTGAGAGGGGCCACAAATTATCTTCCACTCAGTGTTCCTCCAAGTCTCCCGATAAAAATGGTACCTCACTTGTGTGGGTAGGCCTAGTGCCCGTGACAGGAAATGCCCCAAAACACAAAGTGGAAACATCCCATTTTCTCAAACAAAACAGAGGTGTTTTTTGCAAAGTGCCTACCTGTGGATTTTGGCCTTTAGCTCAGCCGCCACCTAGGGAAACCTACCAAACCTGTGTATTTTTGAAAACTAGAGGCCTAGGGGAATCCAAGATGGGGTGACTTGTGGGGCTCTCACCAGGTGCTGTTACCCAAAATCCTTTGCAAACCTCAAAATGTGGCTAAAAAAACACCTTTTCCTCACATTTCGGTGACAGAAAGTTCTGGAATCTGAGAGGAGACACAAATTTCCATCCACCCAGCGTTCCCCCAAGTCTCCCAATAAAAATGGTACCTCACTTGTGTGGGTAGGCCTAGTGCCCACAACAGGAAATGCCCCGAAACACAAAGTGAACATATCACATTTTCTCAAAGAAAACAATGGTGTTTTTTTCAAAGTGCCTATCTGTGGATTTTGGCCTCTAGCTCAGAGGGCACCTAGGGAAACCTACCAAACCTGTGTATTTTTGAAAACTAGAGACCTAGGCGAATCCAAGACAGGGTGACTTGTGGGGCTCTCACCAGGTTCTGTTACCCAGAAACCTTTGCAAACCTCAAAATGTGGCTAAAAAAACACTTTTTCCTCACATTTTGGTGACAAAAAGTTCTGGAATCTGAGAGGAGCCACAAATTTCCATCCACCCAGCGTTCCCCCAAGTCTCCCAATAAAAATGGTACCTCACTTGTGTGGGTAGGCCTAGTGCCCACGACAGGAAAGGCCCCAAAACACAAAGTGAACACATCAAATTTTTTCAAAGAAAACAATGGTGTTTTTTTCAAAGTGCCTATCTGTGGATTTTGGCCTCTAGCTCAGCCGCCACCTAGGGAAGCCTACCAAACCTGTGTATTTTTGAAAACTCACGACCTAGGGGAATCCAATATGGGGTGACTTGTGGGGCTCTCACCAGGTTCTGTTACCCAGAATCCTTTGCAAACCTCAAAATTGGCTAAAAAAATACTTTTTCCTCACATTTCGGTGACAGAAAGTTCTGGAATCTGAGTGGAGCCACAAATTTTCTTCCACCCAGCGTTCCCCCAAGTCTCCCGATAACAATGGTACCTCACTTGTGTGGGTAGGCCTAGTGCCCGCAACAGGAAATGCCCCAAAACACAAAGTGGACACATCACATTTTCTCAAAGAAAACAGGGGTGTTTTTTGCAAAGTGCCTACCTGTGGGTTTTGGCCTTTAGCTCAGCTGCCACCTAGGGAAACCAACCAAACCTGTGTATTTTTGAAAACTAGATACCTAGGGGAATCCAAGATGGGGGGACTTGTGGGGCTCTCACCAGGTTCTGTTACCCAAAATCCTTTGCAAACCTCAAAATGTGGCTAAAACAACACATTTTCCTCACATTTCGGTGACAGGAAGTTCTGGAATCTGAGAGGAGCCACAAATTATCTTCCACCCAGCGTTCCCCCAAGTCTCCCGATAACAATGGTACCTCACTTGTGTGGGTAGGCCTAGTGTTCGCAACAGGAATTGCCCCAAAACACAAACTGGACACATCACATTTTCTCAAAGAAAACAGAGGTGTTTTTTGCAAAGTGCCTACCTGTGGATTTTAGCCGCTAGCTCAGCCACCACCAAGGGAAACCTACCAAACCTGTGCCTTTATGAAAACTAGAGACCTGGGGGAATCCAAGATGGGGTGACTTGTGGGGCTCTCACCAGATTCTGTTACCCAGAATCCGTAGCAAACCTCAAAATGTGGCTAAAAAACACTTTTCCTAACATTTCGGTGACAGAAAGTTCTGGAATCTGAGAGGGGCCACAAATTTCCTTCCACCCAGCGTTCCTCCAAGTTTCCCGATAAAAATGGTACCTCACTTGTGTGGGTAGGCCTAGTGCCCGTGACAGGAAATGTCTCAAAACACAAAGTGGAAACATCACATTTTCTCAAAGAAAACAGAGGTGTTTTTTGCAAAGTGCCTACCTGTGGATTTTGGGCTTTAACTCAGCCGCCACCTAGGGAAACCTACCAAACCTGTGTATTTTTGAAAACTAGAGGCCTAGGGGAATCCAAGATGGGGTGACTTGTGGGGCTCTCACCAGGTTCTGTTACCTAAAATCCTTTGCAAACCTCAAAATGTGGCATAAAAAACACCTTTTCCTCACATTTCGGTGAGAGAAAGTTCTGGAATCTGAGAGGAGCCACAAATTATCTTCCACCCAGTGTTACCCCAAGTCTCCCGATAAAAATAGTACCTTACTTCTGTGGGTAGGCCTAGTTCCCACAACAGGAAATGACCCAAAACACAAAGTGGACACATCACATTTTCTCAAAGAAAACAGAGGTGTTTTTTGCAAAGTGCCTACCTGTGGATTTTGGCCTCTAGCTCAGCCACCACCTAGGGAAAACTACCAAACCTTTGCATTTTTGAAAACTAGAGACCTGGGGGAATCCAGGATGGGGTGACTTGTGGGGCTATCACCAGATTCTGCTACCCAGAATCCTTTGCAGACCTCAAAATGTGGCTAAAAAACACTTTTCCTCACATTTCGGTGACAGAAAGTTCTGGAATCTGAGAGGGGCCACAAATTTCCTTCCACCCAGCGTTCCCCCAAGTCTCCCGATAACAATGGTACCTCACTTGTGTGGGTAGGCCTAGTGTTCGCAACAGGAATTGCCCCAAAACACAAAGTGGACATATCACATTTTCTCAAAGAAAACAGAGGTGTTTTTTGCAAAGTGCCTACCTGTGGGTTTTGGCCTTTAGCTCAGCTGCCACCTAGGGAAACCAACCAAACCTGTGTATTTTTGAAAACTAGAGACCTGGGGGAATCCAAGATGGGGTGACTTGTGGGGCTCTCACCAGGTTCTGTTACCCAAAATCCTTTGCAAACCTCAAAATGTGGCTAAAACAACACATTTTCCTCACATTTCGGTGACAGGAAGTTCTGGAATCTGAGAGGAGCCACAAATTATCTTCCACCCAGCGTTCCCCCAAGTCTCCCGATAACAATGGTACCTCACTTGTGTGGGTAGGCCTAGTGTTCGCAACAGGAATTGCCCCAAAACACAAAGTGGACATATCACATTTTCTCAAAGAAAACAGAGGTGTTTATTGCAAAGTGCCTACCTGTGGATTTTAGCCGCTAGCTCAGCCACCACCAAGGGAAACCTACCAAACCTGTGCATTTATGAAAACTAGAGACCTGGGGGAATCCAAGATGGGTGACTTGTGGGGCTCTCACCAGATTCTGTTACCCAGAATCCGTAGCAAACCTCAAAATGTGGCTAAAAAACACTTTTCCTAACATTTCGGTGACAGAAAGTTCTGGAATCTGAGAGGGGCCACAAATTTCCTTCCACCCAGCGTTCCTCCAAGTTTCCCGATAAAAATGGTACCTCACTTGTGTGGGTAGGCCTAGTGCCCGTGACAGGAAATGTCTCAAAACACAAAGTGGAAACATCACATTTTCTCAAAGAAAACAGAGGTGTTTTTTGCAAAGTGCCTACCTGTGGATTTTGGGCTTTAATTCAGCCGCCACCTAGGGAAACCTACCAAACCTGTGTATTTTTGAAAACTAGAGGCCTAGGGGAATCCAAGATGAGGTGACTTGTGGGGCTCTCACCAGGTTCTGTTACCTAAAATCCTTTGCAAACCTCAAAATGTGGCATAAAAAACACCTTTTCCTCACATTTCGGTGAGAGAAAGTTCTGGAATCTGAGAGGAGCCACAAATTATCTTCCACCCAGTGTTCCCCCAAGTCTCCCGATAAAAATAGTACCTTACTTGTGTGGGTAGGCCTAGTTCCCACAACAGGAAATGACCCAAAACACAAAGTGGACACATCACATTTTCTCAAAGAAAACAGAGGTGTTTTTTGCAAAGTGCCTACCTGTGGATTTTGGCCTCTAGCTCAGCCACCACCTAGGGAAAACTACCAAACCTTTGCATTTTTGAAAACTAGAGACCTGGGGGAATCCAGGATGGGGTGACTTGTGGGGCTATCACCAGATTCTGCTACCCAGAATCCTTTGCAGACCTCAAAATGTGGCTAAAAAACACTTTTCCTCACATTTCGGTGACAGAAAGTTCTGGAATCTGAGAGGGGCCACAAATTCCTTCCACCCAGTGTTCCCCCAAGTCTCCTGATAAAAATGGTACCTCACTTGTGTGGGTAGGCCTAGTGCCCGTGAAAGGAAATGCCCCAAAACATAAAGTGGACACATCAAATTTTCTCAAAGAAAACGGAGGTGTTATTTGCAAAGTGCCTACCTGTGGATTTTGGCCTCTAGCTCAGCCACCACCTAGGGAAAACTACCAAACCTTTGCATTTTTGAAAACTAGAGACCTAGGCGAATCCAAGACGGGGTGACTTGTGGGGCTCTCACCAGGTTCTGTTACCCAGAAACCTTTGCAAACCTCAAAATGTGGCTAAAAAAACACTTTTTCCTCACATTTTGGTGACAAAAAGTTCTGGAATCTGAGAGGAGCCACAAATTTCCATCCACCTAGCGTTCCCCCAAGTCTCCCAATAAAAATTGTATCTCACGTGTGTGGGTAGGCCTAGTGCCCACGACAGGAAATGCCCCAAAACACAAAGTGAACACATCACATTTTCTCAAAGAAAACAATGGTGTTTTTTTCAAAGTGCCTACCTGTGGATTTTGGCCTCTAGCTCAGCCGCCACCTAGGGAAGCCTACCAAACCTGTGTATTTTTTAAAACTCACGACCTAGGGGAATCCAAAATGGGTTGACTTGTGGGGCTCTCACCAGGTTCTGTTACCCAGAATCCTTTGCAAACCTCAAAATTGGCTAAAAAAATACTTTTTTCTCACATTTCGGTGACAGAAAGTTCTGGAATCTGAGTGGGGCCACAAAATTTCTTTCACCCAGCGTTCCCCCAAGTCTCCCGATAACAATGGTACCTCACTTGTGTGGGTAGGCCTAGTGCCCGCAACAGGAAATGCCCCAAAACACAAAGTGGACACATCACATTTTCTCAAAGAAAACAGAGGTGTTTTTTGCAAAGTGCCTACCTGTGGGTTTTGGCCTTTAGCTCAGCCGCCACCTAGGGAAACCAACCAAACCTGTGTATTTTTGAAAACTAGAGACCTAGGGGAATCCAAGATGGGGTGACTTGTGGGGCTCTCACCAGGTTCTGTTACCCAAAATCCTTTGCAAACCTCAAAATGTGGCTAAAAAAACTCATTTTCCTCACATTTCGGTGACAGAAAGTTCTGGAATCTGAGAGGAGCCACAAATTATCTTCCACCCAGCGTTCCCCCAAGTCTCCCGATAAAAATGGTACCTCACTTGTGTGGGTAGGCCTAGTGTTCGCAACAGGAATTGCCCCAAAACACAAAGTGGACACATCACATTTTCTCAAAGACAACAGAGGTGTTTTTTGCAAAGTGCCTACCTGTGGATTTTAGCCGCTAGCTCAGCCGCCACCAAGGGAAACCTACCAAACCTGTACATTTTGCAAAACTAGAGACCTGGGGGAATCCAAGATGGGGTGACTTGTTGGGCTCTCACCAGATTCTGTTACCCAGAATCCTTTGCAAACCTCAAAATGTGGCTAAAAAACACTTTTCCTCACATTTCGGTGACAGAAAGTTCTGGAATCTGAGAGGGGCCACAAATTATCTTCCACTCAGTGTTCCTCCAAGTCTCCCGATAAAAATGGTACCTCACTTGTGTGGGTAGGCCTAGTGCCCGTGACAGGAAATGCCCCAAAACACAAAGTGGAAACATCCCATTTTCTCAAACAAAACAGAGGTGTTTTTTGCAAAGTGCCTACCTGTGGATTTTGGCCTTTAGCTCAGCCGCCACCTAGGGAAACCTACCAAACCTGTGTATTTTTGAAAACTAGAGGCCTAGGGGAATCCAAGATGGGGTGACTTGTGGGGCTCTCACCAGGTGCTGTTACCCAAAATCCTTTGCAAACCTCAAAATGTGGCTAAAAAAACACCTTTTCCTCACATTTCGGTGACAGAAAGTTCTGGAATCTGAGAGAAGCCACAAATTATCTTCCACCCAGTGTTCCCCCAAGTCTCCCGATAAAAATAGTACCTTACTTGTGTGTGTAGGCCTAGTTCCGACGACAGGAAATGTCCCAAAACACAAAGTGGACACATCACATTTTCTCAAAGAAAACAGAGGTGTTATTTGCAAAGTGCCTACCTGTGGATTTTGGCCTCTAGCTCAGCCACCATCTAGGGAAAACTACCAAACCTTTGCATTTTTGAAAACTAGAGACCTGGGGGAATCCAAGATGGGGTGACTTGTGAGGCTCTCACGAGATTCTGCTACCCAGAATCCTTTGCAAACCTCAAAATGTGGCTAAAAAACACTTTTCCTCACATTTCGGTGACAGAAAGTTCTGGAATCTGAGAGGACCCACATATTTCCATCTACCCAGCGTTCCCCCAAGTCTCCCAATAAAAATGGTACCTCACTTGTGTGGGTAGGCCTGTGCCCATGGCAGGAAAGGCCCCAAAACACAAAGGCCCATATTTATACTTTTTGACGCACAACTGCGCCAACGCAGGGGACTTATGTCCCCTGGGCTTGGTCATTGGGCATAGTGGCATGTAGGGGGGCCCAAATCTGGCCCCCCTATGACACTTACCCCAACTTACCTCAACTTCCCTGGGATGGGTCCCTCCATCCTTGGGTGTCCTCCTGGGGTGGGCAAGGGTGGCAGTGGTGTCCCTGGGGGCAGGGGAGGGCACCTCTGGGCTCCTTCTGAGCCCACAGGTCCCTTAACGCCTGCCCTGACCCAGGCGTTAAAAAACGGCGCCCATCAGGCTGTGCGCCGTTTTTTAAGGCCCACCCCCTCCTGTGCGTCAAAATGAAGTCAGAGTATAAATATGGGGTACAGGCCTTAAAGTCATTTTTTGGAAGGGAACGCCTACCTTGCATAAAATTAACGCAAGGCTGGTTCCCCCTTCCAAAAAATGACGCACATGGTGGAATTTTGACGCCCGCGGGGTCGGACGTCAAAGTATAAATATGGGGCAGGGTTTGCGCCGATTGTGCGTCAAAACTTTTGGCGCACATTCGGCGCAAACAGAGTATAAATATGCCCCAAAGTGAACACATCACATTTTCTCAAAGAAAACAGTGGTGTTTTTTTCAAAGTGCCTACCTGTGGATTTTGCCCTCTAGCTCAGCCGCCACCTAGGGAAGCCTACCAAACCTGTGTATTTTTGAAAACTCGCGACCTAGGGGAATCCAATATGGGGTGACTTGTGGGGCTCTCACCAGGTTCTGTTACCCAGAATCCTTTGCAAACCTCAAAATTGGCTAAAAAAATACTTTTTCCTCACATTTCGGTGACAGAAAGTTCTGGAATCTGAGAGGAGCCACAAATTTCCTTCCACATAGTGTTCCCCAAAGTCTCCCAATAAAAATGGTACCTTACTTGTGTGGGTAGGCCTTCTGCTCGCAACAGGAAGTGCCCACAAAACACTATCTGCACACATCAAAATTATCACATAGAAAACTACCTGTTTTTGCGGGGGCCACCTGCGTTTTTGGTCCTGGGCTCAGCAACCATCTAGGGAAACCTACCAAACCCAGACATTTCTGAAAACTAGACGCCCTAGGGATTCAAGGGAGGTGTGACTTGCGTGGATCCCCCAATGTTTTCTTACCCAGATTTCTCAGCAAACCAAAAATTTAGCAAAAAAATCAAATATTTCCCACATTTATGGGTGGGGTCACTGCACCAGGACAAATTTCCTACCACCCAATGTTCCCCTTAGTCTCCCGGTAAAAATGATACCTCACTTGTGTAGGTGGGCCAAGTGTTTGTGACAGGGAAGAGCTAAAAACTAAAAAGTGGGTCCAAAAGGATAGTTTGAAACAAAACATTTTTAGGCTGACAAGTGCAGCAGAAATTTAATCGGTATAGATGAGATAATGCTGGGTGGCAGGAATTTTGTGGAATCCTGCAGATTCCGGAAGGTTCCATCACAAAAATGTGGGAAAAATGTGTGCTTTCCAGCAAAGTTGCAGGATTGCAGTGCATTGTGTGTAAGGAAATGGTGCGGGGTGCATGTGAAGCACACCACCCTGGAATCACCTAGATGTTTAGTTTTCAGATAAGTCTAGGTCTTGTGGATTTTTCTACATGGCAGCGTCCCAAAGTAAAAAAAAGTGCAGCCCTCACCATTCCAAGTGGGACGATTCTGAGAGTTACCAAGCTCTCATGGCCCAAATGTAAAACAAAAAACAAAAAAATCAAATGTCCTCTTGCTTGCCATGCCATGCGATAAGATGTTTTAGTGTGCAGGGGATAGCTGAATGACTGTTAGCCCCTTCAGTTCTGGTGAGGGCATAACCAGGCCCATACTGGTTGGTAGTACCCATCTCACTATTTTATTTTATTTTTTAATTTCATGGCATCTAGTAGACTTTCTGCCTCCTGGGGTGTGGATCGGGGTAATTGCCCCATCTGCCCATTGGTGGGCAGAACAACTTTGGTCCCATTTATTTGGGGTGGGGGTATGCCCATAACCCCACCCTCTTATTTTGAAAACAAAAACGTTCCGGGTCTCTGGTGAGCTTTCTGCCTCCTTTGGAGCAGATGGACCTTCCAAAAATAGGCCAATCTGCTATCAACGGGGGCAGATATGGCCAACAGTAATGTGTCCCCATGGGGTGCGACCCTTGCCCAAGGGGGCTGCCCCCCAAACAAAACACACACATACACACACACCAATCCCTGGTGTCTAGTGGTTTCTGCCCCCCTTGGGGGCAGATTGGCCTAACAAAAATAGGCCGATCTGCCCCCAAGGGGGACAGAAATGGCCTAAATACAATCTGCCCCCCAGGGGAGCGACCCTTGCTTAAGGGGTCGCTCCCCATACATAAAAACATAAAGTAATTAAAAATATATATCCCTGGTGTGCAGCAGTTTCTGCCCCTCCCCGGAGGCAGATCGGCCTAATTGTATTAGGCCGATCTGCCTCCAGGGGGGGCAGAAATGGCCTAAAAATAATATGGACCCCTAGGGAGCGACCCTTGCCCAAGGGGCCGCTCCCTTAATTAGAAACACCAAAAAAAATCCCTGTTGTCTAGTAGGCATTGGCAGATCGGCCTAATTATATTAGGCCGATCTGCCCCTCAGGGGGGGCAGAAATGGCCTAAACGCAATTTGCCCCCCCCAGGGAGCGACCCTTGCCTGAGGAGTCGCTCCCTGCACATAAAAGAAAAAAAAAGAAACAAATTCCCTGGTGTCTAGTGGGCATTTCTGCCCCTCCGGGGACAGATCGGCCTAATTATATTAGGCCGATCTGCCCCCATGGGGGTCAAAAATGGCCTAAACTCAATATGGCCCCCTAGGGAGCGACCCTTGCCCAAGGGGCCGTTCCCTTTATTAGAAAACACACAACAGACAAATCCCTGGTGTCTAGTGGGCATTTCTGCCCCCCGAGGGCAGATCGGCCTAATTATATTAGGCGGATCTGCTCCCGGGGGGCAGAAATGGCCTAAGTGCAATTTGGCCCCCCAGGGAGCGACCCTTGCCTAAGGGGTCGCTCCCTGCACAGAAAAGAAAGAAAAAACAATCCAAAAAAATTCCCTGGTGTCTACTGGCCATTTCTGCTCCCCCTGGGGGCAGATCCGCCTAATTATATTAGGCTGATCTGCCCCCGGGGGGGCAGAAAGGGCCTAAAAATAATATGGCCAAGGGGCCGCTCCCTTTATTAGAAAACACCCCAAAAAAATCCCTGGTGTCTAGTGGCCATTTCTGCTCCCCCTGGGGGCAGATTGGTCTAATTATATTAGGCCGATCGGCCCCCGTGGGGGCAGAAATGGCCTAAGCACAATTTGACCCCCAGGGAGCAACCCTTGCCTAAGGCCTTGCACATAAAATCAATTAAAAAATCCAAAAAAATTCCCTGGTGTCTAGTGGATTTTTCTGCCCCCTGAAGGCAGATCAGCCTAATTATATTAGGCCGATCTGCCCCCGGGGGTGCAGAAATGACCTAAAAATGATTTGGCCCCCTAGGGAGCGACCCTTGCCCAAGGGGCCGCTTCCCTCGTGTAAAAAAAACAAAAAAAAGTCCCTGGTGTCTAGTGGGCATTTCTGCTGCCCGAAAGCCTTTCCTTTCTTCTGATATCCCTCCCGCCCATCTCCTCCCGAGCGGAAGAGAAATGCTTAGCATTTCTCTTTCGCATCGCGCTGGAAGCATGCTTCCAGCACGACGGGAGGCAACCTCTGATGAGGTCAGCACGTGATGGCGTGCTGATGTCATCAGACGTCACTGGGGGGTGGAGGGTCAGGGGTGAAAGGGGAAGCGATTCCCCTTTCATCCCTGGGGGGGGTGCGTGGGGGGCTCATGGGGGGAGTGCTAGCGCTTCCCCTGTGGGCCCGGTGCAGGACGAGGTGGTCTCATCCCAGGCACACGGGAACAGTGTGATGGGACGAGACCACCTCGTCCAAGGCACCGAGGGGGTTAATTTAATTGGTTGCTGGTTTAGTAGATTGTTTATTTTTTACAATATATGACAATATATGGTAAACACTCGCTTTTTATACTATTCAGGTATTTTCTACCTATCTTCACATATTTATGTTGATTTAAAGAATATTTAAACAATATATATAAATAGATAGTTTTGAATGATTTTGGGGATAATTTGGTTAATGACATTTTTGTTTTCATGATTTTGGTCATGTTTCTCACATTGTGTTATAATCTCTATATTAAGTACTTTACTATTTTTGTTTTCAATATTTAACATATTTGCTGCTGCCAGATAAACGTACGCTCTGACTTATATGGGGCCGATATCAGATATACTTGGCCAAGATAGAGGCAACTGAAAAAATGAGGCGAAGGGGTTAAGACTGGAATAGAATGTTCACCAAGATCCACCTTTTCCTCAGGTTTGCTATGTGTCAGCAATGGTTTTACTTTCCTGACCAAGGCATCTGCTTTTCAGTGTTTTTATTATGCTCATAATTGTGTGGACTGCAACTAAAAACGTTGCTACTTTTTATCCAATTGTTTACTATTTTATGTTTCTTCTACCATCTCGCCTGTGCCTATTGTTATATATCCGTAGTTATGCTTATAACACATTGTAAAGTGGAAAATTCTAAATTAAAATAAATAAATAATTGTAAAAAAAAGATTAAGATTTTTTGTTGCAAATGTTTTATAGTCAATACTTTTTGTGTTTTGTGTAGAGCAGTGATTCCTAAACTTTTGACTTCTGTGACCTCCAATTTAATAATTATTGGAAACTGGGGAACATAAATGAATCATTTTCGGACTAGCAGGATGCTTCAGCTTAAGCATTTTTGATGATTTGAAACCCTAAACAATACAAAAATACAGAGACAGGCATTCATCAAACAGCATAGCAAATGCAGAGGCAACATCCCACAATCAGTTTCACAGCTAATTTCATAAGTCCAAAAATTAATGCTCCAAATATCTTATGATGATGTTGGTTGGTAAAAATCAATTCTTTATTATTCCTCCAAATCTCTTCATAAAATACAGCCAAGCAGCCAAAGAGTTTAACTCGCACACCACATGCTTCATCAGGGCTTGTAATTCACGAAGTGTCTCCAAACCAATTGTTTGTGGTCATAAACATATCAAATCCTGATAATAACAGCTAGACACAATCTCAATAAAAAGTCCATCATTATGTGGACATGCAAAGGTGAAAAAGTAGCATGAAGTATCATTCATAAAAATTCTCAAGTTGGTTTGCATTCCTTGACTTTCCCAGCAGTACTAACTATTCCTCATATGATAAATTCCTATTTCTGTGTCTTGATATCTGTATGATGAAATCCAACCTCAGTAGTTTTTTTGCTTCAGAATCTCTGGTTTCCACAGGTATTTCTGTATCTCTACAAGAAGGCACACCCACTTGTCTTTTCTAATTTCTTTTCAGTTTCTTTTTCTGTTGACGAGTGGAGAAGATTAATTGTTGTATTAAGATGCCGAGGCCCCTTCAGTGTAGGACTTCAGCCATGCTGCAGTGCCTCAGATCACTGATACTTTGCTTCATGCAGTATTTTATGAAGATATTAGGGAGAATAAAAAATGGTCATTTTTACCAACATCATCTTAAGATGTTTGGCACCTTATATTTTTGAGTTATGGAATTACTTGTGTAACTGATTGTAGAATGTTGCCTCTCCATTGTTACATTATTTTAAAGATTGGGGTGTTGGACAGCTATCCCAGGGAGTTGGGCAACCAGCCAATTTTAGTTTTTAAAGGGAACTTACTGGTGATGCGGGCATTTAGTCCTTGGCTGTGAAGGAACTGTTTACTATTCATCAAAGAAATATGCAAATGATGAAATTTTTAATTTAATTCCAAACAAATATAAAACAAATTGAAATATTAATTTTAATGGGAAGGGCGGAGCATTTCTAAATTCAATTGAAGCCACTTATCATACATATTAGGAGTGTGCGAAACTCCCAGAGTTTCATTCCGCAGAGTTCTGCAGAGTTATATAAAAACTCTGCAAGATTCTTTGGAGCTCCAACAGGGCAGAAAATGTGCATGTTGCACTGCTTGTGCTGTGATATAGTGCCAGTCGCATAAGCATGCTGAAAAGTCAGCACTCTGACTATGCCTGCTTGAAAAGCCTGTGACCACCATTGATAACGCGTCGTTTTATGATAATTTATTACACATCAGGACTCGTTTTAGGCCAATGAATCTTTAGACCCAGTTGAGAGACACCTTAGGACGAGATAGCTAATCAATATGTCAATCAATACGTCAATAATGTCATCAATATTTATCACGACAATACATTTCACTTTAGTCAAAGTCATTAATCTATTCAAGATTCTACCATGGCCTTGCAGCCATGAATAACCACACCAGTTTAGTAGAATTTTATGAGTTTTATTCCCTATTGATTACAAATCTAAGAGCAGATGCGTTAATCTCAAAACCAAGAAACATAATAGCATAGTCACGATATGGCAACTCTGGTAAGATTTCATTAAGGCGAGAATCACAAACATCAGAACATAACACGGCGTAAACATAGATTAATTTAGCAGAGTGTCAATAACACGTCAGTTCAACAAAGCATAGCTTCGGTCATTTGTCTATTTGCGTCAGTTTAGTGAACATCTGTCCTATCCACTGATTAGCATTAGCATGTTGGGCTTCATGCAATACGATTTAGAACATCAATTTGGAAAACATCCAACTATGGTCTCTGTCAAATGTAAGCAGTTGGTACATAGAAAGGAAAGAAAACAGACAAATCACAATTGTATTGTCATAGTTACCCTCCAAAGTTTAGTTCAGCGCACAGGCTCAGTCTTCGTCTTCAGGACATCAGTCAAATCGCCATCTGTCAGAACTCAGCTCCGGGGCAAAAGGAGGCACTTCCCTCATAAGGAGGCGAAGTGTAAATTGGGCAAATCTAAGGACGAGGATGGTTCTAAGAGAACCAATAAGTCACCAAACAGAGTGACAAAGTTTCTGGATAAAATCAATAGCATTCCCTAACCCACCTCTTCTGACTCCCCGTGTCATGAGTTTTTTCCCTTTTTCGTTGTACATTCCCCCAAAACTCTATTGGTCATTTGCCATACCCCAGTATCTTTAACCTATCAGAAAACACATTAGGTCACCTAACTTTCACCCCATATTATTTTACAAGTCTTTGATTGGTTCTCCCATTCGATGTCTTCAGAGGTGGCACGTCCGGTATGATTTCATCTTTCTGTAATTCCTTGCACATCTTTTGTTCAGTAGCTCCATTGTCTTCACCGGTTTGAATGACCTTGTATGTTACATAAATCTACACTGTTTCATTTTCTTTTAATATCACCCTACAAGCAATGGAAAATTGCCTGGGCACGGATCTAGCATGGTTACATTCGTCTTCTAGTTTGAAGAAAAAATAAAAGGTTGTGTCCTTTTGTGAGTCAGCATACTGCAAGATAGGAAAAATACATTTAATATGAGAGCCAAGCAGCTAAGCTTCGGTTCATGCTAACTTAAGGCCTACAAGGATTTCAGCACAAATTTAATAATACAATCATTAATAATTAGTAAAAACTCATTCAATATAATAATACATAAACATTTTAGTCATCATTATTAGTCCACGTATACATTGGCGGCCACTCCCCGTGGTCACATTTCAGCAAAATTACTATTTCAGTTTCTATGCAGCATTATCACACATTAATTGATAACATTTATGTTAGTATAGATTATACAAGCTACGCTGTCTCAGTCCCTCCTCTGATGACGTTCTTCATCACAAAAACCTTTCCCTTAATTTTTCACCTTGCGCATAATGCGCATTTCAACATCTTGTCCCTTGTGTGAACTTTCCCAAATTTCATTAAACATTTTCTCCCTTTCACTTTCCTCATTCTTCTTATTTCTCTTTGTCCAATTTCTTCTAATTTTGTCATTAATTTTGCATGATTCCCATAATCCTAATAAACAGGCCAGAACAATTAATAGACCCCCTAGTATTTTTGCAAGAACCCCATTCCAAATATTACTAAACCAGCTCCCTACTCTGGCAATTCCTTTTCCCACTTTCTCCCACAATCCAGGTTCCTTCAAATCCTTCAAATCTGCACTATCTTTAGTTAGGTTAGTTAGCATACCTCTAATCTTTTTACTATTGTCCGGTATAAATGAGCAACAATGACGCTCGTTGAGCATCTTGCAGACTCCGCCGCTCTTTGCTAAAAGAATGTCTAAAGCAAGCCGATTTTGAAGAGTCGTAGCTCTTTCCGCAGCAAGTTCAGAATACATCAGGAGTATAGCCCCTGTAAAGTTTGTTAGCATGTTATCCACAATAGTAGACAACTTTCAAATCTTTATGGAGTTTAAGATAACCCCTACTGTTGGAATAATGGCTCCAACTATGTCACCAACGACAGCAGCCGCTGTCCCTCGTTTTTGTCTAGCATGTTGTAATTCAGATGTTTTTGGTATTTGCTTTAAGTCATCAATCTGGTAAATCTTTGGGAAAACTATTCCCAAATAACATGTTCCATGCCATCCCTTAGCGAGACGGTCATAAGCATTAAGTCCACAGATATAATAGATTCCAGGGATTGCTGGGTCCTGTCCATTTAACATGAATGTCCATTTACTCTGAAACAAAAACACATGCCTGCATTTACTCGTTCCCACAAATAAAGTGTCATGTTCAGATTTCGGCCTATGTATACAAAGCCTTCCTACGTGTAATGCATCTATAGCTAATTTGCCGTGTGTCTTTATTGCAGTGTAAACGTAATCATTTGCATATGTGCGTTTCTCTAACCCCTTTTCTAGTCGCTCTTTCAAAGCTTTGCGACTATCATCAGTGTGATCTAAGAAGCTTTTCTCTACAGGTGTCAATAAGCAAGTCAGATTGTTGCGGTGTGCATAAGCTGTCCCAAATGTAAGTGTCAGTTCAAAGAAACCTCTAACTAATTTTATATTATGCTCCTTAGCTAACTTATTCAAAAACTCAATCACTGGTACAAAAGAAAACACCACATCCAAATTTGAATAGAAATATTGCACATGCTCTTGATTATAGAATCTTGTTAGTACCAAACTACAACTTATACCATAAGTTAATGGCAAGCTATGATAAGTGACCCCTTCTTGTACTGATGAAGGAATCTTCACATATTGAATATTGGGAAAATTATTAACCTAGTGATTTATATGTTGATTAATTGTCTCGTCCTAAGGTGCCTTCAATCAGGGTCAAAAGATTAATTGACCTAAAATAAGTCCCAGACAAGTAAATTATCTAAGACAGGACACGTTATCAAACCAACACTTTGGAGATGGGGAGTTGCAGACTTTTGTTTACAGTTCCAGAGCCATTTAATTGAGATTTTACAATGCGTGGTAAGCTCTGCAAAAAAGTCCAAAAGCACTGATGCATTGAGCCATTTTTTTAATTTTGTGCCACGGCTGGGATAGAGCTATCTAATATGGATACACCTACACACTCTGGTTTAGCAATTCTTTAAGGGAAGTCGAGGTGGTTAATACATTCTATGACACTAAAATTGTAGCTGCTACATTCATTGAAGGAGGGAAGAAGCCTTTTAATTTTGCCATGGTTAAGGGCGCTAGATGCAGCTGAACGCAATGTGTTTTTTCCAGAAGCCTTTTCCAGTAAAAGATCCTGAAATGTATACCTGGAACTGAGAGTGGAAAAATCATGATAAAAATACAATCTCTCAAAATCTCTCTTTATAAGCAATATGTTATTTTATCGGTGCTTGTCGGTGGTGTACACCAGCAAGCATTTTTGGAGGATCCGGAATAAGACACTGGCCCGGAGGTAGAGACACATAAGAAGAACAGGGAGAATGAAGACACGGAAAGAGATAAAAAACGTAAAAATATGGAGAAAGAGAAGATGATAAAAAAGTTGGAAGAGGGAAATTAAATGAAAACACAGGTAGTGCACGATTGGCAAACCAATGCATTCACCACCAACATTACAACAGGACTGGTGAAGGCTACTAAAGACGTTGAGCCTCTGTACTTATTATTGTTATAATTTTTAAAACTTAAGCACAGTCTACCATTTTACCCTGAAAATACTGATTGAGAAAATCTAGCTTTCTGATTTGGACCGGCTGGTCGAGTACATAATGTGTTATATGCAAAAAGGATAACATGAAGTAACACAAAAACTGTCAAAATTTATTTCTGAAGGCCAGAATATTATTAACTCAGGGGGTGATTTACAAACATCTTCCTAATTTAATTTCCAGCGCAAACTGTATCTACAAACAATAGTAGACAGGGTTTTGCGCCAAAAGTAAACGCCCTTTTTGATTGCTGCGCTAGGTGACAGTTTTGTAACTCTGTCCGAGTCTCCTAACTCCTAACATCTATTTGATCCGCATATTAACACAAAGGGGCATATTTATACTCCGTTTGCGCCGGAATTGCGTCGTTTTTTTTTTACGCAATTTCGACACAAAACTAACTCCATATATATACTTTGGCGTTAGACGCGTCCAGCGCCAAAGTCCATGGAGTTACCGTCATTTTTTAGCGTGGACACCTACTTTGCGTTAATTATATGCAAGGTAGGCGTTCCCGTCTAAAAAATCGACTCCGAGGCATGTGCGTCGGATTTATACTCCCGGGCAAAATTCACGCCCGGGAGTGGGCGGGTCAAAAAAAATGACGTACGCCCGCTTTTGCGCCGTTTTTTAGCGCCTGCAAAAGGCAGGCGTTAAGGGACCTGTGGGCTCTGAAGGAGCCCAGAGGTGCCCTCCCATGCCCCCAGGGACACCCCCTGTCACCCTTGCCCACCCCAGGAGGACACCCAAGGCTGGAGGGACCCATCCCAGGGACATTAAGGTAAGTTCAGGTAAGTGTTTTTTTTTTTTTTTTGTGGCATAGGGGGGCCTGATTTGTGCCCCCCTACATGCCACTATGCCCAATGACCATGCCCAGGGGACAGAAGTCCCCTGGGCATGGCCATTGGGCAAGGGGGCATGACTCCTGTGTTTGCTAAGACAGGAGTCATTTCTATGGGGGTTGGGAGTGAAAAAAAATGGCGCAAATCGGGTTGAGGCGAAAAAATTGCCTCAACCTGACTTGCCCCATTTCTTGACGCCCAAGCCCCATATCCCCCTACGCCGGCACACCACGCACACCAGGCAGCGCCGGCGGCTAACGCCGGCTAACGTCATTGATTAAATACGGCGCCCGCATGGCGCTTCAGAATGGCGTTAGCCGGCGCTAATTTTTTTGACGCAAAACTGCGTTAGCGCAGTTTTGCGTCAAAAAGTATAAATATGGCCCAAAGTGTCATGAAAATGGCGGTCAGGCTATATATAATTTTCATGACACATTACTTTTTCTCTGAGGTGCTTCAATCTGAAGAGTACTAAAACGCCATTTAAACTAAATTATTAGAATACACTTAAAGCTTAGATCAAAAATAAAACGAAAAAGAAGGATGCTAAACTCTTAGTAGATACTGCCTCAAATCAGAGTTTCTATCTAAGTTCATACCTGTTACTGGGGACAGTTTAAGATTCTGGACAAAGGAGGGTTCCCTACTTTTCAGAGAATATGTACATTGATTCTATCTCCTATTCCTCAGAGAACAGCTCGTATTTTTATTAAAATGACTGAAATGTAGAACGCTGATAGGAAAAAAAAAGTTCACATAAAGGCAAATTGATTGAAGCTCGGGTCTCATTTTTAATCTCTACAGCAGGAGCCATGCCAGCATTGAAACTACATTGTCCTGATTAAAATACGTCGGTGGTACGAAAAACTAGTAGCGGCCGAATATTGCATTGTTACAGTCTTTCTCGGTGTTCAAACCATTCAAAAAAACAAAAAACAATAAAGATGGCTTTTGTATAGAAACCTGTCTTCTTGGGTAGAGGAATACGGACTGCTAAACGAGAAGAGCGGAACAATCGTAATATTCAACAGCAAATGGTTCTCATTTTTCATTTTATTTTTTGTATGTTTTTTTTACACCCTCACCACTCCATACTGAATCAGAAACTAAAAACATGAAGTAAGAGAAAGCGCAGCAGAAGTAAGCACCATAGACAAAAGCTAGATTTAGATTATATGTAACTAGGCCATGTGGCAGAAGAGGTAGGTTTTCAATCCTTTACAATACTTTCCAAAGTCCACCTTGAGGCAAAAGGTCACTAGAAGAAATTCCAGAGATGTAATCCTTGAAAGTGAAATACATTCTACCAAAACATTTGCAGAAATAGTTTTTTTGTCAATCCTACTTGGGTTTGTGGTCTGTAAGTGTGAAATCAAATGGTGTCAGAAGCGGAGGCAAGGAGGGCTTGGTAAACAAATAATGAGTGGCCCTATTACTGGGGGTATCTGCTACACTAAGCGAATACAGACATTTTAAGTGAGGTATTTTATGAGCGCGGTAAACCTCCTATTACAAGGGTATGCAATACCATGCTGATGCAATATTTATTGAACCAAAAACTGCATGTTTTTGCCTTTCCTGACATATCTTTTGGAATAATTTGCCAGGTTTTCCCTACAAAAATAAGCCAGTGGAAAACTGGTATCACGCAACTTAACTCATTCTGCACAGGGATGCGACTTCTATTCAGGCTGTTTGACTTGTGGGCAATTGTGTCACAATAAAGCCACTGTGGTGTGTTTGGATTAGTTAAAGTCAAATATAAGAGAGAGTTCATAGTGCTGTGCTCCATGGAGCATAGCCATTTTATTGACTGGAAGGCCCACCAAGACACTGTAGCAATAATCGATGTTGTGGCTACTAAGGGGCATATTTATACTCTGTTTGCACCGAATGTGCGTCAAAATTGTTGACGCACAATCAGCGCAAATCCTGCCCCATATTAATACTTTGACGTCCGTGCCCGCGGGCGTCAAAATTCCACCTTGTGCGTCATTTTTTGGAAGGGGGAACCAGCCTTGCGTTAATTATATGCAAGGTAGCCGTTCCCTTCCAAAAAATGACTTTAAGGCCTGTGCCCCTTATTTATACTCTGCCGTCATTTTGACGCACAGGAGGGGGCAGGCCTTAAAAAACGGCGCACAGCCTGGTGGGCGCCGTTTTTTAACACCTGGGTCAGGGCAGGCGTTAAGGGACCTGTGGGCTCAGAAGGAGCCCAGAGGAGCCCTCCCCTGCCCCCAGGGACACCCCTTGCCACCCTTGCCCACCCCAGGAGGACACCCAAGGATGGAGAGACCCATCTCAGGGAAGGAAAGGTAAGTTCGGGTAAGTATTTTTTTCTGATTTGTTCTGTGGCATACGGGGGCCTGATTTGGGCCCCCCTACATGCCACTATGCCCAATGACCATGCCCAGGAGACATAAGTCCCCTGGGCATGGCCATTGGGCAAGGGGGCATGACTCCTGTCTTTGCTAAGACAGGAGTCATGTCAATGGAGGTTGGGCGTCCCAAAAAATGGTGCAAATCCGGTTTGAGGCCTGAATTTTGCCTCAGACCTGACTTGCACTGTTTTTTGACGCACAACCCCCATTTTCCTATACGCCTGCGCTGCCTGGTGTGATATTTTTTTTTTACGCACACCAGTCCGCAGCGCTGGCTAACGTCATTCCATTAATAAGGCGCCCGCATGGTGCGTTGGAATGGCGTTAGCCGGCGGTAAAATTTTTGACGCACAACTGCGTTGGCGCAGTTGTGCGTCAAAAAGTATAAATATGGGCCTAAGAATCACCTCCACTGGAATCAAACATACAGTAAAGACAGTTGTGGGAGTGGGAGCAGTGAGCAAAATAAGGTAGGAAACAAAGGGTTTTGGATTAGCTGTAGATAATTTTTCTGTGAATTGATGTATACAGCAATGCCATAGGAACCCTCCACTTTAGCAGCTTAAATGGGGGTGGTCACTGCACCCGGGTACACAGTAATCTGTATCCCAGTAAAAGATGATTCTTTTTTCTATACTTGGCCTATTCCATCCGCAGGCTTACAGACAACGTGCCATAAAACATTCCAATATTAAAGCTGGGCAGGGTTAATAGGTAGAGATCAAGTGCTGTTAAGCCAGCCCCAGGAAAGGAGAAGGCAATGATGACCGCATTTAAGAAGAACAGATAAAGCAGCAAATAGAGTGAGTGGGGGATGATGGACAATGTGAGAAAAGTACGAGAAAATTAAAAAATTATGATAGATAGAATTGGAAAACAAAGAGGAAAGGAGGGGAGATTGAAAACAACAAAGAAGAGTCCAAGGATAGAGGGCTGGAAGGAGGAAAGTCTGGATGGAGAGGTGAAAGAATCAATTAGTGAAAGGTTGGAAGAGTGGATGAAAGGTTTGACCAGATGGTGTAAGGAAAAAGGGCTTGAAGTGTGAAAAGAAGATCGAAGTAAGAAGGAAACGGTCATTGGATAGATGGAATAATGAAAGGGTGAATGGATAGATGGATTGAAAGGTGAAAGGGTGGGTTTATGAGTGAAAGGATATATTGAATAAGTAAACTAATGAATGAATGGAATATCAACGGATTGTTGGAACAAGGGAAGGATGGGATGAAGGATCAAATAATGGATAAATGGTAGGGAGGAACAATGAAAGGATAGATCGGAAGGTGTACAGCTGAAGAGAACAAGGCTAGGAAGTGTCAGACTTAACTGCTTCACACACTCAGGCCCTCAGTGGCGGTATGGGCGGCGTTTCGGAGGTTTGGCTTCAGCCAAACTGCCAAAGTCGTAATATGGTGGTTTTTACTGCCGGTCTGGCGGCGGTAAGACCGTTACCACAAGTCTGGCAGTCCAAGGACTGCCAGCTTCATAATGAGGGACTCAGTCCCATTAGAGATTTGTTCCAAAGTTGGTCTCCAGGGAGAATCAAAGTTACTTGGCATTCAGTGAAAGCTGGGCTTCAAAGCCGGCAGTTCATGAAATATATATACATTTTAACTGTGAAACCAAATGTTACAGGCATGTTATATTTAGGAAACATAATTTTTATATCTATATATAACATAGTGGCAGTCGCACCTTGATATTTATAGTTAGGACCCAGTGTCTATAGAAAGAACTCTCACTTCAGCTTCTGTCTGGAAAGTTTCGGGTTCATCCATCAAGCAGGAGCCGAGAAAAAGGAGGGGTCCTAAAACACTTTTTCCCCCATTCATTTTTCCATAGGGATTTTGAACAACAATAGCGCCAAATGTACTGGGCGCAACTAATCCAAAGTTTGCAGAAAGGTAGCTCTGGGTCCAGAAAGAGACCTTTTTTATTTTAGTATTTGGTGTAAATACGTTCCTTAGTTTTTGAGGACTTAAAGCACCTCTAAATTTGTATCTATAGGGGCGCAGATCCGTCACAACTCCAACACGGAGCGTCGCGGCTCTGCATGACAGAAGATAGTACTGTGATTGGCTGGCCACGACCTGTGCGGAAAGTTAAGGCTGCCATTTTATGACCTGTGCACGCCCATAGGGGATGGAAATAGATACTGCAAATAATAAAAAGAGTCAGGTTAGAGGTACCCTGCCCCACGAGGTTCCCCAAGGAGTGTCTGATGGACCCCGTAAGTGTTTGAAATGGTTAAAATCTCTTTTTTTTCCATGGTTGTGGAGTTGCGAACCCTGAAGCTAAAACAAAAAAAAAAAACACAATAACAGACATCCACACACCTGCACTCACTGACAAACTGTTAGACCTGACAGCCTTAGGGTGGTCACCCCTAACTTTTTGCCTGCCTCCCTCCACTTTTTAGGCACTGTTTTTGCAGGTTTTAGGACTCTGCGCACTTTACCACTGCTAACCAGTGCTAAAGTGCATATGCTCTCTCCCTTAAAACATGGTGACATTGGTTCATACCCAATTGGCTTATTTAATCTACTTGTAAGTCCCCAGTAAAGTGCACTACATGTGCGCAGGACCTCTAGATTAAATGCTACTAGTGGGCCTGCAGCACTGATTGTGCCACCCACATAAGTAGCCCCCTAACCATGCCTCAGGCCTGCCATTGCAAGGCCTGTGTGTGCAGTTTCACTGCTGCTTCGACTTGGCATTTAAAAGTACTTGCCAAGACTTAACCTCCCCTTTTTCTGCATATAAGTCACCCCTAAGGTAGGTCCTAGGTAACCCATAGGGCAAGGAGCTATGTAGAAAAAAAGCAGGACATATACCTGTGTAGTTTATATGTCCTGATAGTGTAGAACTCCTAAACTCGTTTTACACTGCCGTGACGCCTGCTCCTTTCATAGGCTAACATTAGGGCTACCCTTATATACTGTTTGAGTGGTAGATTCTGATCTGAAAGGAGTAACCAGGTCATATTTAGTATGGCCAGAATGGTAATACGAAATCCTGCTAACTGGTAAAGTTGGATTTAATATTACTATTTTAGAAATGCCACTTTTAGAAAGAGAGCATTTCTCTGCACTTAAATCCTTCTGTGCTTTACAATCCACGTCTCGCTAGGTTTGTTGACAGTTCCTCTGTGCATTTCATTCAGACAACCCCAAACACTGGATGCTCAGTCACACCTGCACACATCTGCATACTGAATGGGTCTTCCTGGGCTGGGAAGGTGGAGAGCCTGACACTTTCATTTGAAAGGACAGTGGCCTGCCCTCACACAATGGACTGCCAAACCCCCTACTGGGACCCTGGCAGACATGATGGAACTAAAAGGGGACCTGGTGCACTTTTAAGCCACTCTTTGAAGTCTCCCCCACTTCAAAGGCACATTTGGGTATTTTAACAGGGCCTCTGTCTCCACCAACTCAGACACTTCTAGACAAGCTACCACTGGGGAAGAAACTCTGAACCAGACCCTGCAACCTGCCAAGAGGAACTGCCTGGCTGCCCAAAGGACTCACCTGACTGCTTTTCTGCAAAAGGACTGCTGCCTTGCTGCCTTACTGCCCTTTGGCTCTGCTGAGAAGTGCTCTTCAAGAGCTTGGAAAGAGCTTGCCTCTTGAAGTCTCAGGACCAAAAAGACTTCCTCCTGCAAAGAACTCCTTGTGCAGCAAAAATTAAATGCACAATCTGCCAGAAACGACGCACAGCCTGCATCGCGGTAACAAAATCATCGCACGCCGAAATGGAACGACGCAGCCCAGCTCCCCGAGAGGAGATCCCCACAGCACCAGTGTTGCGACCGGAACTCGGACGCATGGCCCAGTGGATCGACGCATAGTTAAGCCGGAACAGCGCAGCCTGATTTCCTGCAAGAAGAATCAACGCCACCCCTGCAGTGCATCAGAAATGTCCCCGCATCGCCAACTGCATCAATGCAGCTCCTGTGACTTCATCCTGCAAGCCCAGGATTTCTCCTCATCATCCCCGGGGCATCCGAAAACCCCACTACCCGAAGAGGATCCAAGACAGCACACTGGAAATTGACAGAAAGCTTTCCCTGCATAGAAATGTATTGACGCATCGTCTGTGTGCACCCAGAGAAACCAACGCACACCACCCCGTTTTCCATGCATCTCTTCCTCTGCAGTCCCTTGCGAAGAATTTGAATGCAAACCAGGTAATTTGTGCTTGCAAGAGACACTTGTTGCTTTTTAAAGGTCGTAAGACTTCATTTCAACGTGTTCTTATCAAATCTTGATCATCTTGACCTGCTTTTAACCAGATAAATATTCTATATTTTTCTTAACACTGTGTGGTGTATTTTTGTGGTGTTATACTGTGTTATTGCATGGTTTATTGCACACATACTTTACACATTGCCTTCCAAGTTAAGCCTGACTGCTCAGTGCCAAGCTACCAGAGGGCGGGCACAGTATAATTTGGATTGTGTGTGACTTACCCTGACTAGAGTGAGGGTCCTTGCTTGGACAGGAGGTAACCTGATTGCCAACCAAAGACTCCATTTCTAACATTGGTGATCTGTGGTGAGTATAGGGCTTGTATTTGTGCAGTGACATACAATAGCTACGTGTACACTACCTACGCACAGTTGAAGGTCAACTTGATTTTTTTTCTTTTTCCGCAATTTAATTCTCTGCCTGATTTTTAACTAACTCCTCCTTCAACATGTCTCTTGCTGGGTCTCAAGCAGGATATGGAGATGTTGACCTAGCCAAGCTGGAGACATACACTGTTAAACAGCTGAAGGGGTTTGGCAAGGGGATGGGGGTACCTACGCAGGGTGCCACCAGAAAGGAGGAATACCAAAAGGCATTGGGGGCCTGGGCAGAAGCCCATTCAGATGAAAATGTTGAGGAGGAGTATCCAGAAGATGGACCCTCAGAGGATTTTTTTGGCCTGTAGTGGGGGATGTCACCCCTGAAATTGTGCCCCCTGTTAAACCAGGAAGCAGTGTCTCTAGCCATGGCCTGCCTGCAGAGGAAAGGAGGGAGGAGATAGAATTTCAACTACAAAAGTTAAACTTGGAAGCAGAGGAAAGGAAAGCAGAGGGAGAAGCCAAACAAGCTGAGGCTGAAAGGGATTTGGCTGAGAAAAAGATTCTTCTGGCTCATGAGTCTCCAAAAGCTGGATAGCAAGGCAAGGCAGACTGAGTCCAGTAGTGATGGTGGTAGTATTCATGCAGGACCTACTGGGGAAAGAAAGGTTCGTATACCCAAAAATGTAGTGCCAAGTTATGTGGTGGGAGATGACATTGAAAAGTTGTTGGCTGCTTATGAAGTTGCACTAAGGGCTCATGGGGTCTCTGAAGAGCAATAGGGGGCGGCCTTGTGGTGGTATGTACCAGTATTGGGGAGGGACACACTCTTTGCCTTGGATCCTAAGGATCAAAACAGATACACACCCATGAAAACTGCTTTGCTTGCCAAGTTTGGGCTGACACCTGAGAACTACTGTCAGAGGTTCAGGGACAGCACCAAACTCTCCACACAGAACTGAGTAAACTTTTTTGATTTCTCCAGTAAGGCACTGAATGGATAGGTGCGGGCTGTAAAGGAGATGACTATTTAGGGTTATATAATTTGATCATGAAAGAGCGTATGTTCAATGTTTGCAGTACAGAGTTGCACACAGCCTGCCAGAAACGACACACAGCCTGCATCGTGGTCAGAAAATCACTGCACGCCGAATCAGAATGACACAGCACGGCTCCCCGAGAGGAGATCGACGCAGCGCCAGCGTTGCGGCCGGAACTTCGACCCATGGCCCTTAAGATAGATGCACAGTTGATTCAACTGGTCGATGTTATGAGATAAAGGATGGGAGTCCAGTTGAAAAATAAGAGATTGTTCCAAGCAATGTGGAATAAGTGGTAGCTGAGGATGTTCAAGAAAAGTGGCTTGTGTTTACAAATAGAACTGTAGTAGTATTTGTAGTCTTCAGCAGTAATCTACTGATTTGCTATGCACTTTTGTATGTGACTTTCCATGTAGAAAACTCAAGCAAAAAATGTAAATTTTGCAAAGATTAGATAGAAGTAAAGTAAGGAAAGTAAGGAAGATTACAAATCTACAAGGACATTCAAGCGCATTTATTGAAGAAAGTGTGCCAAAGCACTTTTCATCACTTTAGAATGTTGGCAGGTCACTATCCAAAAATACAAACTCTAGTTAGGAGAATTTTCTTTGTGAAGACTTCTGTTTATGTTTAAGAGTGATGAATAGAGTACTTTTGCATGGTACTGTACAAGAGGTAGAAAAAGTTTGTGAGGATGTTCAATTTTGTTTCTTTGGTCCTGAAGAGGAATCTAAGGAGAATGAGGATTTTGTAGGTGCAGGTATTGAGGAGCAGAGAACAGGTATTTTAACTGGCAATTTTGATAGAAGAGATTATAAAGTTTACTACAACTTGCTCTGAGAAACCAAACTATATTTGTACTTGTTGTAGGAGTACTCACTACAAAAGGCAAACATGAAATGTACATGTATTTTCTAAAACCGAAGGGGAAAACAGAGAAAAGTAGCAAGAATTTGCTGTTTATTTATTTGTAGAGGAGCGTTTTGACTTGTCTTTGCAGCAAGTTAAGCTTAAGTACTGCTCTGACAAGTTAGAGAATCAGAAAACACCAGTTAGAACAGTGTATAACAGGTTAGAACTTGAGAGTATTCCAGAACAGCTACGAGAGTGAGATGTATATAAATCAATCCTTATACAATCTGCACATCCATTTCAAGCAATTATATGTTTGGAACCAAAAACAGGTAAACTACACACAACAGATGTTGAAACTATATGAGTAGACAAAGACAATAAGGAGCCACTTATTATTCTGGTAAATGGTGTAACTGCTATCAATGAAACCATTTGGCAAGAACTGGTGAACATTAATAAAGTTAAACAAGCAATGATGTACCTGCTGCAAAATAATGTTTACTATACAAATGTTGAAGTGGAACCTGATGTACCTAATGGTGATGATGAACGTTTACCAGAAAGTGGACAAACACAAAAAGTAGATCCATCCTGATCAGAAAAAAAAACTATGAGCAATACAGCATCCATCCATTACATTCAAAATAAGTATTTGTAGATGCAAAAGACCTTTTCCAAATGAAGCAAGCTAAAAGAGCTCCAAAGAGTGTGTGGGAAAAAGGCTTTGAGGTTTGCAGGTTTTCACACTTGTTTCCCACTGCTGTAGAATGCCGGTTTGGTGAGTGGCTCATACAGATACCAGCAGCTGAATACCGATCAACACAATTATATTCAGAGGATCCAAGATTCAGACAGTGTATCCCATACGTATTTCACCTTCTATTTGAGGGTGACGTGTCTGGACTTTCATATGCAGTGAATCACATTCTAAAAACACAAGTGAATCTTCAAAATATGTCTACAAGAGATTTTATTAACAAAGTTCAAGAAAAGGATGAATATAACTTAATTAATTTAATGGCATAATGGAGTAATGAATACTGGTACCATAACTTAAGTGTATGCTGAGAAATGTAGGACCACCAACCTGATTTTTGACATTAAGATGTGCAGAGTATGCATAGGATGATCTTATTGAATTCCTGAGAGAAGCAAACTCTAATCTAAAATATGTCAATTTGAAGACAGCTGGAGAACTGTGCTTATTAGATCCTGGTAATGTTTGTTGATTTTTCATCCACAGGTTCCAAGCTATGCTTACTTTTATCTGCAACAAAAGCAATCCTCCTTGTGGAGAAGTAAGTGATTTCTTTTGGTGAAAAGAGTACCAGGCAAGAGGTGCTCCTCACATTCATATGCTCCTACAGATAAAAGATGCACACAAATTCGGAGAAGGCAGCAATGAGCCTGTGTTGTCTTTTGTAGAACAGTATGTTGCATGTGCTATACCAAAACAGACTGCTGAAAAAGCTCTAAGAGAACATGTTGTGTATTTTCAAACACATAGATGTGAGAAGTACTATCGTCATACATACAGGTCCAAAGAAACATTTTATACAAGATGTCGATTTGGATTTCCATGTCCGGACTCTTGTCTTCAGTGAGAAATACACTAACACAAAAATCACTGAAAAACACATACAACTTAAAAAGAAGTGATGATTCCAAATACATTGACTACAAACCTGGGATTTTAAGAATGTGGAATGTTAAAATGGCAATCAATTTGTTGCAGACAACTCAGTTGCTGTGGCTCGTTATGTTACATCTTACAACACAAAATCTGAAAAACTGAAATGAAGGAGATGTGGGAGGAGATTTCTGTAGAAAAGACCTTCAGCAAGAAAGTGTATTTTTTTTAGCTTGAAAAGGATTTTTCATAGGGAAATGATAGCATGCTGATATGAAGCATGTGACAGATTGAGTTTGGCAAGTTTGTTCTCAAAATCAAAATGAATTGTCTGGATAAGTCTTGGTCTATCTTCTACAAGAAATCTTTCCCTGAAATGCAGTACTTGGCAGAGTTTGACCCAGAAAATACATATATTAGAAAGTCAAGCATGTTTATATACATACTGTCCAAGAAGAAGTCCACATCTGGAAAACAAGTGCTTTTATGAAATTCTTCAAAACTACAGCTATGAAAGTAATGTAAGTGAAAACAGAGAAGAGGGAATATATGCAGTTCATGAATGTGATGGATGCTAATTTAAACATGAAAAATAATATTTAATTGACCATCAAAATCTTAGCAATCAAACTCTTCATAAAAGAGAATGTTTCTATTTAGCAGTTCTTCAACTGTTGAAACCTTAGCGTACTGAATTAGAATTACTTGAAGATTATGACTGCTGTGAAGATTCTTTAAATGCTTTCAAAGATAGTATTCAGTGGCCCATGTCCAATAACTACTTAGACATGTTAAATGATGAGATACAACAGGAAGAAATGATTACAGCTGAGGTAGCTAAGGATAGTTCACAAAGCAGCCAAAGTTCATCCCCTTCAAGTCAGGATCCTCTTGGAAAACCTATTATTGAAAATGAAGCTGCAATAGCTATGAATGAAGTGGAAACTGCCATTGAACGAGCTAGACAGGAATCGGTAGATCTGGAACAGATACTTAGACAACTCAACAATGAGCAGAAAGAGATTTACATTTAAGTAAAACATTTAATTTATCATGGATTATGACATGAGAAAAAGGAATGCAGTTGCTCATCAGTCAAGCCAGTACTACTATATATTAGTGGTCAGGCTGGTACTAGAAAAAGGTTTGTAATCAAAATGATCTCTATTTAATTACAGAAAACTACAGATTCAAACTTATCATGTGTAGTAACTGCATCTACTGGATTAGCTGCACACAATATGAAGGGAATAACATTACATAGACTAACATTAGATATGCTACCTGTAGAACATGACAATAAACTGGAATAACAGATGTTATCTGGTGAAGCTTGTCATGAGGTAGCAAGAGTTTTAAAGAAAATGAATATTTTGATCATTGATGAAGTAAGCATGGTTTCAAATCTTATGCTTGCTTTTGTCAACCGCCGAATGCAGGAGATTTTTAAAACTGAATACAACGTCTTTCTGGAAGAAATCATTTGATTGTTTTTGGAGACATACTACAACTTACTCCTGTAAAAGGACAGCCTGTTTTAAAATTCTTTCACATAAAGAGACTCAAACGTTATTGGGAAGTATTGCTTATATCAACATTTGGCAATATTTTCAGTATAAGTAACTTGCGAAAAATATGCATCAAGCTTTTGACTTAGAGTGTGGCAACATTCTAAAGGACAAAAGAGTAGGAGTTCTGACAGAGGAAGGAAAACTCATGTTGGAAAGTCAACATACTAAGAAACTTTTTTCCTTCAAGAAGACAGCAGCAGAGCTAATGTATATTTTTTGTAAACAGGGATAACATATAATTTCTTTGAACCCTACACTTCAAGAGTGTACTGCATTTAATGAAGAATTACTAAAACTTGAGAACTAGGAAAATGTGGTGATTATGGCTATTGACAAAACGGAACACCACGGAGTAACTGTACTGCTAAGTGTAAAGTTGCAAGATACATTGAACTCTTTGGAGAAATCTGTATCCAGGACTGCTGGACTAGAGGAGTGTTTATGTGTCTGCAGAAACTGTAGAGTAATTTCAAGACATAATTTAAATGTAGAAGAAGGTTTGGCAAATGGAAACATGAATACAATTGTTGATTTCATCGATGTTCCTAACCTTGATCAGGTTAAATTCTTAGCTAGAAAGTTTGATCAAATTGATGGTGAAAAGCAAATTGGATGATGTGTTGCATGTTTTTTGCTTGTGAAAGATTCGTAAGTCAGTTTCCAGTGTGTCTTACATATGCCGTAACGATCCACAAGTCTCAAGGCTTAACTGTTGATGCGGCATTTATTAATATCGGAAGAACAGTTTTTAAAGAAGGAATGTCATCTGTGGCATTGTCAAGAGTTCGAATGTTATCTGGTTTGTTTCTGATTGATTTTGAAGAGAAGAAGCTTAGTGGAGATGCAAATTGCGTGAGAGAGTACAACAGATTAAGAAGTAAATATGCTTCTCATTTATGACAGCATCCTGTTTCTGAAAAACTGATATTATGCCCTAAGCGGAAACTTAAAAAACAATCAAATAAAATTATTGAAAAGACTGAAAAGAAAGCTAATAAAGAAAGTATTAAGAAAATAAAACTGGAAAACAATGGAGATATTGTAGGTTGCCAGTTTGATAACACTACTGGTGTAAACTGATTTGTTAATGTTGTTCTCAGTGCTCTCTTCCATTTACCACATGTTGTAAATGCAATCCAAGACAAACCAAGGAACACATTCTGCACAGCACTATGAAATTTACTATAACGCGTATCTCATCACAGAAGTGTAATACATTCTGCTTCAGGCATCCGACAACTAGTAGATAAATATAGTGGATCTGTAGTGCTTAATGTAAATGATCAACAAGATGCACAGGAATTTATTATGGTGATCCTTGGAGTTTTAGAAGAAGAAGGTGTATATAATGATTAAATATTTGGACTCAGTTATACATGGAACCATGAGTGTGAACATTGCTCTTTCTCATCTAGCACTGAAAACCAATCTGAGCAAGTTCTTTACTTAACTCTGCCAGATTGCTAAAGTGTGTATTTTGACAAACTAATAATAGTGACCAAAACATGACCTGTCCAACTTGTGAATCAAGTGTGTTCTCTACATTACTTATACAGAGAAGTGGTAAATACATTATAGCAATCTTTCCAAGAGGCATAAATATTACATCTGGAAATTATAATTTGCATTTAAAAATGCAATCTGGGTGGACAGAAGGCAATGATAACAGTCTGCAATTCAAGCAAAAACGCCTTTCAAACTTAATAATTCTTATTTATTGTTTCTTCAACCAAAGTTCTAATGTGGATGATTAGGATAATATTGCATACAGTGTTTTTCCTATGTGGATCATTACTACTTAACACATCATTTGGCCTAACAAAGTCTTTAAAACAATGTAAAAAATAGTTTTCATACGTGAAATGTATTCAAACAGTTTTCAGGAAACAAATGGGGTATTTTCATAATGTTGATATAGAAAAATACCTTCTCTGTATATAAATAATACCTTTTTAAGAGAATATTCAGTCTATTGGGACTCATGTATACAAAAGGAAAGGAAAAATATTAATGCTGGGTTACATCTGTTTATATTTTTCTACCAGGTATAATAATAAGGAACAAGTTGTTAGCATCCATACTTATCTTCACTCTAGTAATTGCAGCGTAAGTAAATTTATTTATAAATTGTAGTGAGTGAAAATCGTAGTAGCACTTATTTGGAGTAAAGTACTGTGAAGTTACAATTGTGATACATAGTAATGTTAATTTTAAATAACATGCTATGTGCTTATGTTTTTTTTTCAAGTCCATATGACTGTTTTCCGTCTGCTGTTTAGTGATGAGTAGTGTTAGACTTGGCATCCTTGGTGTGGTCTCCACTAACGTTTTGCCTCTGCTTCTCAGGTTGTTGATGTGTGCTGGACTCCGTTTTTGCTGGTTTTTTATACTCTGGACACTTTACCATTGCTGACCAGTGCTAAAGAACAAGTGCTCCTGTGCAAAGTGTATGTGTAATTGGCTTGTTCATGATTGGCATATTTGATTTACTAGTAGGTCCCTAGTAAAGTGCACTAGAGGTGCCCAGGGCCTGTAAATCAAATGCTACTAGTGGATCTGCAGCACTGGTTGTGTCACCCACATGAGTAGCCCTGTAAACATGGCTCACACCTGCCACAACAGTTTTAAACTGTCAATTCGAGTTGGCAAGTGTAACCCCTTGGCAGGTCTAAATCCTCCCTTTTCATACATGTAGGGCACCCCTAAGATAGGCCCTAGGTAGCCCCATGGGCAGGATGCATTTTACGTTATAGTTGGGACATGTACTGAAGTGTGTTACATGTCCTAACAGTGAAATAATGTTAAATTCAATCATCACTGTTTGAAAGGCCTATCTCTCTCATAGGTTAAACGGGTGGCTGCCTTTAAATAATTTTAAATTGCAGATTCCCTTTGAGAGCAGATAGAATTGTGGAGTTTGGGGTCTCTGAACTCACAACTTAAAAAAACCTCTTTTTATTGAAGTCGGTTTTTGGATTGTTTAGTGTGAAAATGCTACTTTTAGAAAGTCGTTATTTTCTTGCTTAAACCATTCTGTAACTCTGCCTCTTTGCGGATTGGCTGTCTGCGTCAGTTTAACAGTTGGGCTGTTTTGTGAATCCCCTCTAGACAGTGAGACAAAGAGAGCTGGGGGGTAGCCTGCATATCCTGATGAGCCATCTGTGCTAGAGTGGAGGGAGAAGTCGTCACTTACACCAGAATGGGTTGTGCCTGCTCTCTTACAGTGCTGTCTCCAACCCCCTGCTGTGTGTCTGGGGCCTGGCCCGGGGAAGGCAGGATCTTGGAAACAGAAGAGACTTTCCTTTCAAGTTTGACAACTTCAAAGGCAGAAAGGGGTATAAGTATTGGACCCAAAACCTCTGAAAATTAGATCACTTCTGGAACCAAGAGGAACCTCTGCCAAGAAGAGCTGAGGAGAAGTGCTGCCCCTGGCTCCTGATAACGATGCAAACCCCATGCAGCATGGTTTTCTAACACCGTGTGCCCGGATTTTCCGCGCATCGTCCCTGGGCGTCAAGGTCATCCCGACTCTGCGCAAATCCGAGGTACCCTTTCCGAAAATCGACACATTGCTCTCTTGCGAGGGAGAAAAACAAAGCATCGCCAACCCGACCGGAGAAGAAATGACACACGTGCTCCCTTGCGAGGAAGGAATCGTCACATCGCTGACTTTTCCAATGCACACTCGCTCATGCAGCTTTGTTTTTTATGCAAACAAGGTACTTTGTGCAAAATCAACATTTCCATTGTTTTCTATAGAGTAAGACTCATTCTTTTGAAAATTAATATTTTAACTGGTGTATGTTTGATTTAGATAAATATTGTCTATTTTTCTAAACTGGTGTGGTATCCATTTTGTAGTGTTTTCACTGTATTACTGTGTGTGTTGGTACACATACTTTACACATTGCTTCTGAGTTAAGCCTGTCTGCTCATGCCAAGCTACCAAGGGGGTGAGTGGAGGTTAACCAGGTGTGTTTCTCCTTTGCCTTGACTAGAGTGAGAGTCCTTGCTTGGACAGGGGTAACCTGACTGCCAAACAAGGACCCCATTTCTAACAAGCAACTACACTGGTACACTTCTTTTACAGTGGAAAAAGTAAAGATGCTGAGAACAGTGGACCAGAGAACATATCATGTCTAAATAATAATTTTAATAGATATAATAATTATACCAAACTTTAACTATTACTAGTCTTCTTTCTCTTTAAACACAGATCAAAGGACATTTGTTTTTGCAGGAATGTAGGCAAATAATTAGATGCATGGATTAGGTAATCCATGCATATACTTACACATCCAGTTACTCACTCTTACAGGTAGTCATGCACCCATTGACTCACCCATACAGCCACCCATACACACCATCAGCCACCCATACAGCCACTGATATACTCAGTTACTCACCCATACAGTCAGTCATGCACCCATTCACTCACCCATACAGGCTCTCACATACCCAGTCAGTCACCCAGACAGCCACTCACACACCCAGCCACTCACTCATAAAGGTAATCACAGACACAGTCAGTCACCCATACATTCACTCATGCACCCATTCCCTCACCCATACAGCCACACACACACAGTCACTCACCTATACAGCCACTCACATACCCAATCACTCACCCATACAGCCACACACACAGTCACTCACCTATACAGCCACTCACATACCCAATCACTCACCCATACAGCCACTCATGCACCCACACACTCACTCATAAAGTCACTCATGAGACCAGACTTTCATCTACACAATCACTCATACACCCAGTCTCTCAACCAAACATCCATTCATGCACCCATTAGATCAACCATACATCTAGTCATGCACCCTCTCTCACTCACTAATAGAGACACTCAAGCACCCACTCACTCACCCATACACCCACTCATGCACCCATTCACACACCCATACATCCAGTTGTACATCCAGTCACTTAGCCATAAACCTACTCACAAACCCATTCACTCACCAATACAGCCACTCATGCACCCAATCACGCGCCAATACACCCACTCACACAACCACTCATCCATATAGTCACTTATGCACCTATTCACCCTCTCATACAGCCACTCACACATCGAGTCAATCATGCACCCATTTTCTCACCCATACACCCACTCATGCACCCATTCACACACCCATACATCTAGTTGTACATCCAGTCACTTAGCCATAAACCTACTCACAAACCCATTCACTCACCAATACTGCCACTCATGCACCCAATCACTCGCCAATACACCCACTCACACAACCACTCATACATATAGTAACTTATGCACCTATTCACCCTCCCATACAGCCACTCACATACCCAGTCATTTATGCATACATAGTCATGCACCCATTCACTCACCCATACAGCCACACACACACATTCACCCATACAGCAACTTAAAAACCCAGTTAGTCATCCATACACCAGCTCATATAGTCAGTCACTCAGCCATACATCTACTCATACACCCCATCACACACCCATACAGGCACTCATGCACCCAGAGCAAGAACTGGTGTGGACTGGTTTATGCAAGGAGGGCACCATCTCCTCCCAAGCCTGTAACACCTATTTCCAAAGGGGGAGGGTGTAACACCCTCATCCCAAAGGAAATGCTTTGTTCTGCCTTCCCAGGACTGAGCTGCTCAGACCCCTGGAGGGCAGAACCCTGTCTTTGAAGTGGCAGCAGCTGTAACTGCAGTGCAAGCATCAGAGAGCTGGTTTGGCAGTGCTGGGGGTCCATGGTGGAGCCCCCAGGATGTATGGGATTGCCCCCCCCCAAAAACAGATTTGGAATGAGGGGACAATTCCATGATGTTAGACACCTTACATGGCCATATTCGGAGTTACCAATGTGAAGCCTCATATAGATATTGACCTATATGTAGTGCACACGAGTAATGGTATCCCCGCACTCATGAAGTCTGGGGAATTGGACCTGGACAGCATGGGGGCAACTTTGCTAGTGCAAGGGTGCCCTCACACTTAGCATCTTTGCACCTAACCTTCAGTAAATGAATGTTAGACATATAGGTGACTTATAAGTTACTTAAGTGCAGTGAAAATGGCTGTGAAAAAGTGTGTGTACTATTGCATGCAGGCTGCAGTGGCAGTCCTGTGAAAGGGTTTGTCTCAGCTCCTTATGGGTAGCAAAATAAATGCTGCAGCCGATAAGGATCTCCTGGAACCCCCATGCCCTGGGTAACTAGGTACCATATACTAGGGACATATATGGGGGTGGCAATTAGAATTGCAATATGAATTCACTAAACTATTGACTAATTTGGAAGCAGAGAGAGCATAAGCACTGAAGTTCTGGCTAGCAGTACTTCAGTGACACAGTTAAGCACTACTGACAATACACATTAGGCCACAAACTATGAGCACTGGGGTCCTGGCTAGCAGAATCCCAGTGAGACAGTGAAAAGACACTGCCATACACTCTCAAACAGGCCAAAAGTGGGGTAACCATGCTAGAAAGAATCTACTTTCTCACAGACTGACTTCACATTCAACTGTTTTAGTATATGGTTTGTGTTCTCTCTAGGCTCATTGCAACCTATTGTGATTCTCATTATTTACACTGTTTTCTAACTGTTTTTACAGCTGTTTTTGCATTCTGGTGTATATAATGTGTATATTACCTACCTCCTAAGGGAATATAGTCTCTAGGGTATTTTTGACCTGGTGCCACTAAAAATAAAGTACCTTTATTTTGTAACACTAAGTATTTTTTTTTCATGTGTGTGAGTACTGTGTGACTACAGTGGTATTGCAAGAGGTTTGCATGTCTCCTAGATAAGCCTTTGCTGCTCAGCTACAGCTACCCATAGACAGCCTGGATTCTAAACACTGACTACATTTCACTAATAAGGGATAACTAGACCTGGTATAAGGTGTAGGTACCTTTGGTATTCACTTCAAACCAGGCCAGCCTCCTACAATCTTGGAATGAACTAACAGTGTAGCTCCCCTCTGGAAACCAGCAGAAAACCAACAAAGCAAAACACCTAGATGGTTTATGACAGACCTACAAGAGTCCAAACGCTCCTGCAGATGACTGGAACAGAAATAGAGGAGCAGCAAATCAGCAGGAGACTGCATATCCTACAAGAACGCAGTCACTGCCCACTACCAGAACAACAGAGCTGCTCAGAAAGCCGCCATTTAAGAACACCTCAGCACCAACACTCACAAGACCAAGGAGCTCTTTACCATTGTCAAAAAGTTCACAAACCCCAGGACAGACACCTCAATCATCCCTCCCTCTCAAGACCTCTGCGGATACCTCACCACCGTCTTCCACTGGAAAATCCAGGACATTTACGAAGACTTCAACAACCAAAAGCCACTCACACCACCCACTAACACTACCACAGAACCCATGCCACACTAGATCTTGGACTCTTGGGCCCCCATCACCACAGAGGAAACCCAGAAACTCATGAACTCCATCTACCTGGGAGCACCATCGGATCCGTGCCCACATCACATCTTCAACCTGGTCAGCACCACTATAGCACAAGAGCACTGCTGGACTATCAACCAATTCTTCGAGACCGCCACCTTCCCATCTGACTGGAAGCATGCCGAGATCAACCTCCTACTCAGGAAACCTACTGCTGAGGCAAGGGAGCTGAAGAACTATAGACCCATCTATCTGTTCCCTTTCCCAGCCAACGTAAATGAAAAGGCTGTCAACCAGTAACTCACCAAATTCCTCACAACAAACCAGATCCTGGACCCATCCCGATATGGATTCAGGAGCAACCACAGAACCAAAGCAGCACTCCTAGCATCCACTGAAGACATATGTGGCATACTAGACCACAGAGACACGGCCGCACTCTTCTTCCTTGACCTCTTTGCCGCATTTGACACATTCTCCCACCCCACCCTCTGAGAGAGAATACACGACGCCAGCATCCGCGCTGAAGCACTTGAATGGATCAGATCCTTCCTCACCAGAAGAACACAGAGTGTCAGACTACCACCTTTCAAATCTGAACCCAAAGAAACATGCTGCAGAGTATCCCAAGATCTTCACTTAGCTTGACACTCTTCAACATTTACATGGCCCTGCTCACAAAAATCATCAGACAACACAGCCTAAACATCGTCTCTCATGCAGAGGATACCCAACTGATCCTCTCCCCGACCCAGCGAAGGCCAAGAGAAATTTCTGCAACAGAATGAGAGCAGTTGCCGCCTGGATGGAAGCCAGCTGCCTCAAACTCAACTCAGACAAGACAGAGATCCTCGTAATCGGCTCCACCCCCTCAGCCTGAAACAACTCCTGGTGGCCTCCCACAGTGGGAAATGCCCCCACGCCCACCAACCACGCTTGCAATCTGGGCATCATCCTGGACTCCTCTCTGTCCATGACCTGCAAAATAAATGCCGTCTTGTCATCATGCTTCCACACCCTTTGACTTATTCGAAAGATAATCAGGAGGATCCCAACAGAAAAGAGGACAGTCACTCATGCACTCATCAGTAGCAAACTGGACTACGGCAATGCACTGTATGCCAGCACCACCAAGAAACTGCAATCAAGACTACAAAGAATCCAGAATGCAGGAGCCAGGCTCATCCTGGACATCCCCTGACACAGCCACATTTCCTCCCATCTCAAAGACCCAGAGAGGCTCCCATTCAACAAATGCATCAACTACAAACTTCTGATGCACACCTACAAGGCACTACATGCATCAACTACAAACTTCTGATGCACACCTACAAGGCACTACACAACATGGGAGTGATCTACCTCAACCACTGTCTCACATTCTACGTACCCAACAGACAACTCTGTTCTTCCCAGCTTGCCCTTGCAGCCATCCCTAGATATGAAAAAGTACAGCAGGAGGAAATCTTTCTCCTACCTCGCAGCCCGGACATGGAACACGCTACCTCTCAAACTCAGACAGACTGCATCACTGAAGCAGTTCAGGAAGGACCTCTAGACCTGGGTATTCGATTGAGCAGCACACCTCCAAACAGCATCTTGAGACCCCACGGGTTATAAGCCATGCTATAGAAGTACTGATTGATTGATTGAGAAACATGTCATTCGTGCTGGAGTCGTGTACAGTACTCATATTCAGACTCATAGTTCTACTCACACATCCACACAACCACTTAAACTCACTGGATGATGTCATTAGTGATGTCCTTTGAGATGTCATCAGTGATGTCACTGACCATGTCATGAGTAATGTAATATATGAGGTCATAAGCAGTACAATACTGGGGCACAAGTTACAGTTAGCTGAGGTAACTCTAACTGCTGAATTTCACTGGTTTGTATGTCTGTGTTGTTTAAGTATAAGGGCCCTATAACCTGTGTTTTTTCAGTGAATTTCTAAAGCTTTTTTTAGTTTTATTTCCTATGTATAACGTCCCCATAAAGTCCCTATAACATTTGCTTTTTTATATATATAAAATATAAAGGTTACAGGGACGTCATAGTTAGGAAATAAAGTATATATATATATATATATATATCCAAATCCAAAAAGACGCCGCACTCCCGGAGGTTTCAATGTCCATTTATTTAAACAACATGAAGACAGATTCCACAACACGTTTCGACTCTTGTCTTTATCAAGTGGTATGTAGTCTGTATTCTCTCCTTAATTGTTCAATCATGGCTTTTATGGGACTTGTAATTCATGCAGAAGCATTCTGGGATTTGTAGTTCTCAATTGCAATCCACCTGGGGCTTATCACTTCGCTGTGGTCATTAATCCCATACTTGACGATTAGCACAGATGTGTTCATCTTCCAAGTAATGAGGCTTTAATAATTTCATTAAGTTTCATAATATAATCTTGCTCCGTGCACTTCACTTTCTAAACTGATAACGCTATTTATTAATCCGCTCTCAGTATTGTAATGTGGGGCCCTAGGCCCTCATGCTGATAAATAAGGTGACGCAGACACGGTGGTAGGGTGGTATTAAACTGGCCTCAGGCACGTGCGCCCGGCCCCTTTTATTGTCAGGGTAACCTGACTGGTGACGCCTGTGTTGGGTGGGTGTATGTTACATACGTAAGACCAGCCCTCAGCAGAGTGGCTGGCAGAAAGACTAGAATGAGTCCAGCTGGACTCTACATCCCTCCCAAACTTTATTGAGGAACCAAACAAAAGTCCAACCTGTAAAAGAAACAATAACAAAGCACCACAATCAGTCTCTCGGCCTTGAAAAGGCAGACTGCAGAATTGCAGTGGACATGGTGCAGCTGGGGGCACCCGGATACCTCCGCACGAGTCCATAATTTAACCAGGTACAGCTGGGCACGAACACTGTGTGGATGAAGTCCAGATACTTCAGCTGCTTGTCCACGACCTCACAGTTCGCGGGATATTGTCGATCCGGTCCTGCCTGGGCTCATGTGGTCAAAGTCTATTTACAGTTTCTGATGCAGGTGCATCTGGAGCAGTGGGGAGTCCACTGTACACAGTTCTGGACGGCATTCTGACTCTGGAGATTGTCTACCTCCTAAGACTGCAGATGACGTGACGGCCTGGGGCGCCTGGGAGTCCAGCGGCAGAGCAGCGGCAGTCTTCCCTCTCGTGCCAGACCTCCATCAAGCAGGAGTCTCCTCGAGGCCCTTTCACGGGCTTCCACGGGACTGTGTGGACTGTGCTTGCCTATCTCAGGCCCAGCAAAGACGTCTCAGAGGAACAGCCTACAGGACCACATCCTAGTCTCGCATGGAGCCACAAGGGTTGTTGATGCAGGGTCCGCTTGTTTGAGCCTTCTGGATTCAGGTGCTCTGGCTATAGTGCAAAGTCTTCAGGTGACCAGTGTCTCGATATGAGACCTCCGTGCTTCCGGGTGCCTGACGTGGAGCTGTCTCAGATGCATTCTCTCTCAGCGATATTCCTCTCTCACAGGAATTTGTTGGAGGCCCTTGTCCCTGGATTGCGGCGGGACTGTGTGGCCTGTGCGGGCCAACGTCGGCCATGCCAAAGGAGTCTCTCTGAACTCACAACAGGGCCACGTCCTAGTCTTGTGCAACCCCAAGGGTGGATGGTCCAAATGATCTGGTCTGCTCTCACCGGCAGGCGTCTGGTTCATGGAGCTCATGGCAAGTGTTCAGATGATACATTTCTACGATGCCAGACATGCCTTGTCAGCGTCGGTTCTTGTTGCTGACTGTCTCCACTCAGGTGGTGCTGTGCTCCTCCTTCGATGATTGGGCGATGCACCTCATCATGATGATGATGTTTTTTTTTTTCATCGTTTTGCAGATCAAACATGTGGCGGCGGCTTCGTCGGCGGAAGGACCACTTTACGGACGTAGTGGCCACGGCGGTTCTTGTGTGGCCTGTGCAGTTGGCGTCAGGGATGCCATCACAGCCAAGCAGCCGGTGACAGGTGACAGGACGGTCGTACTGGGAAGCGTGGGGGACCACCCGCATCGCTGTCTTCAGTGACATCTGCTCACCCCGGTGACTGTCTTGTACTGATGGGTGCCTCCTCATCTGCTCGCACGAGTCCTCAGTTGTGTCACTCTACTTCCTTCCACTTTCACACCTGCGATGGAGTTGATCTGTGGTGTGACCGGTCTGTCACACACCTCTCCTCATTTCTTGTTGGCATCGTGCCACTCTCTCTTCTCCTTGGTGTGGCGTCATGCCACAGGTCACATGTTGCAGCACATGGACCTTGCGCTGCACCTCTGCTGGTACATCTTCCTCTTTGTCCTCGAAGTGGCGTGGTGCCACGGGTCGCATGCTGCTTCACACGGACCTATCACTGCACCTTCGCTGGTGCATCTTGCTCGGTCGCAGCCTCTCACAGGCAGAGTCCTGCGGGTAGGACATGATTTGCTCTTCAGGCAGACCTCTCCCGGTCTGGTCCGTTTCCGGATCCTCTTGGTGAACCTCTCTCTGGCAAGAGGGTCCCCACTCTCTTCCTCCTTCTCTTCACTCGAGGGCGCCATTCTTGTGCCTCGAGGCTGCGCTGTTGCGGCGCTCACTCCTGCCATCTGCTCTGGCAGGGTCGGTCAGTTCAGATGACCTGCTCACTGATGGGCCAACAGTGGCCATCTTCCGTCGCTCTGCGGCCAGCTGACATGGCCTCTTGTCCCGTGCGTTACGTCACGCTCTCGGATACTCTCTCCATCTTCACGGACTTTACCCATGTCGTCACATTCTCTGGCGCAGCTCTCTGTGCACGCTGCGCACGTGTCAGTCTCTTTTTTTTCTGGGCGTCCTATGGCAACGCCTGGCATGTCCCTTTCTTGTCCTGCGGTGATGTCCATCACTGCTGGGGCATGTGGCGTTCTTTCGGCGGTGGCGGCGGACGGCCGCCAAGGGCTGCACAGACTATGCGCGCTCTCTTCGTACCTCACGTGGCACTTGCGTCCGTTTCTCTCGGTTGCAGCTTGGCTGGGACAGCTACAGTCTTCTTCTTCCCTTTTCCAGCGTCGCCCGCGTGGCTTTCTTCTTCCTCGCTGTTTCCGTCTTCTGCGCCATTTCTGTCCACAGGCGCACTCTTGGTTTGGAGCAGTCACTTTCTGAAGGTGCTGCTGTAAACTTGCCTTCATCCAAGCTTGTTTTCCCTTTAAAACAGAAATAGGGTGCAATACCAACTCTGGACACTGGATGCCAGTAGTGCACTTTTCTTTTCTCTTTCTAGGTGCGTGTGAGCACCTCTCTTCTTTATTCATTTCTGGGAGGTGGGGGCGTGGCCATGGGCACCTGGTGCGTGTCTGCACCATGTTATTTCAAATTATTTTTGTGCGTGTCTGCACCTCGTGCTTGAATTCCTGCCGGGACAAAGGGGGGCAGCCCCTGGGCATTTTCATTTCGTTTGTGGTGCATCTCAGCACCATCGGGGACCTTACGTTGCAGCTGCAGCAGTCCTCCGTGCTGCGGCCGTTTTCCGGCATTTTTTTTGGGGTGGGGGCGGCCCTGGGCATTTTCTTAGGTGCGCGAGAGCACCATTCTTCAAATGAAAAGGGGCGACCGGCCCCGGCCACACTTTGGCAACAAAAGTAAAAGGGGAAACGGCCCCGGTAATTTTCTTTTTTCCCTCGGTGCCGATCGCACCATGTTCTCCACACGCGGCCGCAGCAGCACGGGACACGTTGTGGACCGCGTTCTTTTCCTGGGCGACCAGCCCCGGCCACATTTTCGCACTTTCTTCGATGGGGGGGGGGGGGCGGCCCTAGGTATTCCTCTTTGTTTTCTTCGGTGCGCGTTTTTCCTTTTGCCTTTCATTTCCTCTCGGCGCGCAACAGCGCCTTCTACCCATGTGCTGACTCTGGGGAGGGCGCGCTCAGGGCAATTCCTTCTGGGGGCACCGGGAACACAAGCCTCACAGCGCTTTATTTACTTTCAGCATCGCAGCCGTTTTGGCAGCGCTGCGGGACGCTGTCATCGACAGCACTCACACCCTTCTTTCCTACCGATGGGGCTGGGACTGCACGGCCTCACTTCTCCTCTTCACCAAGTTGAGTCCATGTCTGCGACCACGTGGGGTTTCAGATCCCACTCGTCGCCAATGTAATGTGGGGCCCTAGGCCCTCATGCTGATTAATAAGGTGACGCAGACACTGTGGTAGGGTGGTATTAAACTGGCCTCAGGCACGTGCGCCCGGCCCCTTTTATTGGCAGGGTCACCTGACTGGTGACGCCTGTGTTGGGTGGGTGTATGTTACATACGTAAGACCAGCCCTCAGCAGAGTGGCTGGCAGAAAGACTAGAATGAGTCCAGCTGGACTCTACAAGTATCATTACCCAACACGGTTGTATTCATGAGGCTTCTATAATTTCATAAAGTTATGTTAAGTAATGTTACTCCGTGCAATTCACTTTCCAATTTGATAACGATCTTTTAAATCCTCTCACAATGTCATTAACAAGCCGTGCCACTATAATACAAACAGTACCATTAACACAGCGATAGTTAAGTAACAACTCTCCAGTCCCAGGCTGCTTGAGAACAAAGCAATTTGATTTATATATTGCATATCGCCTCCGATCCCTCACTCAGTTAGAGGGCCGCATCGGTAACGTGACACAATGAAGAGACACATGCTCACCGTATTTCTAGATGAGACTGTCCCACAGGTGACAGAGTAGCGCATGGCGCATTAGAAGTTCTGACATAACAGTCATCCGTCTTCCATTGTACAGTACAAACCCAGGAGCATCGTATCCCTTCGCCTGCTCTTTGTCACCTTATGATGTTTCCATAATCACGAATACCGGGTGCTGCCACTGAATTGTAATCCAAAGCAAGAGGTCTAAAAGCGGAGCCCCAAGAGGGTAATGCTGAACTGACGGAGCCGGATATTTAGTTATGGGTCACGAGGCACATTCAGGTAACATATCTACAGAGTTCATGATTAAATCAACCCTGACAGTGAGTTCGGCCGCCATATGGAGATGATTCTTTTCATTTAAAAAAGAGAAAATTGGATTGAAACTACAAGCAGAAGCTCGATTAAAGGAAACAATATTTTTAAAAAAAGTCCACTAAGCAGCAGACGTTCCTGGGTCAGGAATGAATCCTAAAATGTTTCATTAAGAATTAAATAAAAATATATAAGCTTTTATAAGATGATGTTAACTATTCCAGTCTATACGGATGCTGCTTCCCTGTGCCTGTTGGCAATAGATGTGAAAGAATGTTTGAGTGGCAGGTGGTTGAAAACAATTTTGGAATGCATGAAACACTGTTTCATATTGAAAACCAGGCAGAAGCAAGAGATTGCATTTGAGCTGGAAAAAGGTTAAGCATCACAATTTAGAATGGTGACGTTGAATGTTACATTTTTCATTGATTTTGATAAGTGTTTGCAATGATTTTGGATGTGTGAAGTTGTTCCGTTTTTAGACTAAAACGTCAAACTTTCAATATGGAGAACTTCCTAGACTCTCTGCTCTGCTAATGAAGTCATTTTAGACGGAGACACTGGAATAGACACTTTTAATTGCTTGTCTCGTATTTGACTGTAGTGGTGAAGGGATTTTAACTGTATGCAGATACAGAGTTTTGAAAATCATATTTTGCATGAATGGTTTGCTTTCCAAACCTCTGCCGGCAGAGGATTCTGCACATATTACCATTCCCCTCACAGCTTAACCGCACTGAAAAAAGTCAAAGAAATGGCTATCGGAGTAATTATAGGCTATTGTAAATGCCAAAGCAATCCAGTGAATTATAGCTGGCAGAATAAAAGCGTTGAGAATAATGCCTCATTTTCCTAACAGTGGTTTTAACACGAGTTTAAGAACAGAATCCATTAGATAATGATCATTGTACAATAAGAGTCGAGATTCGCGCAGATGCAGTCATTTTAATGCAGCTCTCTGCAGAGGTTGTAATTCATATTGGCTTATAAAAATGGAAAATGGAAACAGATATGGCAGGGATCTCAACAATGAAGAAATTCATTTAATGAAATGGAGGGATTTTGATGGAAAGCACTGCTCTTTGACTAGACAGGAGGTTAGAGAACAATCTGACACGCATTCTTTATTTATTTAGGACAAGGAAAATGCTTGTGTCACAGTAAGGTTGCTTCAGAGCATCAATGTAGCAACGCAGTCATCTTTTACTTTTAACCGATAACAGTGACTGTCAGTGGTGTGGTAGGCTCTTCTAATTACAGTTTGCTTTTTTCAGGGAGATGCCAGCATCCCTGAAGACGTACAATAAGCTTAGCTGAAAGTGTAATTTTGTTGGATAAACACACAAGTATTACCCAAGCCAATAGGTTTGGCATTGGCATCTAGCCTTTTGGCATTGGCAATGCCTTATTTGTTTTGTCATAGTTTTTGTATACTTTTATTGTAGTAGAAGCTGTTGGGCAGTCGCCAATATAAAAAAATAGCTAAAAGTAAAGACAATCTAGGACACAGAAAGCATGCATCGCCAGAGTAGGAATTAAAGACGGCTACTTTGAGGGTGGATGTATTCCTGGTGAAAAAACAGTATACATTCACTCACGGTGAAGTTGGTCAATGGCTGAAATGGGCCACCCAGTGGCCCATACTCTATATTACAGTGGTTGGAAGAAAAAGTGTGAATGACACAATGTTAGAAATTAGGTCTCTAGTTGGCAGTGGTTTGCACACTATCAAAGTAGGGACCCTCACTCTAGTCAGGGAAAGGGAGCCACACAGCTGAGATAGCCCCTGCTCACCCACTTGGTAGGTTGGCACTAGCAGTCAGGATTTGGCAGATGCAATGTGTAACGTATTCATACGCATACACACAGCAACACAGTGAAAACACCACAAAAGTACTCCACACCAGTTTAAAATAGCCCATATTTATCTGAGTAAGACAAGACCAAAACAACAAAAATCCAACATACACAAGTTAAGATATCATTTTTTAAAGGTTTCAATAAGTCTTAGGGGGTCATTCTGACCTCGGCGGTAAAAGCCGCTTACCGCCGGTCAGATGGCCGCCACAATACCGCCGCGGCCGCGGTCAGCCGCCACGGACATTCTGACCCACAACTGAAAAACCTCCGAAAATCCGCCCTCCACTGCAGTCCGCCACATCAGCGGCCAGCGGTAAACTGGAGAAGACCAAACCTCCACCGCCACGCCAACAGAAATACGCCCATCCCATTATGACCCGCAAATCCACGCGGCGGTCATTCAACCGCGGTATTCCATTGGCGATACACACCGCCGCGCTCAAAATACACACACCTTTACAAACCCCTACCACATTGGACAATTTGAAAGGCACACACCTGAAACACATACACACACCACTCCCACACATCCAATACCATATAAAACACACACCCACATCACCCACAAACCCCTACCAACAAAAACCAGAGACGAAGGAGAGAGAGAGACACATCAGAGAATAGAGAGCCAGACACACAGAGGCACACCGCAACATCACACACACCACATAGAAGCACAAAGCACCACACACCAACACACACATCATCACATACACCACCCCACACCTCATACACACCACCCCATGGCACCACAAAGGCACCCACGCTTTTCGGACCAAGAACTCCGGGTCATGGTGGAGGAGATCATAAGAGTGGAACCCCAGCTCTTCGGCTCACAGGTCCAGCACACCACCATAGCAAGGAAGACGGAGCTCTGGCAGCGGATCGTGGACAGGGTCAATGCGGTGGGACAGCATCACAGAAATCGAGAGGACATCCGCAAACGATGGAATGACCTACGGGGGAAGGTGCGCTCAATGGTCTCGCGACACAACATCGCAGTGCAGAAGACTGGTGGGGGACCCCCACCCACTCCACCCGAATTCACAACATGGGAGCAAGAGGTACTCAACATCCTGCATCCTGATGGCCTCGCTGGAGTACACGGAGGAATGGACTCTGGTAAGTACAAGGCCAACCACTTCACCCCCCCCCAGCATGCTAACCCCCACCCTCACCCCCAACCCCCCAGCACACATCCTCCCTGAGAATGTCTCCCCAGCACAACCCACCCAACACCAACCCCTGCATGCCACCCCCAAACTATGGACACCCATCACCTAAGCATGACCACTGCACATACCCATCACCCCCCCCACAAAACACCCTCACAACACCTCCCCCAAGGGAATGCCAGCACTGGGGGACAAGGGCACCCATAAAACGCAAGCTAATGCACACACAGAAACAATAACCATACCCTCTTACCCCATGCAGGACCCGAACGACAACACACCGGTCAGGAGGGACCAGAAATGTCCATCCCACCCCCGGAACAGGCCCCTAGTGATGACAGCAGCTCTGTCGACCTGGAACCTGACGACCAGCCCGGACCATCGGGGACCTCTGGGCAGTCGGTTCCCCCCACCCAGACACAGGCCACTGCAGACCCAACCCCCTCTGGGAACAACAGCACAGCTCCCACCCAGCGGGCCCATGCCTGTGTCTCTAGGACAGGTCAAGCAGCGGTGTGTCTACCACTACAGGGCCCCCAGGGTAACCCACCAACCCAACAACAACAGGGACCTGGGGGCAGTGGGAGTGGGCACACCGTCCAGGGGACAGAGGCCCAGGGAAACAGGGCAACTCGGAGGGCTGCTGTGCGACAGGGGGGGGAGGAGAGGCCCAGGGAACCCACTCTCCAAGAGGCCCTCACCACCATCATGGCAGCCTACCACCACTCACAAGAGACGATGGCGACGGTACTGGCCAGGTTCCAGGAGATCCAGGCACAGCAGGAGCAATGCTACATGGGGTTCAGCGACCAACTCAGCAACATCTCAACCGCTATGGGGAGCATAGTCCAGGCCCTGAACCGTATAGAGGACACGTGTCAGGACCATGTGGCATCACACAGGGCCCCTGTCACTAGCCAGGAACAGGAACAGCCTACCACCTCCGCCGGCGCTAGTGGACAGGAGGCCCCACCACAACGACAGCCCACCAGAACCCCACCTCCTGCTGAACAACAACCGCCCTGCAAAAGGAGCCTGAGATCAAAAAAACCAACAGAGTAGGATGTCAAGTCCCCCGCCAGCATCACATAGCCCCTGAAGTCCTCCCACTGTTCCACATTGCCACCCTGTCAAACCTTGAACTGCCCCTGCTCCATCCTGCCACAGGCATATGGACAATGCACCTGTGAGACTGAGAACTGGACTCCGCCATGGACATTACTCCACCCCCACCCATCACTGTTTCACTATCATGTACCAATATCTATGCACTAATAATAAATCACACATTGCACTGAAATCAATCAGGACTCAGCCTGTCTTATTTACAAATGTATGACACATTACATATCAATTACGTATTGTTAACATTGTGAATTACACATACCGAGGTAACTTAGCATTAGTCCATGGGCCAACCAAGCCGAGGTCACGCAGTGGCTCATACAGCACAGAAAAGGGAAGGGAAAATCAAACATCATGTTCATAGGTCTGGGGGGAAACCGACAAAGTTGAGATGCAGGAGGCTTTCAGGAAATGTAAAATGGCATGGGTGATTATTACCTGTGTGCTACTGGAAATACTGTTCTATTACTCTGTCCCTGTTGTCTGTGTCGTCCTCTGAGTCTTCCTCCTCTTCACTCTCCGCAGGCTCCACAGCTGCTTCAACACCACCATCTGCACCATCCTCCTGCAGGAAAGGAACCTGACTTCGCAATGCCAGATTGTGAAGCATACAGCAGGCCACGATGATGTGGCACACCTTCTTTGGTGAGTACATCAGGGATCCCCCAGTCATATGCAGGCACCTAAACCTGGCCTTCAGGAGGCCAAAGGTCCTTTCGATGATCCTCCTAGTTCGCCCATGTGCCTCATTGTACCGTTCCTCTGCCCTGGTCTGGGGATTCCTTACTGGGGTCAGTAGCCAAGGCAGGTTGGGGTAACCAGAGTCACCTATTAGCCACACACGTTGTCTCTGTAGCTGCTCCATCACATAGGGGATGCTGCTATTTCGCATCACATACGCGTCATGCACTGACCCTGGGAACTTGGCATTTACATGGGAGATGTACTGGTCAGCCAAACAGACCACCTGGACATTCATCGAATGATAACTTTTTCTGTTTCGGTACACCTGCTCATCGTCTTTTGGGGGTACCAAAGCCACAGGGGTCCCATCAATGGCACCAATGATGTTGGGGATATGTCCAAGGGCATAGAAATCACCCTTCACTGTAGGCAAGTCACCCTCCTCTGGGAAAATGATGTAGCTCCGCATGAGTTTCATCAGGGCAGACAACACTCTGCTCAAAATCTTTGAAAACATAGGCTGAGACATTCCAGATGACATGGCCACTGTGGTCTGGAATGACCCAGTTGCCAAAAAATGGAGGACTGACAAAACCTGCACCAGAGGGGGAATCCCTGTGGGTTGGCGGATGGGGGACATCAGGGCTGGCTCCAGCTGGGCACACAGTTCATGGATAGTGGCACGGTCAAGTCTGTATCGAAGTATTATATGGCGTTCTTCCATTGTCGACAGGTCCACCAGCGGTCGGTACACGCGAGGATTCCTCCTTCTCATCGCAAGTCCCAGCGGACGGTGCCTAGGAAGGACAACATGGAGCACAGAGTCAGCCAAACCACAGGTACGTACAGACAGCTTGCACAGTTAAAGAATGGCAATGGGTTGAAAGGCGTGTATGTGTGGCAATGCAAGGCCTAGGCCTGTGTGTCGCAGTCAAAATTAAGCCATGTAGGCCCTTGAAATGGCGGCTGCCTGACCTGTGAAGTGGGACAATGGGATGTGAGGTCAATGCGCTGGCGGGGCACACCGTGGCGGTAGGCGGTCGAAGACCGCGGCGCAAAGCCGCATTGGTTAACATTGAAGCCTATGGGTTTCAGGAGCCAATGACGATGTGCGCCGGCGGTCGCGGTACGCACCGCCGCGGTACGCACCGCCGCGGGCGTGACCGCCATTTCCTAGCTGATTGATCACTCGAGACCTGATCATTCACAGGAGAGGACCTATACTGCAAGTGCTGCTGTGACCTCGGTCTGGAAGATACAATGGCTGCTGCGACTGGGGAAAGGGCCCCTGCCTTCACGTCTGAAGAGTTGGAGAAGCTCGTGGATGGGGTCCTCCCCCAGTATGCGCTACTCTACGGTCCTCCAGACCAACAAGTGAGTACACCGGGTGCACATGGAATGGGCTATGCCTGTGTGGATTGGGGTGGATGTAAGTTTGTGGGGTGGGGGGCGAATGAGGAGTGCAACGCCCGACAGATGAGAGCATGTGCCATATGGCAAAGTTGGTGGGGGGGGCCAATCACATCTAACATGCAGGTCATTGATGATTTCCTCCTTTCCACCCTGTACATGTCAAATAGGTCAGCGCCCATCAGAAGATCGAGATTTGGCGTGCCATCGCCAAGGAAGTCCGGAACTTGGGGGTCCACAACAGACGGGGCACCCACTGCCGCAAGAGGTGGGAGGACATCCGCCGCGGAACAAGGAAGACCGCAGAAACACTGCTGGGGATGGCCTCCCAACCTAGGAGGGGTGCCAGTCGCACCATGACCCCCCTGATGTCCCGGATCCTGGCGGTGGCCTACCCAGAATTGGATGGGCGCTTTAAGACATCACAGCAGACACAAGGGGGTGAGTATCAGCACATTCTCCTATCTTTCTGCGCAGTGGAGGCGTCTGGGTGGGGGAGGAGGGCTGTGGGTGACATTAGGCCAGGGCGCTTTCTGTAGTGTAGTCCTCTCCCTTAGGCATGGCCCTGTGCCCCCGGCCCCCACCTCTGTAGGGTGACAAGTACAGCCATTGAAGGTCCAGCATCTCCCATGTGCGCGTTTGACATCTCTTGGCCTGTTGTCCTAGTCAGTAGTACTGAGTAGTGTACCCCGAATGCGCGGCTTAGTGCATTAGGCTCCTGTGTCTGTCCTCTCCGCCAACGGTGTTGACATTGCATGCACTCAACCTGGTCTTCTTTTTTCTCCCCCCACCCTTTCTCTTTATCTTCTTGTGCATGTGTGCATTAGCATCATCAGGCGGAGGAGATTTGGTATCGGAGCACGAGGAAGCTGCAGGACACAAGGCCCCGGTGGGCCCAGGAACAGACACCGAGGGCACCAGTGATCCGGAGGGCGAGGGGAGCACCACGACGGGGACCGCTGGTGAGAGCAGCGACAGCGACACGTCCTCGAATGGGAGCTCCCTAGCGGTGGCGGCAACATCCGTGCCCCCCGCCTCTACAGGTACAGCCGCCACCCAGCGCACCAGCCCCGCCCTCCCAGCAGCCCCTCAGTCTTCGCTCCGTGCCCGTTCGTCCAGGAAGGCGCGCGTCTCCTTCGCCCCAGGCACCTCAGCCCCTGCCCCTGTTGCCCCTGCTGCCCTCAGTGCGGAGCTCATTGACCTGGTAAGGACGCTCATTGTTGGGCAGACGACCCTTTTGAATGCCATCCAGGGTGTGCAAAGGGAGGTGCAACAGAGCAATGCGTACCTGGAGGGCATTCATTCGGGTCAGGCTGCCCATCAACGAGCGTTCACTGCTCTGGCCTCAGCACTGACGGCAGCCATTGTCCCTGTTTCCAGCCTCCCTCTTCTTACTGCCTCCAGCCTTTCTCTGTCTCCTGTTCCTCAGCCTATCCCATCCACACCATCAGGCCAGCCTGCACACACCTCAACACCCAAGAGCAGCTCATCCAAACACAAGCACCACAGATCCCACAAACACTCACCCAAGCAACACCCAGATGCAGACATGCCAACAGCCACTGCCACCCCTGTGTCCCCCTCCTCCTCGTCTCCCTCCTCCCTCCCTGTGACGTCTACACTCACACCTGCATGCACCCCAACATCAGCCAGTGCTTCCATCACCACCTCACCCTCCAGTACAGTCCACACTCGTGCAGTCACCACCCCCACTGCCATTTACACGTCCCCTGTGTCCTCTCCCACTGTGTCTGTCACCCCCTCTTCCAAGACACACAAACGCAGGCAGACACCCACCCAACAGCCATCCACCTCACGACAGCCTCCAGCACCAGCACCTTCACCCAATGACAGCACACCTGACTCTCCTACAACCACCTCCTCTACCTCCACTTCCATCTCCACTTCTCCTACCCTTTACCTTGGCCCTAAAAAACTTTTCATGGCTAACCTTGACCTCTTTCCCCCCGATGAGCTCCCCCCTCCATCTTCAAAGAGTCCCTAGAGCACCGCAGCCACCACCAGCCCAGCTTCGGGTGTCACTGTTGTGCATGGGTTCTGGAGCCCACCCTTTGCCAGCAGTGACACATCGATCAGCAGCAAGGACACGTCCAGCCCCCCCCCCCAGCAAGAGGACCCGCAAAAACAAGGGCCGATGTGCGAGGACCGACAGGGCTGCCCCCAAGGAGCAATGTGCGGCCACTTCACCACCCACACCATCTAGGGGAGGCAAGGGCCCGAGAGCCCCATCAAAGGAGCGGAAGGGCAGCAGGAGCGCGGAGAAGGTGGACCCCACATGTCACATCCCAGCTGGGAAGGAGGACACTAAGGAGGCCAGGAGTCCGTCCCCGAAGGGTCCAGAAACGTCACGGTCCGAGGGCGACTGAGCAGGGAGTCCAGGCCAGGTCTGGCTCCCTTGACCTGCTGGATGAGCACCGCTGAACAGGGCCCGTGGGGCAGAAGAGCACCGCTGAACAGGGCCCGCCGTGGAGAAGAGCACCGCTGAACAGGGCCCCGCCGTGAAGATAGGCACCGCTGAACAGGGCCCGCGGTGGAGAAGAGCACCGCTGAACAGGGCCCCGCCGTGAAGATAGGCACCGCTGAACAGGGCCCGCGGTGCAGAAGAGCACCGCTGAACAGGGCCCGCCGTGGAGAAGAACACCGCTGAACAGGGCCCGCGGTGCAGAAGAGCACCGCTGAACAGGGCCCTGCCGTGAAGATAGGCACCGCTGAACAGGGCCCGCGGTGCAGAAGAGCACCGCTGAACAGGGCCCGCCGTGGAGGAGAGCACCGCTGAACAGGGCCCGCCGTGGAGAAGAGCACCGCTGAACAGGGCCCGCGGTGCAGAAGAGCACCGCTGAACAGGGCCCGCCGTGGAGGAGAGCACCGCTGAACAGGGCCCGCCGTGGAGAAGAGCACCGCTGAACAGGGCCCGCTGTGAAGATAGGCGCCGCTGAACAGGGCCCGCGGTGCAGAAGAGCACCGCTGAACAGGGCCCCGCCGTGAGGATAGGCACCGCTGAAGAGGGCCCGCTGTCTCAAGCACCGCTCCGCTGGGCCCTTCTTCTCAAGCACCGCTCCGCTGGGCCCTTCCTCTCAAGCACCGCTCCGCTGGGCCCTTCATCTCAAGCACCGCTCCGCTGGGCCCCGCTGTCTCTCCACCTCTCCGCTGGGCCCTTCCTCTCAAGCAACGCTCCGCTGGGCCCTTCCTCTCAAGCACCGCTCCACTGGGCCCTTCATCTCAAGCACCGCTCCGCTGGGCCCCGCCGTCTCAAGCACCGCTCCGCTGGGCCCCGCTGTCTCTCCACCTCTCCGCTGGGCCCTTCCTCTCAAGCACCGCTCCGCTGGGCCCTTCATCTCAAGCACCGCTCCGCTGGGCCCCGCCGTCTCAAGCACCGCTCCGCTGGGCCCTTCATCTCAAGCACTGCTCCGCTGGGCCCCGCCGTCTCAAGCACCGCTCCGCTGGGCCCTTCTTCTCAAGCACCGCTCCGCTGGGCCCTTCTTCTCAAGCACCGCTCCGCTGGGCCCTTCTTCTCAAGCACCGCTCCACTGGGCCCCGCCGTCTCAAGCACCGCTTCGCTGGGCCCTTCCTCTCAAGCACCGCTCCGCTGGGCCCCGCCGTCTCAAGCACCGCTCCGCTGGGCCCTTCATCTCAAGCACCGCTCCGCTGGGCCCCGCCGTCTCAAGCACCGCTCCGCTGGGCCCTTCTTCTCAAGCACCGCTCCGCTGGGCCCTTCCTCTCAAGCACCGCTCCGCTGGGCCCTTCCTCTCAAGCACCGCTCCGCTGGGCCCTTCTTCTCAAGCACCGCTCCGCTGGGCCCTTCTTCTCAAGCACCGCTCCCCTGGGCCCCGCCGTCTCAAGCACCGCTCCGCTGGGCCCTTCCTCTCAAGCACCGCTCCGCTGGGCCCCGCCGTCTCAAGCACCGCTCCGCTGGGCCCTTCATCTCAAGCACCGCTCCGCTGGGCCCCGCCGTCTCAAGCACCGCTCCGCTGGGCCCTTCTTCTCAAGCACCGCTCCGCTGGGCCCTTCCTCTCAAGCACCGCTCCGCTGGGCCCTTCCTCTCAAGCACCGCTCCGCTGGGCCCTTCCTCTCAAGCACCGCTCCGCTGGGCCCTTCATCTCAAGCACCGCTCCGCTGGGCCCCGCTGTCTCTCCACCTCTCCGCTGGGCCCTTCCTCTCAAGCACCGCTCCGCTGGGCCCTTCCTCTCAAGCACCGCTCCGCTGGGCCCTTCTTCTCAAGCACCGCTCCGCTGGGCACCGCCGTCTCAATCACTGTTTATGGTTCACTGTGCCCACCATGCCTCCTCCTTGACCAGTGGAGACTGTCATCCACCTGATGGACTGTGGCTTTGCACTCCCCAGGATGGTACAGTGGGCAGCCCACCCACTGTAGAGACATTGAGAGACTGTGGCTTTGCACTCCCCAGGATGGTACAGTGGGCAGCCCACCCACTGTAGAGACATTGAGAGACTGTGGCTTTGCACTCCCCAGGATGGTACAGTGGGCAGCCCACCCACTGTAGAGACATTGAGAGACTGTGGCTTTGCACTCCCCAGGATGGTACAGTGGGCAGCCCACCCACTGTAGTGACATTGAGAGACTGTGGCTTTGCACTCCCCAGGATGGTACAGTGGGCAGCCCACCCACTGTAGAGACATTGAGAGACTGTGGCTTTGCACTCCCCAGGATGGTACAGTGGGCATGGTGGCTCCTCGTGGATCTGGCGTCGTGGACTCATGTGGCTGTGGTGCCCCCCCCTTCCCTTCCCCCTGAGGTGCCTGTAGTTTTTACATCTGATGCCCCTGCAGTGTTCTCTCCAAAGGACTCAGGTCTCCTGTGTGGGCTTTGCCCTTGTTTCTCCAAACTTTGGCCCACGGACATGATGAATTCGTAGGATGTGCAGGACTTGTTACTTCAGTTATACACTGATGTGTATGTCATTTGTTTTCTTGTGAATATCTTTCATGGTTGTACGATAATTTTCAGGAGCTTTTTGGTACATAAATATTTATTCCAAATTTGATTATGTCCTAGCATTTTTCTGGGGTGTTTGGGTGGTGTCACTGTGACTTGTTGCTCTGCATTGGTGTGTACATAGTTGGGGGGGGGGGGTCGCATATGTGTGTGCCCGTAACCTTTCCCCCTCCCCCCTCCCGTGTGTCGTAGGTGCAGTACTCACCGTTGTCGTCTGCGCCGGACTTCGTACTCGTGGTAGATGAGAAGGTAGACGAGAGCAGGTAGGATGTTTAATTCGGGTTCCATGCTGTCCTCCTTCCTCCTGGAGTGCGTAGTGGTGAGCGTTTTCCCGTTCGTAGTCTGTTTCCGCCGTGTTTTTATCGGCGGTGCTCCCGCCCCGGAAAAGGTGGCGGATTGGTGAGTTGTGATAGTGTGGGCGGTACATTGTCTGCCGCCTGGCTGTTGGCGGTGACCGCCGCGCTGTTTGTTTGTACCGCCGTGGCGGGCGGGGTGTTAAAGTGGCTGTCTGTGTTGGCGGTTCCCGCCAGGGTCAGAATTCCATATTTTTTACCGCCAGGCTGTTGGCGGGTTGGCCGCCGCTTTAACACCGACCGCCAGGGTTAGAATCTCCCCCTTAATCTTTAGGGATAAATGGTTATATCTTTTAACAGAAAGTACCTAAGATGTGGCAAAAACAAAGATGATGTGGGCCCCAGGGGAGATGAAAAGCAAAGCAATGTGTCAGTTCCTTTCTGCACAGGGGAAGTGATGTGTCAATTCTTTCCTCGCAGGGGGGGTGATGCATTGGTCCCTTACTGGCAGGAGAGGTGATGCGCTGATTCTTTCCTCTCAGGAAAATCAATGCATTAATTTCTGGATGCACAGCCCTGGTTCCTTACTGTGGTGCAGGGTCAATGAGAAATTGACACCCCTGAGGATGTTGTGTGGAGAATCTAAATGTGTTGTATTAACGGAGCTGCAGTGAAACAGGCGCTGCTCCGATTCTGCAGCCGCGAGACAGGGGCTGTGTCGATTCATCAGGCCCGGGACAGGCGCTGCATCAATTTTGTACTGCCCCTGCGCATCGATGCATGAGTTTACTCCTTCAGGTCACCTGCTTACACTTGCAGGGGCATTGGGACTGGAGTTGGCACCACTTGGTAAGTCAGGGGTCTCCGGTCTCAGCAGAAGAGCCAAGACAGTGGCAGATGAAGTCTTTGATGTCCCTGAGGCTTCTTAATAGGAGGCAAGCTCCCATTGCAGAAACAGCAAGCAGTAGGTCAGCAGAACAAAGCAACAGGCAGAGTGGCAGTCCCCCCTATGGCATCCAGCTCTTCTTCCTGGCAGAATGTTTTCAGTTAGAAGTGTTCCAAAGTTGTAGTCTCAGAGGTTCAGTGCTTATATACTCATTTCTATCTTTGAAGTAGGCAAACGTCAAAGGAAACTCTTTAAATTTCAAAGAAAAGGCATAGTAGTGCACAAGACCCTGCCTTTCCTGCCCTGGTCCCAGACACACTCCAGGGGGTTGGAGACTCCTTTATTTAGGGACAGGCACAGCCAAATTGAGGCACAAGTGTCAGCTCTTCCCACCAATCTAGCCCAGGAAGATCCATCAAGATATGCAGGGCACACCTCAGCTCCCTTTGGGTGACAGTCTAGAGTGAATTCACAAACAACGCAATTGTCATCCTGACTCAGATGTGTATTCCACAGACAGGAAGAGGCACAGTATGGTTAAGCAAGAAAATGCCCAAGTAGCATTTTCAAACTTACACTTTAAAAAACAACTTCACCAAAAGATGTATTTTTAAATTGTGAGTTCAGAGACCCCAAACTCCACATCTCTATCAGCTCCCAATGGGAACTTACACTTAAAAATATTTCAAGGCAATCCCCATGTTAACCTGTGGGAGAGGTAGGCCTTCCAGTAGTAAAAACTGAATTTAGCAGTATTTGATTATGAGGACATGTAAAACACCTTTCCTACCTTTTTTTTTGTTAAACTGTTTTTATTGGCATTTGTTTATAAGACAAAGGAATTTGCAAGTCAGATTACAAATGACATTGAGTAATACACCAGATGGTTTGGCTCCCCCCTTTTGCATCTGTGATCATATTATATCTCAACAATTAGGAAAGCAGAAAGCAACATACATCTCAAAATCCCACCTGGAAGAGGCGTAGAAGCTCACTGACTTACGATACCTTGTACCAAAAGAAATACACTACTAACAACCAAACTATGGCCCTCATCACAACATTGGCGGTAAATGCCACCTACCGCCATGCTGACGGCCGTCAACATACCGTGACCGCGGCGGTATACCGCTACGGGTATTGTGACCCACACATAGAAATTCGCCACTATGCAGACACCCACACAAGTCTGCCAGCCCAAAGGTCAGTGATTAACTGGCGGTACAAAAACCCACATCGTTATGCCAACAGGGATATGCCCACAATATCAGGACCCACGAATCACCACAGCGGTCTTTCAACCACTGTAAACCATTGGCGGTACACACCGCCGCACTCATAATACACACACACTTACAAAGCTCCACGACATTGGACAATTCAAACTAAACATACACATACCACACCCACACCACTATAAAACACACACCCACATTACCCACAACCCTTTCAGCGAAAAAAAGATTGCCAACAGAGAGAGAGAGACAAGCCAGGAACACCCACTCAATCTGAGCCACAGAACACTATCACCCATTCACCATCCATGCACCTCACAGCACACACCACAACACATCATCCAACACATCCTCACACATACCACTCACACCAAATCCATGGCACACCAAAGACACCCCAGGTTTTCAGAGGAGGAGCTAAGGGTCATGGTGGAGGAAATCATCCGGGGAGAGCCACAGCTATTCGGATCACAGGTGCAGCAGACGTCCATTGCTAGGAAGATGGAGCTATGGCGGAGAGTTGTGGACAGGGTCAACACTGTGGGACAGCACCCCAGAACAAGGAATGCCATAAGGAAGAGGTGGAACGACCTACGGGGGAAGGTGCGTTCCGTGGTTGCAAGACACCAGGTAGCCATACAGAGGACTGGCTGTGGACCCCCACCTCCTCCCACACAACTAACTACATGGGAGGAGCAAGTCTTGGCAATAATGCATCCTGAGGGCCTCGCAGGAGTAGCAGGAGGAATGGACCCTGGTAAGTCAAATCTTTACTACTATATCCCCCACCCTACATGCATGCCATCACAAACTCCTACCCCTACCCTACCCCCATTACTCCACCTCCTCACAAATACCCCACTATCACATCCCACCTATCCCAATACTGAGCCCTGCATGCAACACCTATGCATGGACACCCATCACAGACCTGCATGGACACCCATCACTAGAGCATGCCCATCATTAGAGCATGCCCTTTAGAGAGAATCACCTAGCCCACAAAATCACCACGCACACAAGGCAAAGCTGACAGGGCTATCACAACCATACAGAGAAACACATCCTTGCACAAGGTGGCACACACAGATACAATAACACTGCATTTATATCCCCACAGGACCCCGACTCAACGTCACCAGAGAGGAGGTGCCACCAATATCCAGTCCCCTCACAGAAAAGGACCACAGTGATGACAGCAGCTCTGCACGCCTGGATCACGATGACCAACCTGGCCCATCAGGGACCTCTGGACAGTCAGGTAACCTGTCACAGTCCCATACAACCACAGACCCTCCCCCCTCAGGAAACACCAGCAATGCACCGACCCAGCGGGCCAATACCACTGTCTCCAGGACACGTTAATCAGCAGTGTGTCCACCACTACAGGGACCCCAGGCAAACCAACAAACCCAAGACGATCAGGGACCTGGGGTCAGTGGCAGTGGGCACACGGTTCAGGGGACAGTGGCACAGGACAACAGGTAAGTTGGGAGGACTGCTGTGTGACAGGGGGAGGACAGGCCCAGGGAACCTACTCTCCACAAGGCACTTGCAGGGATCCTGGGAGCATACCACCATTCCCAGGAAACCTTGGGCAAGATACTGGCCAAGTTACAAGAGACCCAGCCTCTGCAGGAGGGACAGTACCTGGGGATCAGGGAGGACCTCAAACACATCCACACCATCCTGGTCACCATTCCAGGGATGCTGGCTGACATGACCAACACCATGAGAGAGGCAGTGGCACACCAACGGGCCCCTGACACGAGCAATACCGAAGAACAGCCCTCCACCTCCGCCGGCGCTAGTGGACAGGAGGACCCACTACTGGAACAACAGGCCACCAGCACCCCACCCCCTGAAGAAGGAGAACCACCCCACAAACGGTCCCTGCGATCCAGTCAGAAGCCAGAGAACATTGCCAAGACCCCCGCCAGGAAATAAGACTCTCCTGATTGTCACCCTTGTGTCCCACTCCGTTACCCTGTCCACCTTAAACTGCCATTGCTCTCTTTCCTATGCCCCATTAGACAATGCACCTGTCATACAAAGAGACTGGACTCTAACTGAACACTCTTCCACCATCACCCAAGCCCATTGCACATGCCCCTTAACCGCTTAGTACTTAAATAAACACCCTTGGAACAAATACAAGTCTGGAGTCTGTCAATTGATTGAAAAATGTATTAGTTCAACAATCTGTAAACATTGCAATTCATATGTAGAGTTATATATACATTGTTATGACCTGTAGTGGGCAGCAGTAAACACACCAGGAGCCAGAGTGGGGCACAGAGATCTGAAAATAGAGATGCCAATGGGTACAGTAAGTGGCCAAAGATATAGGGAAATCATGGAGCAAGTCCAAATGTCCAACACAAAAATGCAATGTAAAGTGAAGTTACAGTGTCTTAGCTGTGTGTCACTGGAAGTACTGCTGTATGAGAGAACGTTTGTTGTCCACATCTTCATACTCTGCCTCCTCTTCCTCACTGTCCACAGGCTCCACCACTGCCACAAGACCATCTCCAGGCTCATCCTCCTGCAGAAAAGGCACCTGGCGTCTCAAGGCCAGGTTGTGCAACATGCAAATAATGATCTGGCACACCTTCTTGGGTGAGTAGTACAGGGATCCACCAGTCAGATGGAGGCACCTGAACCTGTCCTTCAGGAGGCCAAAGGTTCTTTCAATTATGCGTCTTGTTCACCCATGTGCCTCATTGTAACGTTCCTCTGCCCTTGTGCTGGCATTCCTCACTGGGGTCAGTAGCCATGAGAGGTTGGGGTAACCAGAGTCACCTACAAATATTCGAGGGATACCTGTTAGACAGACACTCACCCTTAGGGAAAACCCCATAGCCATACATCAATATATACTGGGTGGGGACCTTAGGCTCACCTATTAGCCACACCCGGTGCCTCTGGAGTTGAGCCATCACATATGGGATGCTGCTATTCCTCAAGATAAAGGCGTCATGCACAAAGCCAGGATACTTGGCATTCACATGGGAGATTTACTGGTCACCAAACACACCGTCTTTACATTCAGACAGTGATAGCATTTTCTATTCCTGAACACTTGTTCATTTCTCGGGGGGGGGAATGCTACATGGGTACCATCAATGGCACCATCGATGTTGGGGATATGTCCCAGGGCATAAAAGTCAGCCTTCACTGTGGCCAAATCCTCCACCTGGGGGAACACGATGTAGCTGCACATGTGTTTCAGCAGGGCAGACAACACTCTTATCAGCACGTTGGAAAACATTGGCTGAGACATCCCTGATGCCATGGCCACTGTTGTTTGGAAGGATTCACTTGCCAGGAAATGGAGCACTGACAAGACCTGCACTAGAGGGGTGATACCTGTGGGCTGGCGGATAGCTAAAATCAGGTCTGGCTCCAATTGGGCACATAGGGGGTCATTCTAACTTTGGCGGGCGGCGGAGGCTGCCCGCCAAAGCTCCCCCGCCAGAACACTGCAGCGCGGTCAAATGACCGCCGCGGTGATTCTGTCTTTCCCGCTGGGCGGGCGGGCGACCGCCAAAAGGCCGCCCGCCCGCCCAGCGGGAAAGCACCAGCAACGAGGATGCCGGCTCCGAATGGAGCGGGCGGAGTTGCTGGTGTGCGACAGGTGCAGTTGCACCCGTCGCGATTTTCAGTGTCTGCCACGCAGACACTGAAAATCAATGTGGGGCTCTGTTAGGGGGCCCCTGCAGTGTCCATGCCAGTGGCATGGGCACTGCAGGGGGCCCCAGGGGCCCCACGACTCCCGTTCCCACCAGCCAGGTTCTGGCGGTGAAAACCGCCAGAACCAGGCTGGCGGGAAGGGGGTCGGAATCCCCATGGCGGCGCTGCTTGCAGCGCCGCCGTGGAGGATTCGCTGGGGCAGCGGGAAGCCGGCGGGAAACCGCCGGCTTCCCTTTTCTGACCGCGGCGTCAGAATGCCCCCGGAAGCACCGCCAGCCTGTTGGCGGTGCTTCCGCGGTCGTTGGCCCTGGCGGTCCATGACCGCCAGGGTCAGAATGACCCCCATAGTTCCTAGATTGTGGCCCTGTCAAGTCTGTAGGTTATGATAATGTGTCTGTCCTCCATTGTCGCCAGGTCCACCAGGGGTCTGTACACTGGAGGATGTCTCCATCTCATATTCATCCTCAGCAGTTGAAGTCAAGGGAGGAAAACGGTGAGCAGAGGGTCATATTCACACATCATTTGTACTAATGATGCATATCTTCATTTTCAGAACCAGTATGTGAATCCGAAATTCAGTTGATGTGCCAATGTCTGCTGTGATGCAGTTAGGTGTAATGGCCTGTGCCCACCTGAAATGGCCTCTGCTTGACCTGTGAGGAGGGACAAGTGGAAATGAGGTAATTCCGCTAGAGTTGTGCGCTGTTGCGTTCGGCACCGCACAACTATGCATTGGTTAACATTAGGCCCTATGGGTTCCAGGAGTCAATGGCAATGTATGCCTGCGGTAACGGGACGCATCGCCGCGGAAGTGACCGCCATTTTCTATCTGTTCACTCACTTGCTACCTGACCTTCAACAGGAGAGGACCTACACGCAAGTGGTGCTGTGACCTGTGTCTGGAAGCGACAATGGCTCATGTGACTGGGGAAAGGGCCCCTTCCTTCACTTCGGAAGAGTTGGAGAGACTGGTGGATGGGGTCCTACCCCAGTACACTTTACTCTACGGTCCTCCAGACAAACAGGTGAGTACACTGTGAGCATGATGAGTGGGCCATGAATGTATGGAGTGCTGTGTGTGTAAGCCACATGTATGGGGGGGCTGAGGTTTCCTGGGCAGAGTGCTGCATGTATGGTGGTCAAATTATGTGCGTAAGGGGATGGGAGGGATATGGTTGGCCATGAGTATGACAGTCCGGATGGTATGACTAATCCCTTTTCTGCTGTATTTTTCCTGCAGGTCAGCACCCATCAGAAAAAGTTTATTTGACATGCCATCGTGAAGGAGGTGCGGACCCTGGGGGTCTTTGACAGGTGGAGCATCCACTGCTGCAAACAGTGGGAGGACCTGCGCCACTGGGCAAGAAGATGGCGGAGGCCCAGCTGGGGCTGGCCTCCCACCAAGGAAGGGGTGCCCATCATGCCCTGACCCCCCTGATGTTCCGCATCCTGGCGATGGCCTATCCGGAGTTGGATAGGTGCTTGAGGGCATTACAGCTGCCACAAGGGGGTGAGTACAAATTCAGAATCATGACTTTGCGCGTGTTAAGGTTTTACCTGGGTGGGGATGTGAACTGTGGGTGCGCCTAGGCCAGGGTGAACATGGCAGGGTAGGTCCCTTTTTGGGCAGGCTCTGAAGCACTCTAGCCCCAATGCTGTTAGTGGGCATCTCCTACTGGTCAGGGCCCTGTTTGTTTCAAATGTGCAGCTGATGACGTTATGCTAGGTATCCAATGGGCTGGTGACTATCTTTGTAACTGGTAGTGCATTGCCTAGTTCATAGGCCTGCTCCCTGTGTTTTGTGTACGCCAACTGTAGTGTTTATACTGGCATTGACCAAGTGTATCCTCTGTCTCTCCTCCCCCTTTTTGTTTTGTCACCCTGTCCTTGTGTGCATTAGCATCATCTGATGGAGGAGCAGAGGCACCGACGATGGAGGGAGCTGCATCCCACATGGGCCTGGAGGCCAAATCCACCGAGGGTGAGGGCACCAGAGGATGGAGGGCGAAGGGAGCACCACGACAGAGGCAGGAGGGAACTCTACAGACAGCGACTCCTCCTCCAATGAAAGGTCCCTGGTTATGGCGCACACCTCTGTGCCCACCCCAAAAACAGGTACATCTGCCACCTTCCTACCAGCACCGCCCTCCCAGCATCCCCTCAGCGTGTTTCCCATGCCCGCTCACACAGGAGGGTGGGCATCTCCTTCACCCCAGGCACCTCAGGCCCTGCCCCAGTCAGTCCTGCTGCCCTCAGTGAGGAGGCTATTGACCTCCTGAGATCCCTCACTGTTGGGCAGTCAACCATACTGAATGCCATCCAGGGTGTTGAGAGGCATTTGCCACAAACAAATGCACACCTGGAGGGCATTCACTCTGGCGTGGTGGCCCAACAGAGAGAATTTCAGGCTCTGGCCTCCGCAATGATGGCAGCCATTGTCCCTGAATCCAGCCTCACCCTCCTACTTCCTCTTCCCAGTCCCAATCCCCTCAACCCCAGCCTATCCCAAGCACACCTTCAGGACAGCATTCACCCAAATAAACACAAAGAAGTGGCTCTGGCAAACACAAGCACCGCACTTCATCTAACAGGCACCATCCCCATGCAGACACACCAACATCCACTGCGTCCACTGTGTCCCCCTCCTCCTCATCCTCCACCTCCCTCCCAGTTGCGTCTCCACTCACACCTGCATGCACTACATCCTTATCTACTACCTCCATCACCAGCGTGCCTATCACTGCACACCCTCACTGGCAGTCACCCCCCCCAAATCCATGCACACATCCCCTGTGTCCTCTCCAACTGTGTCTGTGACCCCTCCTCCCCAAGAACACAAACGCAAGCACACACCCACCTAACAGCCTCCCAACAGCATCCAGCTCATGCACCTGCACCCAAACACAGCAGACTGACACCGCCTACAACCACTCCCTCTTCCTCCACTCCCAAACCTTCACCCTCTTCCAACCCCAATATCCCTAAGAAGCACTTCCTAGCAAACAGTGATCTCTTCCCTACCCTCCCCCATCCTTCACCACAGGCCAGGGTGGGCAAAACCCAGTCCAGCACCCCAGCCACCAAATCCACATCCGCTGTGGTGTCTGCAGCTGTCAGAGGCTCAAAGGGGCACCCGTCTGCCCAGCCAGTGTGCTACCAACCGCTGCCAAGGGCAGGAACATTCCGCCACCTGGCAAGGTGAAGAAGGGGACAGCATCCAGCAAGGAGAAGGAGCCACAACCACCCAGCAAGGCCACCTCAAAGACTCCAACTGCCAGACCGAAGGTGGCACCACCATCTGCCCAGGGCAGGAAGGGGCACAAAACACCGGCCAACGCACGTCAGCCATCCGATCCTGCAGGAGAAGGGCTGGAGCCTTCCCCCACCAATGGCAGCACCGGCACCGCGGCTTGCAACGCGGCCTGCACAAGGCCAGCACCGCAGCCAGCACCACCGCAAGCACCACCGCAAGCTCTGCCACAAGCACCGCCATAAGCACCGCCACAAGCACCACTACTGTCAGCAGCAGCAGCCCCAGTGGGCAGCCATCCGAGGATGCAGGAGAAGGGCTGGAGCCTCCCCCCACCACTGGCAGCACCGGCACCTGCACTGTGGCCAGCACCACCACAAGCACCGCCGCAAGCACCACCACCTGCACACCCTGACAGTAGCACCACTGTCAACAGCCCCAGTGGGCAGCCGTCTGAGGCTTCAGGAGAAGGGCTGGAGCCTCCCCCCACCAGTGGAAGCACCACCACCAGCAATGGCACTACCAACACTGTGCAGCCGTAGCGGTCGGCAGATGGACTGTAGCCCTCCCTCCATGGACTATCATGCATCCTGGCCACTGCAAATCTCGTGGCTCTGACACCCAGGTGAGGGACTGTGACCTGGCACCCCCCCATATGCTGCATCACTAGGCACCAAGCCCCCTCCAGAACCAGTGGAGAAAGGCATCCACTCACCCTGTTCTTGGCAGGATGAAGCACACTTGGCACTGAGGCCCCTCCAGAACCAGTGGAGAAAGGCATCCACTCACCGTATCCTTGGCAGGATGAAGCACACTGGGCACAAATCCCCCTCCAGAACCAGTGGAACATGTCACCCACTTGAGAGACTGTGGCTTTGCACTCCCCAGGACCAAGCGGTGGGAAAGCCACACACTTGAGAGACATGAGAGACGGTGGCTTTGCACTCCCCAGGACAAAGCAGTGGGCAAACCGCCCACTTGAGAGACTTAAGAGACTGTGGATTTGCACTCCCCAGGACCAAGCAGTGGGCAAACCACCCACTTGAGAGACTTGAGAGACTATGGCTTTGCACTCCCCAGGACCAAGCAGTGGGCAAACCACCCACTTGAGAGACTGTGGCTTTGCACTGCCCAGGACCAAACAGTGGGCATGGAGCCCCCTCCAGGAGCAGTGGCGTAGTACCATCTTCCGGATGAGGTGCCCGCCTTCCCCTTGCCCCTGAGGTGCCTGTGTGTTTTTGACCTGATGATCCTGCAATGTTCTCTCCATTTTGAGGCAGGAGTCAAGTGTGGGCTTGGCCTACGTGTTATAGCCCAGTGGGCCACAGATTATTTTTGTGTGGACATTGGCCCTAATTTTGTATATAGTGCATATATTGTACATACTGTTTATTTATGAATGTTTTTCTCGAAATTTATAATATTACACTCATTTGAATCCATTCCTTTTGTCCTTGCGTTATTCCAGATGGTTTCGGGGTGTATATGTAATGTTGTTGCATGTGTGTATGGTGTTGGGGATGAGGGTGGGGGTGGGGGTGTTGCGTGATGCATGTGTGTGTCACTCTCTTTTTCCTCCCCCCTCCCCCTGTGTACTAGGTGCAGTACTCACTGTGGTCGTAGTCGGCGGCGTTGGTACTCCTGGTAGATGTGAAGATACACCAGCATGGGTCACACCTGTAGTTCAGGCTCCATGGGGTCCTGGTTTTTCCTTGAGTGTCGAGAAGTGAGTGGTTTCCCATCAAAGTACTGTTTCCGCCGTGCTTTTGATGGCGTTGGTACTGCCCCAGAAAAGCTGGTGGATGGGTGGGTTGTAATGGGGTGGGCGGAACCTCGTCTTCCACCTGGCTCTTAGCAGTTACCACCACTGTGTTTGTTGCTACTGCCGTGGCGGTCAGAGTGTTAAAGTGGCTGTATGTGTTAGTGGTTTCCGTCATGGTCATGATTCCATTTTTGTCACAGCCGGCCTGTTGGCGGTATTACCGCCACTTTAACACTAAACCGCCAGCGCTGTAATGAGGGCCTATGTTTCCTAACCCTCTCAGTGTGGTTTACAAAGTCTGAGAAAATAGCAGTCATGAGGACATCACACCCACCCTCGTCACATACCTAGTCACACCCGACTTCCCTCCCATCGTCCTGGTTCTTACACATGCAAAAGGTGCAGTGCCCTAAGACGCAGGCTACAGGCTGTAAGCAGTAACCCTTTTGAGAGGAACTTCAAAAGTGGATCCCAAATGTAGTCAAAGATTCTTCTGGAGTTGTTGATTTTATCTGATAATCGCTCCGTGGCGAAACCGCGCCATGGTCTAGTATACCACAATGCTATTGGAGATGGATCTGTTTTTTTCCAGTATGACGCTAATGCTGTCTTCGCAGCTCCTAATACTAGCCACATAATGGAACGATTGCCCTGTGTTTGATGTTGCTGTTCGGGGCGCGCAGGCCCAGTAAATTATATGCCGGAGATGTCGGGATGGGGTAGCCCAGAATCTCTTTTACATGTGACAGGATTTCACTCCAGTATGGGTGGATAACAGGGCAGTCCCACCAGATATGCCTAAAATCTCCCAACATACCACAGCCCCGCCACCACCTGTCGGATTCTTGGGGATAAATATTTTTTTGTTTCTCTGGGCAGATGTAGGAAAGTACCATCTTTCTTGGCATGTTACCCCCATTTTTACCTAGATGTCAGTATGTTTTTGCCTGTCTCACTGGTATCCTGCTGGTCAGGACCCCAGTGCTCATAGTTTATGGCCTAATGTTTGTGTCTGTATAGTGCTTAACTGTGTCACTGAGGCTCTGCTAATCAGAACCTCAGTGCTTATGCTCTCTCTGCTTTTAAATTTGTCACTATAGGCTAGTGACTTCATATACCAATTTCAATTTGCACACTGGACCCCACTTATAAGTCCCTAGTATATTGTACCCAGATACCCAGGGCATTTGGGTTCCAGGAGATCCATAGGCACTGCAGCATGTCTTTTGCCACCGATAGGGAGCTCAGACAAACCCTTACATAGGACTGCAGCCTGCGTGAAATAGTGCACACACTATTACACAGCCATTTTCACTGCATTTAAGTAACTTATAAGTCACCTATAAGTCTAACCTTCACTTACTGAAGGTTAGGTGCAAAGTTACTAAGTGTGAGGTCACCCTTGCACTAGCAAAGGTGCCCCCACATAGTTCAGGGACATTTCCCCGGACTTCATGAGTGTGGGGACGCCATTACACACGTGCACTACATATAGGTCAATACGTATTTGTAGCTTCACAATGGTAACTCCGAATATGGCCATGTAACATATCTAAGATCATGGAATTGTCCCCCCATTCCAAATCTGGTATTTGGGAGCTAATTCCATGCATCCTGGGGGCTCCACCATGGACCCAGTACTGCCATACCAGCTCTCTAAGGCTTGCAATGCAGCTACAGCTGCTGCCACCTCACAGACAGGGTTTGTCTGGGCAGCCCAGTCCCAGGAAGGCAGAACAAAGCATTTCCTCTGAGAGCAGGGTGTTACACCCTCTCAATTTGGAAATAGGTGTTACAGGCTGGGGAGGGATAGCCTCCCCCAGCTTCTGGAAATGCTTTGAAGGGCACATATGGTGCCCTCCTGGCATAAACCAATCTACACTAGTTCAGGGACCACTTCTCCCCTGCTCTGCCGCGAAACTCGACAAACGAAAGCGGAGTGAACACTCCCCTGTCCATCACCACCCCAGGGGAGGTGCCCAAAGCTCCTCCAGTGTGTCCCAGACTTCAGCCATCTTGCTTTGCAAGTTGTGGGGGCACTCTGGAGGCCTCTAAGTTGCCAGTGCCAGCAGGTGACGTCAGAGATCCCTCCTGATGGATCCATACCTGATAAGGTAGCCAATTCCCCTCTCAGGGCTATTTAGGGTCTCTCCTGTGGGTTCTCTTCAGATTCTGCTTGCAAGTTTCCTTCAGGAATCCTCTGCAACAACTTCAGACTCCTCTAACCTCGTATCAACCGCAGCCTGCTTCAAGGAACGCTGTAACTGTAACAAAGTATCTAAAATTTCTTCAGCAACCTCAGCTCCAAGTCAGCAACTGCAACAGTTTCCATGGTGTGCACGCTCTGGGGACTCCCTGTCTTCATCCTGCACCAGAAGGGCCGAAGAAATCTCCTGTGGAGTGACAGAGTCACTCCCCTGCTCCAAGCAGGCACCTTCCAAGACGATGACCGGTACCTTTGGACTCCTCTCACATGGATGAGCATGCTCCTAAGGACACAGAGGGTGGACATCATCGACATAGACTGCCCTGATGTCCTGCTGACACAATTTGGAGGAGGTAAGACCTTGCCTTCCCTGAGAGCGACGGTACCCCTGTGTTCTGCGACTTCTTCACCTCCTGAGGCCTCTGTGCACTCTTTGCAAAATTCCTTCATGCACAGCCTGGTCCAGGTCCCCAGCACTCCATCCTGTGACGTTCAACTTGCTGAGTTATTCACTGGCGCGCTGGGACCTTCTTTTGTTGTGCTACATCTACTGTGTTTTACACCTCCTTTGTACCCAGGTCCTGCACCTCTTTTGGGTGCTGGCTGGCATCTTGAGGGCTTTCTAAAGTGCTGAGAGCCCCCTCTTGCTCCTCACAGAGAATTGAGGCCCCGAGTCCCTCCTGGGTCCATCCAGCGCCATTTTGACGCAAAATGCACTTTTGTCAAAGCCAAGGCTAATTGGTGACCTCCAACACAAAATTACATCTGCAACGATCTTCACGCCATGGGACATCTTTTGTATCATGCAGGAACCTGCTGGCGTCTTCCTAGGGTGCATTCCTGCAGTCTTTGACTAACCAGGGACTCTTCTTTTGCACCCTCTTCTGGGTTGGCAGGTGCTCCTGTCCTTCCTGGAACTTCTTTGGAGTTCTGGACTTGGTCCCCTTCCTTTGCAGGTCTTCAGGTCTGGGAATCCAGCAGTTGTTCTTTGCAGACTTGGTTGACTGCTGCAAAATCCCAATCACGAGTTGTAGTGTGTCCTAAGGAAACTTGCAGTACTTTACTCCTGCTTTTCTGGGCTCTGGGGTGGGGTAACTTACTTACCTTTACTGTATTCTTAATCTCCCAGTGATTTTGCACACACTATACTAGGGGGAATTCATGATTCGCATTCTACTTTCTTTGTGTATGGATTGTGTTGCCCCTAGACCCAGTTTCTCCCATTGCATTGTATAGCTTTTTCTATTGTTTGCATTGTTCTATGACTTTTACTTGTCTAATTTTGGTGTCTAGTGTATATATTGGTATAATACTTACCTCCAGAAGGAGTATTGTCTCTAAGATGTTTTTGGTACTGTGTCACCCAAATAAATACCTTTATTTTTGGTAACACTGAGTATTGTCTTTACTTGTGTATAAGTACTGTGTAACTATAAGTGGTATTGCATGAGCTTATGCCTCCTAGTTCAGCCTAAGCCGCTCTGCTATAGCTCCCTCTATCAGCCTAAGCTGCTAGAACACCACTACTTCACTGATAAGGGATAACTGGACCTGGTATAAGGTGTAAGTACCCAAGGTATCCACTACAAACCAGGCCAGCCTCCTACAGTAGAGGTACCAATTGTAGAGTATTTTATAATGTGCTTCTCTGGCCCCCATGGAACGATTATATTTGGTTATGCCTTGAACCAGTTGGTGCCAGGGACCCTCCCCCACCTGGGAGCCCAGGACCTGTTCTCAAAAAGGAATGTGCCGGGGGACATAATCGCGTTGCACCGACGCCAACAGCCTGTACAGTGTGGAAATGCTACCCCTGGCAACCCGACCCTGCTGAACGAACCTCCCAATGGGAAGAAGATCCATGGTAGCCGTCATTCGCCTGTGAGGCTGTGCTACCCAATGGATTAATTGAGTGTAAAGGAGGCGCTCAGATTGGGGTAGTTGAAAGTCCCTACAGCAATTTTCGAATGTATGTATATGTTCCCCATGATACAGATCAGCAATCGTCAGACAACCTCCCTCTCTCCACTTGTCAAATGGACCTGGGGTAGTTCCCGGAGGAAAGTCCGTATTATAGTGAATGTGGGTGTGCGGTGAGGGAAAGGTTGTGAGCTTATAGGCTCTTGTCACTGTGTCCCATACCTTAAGGGTTGGAGCGGTGGGGGTTCTGAGATATGCGTTCTTTAGTCGGTCCCCTTTGAGCTTCCAAAGCATGTCCCATATTGTCCATCCCATCACTGCCCTGTCCATTTATAGCCACAATGTGTCTGAGCGTCATCTTAATGGTGTTGATGCTGTCGCGCCGCACCGCGCGGCGCGAGCCGAGCGTTCGGCACAAGCCGCGCGTTCGGCTCGGGCCGCGCTCCGCGTCTCTAAGACGCGGCGCGCCCCGAGCCTTTCTTGCACCCTGCGAGGCCCCAGGACTTACTAGGGGCCTCGCGCTGCGCTCTCCCTCCGTCTTGTTGGGGTCTCCTGACCCCTCTTACCTGTTTGGGGCTCCTTTTTCTTCTTTTCTGTCTTTCTTCCTTTTTGGGTCTGTTTTCTCCTCTGTCCTTTATGTCTTTTCCCCTTCCCAGGTTACCTCTGTCTTCCCAGCATTCCTCCTTCCCTATTCTCTATGGTTTCTGCTCCAGTCTATTCTATCTACTTTTCCCTATTCAAGATGGTGTCCTTTTTCTTCCTGTGGGTCACTTCCTGTTTTATGGTATTTAAGGGTGGTTTTTCTTTTCCTCTTTGCGCTGCAACACTCTCTGTTTCAGTTAGTGTCCTCGCTCCTGATTTCCTAGCCCTTGGCTCTGGATTTCGCCATTTCTGTGTTACGTCAGTTCCTTTGATTCCTGTTCCTCTGTTCTTGTTCCAGGAATCCCCTGCGAATCATCTGGGAGGTTTTTTCCTCTTCTTCTGAAGGGGTTTTTTCCCTCTGGCGCTACTTTCTCACGGTCACGGTCTGTCCTTGGCGTTTCCTCGCCTACAGCACCGTGGCTACCAGAAAGAGTCGCCCCTTTTTGGGCCAAAGTCGAACCCTCAAGATCCACGCCTCAAGATCTGCAAACTCCAGGCGCAAGCAGCACGTGAGTCGTGACAGATTGCAGCGCCTAACCATCCCGACGTCTTCTAACACCATGGAAGACACTGTGGTAGCTGCTGTGGATCCGGATCAAGCTCTGCTAACTACAATTCAGCAACAAGCTCAAGAATTACAGCAACTACGCAGTGAGAATGCTGCGCTGCGACAGGCCTTGGCTTTCCGCAGTGGTGATGTCCCGACGCTCTCCGCCTCTACCCATAGTTTTTCGGGTGAACCAACCAAGCTGCAAGAGTTCCTTGACTCCTTGATAGTGTACTTTGCCTTCCGACCCACCCAATTCTCCCATGACAGAACAAAGGTGGGTTATCTCATCAGTGCCTTATCTGGTCCTGCCCTGGCCTGGGCAACCCCGATGGTATCATCTAACGATCCGGTATTGTCGGATTATTCCGCCTTTGTGAACCGCTTCAAGCTGATGTTTAGTCGTCCGGGATTGGAGGCTTCAGCAGAAGAGGCCTTATGCGATATTCATCAAGGTTCACAAGATGTCCTTCAATACATTACACGCTTTCGTCAACTAGCGGCAGAGACCACCTGGGTGGAACGTACTTTGGTGACTTTGTTTCGTAAAGGACTCAAAGAAGAAATCAAAGACGAACTAGTACATTCCACCAGAGTGGAAGATCTTCGTGGCCTGATGGATCAAGCCCTCTCCATCGAGTATCGCCTTCAGGAACGGAGAGCAGAGAAGAGAAAGAGCAGAGGGTCTTTTCAACCAAGCACCTCACAAGTTTTTCCGCATCGTTCTGAGGAACCTCGCCCTCCTGTCAGAGACACCGAAGGAGAACCCATGCAGGTGGATACAACTCGAGGCCCTCTCTCCCCTAGCGAACGAGAAGATAGACGAAAGAAGGGTTTGTGTTTATACTGCGGATCTGCCGGCCACATACTGCGTACCTGTCCAGTACGTCCATCAAGGCCATCGGGAAACGCCGCTTCCCGTCCTCTGTAAGAAGGGAGGGGACGGGATTAGCAGCTATACCTTCCATCAGTTCTTTCAACGACAATACCACATCCTTGTTCATTTTACCAGTAATGTTACAATTACCTGATGGCCGTCAAGAGAAGACTATGGCACTACTAGATTGTGGAGCTAGTGGCATTTATATGGATAAGAAGTGGGCCACCACTCAACAAGTTCCTATACAACCTAAGGAGGTTCCAGAACAAGTTCACACGGTGGATGGATCTTTGATATCATCGGGTCCAGTAGATACAACTACCCTGATGCTGAATCTACAGATCAGTAACCATCAGGAACACATTTCCTTTGATCTTATAACTTCCCCCAACCATACCATCATTCTTGGAATCCCGTGGTTCATCAGACATAATCCATATGTGAACTGGGCTACCCGGACGGTTTCCTTGTCTTCACAGTTCTGTCACGAGCACTGTTTTGCTTCAGACAAGTATTGGTCGCCTAAGAGGTCAATAATCACGGAGGGTACCACCGGTTCGACCATAAATACAGTCCAAGGAGTTCCTGAACACTATTTGGATTTTCAAGACGTCTTCCAAAAACCTTCCAAACCTGTGTTACCTCCACAT